>NC_050454.1:69741230-70341230 GCF_903995425.1 Onychomys torridus
TCCTCATGGTTTGCTCAGCCTGCTTTCTTGTACAACTCAGAACCATCTACCTCGGGGTGGTAAGAACCCTCAGTGGGCTGGGCCATCCCACATCAATCATTAATCAAGAAACTGTCCTATCGATTTTCCTACAGGCCAATCTGATGGAAGTATTTTCTCAGCTGAGGTTTATTTTCCCAGGAAACACTAGCATGTGTCAAGTTGACAAAAGAACCCAACCAGGACAGGAAGTGAGGTTGGACCTGCTAATTCCAGCCCCGCAGTAGGTGCCGTCCAACCCTTTATCCAGTTCGCTCCTGGTACCATGCCTGGGCTCCAGTACTTGATTTTAAGTTATTATGGAAGCTGGGACTGAAAAATGTGTATGGGTGCAGGGCAGAGCGTGGGCTTAAAAATCTCACTGTACTTGTTCATCAACTTGGGGTTGTCCCTACCCCCAAGTTTACCTTTTGATGATGATGTAGTATCAACTGGCAAGCTCCACACTCTTGCCTTTTGATTGTCGCCTTTAAAACCTCAAAGGTATTTCAGTCTCTGAAGAATTTTATTTCACCTTAACTGAGTGTCAGTTGATCTACTGAAAGGCGCCTGCTGTGGGGTGTCTTTCTGTACACTGAGAATATGTGTTGCTCTGAGTGGTTGATAAATAAAACGCTGATTGGCCAGTAGACCGGCAGGAAGTATAGGTGGGGCAAGCAGCCTAGGAGAATGCTGAGAAGTGGAAAGGAGTCAGGAGTTGCCAGCCAGACACAGAGGAAGCAAGATGACAGGGCAGAACTGAGAAAAGGTACCAAGCCACGTGGCTAAACATAGATAAGATTATGGATTAAAAGTGTAAGAGCTAGTCAGTAATAAGCCTGAGCTAATGGCCAAGCAGTTATAATTAATATAAGCCTCTGGGTGTTTGCTTGGGGGACCCCCACCCCAGCTTTCTCCCATTTGATAGCATGGCTTTGGAGTGGACATCCTTTCTCTGCTTGGGTGGAGGAAGTGGCAGATTTTACCTCCTACCCACCTCTCACCTCTCTAAATTGATAGAGTTCCTTTTCTGCACACACACATACACACACACACACCACACCAGGCATAGGTTGGTAAGAGCTTGGGGAACAAGCTGACATTGTACAGGAGACATGTTTAACATTCAACTACCCAGGAGGGATGGCCACTTGTGTGTGTGTGTCTGTGTGTGACACCCCCATTTATCATTTCAAATTCAGGAAAATAGGTTTATCTCTCAGATGGGGTGCAATACAAGCAAAAGGCACACCCTGCTGTGGGAAAATTCTTTTCCACACTGTGAATATGTATTACTCTCATTGGTTAATAAAAAGCTGACAGGCTGGTAGCTGGGCAGGAAGTTAGGCAGGAAAGCCAAACTGAGAATGATGGGAAGAAAGAGGGAGGAGTCAGGAGATGCCAGACTGGTGCCCAGGAAGCAAGATGTGCTAAAGGACAACAGGTAACGCCGTGAACTACATAGTAACACATAGGTGAATAGAAATGGGTTAATTTAAGTTGTACGAGCTAGTTAATAATAAGCCTGAGCTATTGGTGGAGCATTTATAATTCATGAGTTGGTTATTTGGGACTGGGCAGTCAGGACAGATGACATCCATTTACAAGGCCCCCTGGAGGCTGTCATCTCTGGAGCAGCTTGGAACCCATGCTGCTTCCCATTGTGGGAAGGAAGTTTGAGTGACTTCCTGGATGGTCCTTGAGTCAAGAGTAGATGGAAGGTTTCACACAAGGTGGCTGGGTGATGTCGATGCCCGTTTTCTGCATCTGCTGCTAAGTGTGTCCCTTTTATCCTGTAACTGGGAAAGCACTGCCCAATCTCTCCTCCTCCTCTTCTCCCCTGTGTCCAACTCTCCTTCCATCATCCACTCAGGCTCACCTTGGACTTCCATTCTCTATATAGGATTCTTCTGGTGATGGAAGAGACTGGAAGTGTCCTGACCCATCTTCTGTTGTCTCACAAAATACCTGAGACTGTGTGCTCAAATAATACTTTAATCTTTTAAATTTATTATTCTTGTTGTTATTGTTTTTTTAAAAAAGACTTTATTATAAAAAAGTTGCCAATAAAAATTCCTTGTTTGAGAGTGACTCTCTTCACCAGGTCAGACTTGACAAGCCACGACACGTGAAAACAATGGTTAGAGGAAGCATGACAGCTGGGTTTGGTGGTACTGACTTGTGATCCAGGACTCAGGAGGCTGAGGCAGGAAGGTCACCAGCAAGAGGCCAGCATGGCCTACATAGTCAGCCCCTGTCTCAAGAAACAAGACAAACTATGGCCGCGTGGCTTGCATTGATCAAATGTAACCTGTCACTCTGTGTTTGTTCATGTGTTCACAAGACGTCCCAGCTCGAGCCATGATGTATTTCCAGGTCTTTCCCCAAATCTGACTCCAAGTGGTTTGATCCACACCACACACTGTGATCCAGAGACCAGGCCATGGACTCTGGACTCTGGATTGCAGAGAAGGAGGCTGTAGCTATAACACTCTGCTCTCTCTTCCCATTCTGTGAGGGCAGAAGGATCCTGGGATGGGAAAGAGTCCTGGGAACTGACACCTAGCTGATATGGTGTGGTTTGAACATCATTTTAGGAAAGACACATGGACTCAGAATCTAGTCTTAGCATCCATGGGAGGTGGTCCAGGGCAAACCCTCACCTTACAGAAGAAAAAACCAGAAAGGAAACTTCTCTGTAATGTAGATACTTAGTTGCAAATTAAATCTAGGTCCAGAGAAATAGCTCAATTGGTGAAACACTTGCCACATATGCATGAGGACCTGTGTTTCACCTCCAGCACCCATTTAAAAAAAAAAACAGCAAGGTAGCTTGAGCTTGTAGTACCAGCACTCGAGATGTTTGTTGACTGAGTTGGGTCCCTGGTATTATTGACCAGCTAGTATACCTTAATTAGTGAGTCCCAGGTTCCAGTGAGAAACCTTTCTCAAAAAACGGAGGTGTCCTAAAGAATGATACATGAGGTTGACCTTTGGCCCCCATGGGTACAGCTATTCACATATACACCTGTTTACCTTCACATACACATACTCACACACCTCTCACAAATAATGTGACTCTAGACTCCCTCTCTAGACTCCCTGGATCTTTGTTCCACTCTTCAGGACCTCTCAAGTCAACATCTATTAGAAATAGTGAGGGTTTCAGAGATACCCCAGATGACCTGGCTCATAGGCTGCTCCCCAGAGAGAACTCACTGGGGCTGGGTCTACTCCATAGGGTGCTTGTTTCTTGTACTCCCTTTAGGGATAATGCTATGTTTACTGCCTATGGCATGCTTTACCACAGGACACCTGCAAACATCATTCTTGAGATCCATGTCCAAGCTAACCTAAGAAGTTTGGCATGCTTATCATTATTGGAGGTCCATGGCAAGTCAGCTTGCTAGGCTTTACTGGATTGTTACAAATGCAGCACGAAATCAGCACAGACTCAAAGTCCAAGATGAAGGCTTGGGTGGGCTTGATTCTTTCGGAGAGCTGTTAGGGATCTTCTAGGCTCACACGGAAGAGGGAAAGGCTGGAGTCAAGTAGATGGCTACCAGTAGAGCTGTGCAGAGCCTGTGCCAGGTGATATACACATATCTAGTTTATGTCTCAGCCAGGTCCTCAAGGAAAATGCTGAAGACCTGTCTCCATTTTGCAGATGGGAAGACTAGAAGTTGGTCTCCAGATTTCTGTCTGGGAAGGTGTCTGGGAGCGTGTCCAGGGCTGGTGGAGAAGCAGAAGATCCCACAGGGTGATGACTGTGGCTCACACTGAAGGCGTCTTCTCTTGGGAATGGGGAATTTGCAACTTTTTCAACTCTGGTACCCTAGTGGGCCTCCTCTGGTGCTCTGTGGGTGGGTCTAGATTGTTCTGTGGAGCTTAATGCTGCAGTTGTGTTTATGTTCCCATGTTTCTCTTCCCCAGTAGCCAAATCTGAGTTTCCTCTTGAAAACCATAATGGTTAATATTTACTATCAACTTGACAGGCCTTGGAGTTGTCTGGAAGATAAACTTCTGACCATATATATTTAAAGGGCTTTCTAGGTTATGTTCATTGAAGAAAGACCCACCCTGAATGTGGGCAACACTATTCTGTGGACTGAGGTCCTGGACAGAATAAAAAGGAGCTAGTGAGCAGAGTACCAGTGTTCATCATTCTCTGCTTCTTGACTGTGTACAATGTGATCAGCCACCTCATGTGTCCACCCCAGGATGGACCATAAACTGTAAGCCAGAATAAACTTTGACCCCCTTAAGTTGCTTCTTGCCAGGTATTTCATTATAGAAACAAGGAAAGTAACTAATACACCTCTTTTGATAAAAAGTTAAGAAAAATTAAATTAGTCTTTTAATATTGCACCTGATATAGGCCTCGGGTAATTCACATTACAGTTGAAAAAAAAAAAAAAAACAGGCAAAGAGTAAACCATTTTCAATCAAAAACCACTAGACACAGATGACATGGCCAGGAGACCTCTGAGTCCCCTTCATGATCACCCATGATACACCCCCAGGCCTCCCTCCCCCGACCTGTATTCAGCTGCTTTTAGAAGTGGACATGAATAGAGTGAAGAGACACTGGACATCAGAAATGTGCCTTCATCCGTCGGGGGAGTGTTAGCCACAGGCAGGAAGACAGGACAGGTGTCTGAAAGGACAGTGGTTCTCAACCCCACACCTCCTCCAGCCGAGGTCTTCAGTGGAGGAGGGAACTGTGTGGGAGTGTCTTGGGTGGGAAGGGGCTACAGCAAGGAGAGTGCTGCGTTAGGAGCTTGTCCCCTCATGGCTCTCTCTCCACCCTAGCTGCCTTCCAAAGGGGCTTCTTCTCTCTTATGCTGTGGCCGGATTCCCTGGACCGAAGCCTGCTGCTCCTTCCCAAGCCTACCCGCTCTTCCAGAGCGCCCTGCTCTTTGAGCGCTCATGACCCCCCAGTGAATACGCTCCTATATCCCTTGCTCCCAGGGATTGCTCTCTGCAGGGCTGAGCACAGTGAGTACACTGTGGGCTCAATGAACACCTGTTCTTGGCTTAGACAAAAACATTTAAAATAAATAAAACTTTAAAAGGCACACACACAGTATGTGTCTCGAGCTTTATGTATTCTCTTCATTTGACAGAAGTGGAAATTTCTACCTAGTGAAGCCCAGAGCCACAGAAAACAAGAACATGCTGAGAGTGGACCTTCAGTGGCCTCTGGCATAGAGCTCCCAGCTCCATGGAGTGTGTAGGAAACACTGCCTCCTTGCCAGTCCTCCCACTTCCCAGGGTGACCACCATCACTTTGCCATGGTCATTCCCCATCACAGTCTCCAAGACAGTATGTTGACCATTTTGGCTTTCATCACAACCAGAACCCTGGCATGTAGAAATGGAGAGACAGACAAATGGGTTCAGACCTGCGCTGCTATTACATTTGGGAACTTAGGTAAGTCACCTGACTGCACTGTGCCTCAGTTTCCCCACTTGTAAAACCAAGACTATCATGATGTCATCCTGTAGTTGCGCAATAAACCGACTTCTATCTGAGAAACGTTTGAGCAGCAGCCAGCTGTGGCATGTCACTATCCTCCCAAGAGGGGTGGGGACCTAGCTGGGGTCACCGATGACAATGTCTGCTGTGCCCATTGTACTGTGTCCTGTTCTAAGTTTACCTTGGCTTGGCTTGTTTCCATTTTCAGTAGAAAATTGAATTTGGATAGACTACAGCCAGACTTGGCTGCTCTCTGGGTCTTGGCCAGTGAGCTCTGAGTAACTGCAGACAGGGTGGGGTCACTGGGATTTGGTTATTGTATGCCCCGCCCTCCCCCCATGGTTTTGGTTAAGCCTTTTCCAAGACAGCCTGTTACACTGTCTTAAAACTGGACTTTCTGGAAGAGTGTTTGGGTCACTCTGGTGTCAGTTGGGAAAATGCTGTTCTTAGGGCAATGCCATCATCTGTATCGGGAGCTGCTTCTCTTTGCTTGGCAGCATGGCTGATCCACGTCTGGGTGACACCCAGCTCCAATATCTACCGCTTCACAGGGCAACTGGCAGTGGTGCTCGCATCTGCTGGGTCCCGACTCCTTCTGCATCATCTTGTTCTTTTCTAGTCCTAAGTATCTTCTCCAGCCCCATGTCTCACTAACCTGAGCTCCCTAGGGAGCAGAGGGAGAGCTCCAGTCCGCCATGTTTGGCTCAGACCACAATGTAGATCATTACCATGTGCACCCTTCCACCAGCTCAGGCTTAGCCAGCATGCCTGCTTCTTGGCTGTTTCCCAATGTCTCTTGGAGCCCAGAGATCTACTGCAGATCAGCTCTCAACCCCCTTTCATTCTCCAAGACTCCAGGCTGGGCTAGTAGAAAGTTCTGTACATCTACATGTCAATGGTCTGTATGTACAAGAGAGTACATACACCCTGAAGCATACATCTGTGTGTATGTGTGTGTGTGTGTGTGTGTGTGTGTGCCTTTTAAATATTTGTTTACTTATTTATTTGTTTATTTGTCTAAGTCAAGAAGTCCTTAGACATGCCAACCCGGGGCACTAAATCATGAGGACCTCAAAGTAGAACCCAGACTGCTCACAGGCTAGAGATGCCAAGATTGGGAGCAACCAGGCTACCACCAGTGATGTAGTAATGACACCCTGTCCTGAGCCCTTTGTGCCATGCTGGGCCATTGGCGTCAGATGCAAAGGGAGTCGATAATGCTGGAAAAATCTGCCAGACAACTTATCCCACTGGCACAGAGCCTAGAATTATAATCAGATCTTGACTTCTTCAAAGCCTCTTGCTTTGGATTTTTCCAAATCAAAAATAAATATTGAGGGCAATTACCTTCCTTTCCTCCTCTGATGTATGAAGGGGAGTTTCACCCATTAATTCAGGAGTCCTCTCATTTTACTCTAAAGGCATTAGCCCTTGGAACTTGTTAACGTGGTATCAACATCATCTGTCTAGGATGTGGCTGAAAATAGAGAGGATCTATTGTGCTCTAGGTTAGTATTTTTCCCCTTTTTACGGAGGCTCTGAAAGGCCAGACACTTCTTCACAGGAAAAAAAAAAGTTTTCTTCCTATTTCTCGAGACATTGTTTATGTGGATCCATTTTCTTGCTGTTATCAAAAGACCCTCCAGGGGGCAGCAGACCACAACCTCTGCGCCTGCTTCCACCGCCTTCTTGCCCAGTTTAAACTGGTCTAAAGTGGATGTCTGAGGGGTTGGACCCTGGCTATCTTCTCTGGGCGTCCCTGGGCTCCACAAGAAAGCGTGTCTTCTGGAGGAAAAGCAAAAACTCAACAGCCTTATTTTTGGAGCGCTGTGGACATGACCAAACCTATTAATTACTTAATTGAGGCACAGAGCTTTGAAGATGAAAAGTACCGTAAGTTAAGTGGAGAATTCGGTGGCTTCCAGCCCAGGAGCATCTTTTCAAGGTATTGCATTCACTCTTGGTGACCTTTGCCTGCAAGCACAGACACCCTCACCTCCATTCCAAGCTGGGGGCTAAGGGGGTGTCTCCTAAGGAGAGTCCTTTAGCAAAATTTCTTTGATCTCAAGCAACACCCCCTCCCCAGGGCCAGCAACTAATTCTATCAGCCCTACATGTGGCATTCACACATGCTCTGACTCTGTCAAGGTCCCCAAGGTAATGGAGTCAAAGTAAAATGGGTACTCAGGAGTCTCTATAGCTCAGGCATTGGTCACTAGCCAGGCAGGTCCTCTGAGCATGAGGCCAACTGTAGGGAGCATTTTTTTATTTGGGAAATGTAAACAATGTCCACTCCTTCCTTATAAAATCCCAATAACAAACTCAAGTACAATGTCCCAAATTCAACCCGGGGAATCAATGATTTTATTAAGGTTAATTATAGAGCATTGGTGAGGGGTTTGTTAGTCATTCTGGGTAGTCTGGTCCTCTCTCAGCATGGATGATGGAGACCCTCTCAGTTAATCCCCTCCAGTCTGTATACTCTGCTACCTCTTGAGAGATCACATAGAGCTGGGGCAGAATTGTATACAAATGTCTGGAAGGAGTATCCAGACTCTCAAATGAGGATCCAATGTCCCTCTCCGCCCCTACCCCCTTCACCAAGGGAACATCAGGGCCAATCCTTGACGGTGATGGTCTCTTACAACAGATGCACCTGACTTGAGGGAGATGGTAGCTGTTTGGCTTCGATGACCATTTGGACAAGACCGACTCTTCCTGGGCGGCATCAAAAATCCCACTACTGTCTCAGAGGATAAAGGACATGGGGAGGTGAGGAGTGGCCTTCGCAAATGGAATCAAGACACAGGTAATAAAGAAAACACATCAAACGCAGGGTGGATGTTCTAGGTTACAAAGAACTTTTCTTCCTGTATAATCTTCAAGTCCCTCCAGAAGCCTGAGGGTGTGGGAGGAATGGGTACAAGGTGGTATGAGCAGGAGACAGGATGGAGTAGGGGGGACCAGGCGGGACCAGGTACCTGTCTAAAAGCCCAGTGTCGATGGTTCCTTCATCATTGGGTTGGGGATTATTAAACAGGCAAAACCCTGAAGGCCAGAAACTCCAGGTGGCAGTCCAACCTACGATCTGAGTAGCTGTTCCTAGCAGTAGATAGTAACCCTGTGGTTTGATGTCTACTATGGAAAAGAGAAAGAAAATATCAAGGTAAAGCCAGGCTTTGGATATGCTGTGCTCTTGGTGGGTAATTCTTGGGACATATTAAGTCTCCTGAGCATCTAGACTGTAGTGCCAAAGGAGTCACTGAAGAAACTCAGGAGTCCAGATGCTCTGTGAAAGGTTCTCAGGGAGAAGAGAAACCCCATACTCATCCTGGGCCCCAATCACCAGGACATGTTCTTCTTTTACAATCAGGGCACGTGGTGTATGTGTGTGTGTGGGTGTGTGAGTGTGTGTATGTGTGTGTGTGTGTGTGTGTGTGTGTGTGTGTGTGTGTGTGTAGGCCAGAGGACAACCTTAGCGACTGTTCCTTGAGTGCCACCCACCTTGCCTTCTGAGATCAAGTGTTTCATTGGCCTGGAACTTTCCTTATTTGCTAGGCTGGCCAGGCTGCAGGCTCTAGACACCTGCCTCCCTGTCTCCCCAGGGAGCGTTGCAAGCACACACTACCAAATCCAACTTTTAGAGACATGAATTCTGGAGATCAAACTCAGGTCTTCATGCCTGCAATTACTCAGGTTAGGGCTTTCATCTACCGTGCCTAGCCTTGAACATGTGGATGGGTCCCTTTCCTTTAGTGTAGGGGGCAGTGGGTCCAGCTTCCTTGACTGGGTTATCATGATCACAAGGACAAGACCTTCTTCTTTTTTTTTTTGCCTTCAGTGTGTTCCCACCCACGCTGACAGAGGGGAGGATATTCAGGAGGAGGAGGGGGAAGGAGCCAAGTTCACCACACAGCTGGGCAGGGATGAGGATCTTTTGTGTATAGATCATGAGCACGGGCTCCACCTTATGCATTTGGTAGCAGTGTAGTTAAAAGTGGAAGGGTAATGGGAGTTTCACAGGCTCAGAAGAGGCATGGGGTGCTGTTACCCTTTCTATGCCCTCCTGAGGTGCTGTCAATCCCTTCTGTGCCCTCCTGTAAACCATCTACCCCATGCTTCTAGTCTCATTGATGGGTTCTTCCACACACGTTGCGGCCACAGGCCCTTAGCACAGTCCAAACAGATGAAGCTGCTCTATCTTAAACTTCCAGCCTTCAAAACTGTGATCTAAATATCGGAATACATTCCCTTACTTTAAACAGCTCTCCGGCTCAGTTACTTTGACATAAAAAACAAAGATGTCACCCAGGATCTGCCATTCCAAGAGAGAATGATCAATGTTAGTTGATGCCCTACAGAATCTGTCTGTCTAGCTATCATCTACCCAGGTCCTCTGTCCATCCAAAGGTCTATATCCACCTTTCATGAAGATATGATTATAAGGAGCATTTTGTTTTCTGCCTTATTGTTTGCTATTTCCTATTCCGTTTAATTTTTTAACTTTGAGAGTTTATTATTATTTGATTGTGTGTGTGTGTGTGTGTGTGTGTGTGTGTGTTTTACTTGCATGTATGTCTGTGCACCATGTACGTGCCTGATGCCTAAAGAGGCTGGAAGAAGGCATTGGGTCCTCTGGAACTGGATTTACAGATAATTGTGAGCTGCCACTTGGGTGCTGAAAATTGAACCTGGATTCTCTGCAAGAGCTGCAAGTGTTCATAACCACTGAGCCATCTCGCTGGCCCCTCTTCCCTTACTTGTAATGGGTGTCTAGTACATTCTATCTCACACATGTGGCAAATTTACATAATCAGTCTTTTAATCAGTCCTGTGTGCTCAAATTTCCTTACTGTTCTAAGCAACACGGAGTTAGAGAGCTTTGTAAAAGGATTTTTGTGCATCTGTTGGCTTGTTTCACAGGTCAAGTTTCTGTCCATGAAAATGCTGGTGTAAGAGACAGGCATTGTTTCAGTTTTTAGGATCACTCTTTTGAAATGTCATTCTAAATGTCTCTCAGCTGCCCCAAATAAGAGTAACACTCAAATATATTTATAATTTATTTTCCTATTATTGAGGGATGAGATGACATTTTACCACTGGTTTGATAGTTTAAGGTGTTTTTTTGTTTGTTTGTTTTTGTTTTCCCAGAGCTGAGGACTGAACCCAGGGCCTTGTGCTTGCTAGGCAAGCGCTCTACCACTGAGCTAAATCCCCAACCCTGATATTTTAAGTTTTAAAAAATATTATTTATTCTATTTTTTGGATACAGGATTTTGGGCCTCCTACATCTCCCTCTTGAGTGCTGGAACTATAGGCATAAATTTACTTTTTATTGAATTTAATTTATATAAAGTGAACTCATTATGTTTACCACACAGTGAATTTCAATGTGTAGAAATGCCCAGATAACTACCACCCTGACCCAAATATACATTTCCAACTCTTCTAGAAAGTTCTTTGTTGGCCTCTTCTGGATAATCCCTCCCTCTTGCCCTCTTAACAGCATTGCCTAGCCATGACCCTCATAAGACTGGGAATACCCGGGACCTACGCTGTGCCTGACATCCTCCTCCTTTTCTTACTTTTTTTTTTTAAAATTTGAGTCAGGGTTTCTCTGTGTAACCTTGGCTGTTCCAGAACTCCCTCTGTAGAGCAGGGTGGCCTCAAACACAGAGAGCTACCTGCTTTTGCTTCTCCGGTACTGGGATTAAAGGTGTGCACCACAGCTGCCCAGTTTGTGCCTGGCTTCTTACACTGAACTCCACGTCTGTCAGATCCATCCACACTGGTGCCTTCTCACTGTGTATGTTACCGCGCATGAGCAAACCACTATTCACTCACTCATTCTTCTCTGGAAGGGTATCCTGATTGTTTCCAGTTGATTTTGCCATGCTTGGGGGGATGTAGGCACTCACATCCCAGGAGTGGAAGGAGATGTGGGTCACTCTGTATATTTAGCTGTGGTGGATACTTCCAAATATTTTTCTGCATGGTTGTATCAACTTACCCCACCAGAAGCACTTGGGAAGTGCAGTTGCCCAACCGTGTGGTATTTTTAGTTCTTTTAAACCCATGGTTTTGTTTGTATTTTTACTTATATTTTTATTATTATAAAGTCAGTTGCTTAAGGTCCCACACCCTTTGTCTGGTGCTGTATCGTGCCCCTGGCTTGGGTCTCGGCCCCACCAGCTCGGTCTTTCGGTGTCTGCAGAGCTGTGCGGCATTGGGATGAGGCTGTTGTTAATCTTTGCAGTGTTGTCTTCCGTGTAGGCCCACTTATGAGCAACTGAATCTATCTGATCGTTTTGTACACACACATGATACATTCTGGTCACTCACACCCATCCTCTCACCCTCTTCTCCTCCCATCCCACCAGGCCCCTCCTCCCACCAGGTCCCCATCTCACTTTCATACTTTTGGTCTTGTTTCTGGTCCTGCATGGACCTGGGTGTGATCCCATCCCATGGAGTGTGAGTAACTCACACTGCAGACACTTCTGGGAACAAGGGCTTCCACTTCACCAGCGGCTCTCCGCTGCAGTTAGTGCGCCTGGGAGGGGCTGAGCCCTCTGAGCCCCGCCCAGTCTGTGACTGAATGTTTATCGGCTCAGTCTTATGCAGACCCTATAGAGGCCATCACAGCTGCTGTGAGTTCAGGAGTGCCGGGTCAGGCCATCAGACAGCATTTCACAGGCCTCTACTCTCTCATCCAGCACCTTTTTTTCTCTATACACTTTTTCATGATGTTCCTGGAGCCCTGGAGGGGATGATAAGATTTCTACTATGACGGTTGGTTGCTCTATTCATCCCAAACATATCACACGGTCATTCACACAAGGAGACCACATAACCTTGAAAACCACCCAAGGCAGGGGTCGTTGGCATTTCAGTCTTCAGATGAGTACACAGAATCATGGGTAGACCAGATGTCCCAAGGCCTTAGGGTTCAAACCTAGGCAGGCTGGGTCCAGACTCAGTTCCAACCACTCCCCCAGGCTGCCTTTTGGCTACGAGGATAAGAAGTCAGCAGTTTCGGCCATTGAAGTCACACAGTTGTGGCCAAGGTCAAAAGTCACCAGTTTTCTACTGCTCTGTCTCCCTTCTTTTCCCTCCCCACTTCCCTCTTTCCTCTCTTCTCTCACCCTCCTTCCCTTCTCCCCTCCTTTCAGTCAGGAAAAGTGGGTATCCTCAGGCAGGCCTGTTGGTTTGAACCTGTTTTTCCCATGAGTCCTCATACTTTTTTTTTTTTTTTTTTAAATAAACAACTATTCTCATTGGGTGAGTTTGCTAGAGCTGCTATAACAAACTGCTACAAACTGGGTGGTTTAAAGCAACAGAAGTAATCTTACCAGATGTCTGGAACCAGCCATCAGATGGGCTGGTCACTTTTGCAGGCTGAATCCACACTACGCTGCTTTCCCAGTACTTGGTGGCAGCTGGGATCTGCTGGTGACCTGTGGCTCAGAGATGCATGACCCTGTCTCTGTCCCCATCTTCACCTCCTCTGGAGGGTCAGATCTCCTCCTCTTTTTAGGACATTAGTCACTGGGCTTAGGATTCACCATAAATCGATGGTGATCTCATCCCAAGATCCTTAACTTAATCACGTCTACAGTGACTCTTTGTCCAAATAAGGCCATATTCACAGAATAGTGGAAGTTGGGGAAAAACAAAGACTTTTGTTTTTTGGTGACACATAGACACATACCCATATAATGTGTCTGTTCAAAAAAATTCTTTTAAAGAGGTTTCCAAAAACTCTAGTAAGACTCATTTTTCTGTCTTCCTACTCACAAAGCATGCAATATTGTTTTCTCCAAACGGCGGTAGTTTAATCCAAATAAGTGTGTGATGCTAATTTCCTTCACCTTCCAGGAAGCTTGTCATGCTTGTACACACTCATCTCCCCTCCCTTCAGAAGGAGCTGGCACTTGTATGTCTCTGAGAGAGGGACAACCACATTCCTGCACTGGACCCAGGCTGCTGTACCCCCTCTTTGTAGGGGGCTCCTTTCTCTGACTCTTTAGGCCCCACGTGGCTGCCTTCCTTCTTTGTTGTGAGCTGGTAGCCTCTCATTCTGTGCCTCCTGTCGCCCTCTCCATCCCAGGGTCCCTCCCGTCAGTGGTCCCTCAGTGGCTCTCATTGCTTCCTCCCTGCTGGACACCCTCCCCTAAACTGATCCTCAGATCACTTCTAGGTTCATCTTGAAGCATCTGTATCAACATGCCAATCCTCAGAAACTCACTGTAAGGAAACTGTGTGGGCTGGAGAGATGCTCAGTGGAGAAAGCGCTTGCCATGCACACACAAGGCCCTGAGTTTGACTTTCAGGAACCCATGGAAATCTAGGTGTGGTAGCATGCATTTGTGATCCTGCTGCTCCTGCATTAAGATAGGAGCTAGAGGTGGGCCAGTGTGCTTGGTGAACACGGTGGCCATCAACAGACGGACCCTGTCTCAATCAGGGTCGAAGGTGAAGGCCAGCATACCTCCAGGACACCCTGTGGCACTAGTGTTTCCACATGTATACACAGAAACTCATGTGCACACACATACATTCATATAACACACACACACTACACATACACACACAGAGATGCCATACATACAATGTTCTAAAAAATAGTCTCTATGTGACACATGTGCAAGTATATATATGCACACACATATGTTAGTGTCTGTGTATGCATATGCACACACATATGCTAGTGTCTGTGTATACATATGCACACACATATGCTAGTGTCTGTGTATACATATGCACACACATATGTTAGTGTCTGTGTATACATATGCACACACATATGTTAGTGTCTGTGTATACATATGCACACACATATGCTAGTGTCTGTGTATACATATGCATACACATGTTAGTGTCTGTGTATACATATGCACACACATATGTTAGTGTCTGTGTATACATATGCACACACCTATGTTAGTGTCTGTGTATACATATGCACATACATATGTTAGTGTCTGTGTATGAGTATGTATGTGCACACACTGAAACATACCAGCAAGTTATGAACTGATGCTGATTTCACTGTGGCCATTTGTGTGTGTGTCAAATCCCTTCCTGTCCCATTCCACTGTCTTTGCTTCCACATCATGGGAATTCATCCAGAGCTTCATTTTGTAATCTCTGGTAGGTTGTACCCATGTTTTGGTTCAGGGACTATCAAATCCTTGGTGTGGCTCTCAGAGTTCTCACAAGCCTGCTGTTCACCCTCATCCCCACCTTATGGTGGTATTGTGTTCCCAACAATATTGTGTACCCTAATAAGTTTATCTGGGGTCAGAGAACAGACAGCCACTAGAACAGAGCCAGAAATGGTGGCTAGAAAATGGGTCAGAGCAAGCTATAGCAGAAGTTGGGCGGTGGTGGTGCACGCCTTTAATCCCAGCACTTGGGAGGCAGAGCTAGCCGGATCTCTGAGTTCAAGGCCACTTTAGAAAAAGCTCAGCATGGTGAGTCTTTAATCCCAGAAACCCAGCCTTTAATCCCAGGCAAAGACAGCAGAAAGAGAAAGGTATATAAGGCGTGAGGACCAGAGACTACAGAAATTGGAGTTAAGCATTTAGTTAAGCATTTGGCTGGATAAGCGTTCAGGCTTTGGAGCAGCACAGTTCAGCTGAGATTCATGTTGGGGAGGACTCAGAAGCTTCCAGCCTGAGGAAACAGGAACACCTGAGGAACTAGCAAGGTGAGATAGCTGTGGCTTGTTCTGTGTCTCTCTCTGATCTTCCAGTAATCACCCCAATAACTGGCCTCGGGTTTGAGTTTTATTAACAATTACCTTTAAGATTCATGTTAAACCACCTCCCATCTCCACCCTCATCCCCACCTCCCATATCTACCCTCATCCCCACCTCCCATTTCCACCCTCATCCCCACCTCCCATATCCACCCTCATCCCCACTTCCCATATCCACCCTCATCCCCACCTCCCACATCCACCCTCATCCCTCACCTCCCATATCTACCCTCATCCCCACCTCCCATATCCACCCTCATCCCCACCTCCCATATCCACCCTCATCCTCCTGCCCGGGCCTCCACAGTCTCTCCAGCTTCCTCACATAAGTTCCGTTGCCCAAACTTAAGCAACTGACCTTTTCTCCTCAGCTCCTCTCTGTGTGACTCCCCAGCCCGCCCTGTGGGCCATCCCACCCGAGTGTCCTTCCCAATGCATCTGTGACAAAGATCAGCTTTCTCAGTGTCACACACATGGGGTTGGGATAGGAGGGATGGGCTCTACATCCAGAATGTCCACTTTATCCCTAAGTTACATGTTGTGACTGTTTCTCTGTTCAAACCATGAGGAGGAGACTGCTTGTCCTAGAGTAGAGTGGTCTCAGATGGTTGCTTAGGAACCAAGGAAGCTACTAGTAGCCTTTAAAATCTGATCTCCTGCAGCCCCGGACCTTGAAGCACCAACAGTGGGGAATTGAGATTGTTCCCTTAGGGTGTCGAAGCTAGACGTCATTGCTACTGCTGTAGTAACCACGTCATATTGAGAGGGTCGTGTGTCGTGTGCTTTGAACACTCGTGGAGAAGCTGCCTCTCATGAGTCACACGCATACTCTGCCCTCAGCTCAGAATACCGCTTATATGGGAGAATGCACTTTGTTATGTATGAATTCTAAACTACAGCATCCAGACAATTCTTGGGACCCTGCCTGGCTGCTAGGAGGCCCTCACTTCCTGTCCTGGGGCATCTCTCCAGTTTTCCATGTGCGCAGGGCTTATTTTCCCCTCAACATGGTTATGTTTCTAGTTGCTGTGGGCCTGGGCATGATTCTGTCGGGTGAACTCCCACAGCCCTCCCGTGACATCCCACCCTCTCACCTCCTCTTCAGCCTGGCATCCTCAATGCTGTTGGCATCTTGAAGTGGGTCCCTATCTACTCCTTGGAGAGAGCCGTAAGGGCTGCTTGTTAAGACAGAGAAAAGAGAACAATGATAAAAGAAGAATGAGGAAAAGAAGAAATGAAGAAACAAAATGGAAAAAAAGATAGATGAGAACAGAAAAAAACATGTGAACACAACAAATTACCACAACAGAAAGACTGAAGGAAAAGCCATCCAGGAATGATTTCTTCTAGTCTCCACAGAAGCCATTTCTCAGCCCAAACGAGCAGAAAGAGGGGAATAAGGAAGAGAAGTTGGGTGCTTAGCCTGACCAAGTGATGACTTGGCAGGTGTGTCCCACAGTGGACAGCTACGGCAGTGCACATGGTCCTCAGCACATGGCGCTGTGCTGGGGTGAATGCTGTGGACAGACCTGAGCTGGGAAGTGTAGCATGGGTCCTATTTGGTCTTCATAAAAACCCAGAGCCAGATATCGGGGTGAATGCTGAAAGATCAGAGAGACAAAGGAACAAGCCACAGCCACGTCTCACCTCACCAACCCCTCAGTCGAAAAGACTGAGCACTTGTCTCCTCCCATCTTATATTCCTCTCTCTGCCCAGCCATATCACTTCCTGTCTCCACCTCCCTAGAGCTGGGATTAAAGGTGTGTGCCATGACTGCCTGGCCTCTGTGGCTAACTAGTGGCTAGCTTTGCCCTCTGATCTTCAGGCAAGCTTTCTTGGTTAGAGCATACACAAAATATCACCACAGAGAAGACCCTTGAAGTTGGTAGTCTGGAAAGCCCCAGGGGTGGCACCATCCACAGCAGGCAGGGCCTCCCCCATCAATTGCTAATCAAGAAAATGCCCTACACTTGGATCTTACAGAGGCATTTTCTCAATTGAGGGTCCCTCCTCTCAGATAACTATATCCTGTATCAAGTTGACATAAAACTAGCCAGCACACCATTGCTGCGATGAAACACAACCCAAAGCAACCAGGGGAGGAAAGGCTTCATTTGCCTTACTCTTCTACGTCACTGTTCACCACCGAAGGCACTCACAGTAGGCACTCAAGCAGGGCAGGGACCTGGAGGCAGGAGCAGACACAGAAGCCATGGGGGCAGGGGTGGGTCTCTGCTTACTGACTTGTTTTTCATAGCTTGCTCAGCCTGCTTTCTTATAGAACCCAGAACCACCAGCCCAGGGATGGTACCACCTACCATGGGTTGGGCCCTTCCCCATCAATCACTAATTAAACAAATGTCCAGCTGAGCAGTGGTGGCGCACACCTTTAATCTCAGCACTGGGGAGGCAAGGGCAGGCAGATCTCTAAGTTCGGGACCAACCTGGTCTACAGAGTGAGTTCCAGGACAGTCAGAGCTACATAGAGAAACCCTGTCTTGGAGGAGAGAGAGAGAGAGAGAGAGAGAGAGAGAGAGAGAGAGAGAGAGAGAGAGAGAGAGAGAATACCCCCAGGCTTGCCTACATCCTCATCTTCTCAACTGAGACTCCCTCCTCTCTGATGACTGGACCTGTGTCAACTTGACAGGAAATTAGCCAGGACATTTTTTATTTGTTTAGCCAATTCTTTTTTAAATTAAAATTCTTGGTGAGCATACAAGGTTTCATTGTGGTGTTTCCTCTCCCATGGCTGCCCACTCTGAGCCCTTCCATCTTGCTCCCCCTTGACCCTGGCTGTCCCCTCCTACTTTGCTCATCACGTGTATTCCATTCCCATCTCTGTCCTCCCGTTGCTATCTGTCCCCCTGTCATGCTTTTTCTTCCTAGCTCATACCCCTCCACACATGCCCACACACATGCTCACACATGTAACTTCACATCTACTTCCTGTAGATGATCGAAGACGTGGTCCTTCGTCCTTCTGAGCCCGGCTTGTTCCTTTTAACACAATGGCTTCCAGCTCTGTCCGTCTTCCTGCAAATGTTGTGATTTCATTTTTCTTCGCCACTGCCAACATTCTGCTGTGTACACATGCCACATTTTCCCTGTCTGTTCATCTGTGGGTGGACACATGGGCTGGTTCCATGTCCGGGCTCCTATGAATAGTGTAGCGATAAACACAGCTGTGCCAGTATCTCTCTGGTGTGTTGACCTCCAGTCCTTTGGGTACACAACCAGGAGTTGTTGAGCCGGGTCACAGGGTGGTTCTGTTTACAGGCTTTTAAAGAGCCTCCACGCAGAATTCTACAGGGCTGCACTGGTTTGCCTCCCCTCCCAGGAAGGGCTCCGTTCCCCGTCATCCTCGTCAGTGTGCCTTGTCCTGGTTCTTGATGGCAACCATTCTGACTGGGGTGAGGTGGAATTGCAGAGCAGTTTGTAGGGGTGTTGATAAAGGTGCACAGGTGCACATGAGTCATGGAAGGATGAGAAAGGTGCACATGAGTCATGGCATGCATGTATAGGTCAAGCTCTTGTATGGGTCTTCATCTTCACCTTCTTTGTGGTAGGGTCTGTCATTACTATGTGTTCCAGACCAGCTGACCCGTGAGCTTCTGGGAGTTCTCCTGTCTCCAGTTCCCATCCTGTAGCAGGAACGCTAGGCTGACAGATGTGCTGCTCCATTGCATTTGGATTTTATGTGGGTTCTGGGACTTCCACTCTAGTCCTCACACTTCCGCCGCAAGCTCTGTACTGAGCTATCTCCTTAGCTTTTCAACAGTTTTAATTTGAATTTCTGATTGCTAAAAATGTTGGACATTTTTAAAAACCCTGTTAATTCAGATAGTTCTTCTTGAAAAAATATTGGAAATAATTCTGAGCTGGAAAACTCACTTTTCCAAAATTTGCAAGCCTGGGTCAAAATCCTTTAGCTACACAGGGTTGGAAAAGTCACAGACTCTGTCAGTCTCTTCTGCAAGTGCAGAATAAGAATCTCCAGTTGTCTGTGAGCATCCAGCTAAGAAGAGGGCACTGTAGACTATAGATAATGTGTTCAGCATCTTTCTTAGAGCTTATATCGAATTGTTCACTATGCGCTTCCTAAAATAAGACGCCACAGATGGGCTCCATGAACTTCATCTTCTGATCTCAGCAGCTGTTTACGAGAGTGTTTGTCACTGAGCACAGTGACAGGTGGCATTTGTAGACATCACCTTCATCCCAGAACCATGGGGGACATACACAGGGATGTTATGTGTCTGTGAAATATGTGTATACACACACACATAATGTGAATATATGTACACATTTACCTTGTATATGAGCATGTGCATGCAAGCATATTGGTATATATATATACACATAAAACAGTAGGTGCACATTTATATGCATATGTGTGAAAATATAATGCAATAAATATTAATGTTATGCATGAATATACATTGTATATGTGAATGTGTATATATACAGAAATAAGGGTTTACATATTATATGTAATATTTTCATGAATGCACAAGTGTATGGGAGGGTGTGGTATGCTTGTATGTGGTCTGTGGGTATGTGTGTTTTATGTGTGTGTGGTGTGGTGTGTGTGTATATGGTGAGGTGTGTATATTGTGTGATGTATGTGTAATGTGTGTATGTGGTGTGTGTATGTGTGGTATATGTGTGTTGTGTATATGTGGTGTGTGTGTGTGTGTGTGTGTGTGTGTGTGTGTGTGGTATATACTACTTCCCCATTCAGTGAGTTCTAGGCAACACTTAGGAATCTGTAAATTTGAAGGCTCCACACATGGTTCCTATTATCACCACTCAGGGGCTGATAAGTCCTGCTTTTTTTCCTTTAAGAAGAAACACAAGTCCATGGAGATGGTGCTTTGGTGAAGGCCACACAGCTGGCTGGGGGAGAGGCTGAGCCCAGCTGCCCTGATCCCAGCTCAAGGGGATTGTGGGAAGCCATGCATGTGACTTCAGTGCTCCCACAGCTGGATATCATACTGTCCTGCAGGCCCTTAGCTGGCCAGCTGTTGACTCCACAGTGAGAGCAAATGCTGCTGAGGGGCCCTGCATCGTCCGGGTGGCCTGAGTCCTACCTGATGCACCACTGCCCCGCCCCCAGGGCCAGGGGTAGGCTCAATGCCCTCCTTGGTGTGTGCACTCTCTGGGACATGTGCCCCATCTTCTTCGGATCCCAACCATGAACTGCAAAGGAGAGGGGCCGTAACAAGTGAGTCTCCCTTTTCTGAGGTCAGTTTGGTGCACAGTGGAGGAAGGCAGACTGAGGAGACGCCAAACACCACACACTGAGAGGTCTGAGAAGGGCTCCCTCAATAGTCCAGAAATAGCTTGCTTCTGTATCTGAGGTTAAGGGTAAGGGTCTGCCTGCCTGGCCTGCTGCTGGTGTTCCAAAGACCCATGCCAGAAGAGGGACGAGCAGGCTCACATGGATTTGAGCACCCAGAATGGCAACTCTGAATGCCAACTAAGTCTGTAGTGTCACCCCCACAAAGATCCTATCTTCTTAATTAGTTAACTGTAGTGAGAAAAGTACCTGGGTTCAATTATTGTCCCATTTTAATTTCATCAGTAAAAGTGTGTGGAGATGCATTTTCTCTATTGTTCCAGAAGGAATTGTATCAAGTCCTTGATTTTGCTTTCTGACCTACAACTCCTGACTCCTTCTCTGTGTACACACATGTGTGTATGTGGAATATGTGAGTGCTTTTGTTTATCTGTGTTTGCACATGTGTATGTGCAGAGGCATGAAAGTGTCCTCTCTGTGTCACTCTCTACCTTATTTATTTATTTATTTTCAAATTTTATGTGTATGGGTGTTTGCCTGCATGTATGTCTGTGCACCACAGGTGTGCAATGCCCACAGGGAATGGAGGAGGGTGTCCCCTGGAACTGGAGTTATGGGCTGTTTTGAGCCACCATGTGGGTGCTGGGAATTGAACCTGGGTCCTCTGAGAGAGCAGCCAGTGCTCTTACCTGCTGAGTCATCTCTCCAGTCACCCATATTTTTGAGACAGGGTCTCTCACTGAGTGGAGCTCACTGACTCAGCAAGAGCAGCTGTAGCCATGTCCGAGGCCTGTTGGATCCACCTGCCTCTGCCCCCCCCCCGCCCCCCAGCACTGGGAGTGTGCCACTCTACTATACCTGGCTCTTATGTGGGTGCTGGACATCTCCATTCAGATACGCACGCTCACTCACACAGTGAGCGCTTCCTTGACTCCATCTCCCTGGCCCTGCTCCTGGCTTCTGTAAAGCAAGTTTACAGATCTCCTCTTGGCTGTGGGTTCAGCCAGCTGGACTGCAGCATTAAGAGCTGGCAGAACAGAAACCATGACTCAGAGTTGATAGGACTTGAGACCACCTGATCCCCCAGACCTAAGACCTAAAACCGTAAGGGGACCAATGATCCAAAGGCTTCTGGGGCCACGAAGCTGCCATTATGGTAGAACAGTTCTCTTCGTAGGCCATTCTGGGCCCCCCCCCCCCCATGACCTGCTGTGTGGCAGCAGCCAGTTGACCTTAATGCACAGTGCTACATTCTACAGTTCCCAAATAACAGTATTCATTGGTCAATTATGTAGCCCATAGGTTTCCTGTCACCCCTCTCCCCCCCCACACACACACCTTCCTCATGACCATCGGAGTGGATCATGGTTGGCACCAGGAGTCAGGAGCTTCCCCCTGTTGCTCCCCTCATGACCAGCAGGCTGGCTCACAGCTGGCATCAGGAGTGAATAGCTTTAGAATCTCACCAGGTTTGGGGAACAGGTAAGAACTGGTTCCCCAGCTAGGGGAAAAACACAACAACTATTTTGGACTGAGCCACGTGAGCCCTACCTTGCTGGAGCTTGCAGGCTCCTTTGGAGGCTCCCAGACGGCTCTTAATTAATTGCTGGAGCCAAGTGGAGCAATCTGATGAGCACCTCCCCTCGCTGTTGCTAATCTGATCCAGCCGAGCAGGGGGAGGGGACAAAGCTGGCCCTGGATTGGGGATAAAGATGGAACAGACTGGGGCCTGAGGACTGAGTGGCCTGACCCTGAAGTTTGTGACAACATTTGGAATGGCCAACCTGTTGGCCAAGTACCTGACTCTTCCTCCCAAGCAGGGAAAGGCTTTCTCATAGATTGGAAAGGAGGGACCTGGAATCAAACTCCAGCTTTGCTCCTACCTAGCTCCTTGGATCGATAAACACTTTTAGTGCCATATTTTTTATACGCAAAGCAGACATAAAAATTCTACATCTCAGGACTACCAAGGAAACCAAGTAAGACATGGATGGTGATGTTCCAGGAGTCCAGGTCCTGCTCCAAAGGATGCTGATCAGTAGTTGGGTATGCTAGCATCCAGAGGCAGTGCTGACCCTGGGCCATGGGGAAGTCAAAGGAGAACTGTAGGCTGGACACACTTTCCTATGGACTGAACAAACTCTGGGTACCAGGGGCCGAGTGAAGCAGGGATGCTGGAGGGTGGAGCTGGGGCTATGAGCATCAGGTAGCGCATCCCTAAAGCATGCATGATAGTGAGCAGAGCCCAGCAGGGGCCATGGGTCCCCACAGGCATGGGACCCACCATCAGGCAATGAAGTGCCTCTCTTCCTCCTCTGTCTTTTCCTTCTTCTTTTCAACCTCTACTATACAAGCTTGTATTAACCATAATCTTGGTATCATGGCATCGTCTCGCCTTGACCCTCTTTTATTTAGTGATTTAGAAAAGAGATGAGAATAGTTATTTTATGAACCAAGCTGGACTTTCAAGTGCCCAAGACGGAGTTTTGTCAGTAGTGACCATTGGGAGAGGGCAGAGCCCATGGCGAAAGGCACCTACTTGGAGCCTCATACAGAGGTATCTGTGCTAAAGAGACAGTGAGGGGGTGGAGAGAGTGCCCAGGGGGGCTCTGTGGGATCTGAGAAGCGAGAAGCTTCAAAGGGTCAGTGTGATCAGGCCAGCTGTGCCTGCTAACTGGCAACTGCTACCGCTGGGCTCTTCCCTCCCACACGTGCCGGAGCCTGGGCTCTAGCTTCAAGCGTCGCAGGCCACAAAGAATAAATTTATTGTCAGCCACGAGCTTCCCCAGGCAGGCATTCCGAGGGGCAGGGTCACCTTAAGGATGCGGCCATGAACTATTAGGAACTAGGTTAGTATTTGTTTTGGCGTTATTGGCCAGAGTGAAATCTGGTGGGGAAGAGGGCTCCTAGGAGCCTGGCCCGGGTGATGATAGGGAGAGGGGCTTTGGTATCAGGAACCCTCTGAGACCTCCGTGCATCAGCCCTGCTGTTTCCTTGAATCCTTAATTGTCTTTCTTCTGTTGTCCCTATTCCCAGAGTAAGGACAAGTCCTGATGCTCTTTGGGCTTTGTGGGCTGGGCGCTGCTGTGGGTTGTCCCTTTTCAGACCTTTTGTGTTTTCTCATCAACTTCCCGTGGTAGCACATTTCAGAGGAACAGATCAGTGAGGCGTTCTGGGCTCTGCTAAGGTAGGGTGCAGGCACCAGTGTGAGGTCATTGCCTAACCACTGGCTGTGTTGGTGAGAGGAGAGGTGTGCTGCAACACCTGAGTCTGAAGCAGCAGCCAATGTCGCCAGCGTAAGCACACCATGGCAAATACTCAGTACCGACACCCAGCACTTCACAGAATCCCTGCAAATGTAACAGCGTGGACTGATGCTAACGAGCTTGCCTCTGGGGTAGGACCCCAGATGTATAGAACGTTCTGCACTTGAGTTTTCATCCCTCGGTTTGGGCAGATGTCACCCAGGCCCCAGTGCAAGGGTGGGCCAGATGCTAGGCTGTTCCTTTCCTCTGAATGACCCTGATCTGGGACAGGTTCATTGGGACCTTTACCCTCAAAAGTATGGCTCTCCTCTTGCAAATTATAAACCTTGACCTCTGGCCACATGTGGTGGTATATACCTGTAATTCCAGTACTTGGGAGGTAGAGGAAAGAGGGTCACTAGTTCAAAGTTAGCTTGAGATACATAGGGAGATCTTGTATCAAAAGAACAAAACAAAATTTACCTAAAACCCAAAAACACATAAAGAAAACAAGCAAACTGACAAAACCCCAAGAAAAAAGCAATAAAAAACATTTGATCTATTTTTGTATTGCTAGAACAACATATCAAAATATAAAGAAAAGAGGTTTAATTTGGTTCATAATGCTGGTGGCTGCATTGTTAATCCTGCATAGTATCAGTGTCTGGTAAGGATCCTCCTGCTGTACTGTAACACGGTGTAGAGGAAGCAGAAGGGAACTTGGTTGCATGCAGAAGGGGCCAAAACATCTGGGACAGCCTCACTCCATAAGGACTCACTCTCAGGAGACTCAACACAGCCTTGTAAGAACCACATCCATCTCTTCTGCAGGCAGAGGCCGCTTGACCTAATACCCTTCCTCCGGGTCCTACCTTTGAGAGGTTCTATGACCTTGAAACCATCACACTTGAGCTAAGACTTCTACCACATGAACCTTAGGGGATAGACCACATCTTGACCCTATCAGCCTGTGTGGGCCTTCCTTTGAGACCCAAAGGTCTATCTTGGGACCTAGGAGCGGTGAGCATGACTCTGCTTCCATATCCTATATTCTGTGGATCCCTTCCCATGACTGTGTGTGTGTGTGTGTGTGTGTGTGTGTGTGTGTGTGTGTGTGTGTGTCTTTAGGAACAAGGGAAGAGGGTTGGGGGGAGAATTGGAAAGAGCCGAGGGAGTGACTCCACCCCAGAAGGAGTCTGAATTTACTTTGTCTTTGTGTGTTTCTTGGTGGTGGTCTTAGTTTGCTTTCTACTGTTTTGATAAAACACCATGACCAAAAAGCAACTTCTTCTGGAGCAAAGGGTTTATATCATCAGAGAAGCCAAGGCAGGGACTCAAGGCAGTGGCTGAAACAGGGGTGGTGGGGGATGTCATTACTAGCTTGCTTTCCACAGATCGGTCAGCAACCTTTGGTACACAGCCTGCTCTGAGGTGGCACTGCACGGAGGGCTGGGCCCTCCCACATCAAACATAAGTCAGGGAAGTGCCCCCACAGACTTGCCTATAGGCCATTTTCTTAATGGAAGTTCTCTCTTCCACATGACTCTGGCTTGTGTCAAGTTGGCAAAAACAAAACAAAAACCAACCAGCACAGTGGCATGACATTGGTGTTGCATAAACATTTGTAGATACGATGCATAGCTACAATTATATCTTGCTGTTTAAATGAATATAAGGCATAGTCTCTGCCCTGATGGAGCTGTATAATGCAGAGAGAATAAAGAGACACCAAGTTGTGGTTCAGACATGATTTTTGAGTGCTTCCCAGAGGAGAGAGAGGATGACCTGGCTTAGGATGCTGAGAGTGCTCTTGGAGAAGACGGGATTGGTAGTAAGCCTTGAGGATGCTCCTTTTGGAATATCCCCAATAACAACTAATAGGAAACACACAATTCAGCATTGACAGCACACCTCAGGCTCACACAGTGCCAGAGGACTTCTTTCTGCTCTGTGCAGAGATGCCACCTGAAAGCAAGCTTGATGGATGAGTTCCCAAGACAACAGCTCTCCCAAGTGATCTACAGCTCACACTGGAGAATAATCACCTAAACCTGTGCTCGAGGAGAGAGATGCAGTGCCCACAAGATGTATGCAGACAGGTCGCTGTTGGCTGAGAGCTACTGGTGTGACTGGGAGGAGCCTGACATGCTTAACCAACAGACACATGAAGAAGATCAGGAAAATGCAAGTTGCCTGGTGCTGATGGTGTTATGGATCAGAGACCTAGAGAGGAAGAATATGAAGGGATTGCTGAGCAATGTCTTCCAGGCGCACCCATACCATAGCACCCTAATTCCACACGGACAGGGCTCCACCCTCCACCGCCCTCCTCACGGATATTCTACTTTGTTCTTTCCAGGGCTTGATGGTATAATCCATCACAGGGCTTCTTAGACTTCAGCCATTGGAGATTCTTTTTCATAGGTTTTTTTTTCTTTTTCAAGACAGGGTCTTACGTTGCTCAAGATGACCTTGAACTTCTCATTTCTTTGCTTTGACATCCTGCCTGCTGGAATTCCAGGCCTGTACCATTGTGCCTGGTTCACAAAATGCTGGAGATTGAACCCAGGGCTTCCAAAATGCTGGGCAAGCATTTTCCCAACTGAGCTATATCCCCATGCATAACTCCAGGTATATGGGTACATAGAATGGGCATACAAATAAAATAATTACTGATAATAAATCAGAGAGAAATTTACTTTAAAATAATTCTTTGATATACATATAATTTTACCATTTGTTAATAACGAAACCAATTTGCATACTATAGGTATTTCTGCTTGCCTAATCCAGTCCAACCCAAATGTATTAATTTGATAATTACACGCTGAGGAACAATCATAGCAAAAGAATAAATATTTTTGTTTCTCATAATTAGACCTTTGTGATTTCTTTAGGAGTAGAAAACTTTATATGTACAGTGAAAGCATTACAGTTTATAAGGCACAACTGTCTTGAAAGTCTTGAATCTGAGCCAAGATGTTTTAGGCTTTTTTTTTCTTTTTCTTTTCTTTTCTTTTTTTTCTTTCTTTTTCTTTTTCTTTTTCTTTTTGGTACTGTATGGAGTGCAGGCATGCAGAGAGGAGAGTTTTCAGAACCAGGGCTGAAGTGAAGTCACGCCATGCCACTCAGGCTAGCCAGCACCGCCACAGACACAGCGTGTTGTTATGTGTTGTTCGATTTTGAACTGAGTTTTGATTATTATATTTTCAGAAATCGTTAACTAGTGCCACTCTTGGTTTGTGACTCCACACGGGCTCATGACACCCAGTTTAAGACATTTTAACCTTTTGAACTGTGCAAACTGGAAATCTTGCTGCATGCTACTTAACATTCAGTTGCCATTTGTTCTTATTCACCTGTGTGTTTACTCATTTGCTGACTCATTTAAGCCGTGGGAGCTTGCTTCTCAGGAAGGCGGAACAGTGTACGGATCAAGAGCATGGGCCTGAGAAGACATCACTGGTGGGAGCCCTGTTCTGCTCTTCATTAGCTGGGTGACCAGGAGATAGCTGCACACGAGTTACTTAACTTCTCATAGGTTAATATGAAAATAATAACCATACTTACAATAGGACTGTTTTCAAGGTTAAATGTGATAGATAGTCCATGTAGAATGCTTCATAAAGGATTAGGACAGAGTTAGTGCTCAACATGTTCGCTGTTTATTACTGTGATTGCTCATGGCGGGGATGGGAAGTCATATAGCCTGTGCCTGTCTGATAGATGACAATGGGGAAGCTGGCCCACCTTCAGTTGCCTCTGCTGTGTTAGATCAGCCCAGAGACCCCTCCATACCTACTCCATGACTATTTCTAGGCTGGTGGAGCACAGGCAGGGCAGAGCCTGGGGTGGCTGGGAAGGAAGAATGGATGCCGTGTGACTGAGTGCCAGTTATTTCAGGCACCAGGCTAGGCATTCCGCAGGATACATACTTTTACAATAGCCCCATGAGACGGGCCTCATGTGTCCCATTCCTAGATGAAGGAAGTGACATCTTAGTGCAATGAACTGTGCCCGAAGTTCACACAGATGACATATGCCCGGCATGGACCCCCTCCTTCCCCAGATTTGATCTTACTGCAAAGCCTTCTGTGTTTCACCTACCATCCCCCAACTGAGTCATCTGATTTGAAGAAGTGAAGGGAGAAGAAGAGGGACGGTGTGGTCACGTCTCTAAGTTCACTGAGGTGGGCTGAAGGAGCCCTATTGAAGTGGAGGCCAAGGCAGGCCAACGTTTAACAGCCCTGGCTTGCTTAGCTCTCGGCTAACTTGGCTTTGTGCTCACGGCTGCATTTCCTAGAATGAGTCCCTGGTGCTTTCAGGGTCTCATTCTTCTCCCAGGTACAATGAGGGGCCTAATGTTACATACCTGTCCACCCTGAATGACCAAGTAAAGCATGGATGTGCTCTTCACTTATAAAACACTAGGGAATTTTAATTTGGTCTGAGTTGGATGATGAAGTCTGGGGTATGGAAGTGTCCTCATCCTTGAACCTAGCTCCACTATTCAAATCCATAGAAAAATGCATGTCACACTAGTGGTTTAGCCTGACATCCAGCCTCTGGTGAG
This sequence comes from Onychomys torridus, assembly GCF_903995425.1. NCBI lineage: Eukaryota > Metazoa > Chordata > Mammalia > Rodentia > Cricetidae > Onychomys > Onychomys torridus. The sequence continues at coordinate 69,769,609 of NC_050454.1, forward strand.
GTAAGCCAGTGTATGTAATAAACACCCTTTATACATATGCACAGTTTGTGATTTCTGCTCCACAGAATCCTGGCTACTGATGCAGGCACAATGGCATTCCATCCCTGATAGAAGAGGTGGTCTGATGCAGGCGTGTACACTCTGTACTGATTTGGCGATTTGGCTAAGTCACTGTTGGGCACATAGTCTGTGGGCATCCATGCAACTCTGAGGAGAACCCTATGCCCTGAGGAACTGAGCCTTCTGCTCACAGCCTCCTGTCCTGAGTGACTTGCCTTGGAAGCCAGTCCTTCATCCTCAGTTAAATATTCCATCCCTGCCATCCTGATATCTCAACAATACCACAAGAGATACTAAGCTATTGCTACCCAAGGAAACTTCTGAACTCTCTATCCAAGAAATGGTGGCATACAGAATGTCTTGTTTTCAGCTGCTATGTTTTGGAGTAGTTTATTATAAGTAAAAAACATGTCTAAAACACATTCATTGCCTTATTTAAAAACACACCTTATTGTTCTGTTGCTGTGTTAAAAATTATATATTCTCAGGCCTAGAGAGATGGCTCCATAGATAAGAGTGGATTCTGTACTTGCAGAGACCCTGAGTTCAGTTCCCAACACCCATGTCATATGACTTACAACTGCCCGTACCTCCTGCCTCTGGCCCCGAACTCACTCTCTCTCTCTCTCTCTCTCTCTCTCTCTCTCTCTCTCTCTCTCTCTCTCTCACACACACACACACACACACACACACATACACACACACACACACACACATACTTAAAAATAAAATAAATTAAAAAATGGGTTTTTTAAAATCCTTTGTAGTTACTCTATATGGCACCATGAATCTTAGGTGTTCAAAGTCAATTAGAAATTTTCTCACTGCTGAGTAATGTAACAAGCACAGACACTTTACCACCATTAACTCCCCCCGCCCCCGCTTTTAAGGCAATTTTATCATATATTTTCATTTTTTCCTGGTTATTAAGTCCCACAAGAGACTTAATTCTTGACACCACAGTGCTTCCCATTGCCTTTCCTTGCTTCTTACACTGTATGTTTCTACATGGAATCATTTTTTTTTTATCATCAAAGATTATTTTTGTAGATGTTCTTCCTCGAAGATCTTTCAGTGACAAACTCTGTGACTTGCTTGAAACCACTTTTCTCGTGTCTTCCTTTAAAACTACATTTCACTGAGTGGAGTCTGAGTCTCAGTCACTTTCTGTCCTAACGTTGAAGAGAGCATTTGCTGCTATCTGCCTTCTACTCGCTCTGTTTAGAAATCATCTGTCCATGTTCTGATCATTCCTTCAAGGAGTGTTGTTTTTCTCTCTCTGGCTGATTTTAAGAGTTTCTCCTGATTTTCATTTCATTTCACTTTTAACCATAATCTTTAGGTGTGGCTTCCTTAGTATTTACCCTGATTGGTGCTCTTAGCAATTAATACAGCTGTATCTTAACTGCCGTCCATTAATTCCTTAGCAGTTAGCTCTTAGAACATTACTGTCTATTTCCTCTTTTCTTCTCCTGGAGTTTTATTCCATTTATAGAATCCATTATGCTCTTCACTTTACATATCTTATATCTATATGTAGCATTTTTAATTATATTTTGGTTTATCTATTCTTCTCCTGACTTGTCTTCTAGTCATAAATTGTCTTCTCAATATTTTATTTATTTATTTATTTATTTATTTATTTATTTATTTATTTATTTATGTGTGTGAATGTATGCTGATTGTGTGGGTGTCTGAGGAGGCCAGAAGAGGGTATCAGATCCTCCAGGGCTGGAGTTACAGGCAGTTGTGGGTTACCCAACATGGGTGCTAGGAGCAGCAAGTGCCCTTAACCACCGAGACATTTTTCCAGATCCAACTAATTCTTTCAGATGCTTTTTGTTTTAGATTAGATCTATTTATTAAGTTTGTAATTTTAGTTTAAATCTTTTTAGTTGTAAAACATGGGCTTTGTGCGTGGGTCCAGTACTCTGCCAAGTCTCAATAGTTAACTAATTTCTTAGACTTTTAAATCATATCCATTTCACAATTCATGTTGATAAATCCTGTGAGACCCTTCCTTTTTTTGGTTTTCTTTTAACTTGTTTAAATGTCTTGTTTGGGAATTTCATACATGCATGTAATGTGTTTTGATCAAATCTTCCAGCTGCCTCCTCCCTCCCTTCCTCTCTGTCTCCCTCCTTTCCATTCTAATATCACATGTTGTGTTCACTGGTTTTCTAAACCCACTGAGGCCAGTCAGTGCCACCTGGACCTGTGTGTGGCTGGGACTATCTGAGCATGGCTGTGCACCCCTGCAGGACACCAAGTCTCTGTCTCCCAGTAGTTGTCAACTACTAATAGCTCCTCAGATGTTGGTGAGACTTCTTGAAGCCCTTTCCCATCCATGCTGAGGTTTCTGCTGGACTGATCTTGTGTAGGTCTTATGCATGCAGTTCCAGCCATGGTGAGTTCATGTGTACTACAGTGTACAATGACCACACCTGGCAAATCCCCAGTGCTGGGGAGGCAGAGCCAAAGGATTGTGAATTCAAAGCCAACCTAAGTTACATAGTGAGAGTCTGCCACAAACAAGTAATAAATGAATGAATAAATTAATAAAAATCTATTTCAAAATTCACTATAGGATTTAAATACAAACTTTTGGCTAGCTTGAGTTTTTCCTACATGGACCAAGATCACCGTGGACCAAACAGGAAGACAGTGTGGAGAACAAAGAAATCAGGAAGCCCTCGGCTTAAATGATGCACTTACTGAAACCCTAAGTATGATTTAGGTTTTCAAAGGCCTTGTTCTAAGACATAGCTCAACAAGCCTGTTCTGAAATTAGCTATATGTTTGATTTGTGAAAACTATATTTTATAAGTTTTCTCCCTCCAGAGTTGTTGGGCTCCTGTGGTAGAGATCAATACACCTACTAGGACCAATTCTTAACACCTTCAAAAAGTGTGTGTGTGTGTGTGTGTGTGTGTGTGTGTGTGTGTGTGTGTGTGTAGTGTGCCTCCCCAGTGCTGGGACTACAGGTGTGTAGCATCACCACGCCTGGCCAAACGGTGAATTAAAAGATGTCGTCCAAAAGCGAAACTCAACAAAGCCCTGAGTAAACCTGGGAGGGCTGTGTCCATTCCACAGTGAAGCAGGGCAGGTTGGACCCCAGGCTACACATACCTTTAAGTCATTACATGAGCTTCTAGTCCAGGCAGCTCCTGCAGGAAAAACCATGCTCTGTGGGATCTTGCCTGTGTCCCGACGTTGGACGTTTTCTGTCGTCCACGAGACCAAACAGTTTTGAATGAAAACTACTTTACAAATCACACATATTCTGTCTCACTTGGACCTGTTCTTTTAAAATGCGGTGCTTTAAAGAGATGGCCCCCGGTCTTCTAATATGTTGGAAATGGAGCCGAATATTCTCCATTACAGGTACTTAGTTACCCAACTGCAGGATTCAGTGTGGAGACAGATTTGAAGGGACTAATAGAGCCCGCTGAGAGAGCCGCCCGCTAAGTGGTGAATACGGTATGTTTTAAACGGGTGACAAATCCACTGGCTGAGATGACTCTTTGATCTTGAAAAGGCTCGTAAACAGGGCAGTGTGCTTCAGCCTATATTTATGTATTCAAATATTGGGAGGGAAACCCAAGCAGAGTCTCAGGGCTGTAGGAGTTGGCGGTTTAGACAAAAAGAAGGGCAGTTACTTGGCCTTTGTACACACGAAGCAGGCGTTCTCCAATGAGCCAGGAGCTTGGAAGGCGTTTACTGTTTATGTGACACTTGAACCAACTATTGCACAGAGGTAGGACGTTTGTGAAGAGAAACACAGACAATGGAGGGCAAAAGGAAGAATGTTTTTGTTTCTGAGTTCCATCTGTGGTTGGTGTGGATATCATTTGCTTTGATGAGGGGCTTCTGACTGTCTCTTCGCTTCAGTGCCTCCCACATACACATACCCCCTACTTCTCCATTGACATCATGATCCACATCTGGACCTTTAATTTATGAATGGCTTGCTTATGGCCTCTTTCTCATGGAGCCACCAGAGCAGGGGCCTGGTGAGGCTTCGAGGGTAGTGGTTGTTAAGGACTCAGATATCTAGGTGACTCATCTGTAAATAGTTTCATGCTGGTGTTTTATCTTCTTCTAATGCAAAACGATCCAGTCTTTAAGAAGAAATATGCTCTACCTTGAGTGTAAGGGTCACAGATATCAAAACAGAAACCTCCGCAGTGTTGGCATCAGCCATGCTACCTTTTACCTGATTGCCACCGTGACCACAGGTGTGTATCAGTCACATGGCTGGTTGGCTGCTGAGGTTCCAAAGGAACTGAGGAGCAGAGAAAATTCAATGGGTCCAAATACAGCTTTTATCCCATTAGCACTTCATTTAAACCACGCTCTATGCATTATGATAAATGTGTAAATAACATGTGAGCAGAAAAGATCTCAGCCTGAGACAGGAAGCCAGAACAAATCCAGCGAAGGGCCGGGCTTGCTCTTTTATCAGGAGAACTCAGGAAGGTCCTCGGAGAAGAACAGTATGTCCGAGGGCAGCACCCCAGTGACCTACTTACTTCTCCCTCCTCTAAAGAGTATGGCCCTCTCCTCACCAGCACCTGGGGAAGGTGTGTCAAACATTCAACCCTTTGGAGAACACTCTAAAATGCTGATCACATTATAACACTGAGTAGCCTTATCATGACCTCAATTTTATGTCAACACCTGTGTGTATACACCCACAGATATGTTATCTAGTTCGTTTGTTTTGAGCTTCATATAGATGAAATTATACTCTAGGTATTCTGATAGTTACACACAATGGGCATCCATGTTCATCCCTATGTACTATTCCATGACAGGAATGCAACAACGTACTTATCCTTTCTTCAATCACTTCCAGCATTGAGGTGCTTGTGAATAGAAACTGTGAGCTTTTCCCCCAGTGGTGGAAATATTTGGACTTTGGACAAAGATGTGTTCATTTAGAAGTGATGCTACATGGTATCCCAGAGGTGGTTCCATTGACTTCTAGTCCCACGTGTGCTGCCAGAGGTGCGGCCATTCCTCATCCTCTGCGTTTCTTTACTGTGTTTCTTTTCAATTTCGTTCACATGTTTGTTATTTGTGGCAGATTGATACATAAACCCGTAAATTGAGTGACTGTTTGTTGCTGCTGTTTCTAAGTCTGGACTCCCGGAGATACACTGAGTAGTTGAAGGTGACAGATGACAAGTAGGAATGAGGCATTGGAAAGAACAAAAAAGAGGGGGGCAAGTTCCCCGAGCTATTCCAAACATCGGGCAGAAGGTGGGGGTGGGCGAGCACTGGAGGTACCACATGGGAGATTCCTGTGATAGCCCATTGCCTCCCCCAGCCATCCTGCCTTCTGTAGATGGTAGTAGTATAACATCCCGCAAAGCTCGTAGGAAGCTGGAAGGGCTCAAAATCCTAGACAGACCACTTCTCCCTCTGGTCAAAACTCCACGGACATAGGTTGCGGTCGTGACTCGTGTGAGTCAGCTAGGCTTAGGACTCTCTCTAGTGATGGGGAGCCTCATGCATATGGGAGACGTTTCGTTAGATGAACAAAGACATTGGCCATCCAGGGGTTGGAGGAGAGCTCTGCACAGACACTGTGCTGGGCTCTTCCTAATGCCATACCATCTTCATTCCTTGGGATGGGATGTTGGTGACCTAAGCATCACCCCTTTGTTTTAAGGAGGAGGATCAGGGAAGGGATAAAAGGTAAAGAATGGAGTGTGCACAGCGGCAACACATTTAAGAGAATTCCTGGAAGCGGCCACACCCTGATGCTTAGATAACACTGGCCAGAAACTCATCACGGGGAGCCATAAGGCAGAGGGAGGCCAGGACGTTTGGTCTTCCTTCCAAGCAGCCATGTGCCCAAGGGGAGGCTGTTGACGGAGGTAAACAGATATCAGACAGCTGGCAGTTGTAGGCCTCTGAAGTCGACTAACGGAAGAAAGGTGCAGATGTTTTAGCTGCACAGATCCCATTGCTTTGCAGGTTTGAACACGCAGGCCATTCTGTCTGACAACCAAGGCACAGCAGTCTTAGTGAAATCCTCTCTCTCTTCTCGACTATCAGCTAGTATAGAGAGGAGGTGGTGTCAGCCCTCAGGGCACTGCTGAGGGTCGGTGTACCTGGGAAATAAGGCCAAAGGAAAAGAAATTTTCTCACCTGTTAATATGGAAAGAGAAGTACAAAGAGGAGCGTGTAGGTTGCACCCTCAGAACTGACTTTGCACAGAATTAGCCCTAGGTCAGGGGAGGCCTTGTCGGGAGATGGGACAGTTTTCTCTCATGAGACCCAAGGCATGGCTCTCCATCAATATTCCCACTGAAGAGTCTTAACAGTTCTTGTTGGCCACTGTGCTTTCTACCTAGATGGAGCCTCTAGCATTGGATCTGGTTGACCTGGCAAAGAGCGTTTAGTCCAGTCTCCCTCTTTCCCTGGACCACTAGCCTGGGGTTGTGAGATAAACTTGTCTCTCCTCAGACTTCCATCCTAAGTGACAGCCACTTCATCACTCTGGTTGCCCACACTAAGGATTTAACCCATTGGCCAACCTTCTCTACTTTCAAAGTGAGTTCTGAATCCTACTTCCTACCTCCTCCAAGGGCAGCTTCGGACCACAGCAGCAAGGAACACAAAGCGTGGGATGGCGAAGGAACGAGGCTCAGAACGCATTCTTCCATAGAGTCCGCAGAAAGGGTTAACTTGATGGACACCTTGACTTAGACGTGTCATCTCAATGAATAAGTCTCTGTCGTGTGAAGCCATCTGGAGATACATCTGTCCCCGGGCATGTGATGTATTATCCATCAGTCTCTGTCTCATCATTAGGAGGGCAAAGATGTTCATGACCATCCCTCCTGTGGCTAGTGTGGTGATGGGCAGAGTAGACACCACAAATACCTCCTGGAAAAGAGAATAAAAATTGATTCTGCGGGGCCTGGTATGGAGGGCTCTCCCTCCCACTAACGCAGATGTTTTCTGTTGCCTCCTTTGTCTCCCCTGTTCACAGCGAGGGACTGTCTCATTTGTGGCAGAGGGGCTGCATTCCATTGCCAAAGAAGAATCTCGCTTCAGTGTCAGAGCCTGACATCATCCCGGGCTGCTGACAGGTCAGAGCCTCCCCAGGGGATCTTCTTAGGTTCTTCACTTCGGAGGTGTGTTTCCTGTCTCTGGGACTAGACTTAGGGAGGGTGAGAGTTACTCTAGGACATTATCTGGGATCTGCTCATGTTGGAATACCCCTTCACAGACACAGATCACCCCATAGACAGCTGCTGAGTGACTCAGTGGCATGCTCTCCCTGTGAGAGTCTTTCTAACACATCAGGCAAATGTGCCAACAGCCTCAGGTGCTTCCCGCCTCACAACAAAGTTACCCCACTTCCCACTTTTGTAGCTTTGTAAAAGGAGGCACAAAAGATACTTTGTAATTCTCCCCCAAGAACCCCAGGGAGCCTGTGGTGGATTCACAGTTGGATAGGGTGCAGTCTGTCTTGCTTTCTGATCGTCACAGATAGCAATGCTTAAAGAGCGACACAGAAGGAATCCACAGGGTGTGGTCAAATATATCTTTAGGAAGCAAGAAATTCAGGCAGAGTGTTGGAACAGTCCGCTCCTCTCTTTCCAACGCATCTTGCGATTCTTGTTTCCTTTCAACAGACTTAACCCTGTGAACTGCATTTAGCGTGGTATTTGCGTTTTCAGGACAGCCTGACTGATGGAGAGAGGTCCTTGGTGACAAAGGCAAGCCAGACAGTCAATCACCTCTGATTCAGTGGGTGGATAATCTACCCTGAACCCTGGAATTGGGAATGCTGAGATCACACTCCTTCCCAGGGGACTCTTCTTTGGAAAATCAAACAGGTGGCAAACAGAATACTTACACACTTGCATCAACTACATGGTACCTACTGTGTCCTTTTCAAGTGGGGAGTAATAGAAGGTGAAGCTCACAGGACTCTAAACAACCAGTCTCTGGTGTCCTGCTGTGGCCTTTGTTAGCTAATAGAAAGACAACGCCATTATGCATTCATCCTTGCGCCCTGTTCTACTTGCCTGAATGCATTTTGGGCCCCAATCCCCCCTCCCTGCGGATAGGATTGGATTAGACAAGTACTGTCATCTTTACCATATCTGTAGCAACCTCATTTCCCAGCTGGTCCACACACTAAGGCACTGGGAGTTAGGACGTTAACATTATGGTTTAAGAGAGAACACATTCAACCCATCATAGTGATTTGGCTACTTTCTCCCAAATGAACCCAGGGAGACACATCTCTGTGTGTCTGTTGTTGATCATGCTGCCTTGGACTATGGCTGAGGTAGCAACCTGAAGCCAGAATGCAATGTGAGGCCCCGGCATGGACTAGAGCAAAGCCTGGGCTTTGACAGGAATTTAAATCCTGAATTTGTAATTTTAACCTAGCACATTCAATGGCTCACATGACCTTGGTTGTCCTAGTCTGGGGCTCTGAGCAGCTGACCCGCTGGCCTGTGTGTGTATGTGTGCACACATAAGTATGTGCACATGGTATTGGACACAGCTCTGAGGATTGTCTCTTCAGACCTTCCAGATACATTTCTCCTCCTCCTTTAATTTCCTCTATTTTTTTTTTCATACAATATATTCTGGTCATGCCTCCCTCTCCCCTAACTCCTCCAAGATCTCTCTTCTCTCCTTTTTGACAGGGTCTCCCTGTGTAGTCCTGGCTGGTCTAGAACTCACTCTGTAGACCAGGGTGGCCTCAGATATACAGAGATCCACCTGCCTCTGCCTTCCATGTGCTGGATATTGATACAATTGTTCCTACCCTGACTGCTTCCATTATTTTTCATTTCCTCACCTCACATTTTCAGACACGTCCCCACAGGTGCACATGCAGAGAGCTTCAGGCTCAAGGTCAGCCTCACCATCTCCGGGATCCCTGGTTCCTAGGAAACGATGCTGCATTGGCTCATGCTCAAGTTCCATCCAGATCGCACACTCCCTGGTCAGCATAATGACCCCTGTCTGTCCGTGGAAAGCAAACGGCACTTATTAAAATCTTTCCCAGTGTCCTCAAGTTGAGCTTTATGAGTACTTAAACATTTTTTTTCATGCCTAACCATTGCCCCACCTGCTACACTTCGATGATTTGTTTATGTGTCTGTGGAACTGTCCGCAGTCTAATGTGTGGGTCTCCTGCACAATAGAAATGCAGGGTCTCTTATTACAAAGTTATTAGTAATTTCAAGATGGCAACAGAATAACCAGGTAAACATGTGGCTCCCCTATGAGTGCGGTCCTTACAGTTGACCTTGTCTCTGCCTGGTACACGGAGGTGGGCACCCTCAGGTCCTTGATGCTGCCTCTCAACAGACAGTGACCGAAGAAGTGAGTCAGCACAAGAATAAATTGATGAGAGACAGCCATTTTGCGAGAGACGGGGCGCTTGAACTGAGCCCTCCTCCTCAGTCACTAAGGTGAGAGGAAAACGTGGCGGTATGCAGTTATTTGTAATAACAAACAATCACACTTTGTGTGCATGTGAGACTGCTCATCTTCAAAAACACTTTCAAAACATTAATTAATCCTTACAAAAGCACCAATGAAACTGAAACCAAAAGGAGAATGTGAGGCATGCAGAGTTTAATTACCAATATTAAAATCTGGCACACAGCTAACACTCCTCCTAGTGGGACAGCCAAACACGTCCCATGCTGCCTCTCAGTCCAGAAAGTGTGGGGGCATGGGTCCTCATTTCTAATGTATCAGTGAAGAAGGAGGGGGGCTGTCTTTAGAGGGATCTGACTGTATGTGGGGTGTGTGTGCGTAGTGTGTGTGTGTGTGTGTGTGTGTGGTGTGTGTGGTGTGTGTATGTGTGTGGGTGTGTGGTGTGTGTGTGTGTGTGTGTGTGTGTGCAGGTGTGGTGTGGTGTGTGGTGTGTGTGTGTGTGTGTGTGTGTGTGTGTGTGTGTGTGTGTGTGTGTGTGCAGGTGTGGTGTGGTGTGTGGTGTGTGTGTGTGTGTGTGTGTGTGTGTGTGTGTGTGCAGGTGTGGTGTGGTGTGTGGTGTGTGTGTGTGTGTGTGTGTGTGTGTGTGTGGTGTGGTGTGCATGGGAGCCAATCATCTGAAGGAGGGTTGTACTCACTCACTTAACCTCTTACGTCCAGCTAAGGGTGGTCATGAGCAAAGGACGGGCTCATTTTGTGCAGAGATGTGACCAGTTCTGGGTAGTGATAAGTTCAAGCTCAGTCGTCAATTCTGAACCAGAATTTGTAAGATGCTAATAAACAGGGTGGGGTCTCTTGGAATCCGGAGCTGTATTTGGATACAGGAGAGGACTCTGTCTACATCACGGTGGTGTAGGAAGCTTGGACAGGACAAGGAGGGCTAGCAGGCACATTGGGACAGAGCAGTGCGTCTGCTCCCAGTGCGCTGAAGCAGGGGAGAGCATGTCTGTCCCCACTGAGCAGAGGGGCCTGCTGGTTCAGGCTCTCCTAGGGCACTCAGAAGGAGTTCTGTCTTCTGAAGGGAAGGGTGCTCAGCACCCCAGAGCGTAGGAGGCTGTGCACAGGGCTGCCCTTTAACTTCCTAGAGAAGGGACTTGTTGGCGACAACCAGGCAACAGAGGCCAACAGGGAGGTGGAGGTATCTCTGCCACCAGTTTATTTTGAAACCCTGGTGTGAAAACAGTGGTCCCTGGTCAACCCCATTCTTCTCATTGGAAGGCCCTGTTCCCTGTAACCCGGACTCCTCACCATACCCTGCCGGTGCCCCCAGGCAGCCAAGTCCCAGGCTACTCCTCACCACCCCTCCTCACTTAATTCCTGATGCTTTCTGTAGTCATCCCACAAACTCTTTAAGGCCAGTCACGGGTCTCACTGGTGGCAGATGTGCAATAGGCTTTCCAGAGCGGTTTGTGACAGGTTGGTCATCTGGGCCACGTAGAATCAGGACTGAAATGCTGATAACAGTTTGCATGGGGAAAGGGAAGAACTAGTCTTAGAAATTTCTCAGTCACCACCCAAGCCTGCCTTCCCCTGTTTGCATAAATGGAGGCAGAGGATGGTTAGAGGTCGGACACATATATTTTCCATGTCACGTTTGCAAATTCCAATTTTTTTTCCTTTTTCCATTGGTATGTATGACCATGGGTGTATGTATGTGTGTGTCGACCAAAGGACAACCTTGGTTACTGCTTTCCAGGTTTCTTCTACCTTCTGTTCTGTTTGAAACAGAGTCTCTCACCTAGCCCGGAACTTTGCCAAGTGTGCTAGGCTGGCTGGCCAGCAAGCCCCAGGGATCCGCCTGTTTCCATCCTCCAGCACCACACCCGTTTTTTTATGTGGGTTCTAGGAGTTGAAGTCAGGTGGTCCTCAGGCGTGTCCCAAGTGCTTTCCCAACAGAGCCATCTCTTTGCTAGCTCTTCTTGTGTGTTAAAGAGGAATTATAACAGGCCTCCCTACGCCCTCATACCTAAAGAACCCACCCTGGGTGCCTGGCTCCACTCCCCAGGCTGTTATGCCTTAGCAGTCAGGGCATGTTAGGAGTACTCGGGGAAGGGCCCAACCTTGAACCTGAAGTGATTTGTGGAAAGTGATTTGTTGCTGGCTTCGCTCGGCATTCATCTCAGAGACAGACGGAATCGATTTGCTAGGACCTGGGTGCTGGTCAGGTTGCTTATTTGCCATTCACACAGGTTTCAGCATCGGAGTCACAGAAGAAACAGCAGTACAAAGAAAGAGGACCCCAATGGCTTTGGGCCACCCTACACTGGCTGTGCACGGATCCCTCTGGAGAGGGGAGCTGGCTCACCCATTGAGTGCAGTGGCCAGTGGCAGTGGGATGCCTGCTTTCCGGGGCTCCCAAGAAGGGTTCCGAAACATTCTGTCTTAGCATGAGCTTTCAGACTTGGACCCGACAGGGCCCCTAAGGAGGTGTTCTGTATGCTACCACCAGGGATAAAGAGGCTCATGCCCTGGTTTCAGGATGCCTTGTACCCACACCTAACAACCGCCACTCGAGTGGGCAGCAGCTGGTGGCCGAAGGGCTGAATTTTCCGAGTTTTCCCCACACACGTGCTTTGCTGTCATTTCAATTAGGAAGTTTATTTATTTATTTTTTCCCATTGTTCTTTGTACATCCAGGGTAACAGGGACACCCAACAGTTCCTCCTTTCTTTCTTTTGCACATTCGTTTCTCCTAGAACATAAAGTGAACTTTAAAAAAAGTGGAGCCATGCTGTTTATTAGCTGTTTATAAAAGTGAATAAGAAGTTGCTTGTTCTTTTAAGTCTAAAATAAACAAGTGGAGAGAAGCATTTTTCTTCTACAATATTTAGCGAACGTAAGAAAAAGTCCTTAGAAACGCGCACAAAAAAGTGAAAGAAGTTATTACAGGCATTAACAGTATTTTATAATGAAGCTTGAAATCTATTTACATACATAAATACAATTGAGTTTATTGATACAACTTCTTCTGAAGGATAAAAAAAAAAAGGACAAATGATCAGCTTTGCCAATACTGACCTGGCAGAAAGAAAGAAGGCATCCCAACAAAGAACCAACCAACCAACCAACAAGTAACCAACCAACAAGTAACCAACCAACAGACCCAAATCCCCCAATAAATGTATACCGTAAACAAAAGGCGTCTTGTTCAGATGTGAAAAAAATATATTCTGAAATTGTTGTCAAACCATTTATTTTCATGTATAAAAGACCCTAAACATCGCATGCCTCCCCCCACAAACAAAATTAAAAGAACCCAAAAAACTATCAAAACCAGAAAAACCCTAGGACTGAGTGTTCCAGGGAAAAAGGTATTTTAAGAAAGAAATCTGCAGTCATCGAGTGCAGGCCATTGAGGGAAAACGTTAACCCTTGCCAGTCAGTCCGAGCATTTGTTAGCTACACAGGGCACTTGGGCGGCAGTGCGGCTACTCAGCCATGGACGGTGACTTTCTGAGGAGGATTCTGCTGCTGGATCTGGACAGCCAGCAGATCGAAAATGGCTGGCAACGCCTCTGTTCTGTTGGAAGTAACACATGAGCAAGAGAATGGCTGACTCACCATCTTCTTTATGCAAATGGAGAAGAACTGGACCATCTGTGTTCTGGACACTTGGTATGGGGTAGGGTGTGTGCGTGCGTGTGCGTGTGCGAGAGAGAGGGGAGGGGGGATATGCCTCCTAGAAAACATGCAGGAGGGGGAAGGTGGGGTTTGGAGGAGGGAGGAGAAAAGAGAGAAGAGAGATTGGAGGGCACAGACGGTGAGAAGAACAGAAGGAACCAAAGTGTGTGTTAAAATCATAAACAGGGGCTTGAATGAGCAGTAGAAATGGCTTATTCCAGTTTTCTTTCTGGACCAGTATTCCCAAACAGTTCCACTGATCTCAAAATTGTCTTATGGGTCTTACCTGAAGACAGTGAGTGAAGTCACCTTGAGGCACCTGAAGTCAGTGAATACAATTTCTCAGGAGAAAAATATGTGCCATATGGAATCTATCTCCAAGACAATGAGTGCCTGATTGATCTTTTTTTTTTTTTTTTTTCTGAAATGAGTAAATACTGTGTATGGTGGTAAGCATTTAGGAAGCCCTGAACGGCTAACCAGGCCATCTACAACAAAAGTGACAAGTTGTGATGCATGATTTCCAGGGCAAAGATTCGAAGTGTGAGATTATCTGGTTCTTCTCATAGGGCTAGAGTGCCTTCAGGTATCAGAATTAATATGAAAAAAAAATCTAATTCCTTTGTCTTTCCTTAGCATTTTCTTAGGCCAGATATGGCAACCTATGCTAAAAAGAACATCTACTTTTGGAGAAGTAAACTAATGGTCCTTTTCAGAAATTAAAATTTTATTTTTCTGGCAATTGAGGAAGCATAGCTGTACAACGTACTGTGGAATAAGTAGTGAAACTGAATGGTGGAGGAAGTTATGTCCTCTATGAAAATCTAGCCGAGTTTCTTCCGAGATCCCCTGGAGCTCTTCTCCAGATAGGAACAGCCTGACAGCACAGGCTGACCTCTTACCAAAGTGCTGCTGCTCCGTGTAAAACAAAGAATCAATATATAGATATATAGATATAGCTATAGATAACTCAAAAACAAGTTGTATCTTTTAAATAAGTCCAGCTGTTTTTGCTGCCTGCAGCCAAAGATCTAATCTGAATGCTTAAATTTATAAAATAATAATAATAAAAAAATCCAACACTGTTCTGAAGTCCTGCTTTCAAACTCTCTTCAGAATTGACCTGACATCATTTCAACTAATTTAAGAGGTACATTAAAAAAACAACCAGATCATTTTGAGCACACACTCGTCAAAATCAGCAGTTAGGATTTATAAGTTGCAGAACAACTGAATTTTGACCAAGCCCTCCACTACGACAATAAGGCCATTACAGTTACAGTGACCATGATTTACATGTGAACCGTACATAGCATGGACTGCAGAGACATGACGCTTAGCATGCTGGTGCACAGATAAAGTGCACACACCCCAAAGGTTGGGGGCTCAGCCTGGTGGAAGCAGCCCAGAGATGCAGCTGGTGAGTGAGCGGCTTCCGGTTAGCGTCCTGCAGGTTGACAGGGTATCTCTCACAACCAATCCCACTAAGGTAGGCAGGGAAACTAGCTCCCTCAGGCTTTGGGGGTACACTCTCTTAAAACAGCCACTGGGCCTCAAAGGCACCTGGTATTACCCCTTCTATTTGGATCTTTGGGGTGTAGCCACGAGTTTTGGTTTTCATCAAAGAACAGAAAGTATTAATGGGAGGAAATTAAAGATCACATTCACTCATTGGGGCCCAACAGCTTACCTCAGCTAGTCCTCTTATAAAGTTGCCTGAATCAGAAGGCCTTGGGGGCAAGCATACCTTCAGGCCAAAATAAAATCCTCCTCAGAGCTATACTCATTGGCACCTCTCTGAACCCTTTGGAGGACAGAATTTTACCTTTCTTTTAGAAGGGAAGGAGCCAGGTATGAGGCCCTTGGTTGAGTCTGGCAGAAAATTTTGTACTTCTCATCCTTGGAGTGACCCTCAGTGTCTAAAATCCAATTGAAAACATGGCTGCATTAGCTACCGACTTGTTTGAATAACATAAAAGGGAGTTTAATGTAAACAATATCTCTAGGTAACCAAGCAATCATGTAACCCATCCATGTTTTTCCAGCCATCTTCAATGCAATTACATTTAACTTTGGCCATTATAAAGAAAAATGTAGTACTTGATATTTTTTCTTAATATAAGTACATTTAAATAATTAAAAAAAGTATCAACACATATGTAAATGTTCAAACATCGAGATACATAAATATCTAGGGATTTCTTTGTGGAAATACAGTAGTTAAAAAATGACCCAAAACTGTAGCTGTCTCTTAAAAAAAAAAATGAAACAAAACAAAAAAACAAAACAAAAATCCCAGCTACAAGAAAGTTCAAAAGTTAAATAAAACGTACAGAGAAGAGAATTGTATTTCTTTCAGTTGGTCAAAGGCAGAAAGAAGCAAGCTCAAATCTATACATATTTAAAAATAACGACCACCCAGATGCAAACACACATTTTTTGCAATTGATAAGGTGTGGGAAAGAAAACTCCGACATAAGAAATAGATGCCAAACAGGATGAGCTACATCTTCCCCGCCCTGACCCAAAAAAAAAAAAAAAAAAAAAAAATCCCACACTCTTTGGAATAAACAACGTGGTTAAAAAGTGAAGTCAAGGGTATAAAATCTTTCTTTTATTCACAGCATTGCTAAATCAGAAGCATTCACAGTTTCCCTCCGGGAATCTTCCTGTTGGCCTCCGAGGGCCCTCCTGGCGGGGGTCTGTGCATGGACGGCAGGTGCAGCCGGCTCAGTCCCTCCTGGGGCGCTCAGTAGGGCCGCCACACCGCCTCCTCCAGGCGCGCGGGTGGCATGTTGGTGGGCGAGTTGCTGTGGCTGCCCTCGGTCTCCACCACGTCGCTCTGGCTGGGGAGGCTGGGGTTGAGCAGCGCGGCGCCAGTGGACGCGTTGGTGCAGGGCGGCAGGATGCGCGGGGGCGATCGCTCGCCTCCCACCATGGAGAACTGGTAGGAGCCGGCAGAAGCGCCGTAGTACAGGTGGTAGGAGGGCGAGCTGGTCTGGAAGGGCCCGGCCTGTGCCTGCGAGGAGCCTGGGTAGGGCGGCGGCAGGTAGGTGTGGTAGCGAGAGGCTGAGCTCATGGCCGACATGCCGATGCCGATGCCAGACGTGACGGGCGGAGAGTAGGTGAAGGCGCCGGGGTAGTGCATGCGCGGGTCTGAGATGGACGGCAGCGTGGGGAACTGGCGCGGGTCCCCGAAGGCTGTCAGGTCCGGGGCTGCTGTGGGTGGGTGGAAGAGATGGTGTCAGTCTGTGGTCTGAGAGGCAAAGGCTTCCCTTTCTGCCAGAGTGCTCCTGCCCAGGACACACAGGACTGCCCAGAGTGCTCCTGCCCATGGAGGGGGGGAATCACCAAGAGTGCTCCTGCCCAGGACACACAGGACTGCCCAGAGTGCTCCTGCCCATGGAGGGGGGGATCACCCAGATGGATATTTACCCAGAGTGCTGCTGCTTCCTAAGAAACACGGCTACTTGGCAAGAAGTGGGTTTCACCCAGCATGCTGTTATGACAGTGTGAGAACACATGGCCTGTGACATGAATCATGGCATGGTGTAGCCTGTGTATTGTATAAGTACCTAAATGCTACACACGCGCGGTGCTGCAATGTAATGTTTACAATATGTGTAAATGTTGGAGTCCCAGGTTGGCAAACAGTAGCCCATCAGTCAAAACTGGCTAGAGGGAATTTTGTGTGTCCCAGGAATTAAACATGGGTTTTACTTTTTTCATGGTTGTGAAACTGTAAAAACAAAACCACAAAATTGTTGTTCCTATTTTGATTTTTGAGACACTGCCTCAGTCTTCAGCACGGGGTGGCCCTGTGAATCAATCCTTCACCTGTGCTCCCACTACTATTAAGTGACCAGGACAACAGAGCTCTCAAAGTTAACCATTTCTCTTTGGCCCTTCACTGAAAAAAAAAAAAGCCTATCCTCTACTTATATTAAAATATTAACACTGATTAATATAATGGTAATACAATCAGTACATTGGCATAACAACATTAATATAACAATATATAATGAGATGACATTTCAGCAACTGAGGTAATGATGCACTTATATGTTACTAATAGACTATTAATATAACAACAGTGCTATGCCGCATACAGTATTCAGGTTGGACAATAGAAAAGTGTCATTTTTGTAGGCTCTGAACCCCTGAGGGTTGGCTAACTTCCTGTTATTGGACACGATGCACACTGTGGTAGTGACTGCAGATGTTGGTGATTGGCATATCCCTTGTCTCTTCATCTACCTTCTGATCTGTTCCAAATCTGCATGGCAATGGACACATGAGTTCATGTCTTTATCTAAGAGGAGCTTCACTGGCTTCTATTTTATTTTTGATTATGTTTATGCATGTTTGGATATATGCATGTGTGCATGCAGTCCCCACAGAGGCCGGAAGAGGGTGCCAAGTTCTCTGGAGCTGGAGTGACCCATGGTTGCCAGCCAACTTTCTTGAGAGCTGGGAATCAGACTCAGGTCCTCAGAAAGATCAGTGTGTGCTCTTAACCACCCAGCCATCTCTCCAGCTGCTGCTTTACTAGTTGAAAACACACACACACACACACACACACACACACACACACACACACACACACAAATGGATGTAAGAACTTGGTGTGTCAGCTTTTTGCACATGCTGGAATCTCCTTACAAGATTGGTTTTGTTGGGAATGATTTTACATTCATGCCATTGGACATTGGCTGTCCTCCCATGGTTCACCAGATCCCCCTGCATTTCGTTCATGTGCATGCTGCCTTTGATACAGACCGGGAATGAGGGCCAGCATGGTTCCCCTTGCAGACCAGTTTACCAAAAGTGGCCCTACCGGCATCCTTGCCCATCTTACTCCTTGAGACTTGTTTGGCAACATCTAGGTCCTTTACCCACTAGATGCCAGTAGTGTCCCCACCCCCACTGTGACATCCAAAAATATCCCCAGACATTGCCAAATTCCCTAAGAATGGGTGTAGGGGGATTCACACTTGCCCCCTGCCGAGAGCCACCACTGTGAATAGGAAGGTGTTTGTGCGTAGTTTGTGACCTTCAAAATGAGAGTCACCACACCCACAAGTCCCAAAGACTCCAACCAAACAGCAGAGGCAAGAACTGAACGTTCAGAATGTTAAATCGTCAAATTAACGTACAGACTGACTTTAAGCTCTGGTGGCATGTGGTCTGGGCCCTTTTGAGTCAAACCTGCCAGAGAGAAATGTGAGGGGAACTAAAAGCTTCCTTTGAAAGGAAAACTCCCGGGGTGGATTAATCTGGTTTTGGAAGGCATGGGCTGTGATCAACTTCCTTCTATTCCCAGCCTATTATTCCAGCTCGAGAGCTGGTTGGTGTTTGTGTTCTCTGTGTTTCTCCCTCTCCCTCAATAATCTTTTATTGCTCTAACACAATTTTACAAAAGGAACTCTTGTGTACCTTTGGGGTGAATGTGAGGGAAATGGACTCTTCATCAGAGAGGTAATTAGAGTTTATAGAAACAGCCCGAGTCTGCAGCAAATCCCTCTGCTAATGAGGAAACCACCAGTCTGACTTGCAAACAAACACCCCTGTTAATGTTTTCAAAGCCAGTCAGACATGTGGGCAGCGAGAAGGTTGTAATCGGACAGTGGTTCTGGGGGTGCCCTGGCTCAGCTGCCCTCTAGCGACTTCTACAGCCAGGCCACACCTCATTCCACAGGGCTCATCCCTGCCCCCTCGCTGGGGCCACTTGTGAGCAAGCTCTAAGTCACTTGTTTTGCTTACACAGAGAGCCGTGACATGTCTGAGAGTTAACAGGAAGTTTCACTCCATTTTTTCCCCCAGTTAGATTTATACAGTCTTGGGAGAAGCCGCGGTGGCAGGAGGGAGGGAGGGAGGGAGGGAGGGGGGCATTAGGCAAACACAATCCATTTGTTGTCATCTGGTGCAAAGCTCTGGACACAAACAAATGGCTCTGCCCACTATCCCTCTTGCTTCATCTGCCCTGAGACAAAAAGGTGAATCCACTGGAAAGAATGAATGAAAGGTCACCCTGTTTCACAGCCATGCCTGAACACGCTCTGCCAGTCCGTTCCAATCACTACACGGTAATGTGGGGATGGTACCAAGTTACTGGAATCCCGAGTGAGTCTGTGATTTGTCATGGGCATAAGCACAGGAGTGATGTTACAGTCTCAGCTGCTGGGGGCAGGGGCCACTGAAGATCTCAGATAACTAGTGGTGTCTTTGGACAGAAGGTCAAGTTCTCCCCCTCCCTCCATCCCTCCCTGTCTCATTTTTACCGTTTGTAATAAAAAAAAAGACTTAGGTCCTCTAGATATGTTCAAATTCAAGTGGTCTATTCAAATGCTTGCTTTCTTTCACAAATACGATGTTCGATTATGTGTTTGGGTATGTTGGTGTGTGTGTGTGTGTGTGTGTGTGTGTGTGTTAGTGCAGTGTGCTTATGGACACTGGAGGAAGAATTCAGATGCCCTGGAGCTGGAATTATGGGCAGCTGTGAGCCAGCTAATGTGGGGCCTGGGAACTGAACCCAGGGCCCCTGGAAGAGACGCAAATGCTCTAACCACTGAGCCATCTCTTCAGTTCCACCTGTTCTCATTTTGAAATCTGGCCTATCCTCTCTTATTCCAAATCACAGTCGCAGAACTTACCGATCCTCATACTGTGGCTCCTCTATCCTCTCGGCTGGCCTACCCCCACTTCAGTAGCAAACCTGACTGTCCTGCCCCTCCCCCATCCAGCTATTCATTGGGAAATTTTAAAAGTAGGAAGTCTGAGGATTAGAAGGTTCAGGTGTTTTCACTGGAAGCGTTTTGACGGTGCTAAATATCTGCCATGACAGAGCCAGTCTTGGCAGCTCCACGCCATGCCCCTCCCACTGCCCCCAAAGGATTAAACAACCTGAGCAGATAATGGCTGCCTTAAAAGGATCTTCTGCATGACTCAGATTAATGCACACTGTCTGTCGCCCTGGTTGGCAGCTAAACATTAATTAACAAAAAGAAAAGGGGGAAAAAGAAGAAGAAAAGAAAAAAAAGAAGAAAGGTAAACGTGACAGCTCCTTTCAGACAAGGTGTGGAGTCTGTCTGCAAGGGACAGACAGACAGCCCAAGTGTGCAGGAGAGGAAGGTTGGCTGGGGCTGAGGGTGGATGAAGAGGCAGGCACACAGAGTTGTTGATTGGAGCAATTAAAAGGTTCATCAGTCATGGAGCATGGAGCGGTCAAGTTTGAAAAGCCTTGGGCCCGGGGCCTCTTTCTTTCAAAGCTCCCAGCCTCCTGCCCCAGGCTTAGGACAGCACTCTCTGGGCCGGCAAGGCCTGCACTCAGGCCTTCATTTCTAGAGGGAGCTCTGCCAAGCTGAAGTTCACTCTCCAGTGCCTGGTCTCTGCCACCCACGAAAGCTTGCTTGTTATTCTCTGGTCTTCCCTACTGGGCAGCAGAGGTCACTTTGGGGCCCTGACATGGGTTCTCTGTCCCTCACATTCCTGTGCCAGAAAGCACCCTTCTTTCTAGCTTGTGTTGTTGAAGTCCACATCACTAGGAGCACAGCTGTGATTTGGATGTGTTACTTATTTTATTTTGGGTGACGGTGGCACTGATAGATTGCCCATACCACAGTGAATGACCCTACACCCATATGGTATGGTATATGGGCAGGGCTGACAGGACATAATTAATAAAAAATCAAATTATAAATTTTTAAAGGACATGAAGTTTTGAGGGAGATGCTACAGGGAGTGGAAGGGAGGGATGGGGGAGTGGATATGATCAAATGTATCACACTGATGTCTGTAATTCTCCAGGAGTAAATAAAAAGTAGTAAAAGCCACTCACTCTTACATGTGATCACTGGTCAGCTGGTCCTAGGTGCCCATTTTGGGTGGTGACCAAGCTAAAAGACTTACGTAATAAATCTCAAGGGACAGACCCACACTGGGGACATTTTCAAGGAAAACAGTAAGTGTTTTAGATGTAGGCTGTAGCCAGTGGACAGAGCAGTGTCACTGAGAGGAATGTGTGAAAGCTGACAGATGCTACTGGAATCAGACTGTCCCTGGGGGACAGGCTTTCACACACAGCCAGCTGAACAAATGCCATAATTCCTATGTTACCCTCCTAATTCCTTAGACCATCAGCTCCCATGGAAATGCTGGCACTGACGGCCTAAAGTCAGGTGAAAACTGAGTGAGTCAATGAAACGCCAAGGGCTGGTTGATGTTGAAGGTCCTCACTGCCACCAGCAGACACAAGTGGCAGTGTCTGGTGACATTTTGTGTGTGTGTGTGTGTGTGTGTGTGTGTGTGTGTGTGTGTATTCATTTATGAGTACCCTGTGAACAGGCACTTGTACATGTGTGTATAGAGACCAGAGGCCAGCCTTGGGTTTTGTTTCTCAGCAGTGGTCCAAACCTTTTTTTTTTTTTTTGAGGCAGGGCCTCTCCTTGGCCAAGAGCTCCCTGATTAAACTGTTCTGGATGCTCCCCTGTCTCTACGTCCCTAGTGCTGGGATTAGAAGCCTATACTTTACTTTTATACCTATGTTCTGGGGAATCATACTTGGTCCTCGTGTTTGAAAGGCAAGGAAGGGCTTTACCCACAGAGCCTTGGAGACATTTCTGAAGGGCAGGCTGGGGCATTTGTTACTGGCATCTAGAGGTCAAGGGCGCTTCTAACACAGGACAGCCCCCCCCCCTCCCAGTAAAACACGATGCAGCCCAAATGCCAGTACCACTGCTGGGCGAAGAAGACAGGCTATATTAGCCAGGTGAGTTGGGGGAGCCCTGATGGAGAAGCTGGCCCTCTGGTGGAACCTTAAGCAACCCGGTGGTTGTCTGGAAACAGTCTTTCACAACATTCAAGGTGGCAGTCCTGACTCCTCTGCCCTTCTGCCTGCCCCTCATCAGTTCTAATCAGCCTTCCAGAGCCCCAAAGCAAAACCCGCTCCCCTCCCCCAGCAAACACGCAAGTGCCTCCTAAGGGTGAAGCTCTCTGAAGTATTTCAGTTTGGTTCGGCTCCAATTTCAAAGCCCCAAACAGTAAGTTTCTTCTTTTGCCTTCAACAAAGGCATTTTTCCCTGTAACTCTGATTTCCCTGCCCAGGAGCGAAGGTAAGTGCCAAGCCCCAAGGGCTCATAGGTTAAATGACTAATATTTAATGAGCTCGTATTAACAACAATTATGCTAACCATGACACCTGAGCTTTCTACCTCGTTCCTAACCCTCAGTCTGAACAGCTCTTAGCTGGGAATGTTTATCTTGAGGCGTATTTGTTTTCTATTCCAATATGTACCCCATTGTGCTGTGCGCAGGAACTTCTGAAAATTCACCACGACTGGGAAGAGCAGCCATGGTCTAGAATTCAGCTGGGATGTTGACATCTTTGCCACAGGTATAAAATCCTTTAGCCACCAAACCTTCCCCAACAGACATGAGCAAACCCTAAATACTGAAGAGAAAGATTCAGACACTTCTGCCTCCTCATCAGTCATCTCTTAGCATGTCAAGAGAAATTAGTGCTCAGTATAGGATTCCTGCAGACGCAAGGGACTTTGCCTTTGAACCCTGTTCTGGTCTGTATCCGGCCACCTCCTTCCCTTGACTCTTCTGTTCTTCCAAAGCTTTCCCTCCAGCCCCACGGCAGATACGTTCTCTAGTGGCTTACTTGAAAGTCGACTGGAAAGTTCTGCCGAGAGGCTCGTCATGCCGCTGGCACGTCCAGGTGAGATGGGTGTTGCTGGGTGCACAGAAGAGGTGGTGATCGATCCCAGGTATTGGTAAGACTGATCATAGGACCATGGTGGGGACGGCTGGATCTGCCTCGCATCTGCAGAGAGACAGGGATGTTGAGAATAGACCGAGAGGGCTGGGGGTTTAATATGAAAGGGTCTTATAATGATCATTATTAACCATTATTTAGATAGGAACACATGGATGTACATAGCTTGTTCATTTGCATCTAATGGGCCTGGCAGAATCCAAGTATCTGATGGCCCTGTGGTACGACAACTGTCCTTAAAGAGGAGCAGTTCATGTTGGATTTGGGGAGAATTTTATTTGATAACTCTTCCTTCTATGTTTTCACATTAACATTGCAGGAAATTGTTTATACTGGACACTAGTAGTACACAATGACTTTGCATTCCAAACATAATACATTCAGCTTTGCCAATAATTATAATTACCACCACCAGAAACATTTTATAAACTTAGATGGTCACCTACATTCAGGAAACACAAAGAATACAAAGGGGATTTGGGGTATGAGGGAACCTTGCAAAATTATCCATGGGCTTCTAAATGTTTCCTACGTAAGCAAATACTATTCCCCTAAATGATCACAGAAACACTAGCAATGGTGATAATAAAGTGATAAAAGAAAACATATCCACAGGCACAAAAGCAGAGAGCAAAGCCCACTGGGAGTGAGCTGCTGTGACCAGGTCACAGGCCCACCAGCGGCTGCTCAGTCAAACCAGGCAGCATGGCGTCCTGAGGCTGGTGCGCTTTTGCTAGTTTGTTTGTTTTGTTCCTATTTGTTTTTCAAGACAGGGTCTCCCTACTCCCTCCTTCCCTCCTGCTGGTCCATTTCTTTCTTTTCTTGAAAACAAAAGAAAAACCTTGAAGATGTAAGTGCCACAAACCTGGTCGTTCCGGAACAAACACTGTAACTTGGAGTCTTTGGGATCTACTGGTAAAGAAAGCTCTTGGTTTCCTTCCACATGGTGGAGGATTTGAAGAGATGGCCCAGAAAAGGAGCCGATGCACATTCAACTTAGCAGACAGGGAGCGCTTCAACGCAGGTGCAGCCTTGTGCAATCTTACAGCTAACAGTGTAACAGGGCTGGAGGGGAGCAGAAACAACAGCTTGTCCTGCATCTCAAGTTACTTTTAAGTATCTTGCTCCAAGTCTGTGTGTGGGACAGAAGCCCATACACTCAAATATTTTCTACACAACATGCTTATATTCTCACTACATACACTTACCAAATGAACATATACTAATCAAATATTTTAATCACTTAAAAAGCAAACAAAGGAGGTTCTAGAATTGTCACAAAGGCCTCCAGGGTGTGAACTCTGGGGTAGCAATCCATGCCTTGTTGTGTAGACAGCCTAACACCCCTAGCCCCATGTCTAAAACCACACTAAGCATAAAGTGTTGTGCTATGATTCATGCTCTGTCATGTTTTACTGTAGTGAAAAAGTCATGCTAGACCTTTCTAAACTCATAATTAAGCCATGCAAACGTTGCGTAATATTTCACAGCCTTTTAAAAATATGCTTCGGTAAAATGACCTTTATGATTCCAGCCCAAGTTCTGTGCTTTTTCTTTTTCTTTTTTTAAAAACACAGGTTATAGATTTGGCGTCATCTTACTTTGCATCGTTCAGTGGGGACAGCTTTACAAACCCTGAAGCTATCAGCCAATCAGCCTTCATTTCTTCCATCACAAGGAACCTCCTGGGGTCCTTTGCCAATGGTGGGCCAGTAGGTGGTGGCGGTGAGCCTCTCCTTGCAATCTGGGTTGTTTCCAGTCTTTTGTATGAGCCCCCCCCCCCAAAAAAAAAACAAAAACAAAACAAAAAACCCCACCAAAACAAACAACACCAAAAAAACCCCAAACAACAACAACAACAACAACAACAAAACACCACCACCACCAAAACAAACAAAAATAAAAGAGCATGACAATACAGTGCCATTCTGTGTTTTATGTGAGAGCTCTCTCTCTCTCTCTCTCTCTCTCTCTCTCTCTCTCTCTCTCTCTCTCTCTCTCTCTCTCTGGCTCTGATGGGAGTAGAGGTAGGGCCAACATGAACACAAGAAAGCCAGAACTGAAATAGTCTTGTTGTTAGTTGCCTAGCAGGAAAAAAGTGAGCTCTAGGCCCATCTGTTTGGTGAGAGGTTCAGTAGGCCTGGATCAAACCTTCCTATGCCCCTCTGGAGTGAGATGGATGACCTCTAAAACCACCCAGTGGTGACAGGGTAGGGTCCCCACTCAAATAAATCTAACTCAGTACTGCATTTTTTAACTTATCTGTTGTAAGAGCCATGGAGGAATCAGGTAGGGTATGTGAGGTGAGGCGTGGTACTTATGATCATAACGGTGTGGATTCTGGAAAGGGCTAGAAGGGATTAAATGGGAGTTATCCAGAAAAGGCCACAGGCTGAGAGAGTCAGACGTTCTGCAAAGCCCAGGTGAAATATTCATTCTTGAAGGAGTCGCCTCTGGGAAGTCAATCCATCAAAGTGAACAAAAGTTTACTAAGCACATACCCTGTGCCAGGCTCGTGACAATGTGGTCAGTAACAGTGATGAGTAAGAGCTATATGGCCCCTGCCCCACTGGGACTACCAGGGAAAAGCTTCTAACTATGTAATGCTTCCTCCTGCACTTGTCCCACACTGAGTGTGGCTTCGTTCATGCATTCAAACAAACACTTGCATATTCATAGGCTGGTGAAATTATTCCCTGGCTCCTTCATTCATGTTTCCACAAACAGTTTCGCTTCACTAGGGCCCCTGTGTAGGGAATCACTAGGAAATGGTTTTATAGTCTCTGCCTTCTAAGAGCTGCAGCCACTGGAGGATCTAAAGGTTGTATAGAGACTGACTGCTAAATTTCATGTCTAATTTGGAGTTGCAGATGGCTATTTCCAAGGCAGAGGCAAGGAGAGTGATGATGTTTGGACATGCTGGTGTTCTGCTTTGGAGAGGACAGAAGTTAAACAATTTTGGGTTGAAATTTGCCTCTGCCATAAACTAGCTTCAGCAAATCTCATGTTCCTCTGTCTACCAAGGGTAATATGGAGGGATGAGCAAGCTACAGAGAGGAAGACATGTCACAATGTGTGCCCATCGAAAATGATCAAGGAGTCTGAGTGATTTCCATGATTGTATTGCTGAAGGAAATGCAATCCCACCAAGAGACTTAGCTGATGCTCAGCGGTAAGGCAACACACACTTGCACCCGGGTGGGGCCCAGGGGATACTGCTTCGCTTCGGGTTGAGGGTCTTGAGGAGAGAGAGAGAGAGAGAGAGAGAGAGAGAGAGAGAGAGAGAGAGAGAGAGAGAGACAGAGAGAGAGAGAGACAGAGAGAGAGACAGAGACACTCTGGATAGTAAATGGTGAATGAGTAAGGAAGCTGGAATTCTGTGATATAGAGAAAGCAGGAATTCAATATTTCAATCACTTCTTGCTTCTGTTTTTAAAAGTCTGAGATTAGAAAATTTAAACTTGAACCTTCGGTACACTGGTTGTGTTTGTTTTGTTTTTTCAGCACAAATGGTTTTAATGAGATCACATGACCAAAGCCACTTCAAATGATGGATAAGAGGAGCTCCCTTTCATGGTCCTGAACCCCACTCCCTTCCATTTGAAATGGAGGTCAGAGACAAGGGAGAAAGCAGGGAGACAGAACAAAGGTCCATGGCATATTTCAACAGAACACTTTTAAGGCAATAACATCAAAACGTCTTTATAGTCTATCATGACCCTATCAAATAAGTCATATCAGAGTAGCCTGCTTCTTCCACTTTCAGCACCAAAACTCCAAGAACTGAAGAGTTACCACCATTCTTGTCCTTAGAACAAGGAAACAGCCGAACAGAAAATCTGTGACCTTTCTGGATCTCCCAGGGAATTTAGCAGTAAAGAAGGCCTCCACCCCAAAGTCTTGGGAGGCAGGCAAGCATGGAAGACCACACCGAAGAAACAGAAGCTGATGGGAGCACATCATGGGGATGGCACATGTTGCTGAAAGCTGAATGTAGGCCGATATGAGAATATAAGTCTGGAGAGCTACAAGTCCTGCCCAGAAGGGACATGTTTGGGGTTCAGAAACTCCACTGGGTTCTCAGAGAATCCCATCTCACTACAGACTATTGATCGGAGAGCTGCAGAGATCATGGGAAGCTCAAAGACACAAGCAGGACAATAGCAAGGACACTGGAGGAGCTGGAGGCCTTTGTCAACTACAGCTTTGTAACCATTAAAACCAAACCAGCCCCTGCCTGCACGAACACAGAGAACTCACACCAGAGGTCTGTCTGTGCTGGTTCATGTTCTGGGTGCACATGCTCAGCTGTGAACAAATTACAAGATAGGGAAGAAATGTGTAGCCTAAAAAGACAAAGCAAGCCTTGTAAACAGACTCAGGTATGACACAAAATCTTGAATTACCAGAGAGGGAATTTAAAATGGAAATTGTTAAAAAAAAAAAAAAAAGCCTCAAAAGAAATTCTGGAAATGAAAAACACTGTAAGAGAAACAGGAAATATCTTATATTCTCTTTTGTTGACAAGCCATGGCTAAGGGAAGCCAGTGAACTTGAAGATATGTCAATACCAACTTGTCAAACTAAAAGGTAAGGAGGAAAAAAAAAAAGAGAAAATTAAGAAAGAAAACACCAGAAAACTGTGGGATTGTTTTAAAAGGTATAACACACATATAATTAGAATACAAGGAGAGCACACATCTGACATGAATGACTGAGACATTTTAACAAACTACAGAGCTGTGGAGCTGCAGCAGCGGAAAATCCATGTGAAGAAAAAATTCTTTAAATAGCGCGATGGAGGGAACATCTGTATAGAGAGAAAGAGGGATGAAAATGATGTCAGATTCCCTTCATAAACCATGCAAGCACAAAGGGACAAAGTGAAATCAAATGCTGGGATAAAAGTCACCAACCTAGAGTTTTACACCCAGCAAAATTAGTCCTCAAATGTGAGGGGAAAATCATTACCTTAGCTGATGAAACTGAAATTGAAGTCAATCATCACTCACAGACATGTTTAAAAGCCCTCAGACAGAAAGAAAATGACACAGACCAGCAACTTAGATCTACAGAGCAAAGGAGACCATCTTAGAAGGAAAAACTTAAAATGAAATCAATACTTTCTTTATTCATAATGGATCTGAAAGACAACCGTTAAAGGTGATAATAGCCACAGTCTATGGGACCATTACAATGTGGAGATCAGGAAATGAACAGGAGTCATGACAGGAAAGAAGTGATAGATAGGGTCAGAGAGGTGGCGTAGGCCACCAAACCCAACTGCGGGAGTTTGATCCTCAAGGTCCACATGGTAG
This sequence comes from Onychomys torridus, assembly GCF_903995425.1. Classification (NCBI taxonomy): domain Eukaryota; kingdom Metazoa; phylum Chordata; class Mammalia; order Rodentia; family Cricetidae; genus Onychomys; species Onychomys torridus. The sequence continues at coordinate 69,797,872 of NC_050454.1, forward strand.
AAGCAGAGAACCACTAACTCCTGCAAGTTGTCCTCAGACCTCCATACATACACTATAGCATGTACACACACACACACACACACACACACACACACACACACACACACACACACACGAGAGAGAGAGAGAGAGAGAGAGAGAGAGAGAGAAGCTAAATAAATAAACAAATAAAAATATTTAAAAAGTAACATATAACAATTAACAAACATTATTTGTGAACCTAGGTTTTAAGCTTTAGAACAATTACTAAAGCAAATTTTTAAAGATTTTATTTATGTATTTATTTAATGTGTAGAAGAGGGTGTCAGATTCTCCTGGGACTGGAGTCAGCAGAGGGCCCTGAGCCACCAGTGGGTGCTTGGAATCAAACCCAGGCCCACTGGAAGAGCAGCCAGTGCTTGTAGTCTCTGCCCCAGCCCTCTAGCCCCCAAAATCAATTTTTCAGAACTACACTTGATATGCAAATTGATGAGCTGAAATGAAATCATAGAAAATGTTACAGGGAGAGGAGACAGAAAAGCAGGGGCGGGGCGAAGACCCTTGTGCAGCCGACATAAAAGTCAAACCACGGCAGACAATAATCCAGCTCCATCTATGAACAGTTTAGATGGGAATTGTCTAAATCTACCACAGAAGTTGTTGGAACAAGCTACAAATAAAACTTAACTACCTGACACAAATGGCTCATTTAAATACAGACTCAGGTTAAGCGTGAAGGGGCGGAGAGAAATTATGCTAACATCGGTTCAGAGGAAGCCCAACTTGCTGTATTCGTTTTATACAAAGCCAATTGAAGATGGAGATTTTCAAGGATAAGAGATGAGTTACATGACAATAATATGGCAAACTAATAATACGTATTCCTTAACAGGTGCCCCGTGAACAAAGGGTGTCGAGAGGCACCTGAGGCAAAAATCAATGAAACACGAGGAAGAGCAGGCAAATCCATGATACGGTGGAAACTTGAGCATCCCTCTTCCAGTCACTGATACATCATGCAAGCAAAAATCCAGACGCCACAGCTGCCCTGACAGTACCAACTTGACCTAAGTAACACCTATAGACTACTCCACTCTTCGGAAGCCCACACAGAGCGCTCACTAAGACAGGAAACATTGGGGCCGTGAAATACTACTCGATCTTAAAGGCATCATCATGCAAAGTGTTTTCTTAGGCCACAGGACTTAAACTAAAATCAAACAACCCCTTCCCTTCAAACAAAACAAATCAAATCAAAAAGCAGTAACAGAAAGACTGTTGGGAAATCTTCAAAAACTTGGAGATAATTTGTAAATGCCAGGAGGACCAAATCAGAGATCTCAAAAGATTTATAATACTTGTCACTTAATGAAAATAAAAACAAACAACATTTAGGGAACAGAGTGAAAGCAGCGTTGAAGGAGACATTTCTAGTACTGGAAACATATTTGAAAGGAAAGATTCAAAATCAATAATTAAAGCTTATGAAAAGAGAGAGGTCCAGAGAACATGCTCTGGACCCAAGGCAAAGCCAAGTGTCGATTTTGTGTAAAGATCGACTACAGACGTCAGAAGAGGGAACACTACGGCTTTGACAATCCAAAGCCCATCAGTTCATCCTTGTGCCCTCTCCGGCCAAGGGAAGGACAGGCAGGGACATCCTGCCTTATTCAGATGAACCCTTGGTGGCCTGGCACCTGACTTCACAGCCTGGGTTTCCCATGACACTAAAGGAGCTGGGGTCACTTCCCAGCACCCGGGTCAGGTTGACAGGGTTCCATGACTCCGCTGTTGTCAGCACCCCTTTCCTTGACTGCTTGGCGGGCATGGCTCAAACAACAGATCTTTTTGGCCACCTTTGATCACTACAAATAAACAGTGGGCCATCCACTCGGGGACTACCTACTTTTTAAAGAGCAAAAACTGCCCCGTGAACATACAGACTCAAGGGGCCCATTCTGGACTTTTCCTTAGAAGACTTCCCCCTCTTTTTGCAAGGATGAAGGCAGAGTCATTCATTTGCAGGGTGCCCTCCCAATGCACCTCGGTCATGGGTAGCTGGTGTAATGCCCCCATGGATGCCTCAGAGCACACAACAGGATGTGAGTCAGGACTCAGGGATGTGAGTCAGTTTCCAGGGTGATGTGTCAGGGCGAGCCCCAGGGGAGGCTTGCATCTTCTCATCTGGGACCCTTGTGAAGAAAGACCCAGGCTACCTTGTTGTATATGGAAGAAGTGGTGCCCCCACATGCTTGGCAACTACCCCCCACCCAAATTGTGCAATGCCAGCTTTTACAGCCCTGGCATTGAACAGGTGACTCTTTCTGAAAGGCTATTTCCCTGAAGTATCTAGTGTTTTTGAGAAGCAGTGTTTCTTCTGGCTTCTGTGGTGGACATTAAATCCCAGCAGCACCAGATGTCAGAACAGCAGTTACCCTAGAACTGCCACCCCAACCCCCCAGGTAGCCAGCATTGGATTAGCACCGCCTCAGCATTATCAGTGAAACCCCATGATAACATGAGTCAGTTCCCACCAGCTCTGGGTTCTGGAAGAAAAGGGGGGTTGTGAAAGAGCCCTGGGATTTGCCAAGCATTTGTCTCCCACTGGCTGCAGACGCTTTGGTTAGTCATGTGCGGCTCAGCTGCAGTCACTGTTCCAGCTTTGAAGGGAAGCTTCCACAGAGCCAGGACAGAGACCTGCTTGGGTATGCTGTTCCAAAGGCCTTCAGGGTCTGGAGGGACCCGTTCTCCTGACATCCATGGCCCAGGAGGTGACAGGCTGTCTGGGAAAGGGAAGGCACTGTGTGGCTTCATCTCTGCTACCCCTGCATCCTGTACCCAAATTCCTCACTCCACCCAGGGAGACTTTGTGACTTTGAGGTCAGGATGCTACTCCTAACCCTGGTGGCTCACCCCAGAATCCTTTTCCTCTCAAACCTCTGTTTCCTCATCTTTTAAAATGGGGTGGGGGGGTGTAACCAGACTCACCTGCCTCACAGGTGTGAGAGTTAATTAATGTTTGTGGTACAGCTTTGAGATCCACAGATGAAAGGTTCTCTATAAATGCAAAGTGCTGTTCCTCATTAGAACTGCCAGACAGTTCCCAGGGGAAATAGTTCAGCCCTCACCACGAGGCCGCTCCCCTCGGCCAGATCAGTCTGAGACACGTCTGGAAAGGGCTCTGTATTTAGGCAGAGGCCTCCCTGTGCAAGGGTTCAGGGATAAGTCACCAGCTTCTAGAAAAGACAGTGTTTTCATAACATGTCTCATTCTCTTTTGGCACCATCTCTGTGGACAGAGAGTGGCCTTTGGTGTCCAGAGGATAGAGGGACTGTGGTTCTGAGGGCACCCGAGGCCCTGTCTGGTTTCTGAGGCATCCTTTCCTACAGATAACTAATTTCAGTGAATGTTGTTGTAGAAGCGTATCCCCCCATAAATGCCTCACCTGCAAGGACCGTCTACACCCCTGCTTTCTACACCTTCCTTCTGTGAGCCTCCTGCTCAATTCTCTTTCCTTCTCTTCTTCCTCCTCCAGTGCAGTCTGGAAAAGCTGAGGTGAAGATGTCTTTCAGGCCCCCAGCCCCGAGTGGCCCTTCTCCAGAGTCTCAGTCCTCTTTACTCCTTCCTCGAGTGGGGTGAGGGAGAATTTCGGTGTCAGGGGTTAGAGGTCCCTTTGCAACTTGGGGCCCAGCCGTGGGTATGAAGTGAGAAGACTCTCACTCAGAACAGAAGTTGTTGACGCCTCATGTGGGAAGCTATAAACAAGGGAACATCGTACTTCCCGGGGCTGCTCACAGAGTAGAATGTTCTGGGCAATGTCCACAGTAGCACACGCTGCACATTTGACTCCTGTGGCTCTGGTTAGATGTTAGAAGCGGCTTCCGGCTGGCTGTGAAAGACTGCTTGTTCTGTCCAGTGTCTGCTCTCTGCTCCTGGTGGGTCTACAGGCCACTCCCAGAGAAGTACCCACTGTGTCTTCTACTGAAAACTAGATGCGGTCAGAGCTGTCCCCTGGGCAGATCACATGAAGTAACATGATTGAGAGTTTATGAGGTCCTCACAATGCCTTAGGGTAGCAGTTCTCAACCTTCTGGTCACAAGCCCCATAGGGGTCACACAGTAGATACCCTGCACACAGATATTTACACTAGTGTTCATAACAGTAGGGAAATTACAGTTGTGAAGTAGCAATGAAATAATGTTATGGTTGGGGGTCACCACAGCATGAGGAACTGTATTAAAGGGCCACAGCATTAGGAAAAGGCCTTAGAATGATTGCAGGCACCAAGAAAGGATCAGCCATTTTCTTTGGAACTGTTGCAGAGGGGGTGGATGATGGACCCGCTACACACATGTTGTCAGCACATGTGAATTTGTGATTCCAGAGTGTAGCCTAGACTGAAGCCTGGACCTCTCCAGACTCTGTCATGCCATTGGTAGCCTTGTTTCCTCTGGGAATCACTGTTACCTCTGTCATCCCATGACCAGGGTCCTGATGCATTCTCCTTGGATCTTAAGTAGAGATTGCACATTACATAGCAGAATCTCAGGAGAAATTCAGATTCCTGGGGACAGAAGAGTCAAAACCATATCCTCTAGAATAATCCCACAAACAAAGCAGAAGGTGCTTAGCTGTGTTATGGTCTGTGCAGGCCCCAAGCATCTCTAGGATTTGGGTGCCTCACCTCTGTGCTGTCCCCTACCCCCAACCAACAATGCTCGGGCAACCATAGAGCAAAGGCATGACTTTCAGGTCTTAGCGATTGGGATGGAGACCCTCATTGGCCGGTTTCTCACTGTGTTGAGGCACCGTGTTACTCCCTGGGGACATTTCCCCCACCTGCAAAGAGGGCTGATTGCCTCAGTCTGTGAGGTCACTGGAAGGGTGAAACGGGACCTTGGATGTTACTGTCAATTCAGTTACTTGTACCAAGAGACAAGGTAATGGTGTCCAGAGTGAGGACTGCTTGGCCGGTGCCCAGCAGAGATTCAGCCACACGGCTGCTGCTCACGCAGCAGAGGACAGCCAGGCCCCAGGGGGCGACCAGGAACGAGACTTGCCTCAGCCAGCCAGAGTTCCAGGGTGCAAACTGTGGTTTCCATAAGGATGTGTGTGTGGTTCTGGTGGCTGAGTGCCAGCACCGAAACACAGTGCAAGTCCCTCCTCATGGGCCAAGGCTCCAGAGGGAGTCCGTCAGCACTCCGGCAGCAGAGGCTCATGGCAGGGTGGCACAGTCCCTGCCAGGACACAGGATCTGAAAGCTGAATTGCAAGTCAAAGATTCATTGTTCTTTGTCTCCTGAGGTGTGAGTCATGTCAAAGGGTTGTTCCTTAAGAGCTTTCATTCCACACTCCCAACTCACAGAAGAACATTCCGACACAGGAAAACAGAAAAAAAATTCCCAAAGATCAAGTACCTAGCCCCCTTTGAGAAATGCTTGCAAGAGAAATCCAGTCAGTGCCTGGCCCCATGTTTTCCTCATGCTTTGTGTGGGGGGTGGGCGTAGGGTGGCAGTTCAGGTCTGGTCTTACAAGACTGTTCTCCTCCTGTCTTAACCTGGCTGCTGTCAGTTTTCCCTTTTCGACATACCAGACTTGGGCTCTTAGAACCAATTCCCTGAAGCAAAGCCAGGAGAGTTGTGGATTGGGAGTGGGGTGCTCTCTCTCTTTTGTCCATTGTCTAGCCTGGCTATGCACAGGTCTCTCTCCCTGTATTAATGGAGTCTGCTAAGTCCAGGATCTGTGTGATGAGCAAGATGAACCCTGCATGGTTCCTGGCTGTTCTTGTCTAAATTGTTCCAACACATCCATCCTTTCACAAAACCTGTCCTGTCTGTACGGTCTAACGGACATTGAACACGACACTTCCGTTTGGTCCTCTGTGGCCTCTCACTATGCTAGAAATAGTGGTGAATCTGAGAAACATATTCACATTATGTAAGGGAGGGTCTTGTCCTCCAGCTGGAGACATGTAACCCTCACATACCTTACCATCCCTCCTGCTGGTGGCCTCAAACAGACTGGGGATGTGTGGCTAGAATCCCAGAACTGACTTTCATTCTTGAACTATGATGACCCATCCTATGGATCCCCCAACTCTAGCCCATTTTCCACAGACGGGTCTTCTGGGGGAGTGGTGCTTATTGCTTATCATAAACACAAGGCTCCTCCTCCACACCCGGCGAATGTTCTCAGAAAAAAGCTCTGTGTCAGAGACTGCTAAATTACTCAGATACTCACCATCAAGAATAGGGTTGGGAAGAGGAGGCTGAGCACCCCCCCCCCCCCCCCATTGCACATTTCTGTTCTAGCTCTGGGTTGTTTAGGGTTACTGAATGTCTTTACTTTACTATCAACTGCCAAGGCACCAGCCAATTCTTGCTTCTCAGCTGCCCGGATGTAATCCCTCTTTCCTTTTCATGGGAGAACCACATGAGGGGGACTTGCTCATTTATGTTTGCGGGCCCTTTTGCACACCCCAAGTAATTGACCTTGATGTGAACTAATTGGGATTGCAATAGATTAATAAGGCGGGTTGGTGGGGTGGAGTCTACCAGGCAGAGGATACCTTTGAAGATAAGAGCCATGCACGCTTTCATAAACTAATCCCTGGTGCTCTGAACAAAGGACATAAACTAATAAAGGCCGACTCATCTGGGGGCAATCTCCACTCACAGAGGAATTCCACCCTGTGCTCTGATTCAGAAAGGCAAACGGAAATCTGCCAGAATTCTTTTAAACTCTAACACAGATCTCAATAAAGGAAAAAAAAAAAGACACATACCATACAGAGGAAAACTCTTGGTAATAAGCAGAACTCTGATGATCTAAAGATTCACAGCCTCATTTATTGACTTAGGGAGAGTAAATGGCATTTCAAATACAACCTTCATACTTGAATAGCTGAGGTCACCCTGAGAAAGATGATGCCAGGCTGAGCCCAGCAGTGGGAAACCTCCCTCCAGAGAGCGCCTTTGATTTACAAGGTCAAGGCAGCACTTCACACAGGAGCGATAGGTCTTTTAGCGACTTGGCCGCAGATGGAAGAAAAGGAATGTACAGGTTGAGATAGCAGGCTGTCCCCGAACAGTTGCTTGCACGAAGGGAATGGCCAGTGGGGGACGGAGGAGCCAGAGCTCTACAGATGCCCACTGACTTCCCTTTGTTACACACATTGACATCTTGTATGTAGGGACTAAATACTTAGGGTGCTCCCAGGCTGGTGTCAACCAGCAGCGAACCCTCCTCTGGAGAATTTTTAGCCATGATGGGAGACAGGCTTGATTAAAGTCAGGAGAGGGAGAGGCATTTAGTGGATGGAGACCGGGGGTGCTGCTTGGTATCTGGGAGTGCCTGAGAGGGTCCCATAACGGAAATGGCTCAGCTCCCAAAGTCAAGGGTAACTAAAATATCAAGGGAAATCTGACCCGGAGAAGGCCAGACTGATGCGGTAGTTTGGCCAACTTCAACGACGAGGCAGAAAAGGTGACTTGTAGAGGCTGCTCTGACTGTGGGGGATGGAAATTAGCACTGTGGCCTGGGTGGAATACACATGAACTGAGGGGTAGAAGGTGGGGGCAGCTGTGGTTGGTGAGGCTCCACCCACACTGGAGTGTGGAGCAACTCTTTTCTCAGTCCCAGGGCTGTTACCCAGACTTGGCTCTGGCTGAGTCTAGCCCTGGAGGGAGCCACAGGTGTAAATGAGGGACAAGATTGCTTCTGAGTCGACCTCTGGCTTTGCCACCTTGGAAGGAACAGGCCAGCACTTGCCTCTTCCGGGCTTCCTGGGCATGAGTCAAATGATGCAGATTACTGTCAACCGTTCTGAGGTCTCATTCTCAAGTCTCATGGGATGATGGAGCAGAAAGCAGCCCCAGAGATTCCCTGTGCCAGCTCCAACTCAGAGAACGCTCAAGACCCCACAGAACGCTTCTGTCCCCTACAGAAGGTTGGTGGTAGGGCCAAGGCAGATCTCCTGCTTAACTGTGGACTGTCACTTCCAGAAGACTGTTTTCTCACAGGAAACCATCCCTCCTTCTATCTAGGCATCGTATACCGGCAAACTGGAAAGGCTTAAACTTCAAAAACTAAACAAGTAACTGCCAAGTATGGTGGGATGGGCACTGAGAAAGGATAGCTCTTCTTGGTCACAGACCTGGGGCTAGTCAAAGCTTTTGACTTCCCTCAGAATTCTCTCTTACATTTGTATTTCCTTTTGTACCCTGGAAGCAAACCCAGACCTCAAATAAAAGTTGGTATCTGTTGCTATCATAATTCACAAACCATCCAAAATCAAGGACAGGACAGGAAGCGACCACCCTAGGGTAGTCACAGGGAGGAGCCAGGCTTCCTAACACAGGGGACAGCAGCCACCGTCACCCTTTGCCTTTTCTTCTAATGGCTTTAAGCTGCCCAGCACTGCGCTGACTTGAAACCCTTTTATAGCAAGTGCCATATTCTTTCTGTTCACATCACTTAAAATAATGAGTTAGCTGCTCTTGTATTAGTCTGTCTTTCAAGTGGATTAGATTCACAGGCTCGTTCCCCTCGTCTCGCAAGCTTTGGCCTGGCTGTCTGAACCTCCAGATTAGACTGATGAGCACAGGCCAGACAGCAATGAAACGCAATTACCTAGGCAAACTTTTGAAGGATTTGAGCCCTGGGGCACAGGCTGTTTACCAGAGACTGAAAGCACCGTTTGTACTGAGCAGGACCAGTTGCTGTGGTCGCTTGGATCCTGCCTGCCACTGGACTCCAGGCAGGATTTCTGGGGGCTGATAACATCAGCCCCTGTCCGCACCTCAGCACCTCAGGGTCTTTCTGTTTTTCAACAGGAAGACGCAGGCACCAACAAAGGCCTATTATAATATTTCCCTTTGTGTTTGCTGACTCTCTCTCATTGGCTTAGTAGGTTTTTTCCTTTCTTTCTTCTTTCTCTATGTATTGTGTACCATCTTGAGGGAAAAAATCCAGAAGTCATCCTATGGCTGACTGACTCTAACTTGGTTCTTTGGAGGTGAACAGCCTTTCTAAAAAACATGAACTTCCTGTCTTCTTAAAACAACAACAACAACAACATGCACACACATACACACACACATCCCAGCAACAACAACCACCACACACACACACACACACACACACACACACACACACACACACACATCCCAGCAACAACAACCACCACACACACACACACACACACACACAACCACACACACACACACATCCCAGCAACAACCACCACACACACACACACACACACACACACACACACACAACCAGACACACACACACACAACCACACACACACACACATCCCAGCAACAACAACCACCACACACACACACACACACACACACACAACCACACACACACACACATCCCAGCAACAACAACCACCACACACACACACACACACACAACCACACACACACACACATCCCAGCAACAACAACCAACACACACACACACACACACACACACACACAACCACACAACCACACACACACACACACAACCAAACACACACACACACACAAACACACACACACACACTCACCAGCTCATCCAAAGCACTTTCTCCTTGATTTGAACAAAAGAGTTTCCAAGAACACCCAGGGAAGGTGTGTCCCAAAGGGGACGAGGGGGCCAGAGGGCTTCCTCTGCGGGGGGGCCACAGGCTGACATTGTTTCCCACAGATGCTGGGTAGGAACACAGCTAGAAGAGCACTGTCCTGATCAGAGGAAGGAGAATGTGAGGGAGAGGCCAAGGTGTGTGTGGGGGTCCCTGGCTTCCCAGGTTGGTGGGAGACAAACAGTAATGTCACCAGAATGTGGGGGTGGGGCCCTGAAGGCCCCCCCCCGACTTAGAAATGGGTCAATTATCTTCAAAGAAAAGATTTCCTGTAGCTCAGACTGGCCTTGAACTTGTTATGTAACTGAGAACTATGTAGCTTAGAGTGAGCATAAACTTCTGATCCTCCTGCCTCCACCTGAATGCTGGGATCACAGATGTGCTGGGGATCAAATCTAGGGCTTGCCCATGCTAAGCCAGTGCTCTCCCATCTGAGCTACAGCCTTATCCCTGGAAAGGGGCTTTATTAGGTTGGAAAGGCAAGAGGGATAGAGAGCTAAAGAAAACGTTTCGGAGGATGGATTTGAAGAAGAGTCGAGGAATGTGGTCTGGGAAGGAAGCAACAGGCAGACACACCTGAAGGGCAGGAAGCAGGAGCCAGGCTGCAGTGGTGTGGTAGGGGCTGGCATCCCTAGGAAGTTGTGGGTAAATAAAACATCTTATTTCAGGGTCTAGGTCTCTAATTAAGCATGCAAAGCAGGTTCAAGTATGTGAAAGGCTGCACTGGGTGAGGCAGAGCTGCCTGCAGAGGAGGAAAGACAGGGAAGGGAGAGAGGAGTATTCAGTGTGTTGCAGGAGAACTCCATGGGTTGCCGGGGTGGTGTGGAGGGGTGGGGGAGGTATCCAAGAATGTCTTGGCCTTTGCGAACACAGCCACGGAAAGTCATGGACCAGAACATCACGAGACAACGGGACTTGACATTCTCCTCCTCGCATTTTTCCCTGCCTGGGCCTCTGAAATGGGTTCCGACCTACAAATGGTCTACTTAGACTTGTATACCTCAGATCGACAAAATGCTTCTATAAAGACTGCCGCTGGCTTCCTGAGACCCAGAGAAGTGGGAGAGAGGATTCAAGGCCACTTAGAACTCAGCTGACCCTTCCGCGGGTCTCAGAGCCCAGATGTATGTGTGCGGGTGGTGCTGGATCACATGGAGCCCCTCCTCCTGCTAGCAGACCACCATCTTTGACTGCCCTGCAGCACACACAGAAGGACATCTGACACTGAGAGGGACTGTCAGGGTTATCTAGGAGGTTGGGAGAGGATTCAGTTTGGTCCTTGGGGAGAAGATGTCCTAAAGGATGGGGCACATGAGGTATGCTGAAGAATGGGAGGGTATGCGGAAGTGGTGGGGACCGGACGGAGATAGGGCTGGCCACAGGTATTCGCTGGCCAGAGAGGAAGGCAAGGAAGAAGCAAGCAGCCCATATGCACCTAGTGCCTCTTCTCCTCCCTGCCCCCTGCTTGAGTGTGAGCCATTCCAGAGCCTGGGTGGGCTAGGGAGCAATGGAGAGCCCCTTCTGGCCTGGAACACCACAGGGAGGTGCTGCTTGAGATGGGACCTAAAACAGGCAGTGGACACAGACTCTGGAGGCCAAGACTTTGGCCTTCAACTGGCTTGAAAAGGCAGGAATGGCTTCCTCAGCCATGGCCTTCTCAAGGTTACATGGTCCGACAAAGTCGGCCCAGTCGGTGGCACAGGACTGAGAGAGGTTTATAACAGTCCCTGGACACCCTGAATGCAAGGGCGCCAATGGGAAGCCACAGCTCTTCACTCAGGGTGACCCACAGAGTCACAAAGGCGGAATGCACATTGAGGTCAGAGGCCTCACTATCCCTGTACACTTTGAAAAGCTGCCCCCCTGGGATGCCCATGGATGTCCACCCGTATAAAGATGCAAAGGTGGCTGAATTAACAGTGATTCAGGCTACAAAAAAGATGAGCCCAACTTCAAGTCTTGTGAGTGAGTCCTCCGTCACCAATGAATTAAACAGTGTTTGTATTCCCCTGTAGTGCCTCCAAGGAGGGATTCCAGAGATGGGCTTCCTTTGTAAGTGAGTTCTTTGTAGCTCTAAGAAGGTTGGCCACAGGTACCTAATCCTGGGTAGGTCACTGGGAGACTGGTGAGTCCCCAAGGCATGGTGGCTACCTGTGGGACAACCACCAAGGGTTCCTATATGGCCTCCATACAGTGGGCTCTTAAGTCACAGAATGTCTGGGACAATTGCATAACCCTTGCTTTGTGCCTATGCCCTGTCTAATTCTATGAGAATGCGTCTGTGACTGATTGACTAATACACCTTCAGAGACATCAGCCTTGACGGTGTCAACCTGGACCTGGAAGAGTCTCTACCTGTACCTATTGCCATCAGAGCCTTGTGGAAGCTGGCTTTGCAGCATTCATGCCTATGACCACCTCAGTTCTGTTGACCTTGAGGGACAGGCTAGCTGAACTGGAATGTGGTGGTCCTGTGTCTTATCAGTGAGTGATTACAGGGCTGGGGGAGAAGATTCCCTGTCACTTCTGTCCCTCACTCGTGTCAGCAGAGGACAGGAGGGGGGGTGGGGACATAGCCATGAGAAGGGGGATGGGCTCAGGTTCCAGCACTGGGTGGGCAGGCTAAAGGTTACACACACTCCTTCTTCACGCTGCCTCTCTATTGGGCTGCAGGTCTCACCACGGCTAGAAATTGACTGTCTAAGAGGCCTCTCTCTCCTTAAGCAGTAGGTTGTTTTTCATAAGAGGGCTGCTGTTGGTATTATTATTTGTTAGCTTCTAAATATAAAGAAAAATTTATAAAATGGGAGGGGAACAGGAGTGGGCAGGGTTCGGGGGGGGTGCAGGGGAGAAAAGGCTCTAAGCATCAGTCAGCTGATCCCAATATTTCCCTTGGCTTCTGCAGTCCCCTCCCCCCTCCCCACAACCCCTCCTACAAGTTCTGAATGTGAAAAATAAGCAGCCTGGGCTGGGGATGCGTCTAACAAGGCCCTCATTGTCCTAGACAGGTGTGAGATTGGACTTGATCTGGGGCCAACACCTCCAGCACCAGAGCCAGCCATGTACGCTGCAAGCGTGCACCAACCCTCCAGTAATGCCTCTGCAGCCAGCCAGAGACTCAACAATTTAAGGCTTAACAGGCAGAACATAAATCAGAGGAGGATGGACCAGCCGACCGGCAGCTTCTTGGGCAGGTGCCTGCAGACTGTCTGCAGATCAGACCCTGCCTGTTTGGGTTATTTGAGACTTTTTTTTTTTTAAATATAATATAAAGATGAGAAACTGGGTGGAGCTGTGTGCACAGGCACACTGGGGTTTGCCCTATCTTGTCCCAACAGCCCCTCGTTTGCCTGAATGGTGTTTTGAAGGGACTTCTCAGGACGGTTCCCTGTGTTACTTCCAAACACTAGGAACGTGTTCCAGCCTTCGAGTCAGGAGAGATGGGAGAGGAAGCCAAACACCACTTGGATAACAGTGTGTGCCACCCGAGGTAAGTCACTTGACCCCTCCAGGCTCCCGTTGCTCATCTATTTAAGGAACAGGCTGGCCATACCATTTTGACTTCTATGACACACTCATCATCTCTGACAAGTTCAAAGTCTCCATAAGTCTACCCAAATCAGGTGAAATCACTAGGGGTGGGAGACGAGTTCACTGGATGCTAGGGTCGGGAGAGATCCTTTGCATTTCCCAGCATACCCTTCATTGAGCTAATCTTATCTTCTTCAGAGGCTTGTGTTTCTCAGACTGTGGAGGAGGCAAGCCCAGAGTGCAAGTCCCTTGGGAGTTCGGTCATGACTTGTCAAGAGCATGCTCCGTGGGTGGTGAAGGTGGAGACGACAAGCCTTCAGGGCTAATTAGTGAAGGGAGTCGAGTCCCCATTCTCCTTTAAAACCTGGTTAACCATTAACTAAATATCATTTGAGAGCCAGGATGCTGGAGTCTCCTTCTCTCTCAGTTAAGGAAGGGAGCCAAAAGTTACCCATCAATGCAGGACCCTGCTCCCTGGCATCTAAGGGAAGATGGTGGCTGGTCTTTAGAAACTCCAGGGCAGCGACTGACCCAGTCATTCAAGACCTGACTCTGAATTCATGGACAAAGACTTGGCTGTCACAGGGGCACCTCTGGACCCAGCTCCCAGGTCCCTCCCTCTCATGGTTATTATTCAGTCTTCTGGTTGGCAGCAGCATTCTGAACTGGACTGAGGGGACTGTCACTCAGCACCTCCCGCCCCTCCCAGCCCAGGGCCTGCCAGAGTGGTGGCGTTCCCACAGCTGTGGCCCTGTCACCCCACACACCTGTTTGCTGTCCTCTGCTTGGCCTGACAGCCTGGGCCACAGGCGAGAGCAGGCTTAAAGGGCGGGGCTTCCAGTGCTGGACTGGGCAGAGGGAGGAATTTATTTAAAATCACACAGGGAGATGAAGCCTCCTCGTTCAAAAGAAATCCTTTTGTAGATGGTTCGTGAAAAACACAGAAGAGCCAGGCCATTCACACAGAGTGAATCTGTCTAATTCATGAGCGAGCAAAGGGAAGGGGGAGGGGCACCCCCTGCCCACTGCCCACGTGGGCCCTAGGGTTCAGGAAGTGACCTGTCAGCTTGCTGCAGCTGTTTGTAGGACTGGGAACCTCTGGTGGGACTGAAGAGGATGAGAAAGACTGTACCTTTATTCATAAAAGAAAAAAAAAATCTCTATTTTAAGAATAGAATTCAACATTAAGAAAAGAAGAAAAAGGATCATAAGAAACTAAATCCTACCCTCTCCCTGAGCCAAAAACACATTTCAGGAAAAGGCTGAGAAAGGCTGAGCAAGCATTGGGGGAATGAGCTGTTCCCATAGGGCAGGCTTAACTACAGGAGGACGAGCTGGTGCTGGGAGATTTCAGCTATAGATGGAGCCCACAGTGGAAAGTCTCTGGGCCTTCAGGGTGTTGGGAGGGGGGGGGGAAGAGGCCCTAGGCAAAGAAGTTTAAGAGTCCTTTCAACGTAGATATTTTATATTCTCATATGGCCTTGTGGGATAGTCACCATGGATTGTACCATCTGAGTCCATCCAAGGAACCGAAACTCAAAGCACATTCCCTTCTCTTCTCTCCAAAGCTAGCACTGCTTCTGAGGACTATGGGGAAGGGAAAGTCATTATCTCGGAGTGGCTGCGGCCCTCATGGGGCAGCACTGGTGTGAAATACCCAGACATCCATCCACCAGAGCCAGCAGACAGTTGTAGTAGTATGAGAGTTACTGGAGGACAGGAGCTGTTCTTAAGAATTCCAAGCACCCTGAGTGCCGTGGTCAGCACATCCCAAGAACCTGTCTTGACCTCAGAGAAGGGTTTGCGCAGGACTGAGAGGGAAGACTTAACTGTGCCATGTGCTGGGCATCCGACACTCTATGTGTGTTGATTCAGTCTTCAGGAGCATCCCATGAGTCAGTCACCATGACCCAAGTGCTTCCTGCAAGGTCCTATGTCGAGGAAGGGCACAATGTGGGGTTTGGATCCCAAAGCATCAGGACCTGCATTAGGCTTCTCCAAGGAGCCCTTCGTTTGTTCTGGGTCCCCTCTGATGGCCAGGGATGAAGATTGGTTCTTTGCTGGCCAATGCGATGGATGGACAGAGGAGTTGGCATTTTGCCTTGCCATCTCCAAGATCTGGTGTCCCTCAGAGGATGTCAAGAATAGCCAGGAAGAAAGTTTGACAGTAAGAACAGACTCTCTGTGGCAGTGACCCTCAACCTTCGGGTTGCGACCCCTTTGGAGTCACCTAAGACCATCAGGAAATATGGATATTTACGATTCATAACAGTAGCAAAAATCCAATTATTAATAACAATGAAATGATGTTATGGTTGGGGGGCGGGTTACCACACCATGAGGAACTGAATTATACCACACCATGAGGAGGGTCACAGCATCCGGAAGGTTGAGAACCCACTGCTCTATAGTCTCTTCCCTCCCCCAGGGCGTGAAAGAATCAAATGAGGAAATCTGGAAAAGAAGCTGGATCAGAAATAACAAGGTTTCCTTCCCCTTCCACCTGAACTGGTTATCCATAATTTTACACAAATTCAATTTCAAAGTCATGCTTTGTAATTTATGGAAAATCATATTAAATTAGACAGATCTATGTCTGTGCAATGACTTCTCTCATTTAGTAACATATGGTGGCTCAGAGCCTCTCAAGGCTTGACCACACAGCAAAAAGTACTCCCCCAAACCATCTGTCAATCAGAAGCAGCAACGTGGGGGCTCCAGGGCGTCTGTCAGTTTCTCTGAAAGCATTAGGGGTGACTGTAATTCCTTCAAGATACCGTATTCAGGATTACAAAATGCTTAGGACCAACAAATGACTCACTTGCATGACAAGGAGGCCTAGGACTTGTGGAAAACAGTGCCAGAGGCAGGAAGGTGTTCAGTCAGCCAAGTGCTTGCCTCACAAGCGTGAGGTCCCAGGTTGATCTCAAGAACCCATATAAAAAGCAGGGTGCGGCAGCACACAACTGTAATATCAGCCATGGTGACATGGGAAGTAGAGAGAAGAGGAACCCTGGAGTTTGCTGGTCTTCTAGCCTAACCTATTTGGCAAAGTTCCAGGCTAATAAGAGACCCTGTCTCCAGCAAATGTGGCAGTTATTTGAGGAACAATGTCTGAGGCCATCCTCTGACTTTTGTACGCACGTGTGTGTGCATATGCCTGCCTGCTCATATGCATCCTACGAGAAAGGCATACACAGAGAGAGGAGGGGAGGGGAGAGAGAGAACAGTTTTGGTAATGTGGAAACAAGGAGCAGACCGAATTGAACCTTCTAGATCTGCAGTTCTCAACATGTGGGTCTCAACCCCTTTGGAGAGTTGAAGGACCCTTTCATAGGCATCTCCTAAGACCATCTACATATCAGATATTTGCATTATGGTTCATAACAGTAGCAAAATTACAGTTAGGAAGTAGCAACGAAGATAATTCTATGGTTGAGGGTCACCACAATGTCAGGAACTGTATTAAAGGGTCGCAGCATCAGGAAGGTTGAGAACCACTGTGAGGTTTCCTCTGTCTGTGACCTAAGCCAGAGTGCTGGTGATGGGTAGTCACTGGCCTACCACTCCCAATCCATTCTATCAATATAAACTGAGATCACTTTCTTATCACCTTCCTTATGATAGTCTCGTTGCCTCAACTACTCTGGTAATCATCAAGCTGCAGATGTGGTCACAAACCCATGGTGCAGTTTTAAAATCGAGGGTGGAGGTGCAGTAGGATCAAGCCTGAAAAGCTCTGGGCTCATTCTTAAGATTCTATCCTTGCTGGAAAACCCACAGAAGGACATCCTCCAACTTGGGCAATTCGGGTTGGTTTGTAGAGTAGGCAGTTTACGGCGAAATACAGACGAAGATGAATTGACCTTCAGATGAGACATCTAAATAAACCACTGAGTGGGCAGAAAGGCCAAGGCAAGCCCTTGAGCCTGGGCTGACTTTTACAGATATTTTAATAACTTTATCATTCTATAATTTGCCATCTGATATGTGCGGAGAGATGTGCTAATGGAGAGAGAGTGGCCACAGCAGCGTGGTCGTCCCCTGAGACTTCATAAAGCAACCGAGTTCTCTCCCTGTGTATGAGCGGCAACTCCAAGGAGTGCAGTTCAACAGCCTCCACAGCTCTTGTTCTCTTTCTACCTCAAGACGCTCTCTGAAAACCACCGGAGAAACCCGTACACCACACAAAGAGGACAAGGCAAAGATTTAGCTCTGCACCTCGGATCTGGCTTTGGAATTACTCACAGGGAATGTGGGAAGCTACAGGAAGAAGATTCCTGCCGAAGCGGGAGTGGAGAATTTAAGAAGCTAGAGACTGTCCTAATGGGTGAGCCACTGGCTCACAGATCTTCCCTGGGGAAGTTCTGCTTTGATTCCACCAAAGGTGTCTCTCCTCATCCCCAGAGCAGAGGGATTCTATCACATCCTTTACCACACTCCCAGGACTGCCTGGTCACCAGAGTGCCCACATCTTGATATGCATATCTGTGTTAAATCCTGGAACCGCAAATTCAGTGACCCAAGTCAAACTGTGTGAAAGAATTAAGATATTGCGGAGTAACCAGTGACAGACCTGGTGTCCTCATGTCTTCCCATAGCTGTTGGACGACATGGAACGTGCATCCCTCTCCTACCCACATGACTCCCTCTTAGAGGAAAAGCCTGGAGTTTTGTATTTAAAATGAATACCCACCCTTCCAAAACCAGGAGGTCATGATCCATGGAGGTCAGAATTGGACAGTGATGGTTCAAATCTTGCAAATATATCTCAAAGATTCCAAACCTTGTACATGCCTAGAGGGAAATACCAAGTAATATTGATGCCCAGGGCTGCAGCATTTCAACCTGCGTCAGAGAAACAGGTCCCCTCTGGCCAGCCTCTCTTACCAATGGCTTAGTGGTTCATCCTAGCACTGGGACCATGGTTCTGTTTGCTCCCGAAATGCTTCTACTTTTAAAATGGTAAGCACTGCTCAAAGGAGCCTGGATGGGCTGGAAGGCAGCCTGAAGACCCCCCATCACCTGGTAACAGAAATCAATAGGACAAGGAAGTAACCTGGTCCCTGCCCCCCTTCTTTCTTACTCTGTTCCCAGGCGTGCATAGAGGCAGACCATACACATGACTGATCAGTGTTTGTTTTTAGGGTGAGTCCTATTCTATTTTTCTCATTATTAGTTTGTCCTATTGACTGTGGCTCATAACTGAATCACTAGCATTGACACACAAAATGTCCTGCCAGAAAGGGATTATGGGAGGAAAGTCTATGGAGAGATGCGAGGTTTGTCAGTGACGATCAGTACTTGCAGGCTCTCTGTGATCCCTACCTTTAATCTCCTTAACAATTGACCGTTCTGTTGCTCTGCAGGCTTTTGTTTAATAAAAATATCAAAAGTCTGTGTGGGGCCAGGAAGTGTGGAAACAGGATAGAAACCAGGCACTAGGTAGCTGCTGGCTAGAAGGTAAGCGACACCCCATGCCTCAGTCCATAGTCCCTGAGAGCTAGAGGGAAAGACAGAGCGCTGAAGCCTCTCATGTCATATGTGTTCAAGAAAAACCACAATCCCCAAACTGGAGCGGGCCTGCGCTCACCAAGTCCACCACTGGGAGAACTCCTCGGTGACCAGGCTGTGGTTCACTTCAGCTTTACACCAGTCTCTTGGGCCAGACTTCTGAGAAACTTCGTAGGACTTCACAGTTACAGTCAAAAACTCTGTCTTAAACCTCCAAACTTGAAAGGCTACCTGCAAGTGATTGGTGACTCGGCCGATGAAAGACTCACACTAAATCAGTGTCCCTTTGGAATGGGTGTCTAGTTGACAATACCCTGTGCTGAAACCGCTTTGTTGCTTCAAAACAACAGGGACATGCCTGGCTCTGGCCTGCCTTTGTCTGGGAAGGCAAATTCTTGAGCCCATCCCACCTGGCTGGCTTTGGTCTTCCTGGCATTTTTTGTTTCTCTGCTCCCTGCTGTTTACATGGTCACTGGATTTTGGAGGCTAGAGTAGGAGGACCCACGTCTCCCGCATTCTGATCTGGAAAAGCCTCTCTTCTCCACCACAGTAGAGCCTTTGGTTCCATCTGTATAATGCTGTGAAATAGCTGATCTTGTCTAGAGAAAAGAAAACGTGCTCTCCTGCCTGGGAAATGAAAGGATCATGACCCTGGGCCCCAGAAACTGAAGGGCTGAGATGCCAGTGTCCAGATGAAAAGACTGGGCATGAGCTCATATTTACCTGGATAGCAGGTCTGCTCTGGGGGACGGATGGGGACACTCTTATTGGACTCACCCAAATCCACTGGCTAAAGTTCTGGTAACATCTGTACTTTGGTGTTGATCTAAGGCACTGAATGGTGGCATCAGGAAAGACAGGGCCATATTCCAACCCCCAGATTGTGACCAGAATCTCATTTGGAAAGGGGAGGTCTTTTATATATGTAATGGGGTGAAGGACCTTAACCCCCTCATGAATGACTTGAGTCTAAATCCAATGACACCTGACCTTTTAAGAAGCAGAGGGAGAGGGCTGGAGAGATGATTCAGCGGTCAAGAGCACTGGCTGCTCTTCCAGAGAACCTGGGTTCAATTCCCAGCTAACAACGGCCTGTAACTCCCAGATCTGACACTCTTACACAGACATGCCGGTAGAACACTAATGTGAATGAGAAAAATATGAGTAAATTCTCTTTTTAAAAAGGAAGAAGCAGAGGGAAAGACAGAACAGAGAAGGTCAGGTAAAGAAGAGAACAGAGTGGAGAGACACAGCCATGAGCCAAGGAGTGCCCAGAGCTGGAAAGGATTAGAGGAGGCAGGAAGACCCTCCTCGTGGGCCCTCAGTGGAAGGGCCATCTCGTGTTGCCTTAATGTTGGAGCTTGTAGCCTCCAGTTTTGAGAGAATAAATTCTCATTATTCAAAGTCACGAAGTTTGTGGTCCATGTGTTGTGCCAGTCACAGAAAACTAGCAGACTCAGTATTGTTGACAGAGCTCGCAATAGTGATCACTCACCGAGGACATTCCCTGTGCTATGTTTCTGAGTCCTGAAGACCGACGAGAACCATTCTTGTTTTGTCGGCGGTAAGACTGACTATAAGAGGTTAGACTTCTTGCTAACAGTCCTGGAGTGCATGCAGTCACCAGGTTGTGCCAGTTTGTGGCCCTGCTCCTCCTCCTGAGCAGCTGAGAACTTGGGCCTTTCAAAGCCTCAGCTATTTAATGACACTATTGAGTCAGTGCACAAATGACCACTTTGTAAAGTCCCAAGGACACCGTTTAATGTACCTGTGTGCAGCCTGCAAGGTTTATTAGCGTCAGGGAGAGTTTAAAAATCTTAGCAGCCCTAGAAGGAACATTCGATCATTGAGACCAAGACCCAGAGTAAATTCTTTCCCTTGCAATCAGGAAAGGTGTCCACCAGGGACTAGCAGGATCTTGAGAATATGGGCAGACCTCTTTGAGCAACAGTCAGGAAACAATTTGGAAACCAGGTCCTATTAAACTGTGGTTTTGGATTACAATGATGGTGTCAGTTTAAGTGGTAAGTGATTCTCTGAAGGGCTGATTAAGTATTTGGGGGCAAGGTCAATACATAACACATCAAGGTCATGCACACTGTACTGTTTTAGGGACCAGTGGTGCTGTACCTGTGCCTGCCCTTAAGGTGACAGGCTGTGTTAGCCACCTCATGCTCAAGAGCCAAGGGGCCCAGGTGGAGAGGACAGCAAGGCCAGCTGGCTTTCCCCCTCCCCCTTCTCCCTTCCTCTTCCTCCCTTCCCTTCCTTCTGTCTCCCTGCCACCCTTCTTTCTTTTTTCTTCAGTGTCTACAGTAGAGTTAGTTCTCTAGTTTGAATTTTTGCACTTTCTTTAGACTTAGAGTTTGTGTTGTATCAGCTAAGAATATGCAGGTGGCTGAGGGGTCATCAGCTCCTGCCTTAGAGCAATTCCTTTTCTATGAACTTGGCCTTCTCATCCTTCCTGGCCACTGCGGGGTGAGGGAGCAGGAGCCAGCACCCAGCATGTGACATGGGCTCCCTATTCTGCACTCATCTTCAGAGTTTTCTTCCACTCATTTCTTCATCATGTTTCTCCCCATTTCCCTGTCTATTTGTGAGAACATCTGGTTCAGGCATGTTGTCCATGTACAGTTCTGATGCTACAGCTCTTCACGTCTTGATGCCTGCTGTAGACAGGAGTTATTTTGAAGGAAAAGTCTCTTCATGCAATAAGCAGGTTGTATGAGTTGATTTCTAGTACTTGGAATTCTTTACGGTGTGTACATGACATGGCCATTCATAGTTTACCACGGAAATCAACAGGCTCATCCCATGTTGATTTGAAAGGCACATGTACATGACAAAGGTACGTGTGTGAGAGAGGGCTGGGGGCGGGGGAACAGAGACAGAGAGAAAAAGATCAACTCTGAGCAGTTGCATGCTTTGTCCAGGGTCGGAAGGGTTCCAGGTTCCCTTCTCAATCTGTTTATGCTAGCTCTGCTGTGATGAGTGGTGGTGGCAGGCAGGACAGGAGGCACCCTGGCCTCTCACATCCTCTTCTGCCATTGCTCTGTGGACCCAGGAGTTTGCCCCTTCTTTGGGAAGGTGGAAATGCTTCCTTCCTTTTGCTCATTCTGGGGATGGAGAGAATTGGACTGACATGGTAACCCTACCTCTCAGAACCACAGACAGTAGCAGAATATAATGTTTCCAAAGGGATTTTGAAGGAGCCTAACCAGTAAGACAATCCATTCGAAAACAGGAAATCTGGGGGCAATGTGGGAGCATATGGCCTTCCTTGGCTATGTGGAACTTCCAAACTAGGGCATCTCATCCACTCTCATGTAGGCTGGTTAGATGGTACTTGGGAAGAAAGCCTTAGTTGGAAATGGCCACACAAGACAGACTCATACACACAGGAGGTAGTTACTCCAAGAAAGTGTAGAGTGGCTGGAGGTTCTCTTACCCCACTATCCCTTGTCCACACATTCCCCTTCAGAGGATGCTCAGAATTTCAGTATTCTAATTGGCTGTCTTTTCTCCCCATCTTTAAAGATAAAGTACCCCCAAAAGATGAGTTAGTGAGGTACCCAACACAGAGCCTGATGTTATTATTAACATCAATACCAGCATCAACTTCCAATTTCAACGGAACACATTCAATCCAGGTCTTCTATGTGAGTGGCTTGTCCAACACCTCTCCATGCCTGTCTGTCTGTCCCCAAGCCAGGAGCCCAGTTCATCCTTCCACACTACCTTACTCCACACAACCCTACTGCATGTGCCTTCAGAAAAGTCTGGATTTGAGTTCAAGTTCATCACTTACAATGCCGGAAGTGGTGGGAAATCTTTAACCCCTGAGCTGAGAGTTCTGTGGTTCTGTCCATAAACCACACCATAGGTTTGCAGAGAGAAAAGAACAGGGGAAGTCTGAGCTATGTCCAGATACTTCACTGTGAATCTGCTTTATAGCAAGAGGCTGAGCATGCTGGTCTGCTAACTATCTGGTTTGCAGGGTTTCTGCCTGGGTGTCTTTACACCTCATCCTCATCTCCAGAAAGGCAGACCCATGCCACCTTCACAATGGCTCATTGGTAAACCGGAATCTAAGACTTAAAATGACTCACTTGGGTTGCCCAGAGCCATCCTTGAGTGGGAGGTATGAGGGAGCAGGCATCATGACCCCAGAACTCTGTAATCTGTTCCATCCCCTGCTGTAAAAGGAACACAGAAAAGGCCTGGAACCTGGCAGGAGGCATTAACAATGGTGTTCTGACTTGCGTAAACATGCAGCCATGACAAAATGGCTTTCTGTTCCATTTGTAGACCTGCTCAAATAGGAAGTTGAAATTAACCTCAGCTCCTTCAAAGTTAAAACCACAACAAATAAACAGTGGTTTGGTGGCATGGCAACATGCCCCCTCTCCATCTGAATCCCATTGCAGATCACTAGAGATGTCTATTTGGTCGGATAAGGAAAGGTGATATTCCATACCCATGATCCTCTGCTGGAAGAGTCTAACCTGGGGTGGCTCCAGCCTGACAATCCCCTGCCTCTCCATAGACCCCCTGGCAGTCAATGGCATCTCTGTAAAGCTGGAAATCATTCCCGTGTCTGTGCAGTGCTGAGAAACACAGCCCTGACTACTTCTGGGATCATTTTCTTAAAACTGTGATTGCCATTTAAGAGAGCCAGGAGCCCATGCTGTATTGCTTAAATAGACATGAGTACTCTAAGGCTAAGCCCAGGCATTAACTGTCTTTAATGCCAGGAGAACTTGGCTGTTACATTATCTCTGTTAATGTTTGAATTGGGGGGGGGGATCATTTAAGTGTCTACTCAAAACTAGATTTATATAAAATAGCATTTTCTCATAGGAAAAAAGAGAGAGGAGAGGAAGGGGGAGAAGAAGGAGAGGGGAGAGAAACAGGCTGGGGATGGAGAGAACACAATACAGTGAAACAGTTTTACATGCTATATCTTGAACACAGTTCTGAAACTGTGTCTGCCATGGGCCAAGTAAATCAAATTCATATACTGGAGGGGGAAGTAAACATCCACAAGACAGTCCACACATCTTTTGTGAGCAGCAATCAGGCCCCTAGGACACTCTAAGATCAAGTTATGATGCAGAGAGCCACAGACCTCCACCACCTGTCCATGGCCATGCCTCCCATGCTCCAGGGGGCGGCTCCAAAGGCTCGGGATGCTCCGAGCACCCCACCGCCACCCTCTACTTTTCTAGGGAATGGGCACAGAAGAGGCCAGACTTCCAACGCAGGCAGAGGCGACAATTTGAATTTACTCCCACATGACTGGTTTTGCACTGGCTTTAAAAACCCTTTCTAGTTTGGGTTTGGCTTTTAGCAAGCAAAAGGCAAATCTCCTTCCGAGCTCACAAGCGGCTAGTGCAGTGACAAGAGGCTAAGAGAACAGAGCTTTCTCCTCGGGTTTTTACACATGGACTTCCAGAGAAGGCGTGCATGAGCCTAATTGATGGTTAACACAGGACAGAACAGACCATCCATCTCACTAAAGTGCCATCTGCCCCAATTCACCACAGAACTGCACTGGGTGTTCTTTGGATTTGTGGGGCCTTTTCCTAAACACCTAAAATGATTTGTTCCATTCTTACGAAAGAGAGGTTTACTGGACAGTGGTGCTGACAGGGTCCCATGTGTCTTAGGTTGTCCTCAAACTAGCTATACAGCCAAGGCTGGCCTTGAATCTTGATCCTGCTGCCTACACCTTCCCAGCGCCGTGAGAGCTGGCCTATACCGCCATGCCTGGGGGCACAGGCTTTCTATTTTACACTCTGGGAAGTGTGAGCGTTTGTGAGCCCTGCATGGAGAGGAAGCACATCTTTGCTTTCTGTGAAAGGCAGAGTCTCACTTCTGCTGCTGGCCCTCAGCCCCTTTCTCCAGACGGGCTGCCTCTTTTCCTTTGGGTTGACTAAGCCCGCATCTCTGTGGAAGGAGTATTACCCTAAGTGTATCATATACAGCTGTGTCCCACCTGGCAGAGAAAACTGCCTGTCAGTTATTATAATGGTATCACTGAGCAAACAGCCTCCAACGTCAGCGGCTCTACTGCGGAAGTGCCCTGTGAGTACTATCTAACTTGTCACTGAGGGTTTGTGCAGCGATGGCCTCTTATGGGGTTGTGCAGTTATTGTATTTTACAGCGCTTTTGCAGTTGGTGACTGTCCCCCCACCCATCGCGTGCGCCCCCGGAGTGAACGGAACCCACAGTACTGACCTGAAAATACTATGCTTGATACAGCCACACACACATACCTCCTTTTCCCTCATATTTTGAAAAGAACAGATATTAGATGCAAACTCCACACATAATCTGAAGGCAACAAGAACTTGAAAATCCCTCACCTTTACCTTGCTGGTTGTGTATATATGTGTGTGTTTATACATACATACACACAGACATACATACAATTGTATGTACGGCTTTAAGACTAAAGGTAGGTAAGAAAACAACATACTAGAAACCAACACTTAAAAAAATACCCTCATCTGTTTATATACAGGTGGCTCTTTGTATCTACAGGCTCTGTAGCTAAAGATTGAACGGATGGTGGGTTGGCAATACAGTTTTTGTTTGAAAATGTACACATACTGAAAATGTATTTTTGTTTTGAACCCCTAAATAATATAGTTCACTGATGGTCACCATAGCATCTACAGTGTACTGGATGACAGCAGCAATGAGGAATGACCTAGAGCCTCCAGGGGGATGTACACAGGCTCACGCAAGTACCTGGACATATTATATAAGGGGCTTGGGCATCTGTGGACTTGGGTACCTGGAACTGATACTCCACAGGTACCAAGGGACACATGTCATTCCCACTTCCGCATACGGATGGGTGTCCATAGTGCCCGCCCTCCACGCTCAGCAGCCACACGCACGTCTCGGTCTACAGATACTCAGTAGGTGAACGCTGGGGCGGGGTGGGCTCTGTGTCTAGGACTCCAGTGAGGACAGAGGGCAGTGGGCTTCATGGGGTACTTACCCTGCATCTGACTTTGAGGCTGAGGGTTAAAGGCAGTAGAGTGGTTCAAGGAGGCCCGAGGGTTGGGCGTGGGGGCTGGGTGGTGCGGGCTGACCCTCATGGCCGTGCGCCGCAGCTGCTCCAGTTCACTGAGCCGCTCGGAAAAGGACAAACTCCCCGGCTTGGTTTCATCTAGTTTCTGCCGATGTCCTAATGTAGGGACCGGGAGGGGAGGGGGGAGGAGGAGAGGGAGGGAAGAGATCAGAAAACGCATTGTGGAGGGGGGCTTTTCTTATCTTTTCCCTCCCTCTCCCTTCACCCCCAAGGTGAACTTGTTGGGAATTGCCCTTTGGGCTGGTGGCCTGTGGGACCCAGGGCCATTCTTTCCATGGCAGCTTGAGGGAGGCTCCTTCATCACCCTGGCCCCTGGGTGTTCGTTAGTCTGGGACTCAGCATGCATCCGGCTGTCTGCACACACCTCAGTTGCTCGGAAAAGAAAGATACTAGGGAGTGCAGCTGAAGAGGGTGGCCTGGGAAAGAAGCCCGTTGCTTGTTGGCTGTTGGCCACAGGCTGAGAGCTGAACCATGGCAGCCAAGATAGGTGGCCTCCCCTGGGGCCAGGAACGCCCTGACTTCTTGCAAACCTGACCAGAAGCAGGTCTGAGAGGTACCAGAGTGGGCCCTGGAACTCAGCAGCATGCCCCTTCAACAGGAAATCGGGTGCAGCTGCAAACCCACAGCCTAGAAGGGAGATTTCCTGTTACATGCAGGCAGGCACGGGGCAGCCCTGTCAGGCCCTACTCTCCCAGGTCCCTTCCTCCTTCATACAGGCTCCTCAGAAGCGTCCTTTCTTCTCTGAAGCCCACTCCCTGGACATATCCCCAAGAGGGAACATGCAGAAAGATGCAGCCTCTTCCTAGTGGACCAGGCCCCTTGGAGCCCAGAGGGCGTGGCCAGCAGGCCTGCTGAGCTTCCCCCCCACGGAGGTGTGGGGGGGCGCCTGAGGAGTGAAAGCAGGGTGGAAAGATATCTGTGTGGGAGGTAGATGTCCCTATTACCAGGAAACAGGAAGCAAGGACATTCACATGGGCCAGCCAGGAGGCCTGGGCCTCCAGCTTTTCCTGGTTATCCCTTCCAAATTGTCATTAAACTAGAGATTGTAGCAGAGTCCAGCCCCCCCACATAGAAACACAGTCCCAGGGGACTTGGGAAATCCATTCCTCTTTTAAAGAGGCCAGCTCACCCTCAAGGTTTGTTTGACTGGAACCCTTGACTGAGATACAACTCTCCCATCAGTGGTCACACAGCCTCAGAATAAGACAGGAGAAGCCACTGGCTTCTGCCCATAGCAGACGCTGCTTCTGGTATCCCTTCCCAGCCAGAAGCTAGACAGAGGACCCTGGATACCATTCCCCCAGCACAGGGTAGGAGCAAGGCTGTGAATGGTCACCCCCCTGCCCACCCCCCAGTTCCCAATTGCTACAATTATAAAATTAAGCTGTAGAAGTCGTGTTATGGTTTCAAATCCCCGTGGCTTGCCGTTTCTTCCTGCTGCGGGCCCCCTTGGCACCGCGGACACGGTCTCAAATTCCAGGCCAGAAAAAGGGCCTACTATATTGCAGTGATTTTTATCACTAACAAGACCTGTTTGGCTCCGAATGGAGGGAAACTGCCTAAGCATAATATTTGTGTAGTTCACACGCAATGTTCCCGCTTTCCACGTATCACCATGGCAAATCTGGACTGTCATTCAGAGCTGCAGCTCACAACACTCAAATACAAACACCCTGAGTCACGCAGGCTCAGCCAGCGCACATGTGAGAGGCCTCTCAGAGGCTGAGTATTTTAAGCTCTGTGGACAAAAGAGGCCAAGTCCCCGGGCCGCCTCCTTCATCCTTTTACCAGCAGAAGTACAAACACTTCTTTTTCTGGAACCTTCTACTTCAGTCAGCCACAGTACATGTAATTTGGTGTGCAGCCTTCTTCGGCTCTTCCCTCCTCTTGTGGCTGCGACAAGAGTCCCAATCCTCACCACACTGAAAAACCTCGAGCTTTCTCACAGAGAAACAACCCCAGCTCCAGAGCCATTTTCAAGCATGATGCGGCCCCTTTTAAGTGCTTATCATGGCCAGTCAAGGAAAGAGAATGGTAGGAAACATGACTCTGGAGAACTGTGTGGCCTAAGAAAGAATGCGGGCCAACAAGGGCTTCCGGCAGGGTTTGCCCATGTTTCATCTTCACATTCCTAAGGCACCCAGTGGCTTTTTTTTTTTTTTGGAAAACACTGTGAAGGACAGTGTGTGGATGATAGATAGATAGATAGATAGATAGATAGATAGATAGATATTCATTCTGAATTCAGAGTATCCAGTGTTCTGGTGTTTCTGGCCAGCCTTTGATGGGGGGCTGTTGGAGTATCTGCCTCTGTAAACTTGGGGACATAGTCACTGAGAACCCAAATAGGGATAAGCCATTTGGGACAAGCCACTTTGTGGCCAACACATGTGACATTATTTATTTTTATTTCTCTCCCCTCATTACTCGATGGTTTAAAAAAAGTTCTAATATGTGAGCTGTTTTTGTACCAGCCGACACCTGCCAAAATTGTAGTCATTTACAGAGATTAACTGATGACTGTCTCCTTCGGCAGGAATGCCCAGGCACAGCTCTCAGGGCTGCTGCCTAAGCCCTGACAGTCTCCGCTGGGTCTAATGCTCGGGACTTGGGAATAGTTCATTCCACACTCTCTCCAAGTGCATTCTGGGAGTCTGTAGGAGAGGTGCTATCTGTGAAGAAACTTGACCCCCATGTTCACAGGGTGTTAGCGAGTTACAACACCAGGCCACTTGTGAAATGAAAGGCATCTTCAAGTTCAAGGTGTGGTCCTGATGCATTTAGAATCGAGAGGGCCAGGAACACCTATTCTCTCTTGTAACCATCAGGCTTTGTGTGCCAAGCAGCAATATTTTCATGTAATGTAGGAGCTTCCGAAAGAAATGTTCAGGCTGGGGGAAAATGAATGCTTTATATCTCCAGTTTCCTGGATCTGCGTGCTATTAAAATATCAATTTGCCCCCTGAATTTTAAATACAGAAGCATAGAAAATGCCCAGTATGAAATCCACTCTTCACTCTTACTGATTACTGGGCCCTGGAGGGAAGCAGGGAATTCAATACTGCATCAAACCACTGTAGGAGTGTGCAGACCTAAACCTATACATGCTGGTAGCCTGGTTTTTTTGAGTTCACAGGGAGCCAATTGTGAAAGTTTCCAGAGTGGGCCTTCAAGCTGTGGCTACCTCAAGACTATGTATGGGTGCATCTTACTGATATTCACACAGAGATAAAAGAGACCCACAAATCTTCTGTTATTACTTTTACATTTTTTTTTTGGAGAAAATGCTCCTCAAAATGTTATTATACATGCAGAGTCATAGAAAACAACAAAAATGGAAAAAAATACATAATATACAGAATAAAGCAAACAAGTACCATTTGGCACATTTGTTTCTTCCTAAGCAGATCTCTGTAGTTCTCTAAGGTGGCTGCCTAAATCAGAGCATGCCTAAATGTTACCATATTTTATGGCAATTGTTGCCTTCCTTCTGTTAAAACTGAGTGGAATAAGCATGCAGAGCTCGATAAATCTCAGCTGCCTTTCCCAGGATGTCACTGTGGTCTGTGGCTGTAACTAGGATACAGCATATGATCCTCTATCAAAGGCAACCAAGTTAAATTGCCACCTTTTCCTGGAAACGTTTGATTAGCCAGTCAATACCTTAGCTCATGCTTCTGATAGGAGCTTACTGGGGTTCTTGATGGATTACATGGCATATATTTAAAGTCTTGTTATGGTGATCAGATGGGAAAAGTCTATGCAAAATGACAACACTGAAAATTCCCCCCCTCTCCCTCCCTCTGTCTGTCTCTCAGTGTATATGTGTCTCTGTGTGTAAATTGTTGTTCTCCTAAAAGGAAAGGTGAATCTTATACATTCACCTTTAAAATGCCATTTGCATTTCTGAAAATATCTTTCAGTCAATCCAATCAATGCTAGCTACATGATCTGGGTATAAAAGCCATATTCTGTTTTTGATTAGCTGCAGTTTTATGACTGGGAATAAGAAAATGAGGTAGAGCAAACAGCACGCCTTCTTTGTGTCATGGTCAGTGGCTAACTTCTAGGGTCACCAGGATTTTAAAGTGGTGGTACTGCACGCAATGGTGGAACTGTCGTGCAGGTAGCCAGACAGGCCTTCTGACCAGCAAACCAACCATCTCCCAGCTAATTTAAATGTTGAGAAATACTGTCTAATATTGCATATTAATCACATATTACAAAGCACCAGGGATCTTGCTCAGTGAGAGACCACTTACTAGTGTTCACAAGGCCCTGAGTTTCATCTCTAGCACTGTAAAAAGTGAAAGAAAAGAAAAATTTCCAGTTTAGCAAACATTTAAATTAATTCACATACTATACACGAGATATGTAATGATATTGTCAAATATATGCTACTATAGATCCTAATGCATTTTATAGATGTATGTTTTTATTGTCCAGTGGTATATGAACATAGATAGTTTCATCCCCCCTTAATCTCCTCTCATGTTATTATGCTAAGAGAACACGATTGCTACACTGAAGATCTAGAGAAGGGACAGAGAAATCTGTCATGTGTTTTAAATGACAGCTGACAAGCCAAGTTCAGAGAGGTTATGTCATGTAGCCCATATCACACAGCCAGATGGAGGAAGAGACTGGGTCCATAGACATCCCCAGTTCCCCAAGACTTCCAACTCACACCCAGAACTCCTAGAATTGTAAATTTGGTTTTGATGGCCCCATCCCTGCCTAAGTGAAGTAATACAAGTGATACACAGTCCAACTGAGTCTGGATCACAGGCCACAAGAGGCCTGGGCTTCTCCACTCTGCCTTTGTCCCACTTCCGCCCTCCAGTTTGCCCAAAGAATGAGGAGGGCCAGGGTAGAACGGTGGTCTGCAGCCAGCTGCCGGCTCTCCACTTGTGGAGCAGGTATCAGAACCACCTGAGGTTCTTTCTGCTGCTGGTGTTGCTGGTGTCGGGTGTATGTGTGAGAGAAGGGAGGAGGGGCTCCCCTGACGGGCCTGTGAACTTCCTGCGAGCACCACTATTCTCTTCTCTTACAGGCTTCTGATTTGCTGTGGGCTGGGGGAATAAAATCCCATTACAGTCTGCTCTCAGTATCTCTGGGATGTTGATTGCCTGAGTCTGGTAGATTTCCAAGCCTGTGCTTTTCAAGCTCTTGATCTGAATGGCCTACATTGATACCTAGAGCCCATGCCCATCTTCCTTTCAATAGTCTCTAGGCGATCGCCAATACCTAAACAAATACAAATGATGGGAAGACTTTTTAACGTTGTATCTTTGGGGGAATGACAAGAAGAAAAGTCTTCGTGCTTAATACAGATGCATGTTTCTTAAAAGAACATTTTTCATCCACTGTTGCATAAATTAGCATATGTAGAGCTCATGGATACTAAGGCTGTAGTCTAAGCTCAGGACACTTGGTGATGGATGATGGCCTTGTTTGGTATGAAAACTGCTGGTCCTTTGGTTTATTTTAAAAAGTTCTTCAACATATACAGAGAAACTCTTCCCTGATGATGGCCATGAGCAATCATCTTCCACCATGGCTAGATAGCTTGGGTTAGAACACTGGTTCTCAACCGTCCGAATGCTGTGACCTTCAATACAGTTCCTCATGCTGCTCTGACCCCCAACCATAACATTATTTTCATTGCTGTATTTTTGCTACTGTTATGAACAGCAATGCAATTTTTTTGAGGTAGAGGGTTGCCAGAGGGTCACGACCTACAGGTTGAGACCCCTGTGTTAAATGCTTGAGGAAGAAGCAGCTCCTGCCTTGCCATAAGAGGGAATGTAAGAACAGCAGGGATGGTCACGTGGAGCTTATACTATTCTCGAAGTGCAGCAGGTAAGTCCTGAGTGCCCCTGAGGACCAGGGTGTTAATGTAGCACAATAATCCTTCTCCCCCTGAGAGGCAGCCTGGCACCAGGAGACATCACTGCCTGTCTGGCATGCCCCATTGCCCATTCTAAGTCTGTGCTTCCTGCAAACTCCGCTTCGGGCAGAGTAAGTCTCTTCATTGCTCCGGCTCCTTATCTGAAAGCCTGGAATTAAAGGACTAAGGTGGATTACTCCCAGGGGCTCTAAAAGCACCCATGGCAATTACATCTGCTGCCATTATCTACTCAGCCAGGTCTTGTTGGATGACTCCAAGCATGGTGTTTCTTCACAACTTCATGGGATGCCATGACTCAGTTTTCGTAGTTTCTTTCAGGCAGACACCTTTCAGGCAGGTCTTTAGAGCCTGTCCCCAGTCTGACCATTAAGATGGTCTTTAGAGATCTCCCTCTCATATGTGTGTGTGTGTGTGTGTACACATGTACTTGCACAACAGATTACCATGTAACCCATGCTTGCCTTGAACTCACTATGTAGCAGAAGATGACTTGAATTCCTGCTCCTCCTGCTTCACATTCCCGAGTATTGGGTGACATGTGCATACCACCACACCAGGTTTATACACCGCTGGGAACTGAACCCTGGGCTTCATGCATGCTAAGCAAGAACTCTCCATTGAGCTCTGGCTCAGCTCCTGGCTTCTTCCACAGCACCATTGTGTCCCTGTGGTGTGTCTGTGCCCACTGATCCCTAAGGCCATGGAGATGCAATGTTGCTTCCTGTCTGAGTACCTAAGGTGTCCATCACACACTCAGCTGGGCTAAATGCCAGCTAACAACCAGCGAACTCAACAGAGAGAAGCCCGGAACTTTCACAACCAGCGCCACCCACCCTTCAGCCCCTAGACTAGAGGAAAGTAGAGTTCATTTGGGGCAAAAAAATCAAGAACTGAAGTGTGACCACTAGGAAACTACCTGTTGAGGCAGATTATCAGACCAAACAGGGGAGCATCCTGAAGAACTGTCCTGTTAGAGTTTAATCACTCAGCAAAACCCATTCACTTTTCCTTTCTTCACACTGAAAAGCAAGGCAAGTCCCTTGTGCAGAGCTGGGTGTAGCTCCCTGGCATGAGCCAGCAGAAGTGGCTGATGCCTTTTCTCTGTAGTGAGTACCACACACAGATGCATACACCACACATGCATATACCACGTACTTATACCATGTGCACTGTATGCATCTATATACACACCTGCACAATGCATGCCTACATATTTCTATCAACTCATATATTCACCATGCCTGTATACAGTACATACTCCTATCACATCATACATATCTGTCACATACAAACACATATAATCTGTTTATATATATATATATATATATATATATATATATATATATATATATATCACATGTCTACCACATAATACATACAATAGCACATATATGTTATATATATATGTGTATATTCCATGTGTATATGTGTATATTCCATATCACACATACATATACACATAACACAGTACATATATACATGTTCTATATATGCACTATATACATTACATGCAATATTATACATATATAAACACACACACCTTCACACAGACACAAAGTATCCTGTGATCCACACATGGAGCAGTAAAACTAGCAGAGGCCAAGTTGAAAGAAAGAGCTAACACAGTCACAAGTCACAGGCTGACAGGGCCTCCCTCCCTCCCTCCCTGAGACCCAGGACTCCTCCCTCCCTCCCTGAGACCCAGGACTCCTCCCTCCCTGAGACCCAGGACTCCTCCCTCCCTGAGACCCCAGGACTCCTCCCTCCCTCCCTCCCTGAGACCCAGGACTCCTCTCTCCCTCCCTGAGACCCAGGACTCCTCCCTCCCTCCCTGAGACCCAGGACTCCTCTCTCCCTCCCTGAGATCCCAGGACTCCTCTCTCCCTCCCTGAGATCCCAGGACTCCTCCCCCCACCCAGCTCTCAGGATTCAGGGGACAAAAAGCAGCAGCAGGGATCATTGTCCATTCCAGGCTCAGAGGAACAGACTTCAGGTGTGGTGGCTCCTATTGGTCCTGGTGTCCTGGAGCTTCCAGAGAGCAGAGCAAAGGCCTCTGCTGTCACCCTCCATCACCTCCTGCTCTGTCTGGTGACTAAGGGGGTAATTGAAGCTTAGAGGAGAAGCTGTCTGGTTATCTTGTGCCTTTGACCAGAAGTGGTCCTCTGTGGGGGTGGCCGGCAGGGGCAGCCTTATGGGAGGGGTGCAGGGAATTCACACGCAGGACTGTCTCCTCTGTCGGCCTATAATCCCAAGTGTTATCAGCTCTCCTTAATGTATTGTCTCGGGACCCCTCCTTAAAGTATAATTAAAAAGCAGCCTGATGTAACTGTCCATGTCTGTCTACCAGAGTAGCTCTGACCCGACAGACTTCAGGAAAGGCGGCCACAGAAGACTAAGTCTGGGCTCCCAGGCAAAGGCAGCATTGGGAGAGGAATATGGACTCTAAAATGTGCCTCAAGAGTCTGACCTGGCTTTGGACTTGTGGCCTTCAGCAGGGTTAGTCCCGGGATGCACAGGCCTGAGAGGAAGGAGACAACATCCCAGAGGCCCCCACCTCTGTCTCCATGCTTGGTGCATGGCCTGAGCAACTCTGCGTCTCCCACTTCTCTGAGGGAGCTGCCCTTCCTCTCCTGTCCCAACAGTGGCTGCCTGTGATCAGCAGTGGTGCTGAGCATGTGTGCACAAACCCAGATAAACTGAGGCCCTTTCAAGGCTGAGTGGTGTCTCTGTAGAACCTGGCTGCACAAGTCAGTGAGTGGATGTCCTTTCTCTGGGATCCTGTCAGCAGCATCAACAATGATCTCTGCCCCTCTGTGCTGAGGGAAAGGGGTAAAGAAATTCTCTCTGGCTAGCCCAAGAACTACCCAGCAGTAGTGCCCTGGGATTGCTCAATCCCTAGACCTGAAGAGAAGAATTGCCAACTGGTGTTCTAGGCTGGCCTCAAGGAAGTGGCCAAAGAGCCAGCACATAGCCAGATGCTAGGTAGAGTTCTCTAGGAAGAAAACCAACAGTTCCCCCTTGTCTTTTGACAAATCACTGGCTTTATGTCACAGTTCCAGAAAAGGCTATTTTTCAAGTTGTTTAGAGATTGCCGCCAAGTTTCAGCCACTGTGGACAGATGGACACACATACAAACAAAGAGAGAGAGAGAGACAGAGACAGAGGCAGAGAGAGAGAGAGAGAGACAGAGAGAGAGACAGAGAGAGACAGAGACAGAGAGAGACAGACAGAGAGAGAGAAATGAAGACAGAGAAGCAGCTACCAGCCAGGAAGGGGTGAGTGAGCAGAATCCTGTCTACCAGTCACCCCAAGTATCCATCAACAAGTGGCCATGTACCTGTCCAGAACAGTAAGGAAAATGTCGGTTCTGTATTGGCCTGGTGACATGGGAAGAGAAAGTTCTAATCATTACAAGACCCCAGCACCCCCATTTGCCCTGCGGCCACTGCATCTCAGGGAAGGACGAGGGAGAAGTATGGCTACCTCCCTAGCAACCCTGGGCAACATTCTCCCTCTGAGCCTTTCCCAGACTTGACAGTGGAGGGTCAGGGTCTCGTCCCTGGTCACCTAGGGACTCCCTTATTGGAAGTTGGTCTGGTGGGACTCAGCTCCTCTCTCTTTGTCTTCAGTGACAAAAACCACTTTTAAAATGAGCTTTTGGGCCCTTCCTCTTTAACTGCCTCCCTTCCGAACACTCCAGTGTGACGGGACAGACTTCGGAGCCCAGCTAGAGAGCCCCAGAACTGGGCTGACTGCACTGTGGTCTTTTCCCAGCCTGATGGGGCCCCGCCCCACTCCCTTCCTGTTCTCTCCCACCCCCAGCTACTTCTGCTTCCTTCATTTTCTCTACAGCTGCGGCTGAGATATAGTAAGGCTACTGTACGGGACTTTGAAAGCAGGGCTGCGCAGGGCTTTCCAGACTCCACACAAGCCGGCTATTCTCCGCCTTGTTTTCTTTGGCTTCAGGTGAGGCTGTTCCGAATGAGTCAAACAGTATTAACTTTCAATAGGGAAGTGGTGTGGTCAACCAAAGCTGTTTGTGGCTAGATTGTGAAGATAGGTCGGGCAGGTAATGAGGAACAGCCCAGAATACGTGAGGAGGCGGAGCGAGGCAGCTCCGACGCTCAGCAACGCTCTGGCAATTAAGTCAACAGAACTCACACCACCATCTTTTTATTTTATTATTATTTTTTTTCAGTTGGCTGAGGAATTAACGCCAAGGTCTCTGACCGGGCAGCTTTGGGAAGTTGGGCATTAGGTTTGGACAATTGAGCACTTTGTGGGTTTAGGGATTTTTTTTCCTTTCTTCTTTTTTTCTGATGCTGCCAAAGTCATGGGAAATATGGTTTTGATGGTTTCCCCTACTTCAGCCGCTCCACTCTGCATGGGCCTTTCTTCATGCCTCTTTGCAGCAGCCTGGGGTGGGTGAACTGCCTCCCTCGACCCTACCGCTTCTTGCTCCCCACTTGCCCCCCCCCCCCCCCCGCTACTCCCAACGTCCACCTCTTCGCTATCTCCCCTTATGGACACAATCATTAGGGCAGGTCTCAACCTGTCTCCTGCTGGAGGCTGGAAGACAATGCTTTGCAAGTTCAAGTGCTCCTGGGAATAAACCCCGCTTTCAGGGGCTCTTTAGTACCTCAGTCCTCACTACACTCCCTCCCCACTCTGTAGATGAGAAAATCAAGGTTCCAGGAGCAGCTAAGGCAGGCAGCAGGTCTGAGGACCGTCCACTGGGCACTGCCGCTGCTGAGGGCCCAGGAGCAGTGCAGAGGACAGCCCTGCCCTCTAGACTCCGGTTGCAACGGTTCCTAGCTCTTTCTCCCTGCACTCTGCCACTTATTTATTTTGAGAATGGCTCAGTCACCCTCAGGACAGAAACGATTCTCTGATCCTGCCCCAGCCAGTATGTCAACAGATGGACGGGGGGGGGGGGGGGGGGGGGGCAGTGGCCACCAGAGCCTCATCACTAAGGAGCTGCTGTTTTTGAAACAGGCATTGAGTATAGAGTATACCATTTCACCTCCCTGAAACTGAATCTCAGACAAATGCCATCTAAGGAAGCCGCAGCCACAGTCACAGCCACACACACACATAG
The DNA here is from genome assembly GCF_903995425.1 of Onychomys torridus. NCBI lineage: Eukaryota > Metazoa > Chordata > Mammalia > Rodentia > Cricetidae > Onychomys > Onychomys torridus. Next base: position 69,834,645 of record NC_050454.1, read on the forward strand.
ACACACACACACACACAGAGCCACAGACACACATATAGCCACACACATACCAAAGCCACACACATACAAACACACACACACACACATTGCCACAGACAGACACGCACACACACAACCACACACACACACACACACACACACACACACACACACACACAAACAAAGCCACAGCCAAACACAGCCCCCGCCCCCAGACACACAGACACATGGAATATGGACTCAGAAACGGCAGCCTGCACTACGTGAGAGCTATAGAAGAAAACTCGTTGGTTTTGGAAAAGAAAATAAATTAAAATAAAACTCTGAACTGTCGATCAAAGTTACATCATCTGTATCTCAGTGTCTTAACGAGCTTACAGACGGAGGCAAACGGCAGAGGTGAGCTTTCTAAAGCACAGGTCCACAGTGGCGGCCGGTTTAAATGCCAGTTTTCCCTGTGTTCTCACCAGTCTGAAAAGATAAGATGAGGTGGAGCCTATCTTTCAGGCTACAGAAGTTTCTGCAGTTACCAGCACTCATTGCTCTTATAGAGGACCAAAGTTAGGTTCCCAGCACCATTAGGGCAGCTCAGATCCAATGACCTCTTCTGGCCTCCAGGGCATCAGGCATGCATGTGGTACACATACATTCACGCAGGCAAAACATTCATACACAGAATATAAAACAAGTAAACCTAAACAAAACAAAACTATCTTTAAGAAAGTAATCATTATTTTCCTTATGCTCCCTGAGTGTCTTGTGCGATACCTGTAGAACAGTAATGGAGGTTTCCAGGTGTGTGTGTGTGTGTGTGTGTGTGTGTGTGTGTGTGTGTGTGTGTTTGTTTGTTTTTGCGGCTACCTCATTCACATCTACTGTATTTCCATTACTAAGCCACGCTTTGATATATACCATTTCAAACAAGGCAAAGCCCTGTACAGCAGAGAGAGCTCACTTGATACTCATAGAGGATCTGGTAGACTCTCTAGATGCTAGGAGCTTTGGCTGGTCACAGCCACGTGGGCGGTTAATGTTCTGCTGAGAACTGGAGCCTCACATGACACAACCTTTATCTGGAAACACTGTCCTGTTGGCTGAAGACAGGGAGTGTGGACTTCCCAAGGCGGTGCCTGGAAAAGGCCCGGGTTTGTGGGAGAACCAGTGCTTCTGGATTCACGGCGACCACCAGGCAGAGAAGGAGAAAGGGCTCTTCAGTGTCATGTCCCAAGGGACCAACTTGCCAGGCTTCCCCCTGCCCCCATTTTAAAATAACTTGGCATTGGTACATAGTTGGCACCCATTGGAGCAGAATTCCACGTGATTCCTTGTTAAATAAACCGTTGGGGGATGAAGGAGAGCGGCCGCCTGTATTCTTGGCATGTGCTTTTACTGTTTAGAGGACACCTCTGTGCAGGGCTATGTGAGGCACCCTGGTGTGCATGTTTCCACTTGTCCAAGATGGGGGTTTTATAACGGCCTTGTCCGCAGGGGAGGCAGAGTCAGGCAGCTCGCCTCAGAGCCTCCATTCCCATCTTATCTATCTCATTTAATTCTCCCATCTCTTTGGAAGGTGGACATCTGGAAGACCCTTCTACAGGAGAGAAACTGAGGCACACAGCCAGGAAGTAACAGAGGGAAGACCTGAAGCCAGTCTGGTCTGGCTCTGGTTCCCTCTGCCACTTCCTGTGGAGACCTCTGACTCTGTTCTGAAACGCTGGGCCATACCCAATGAGCAATGTTAGGCAAAGAGAAAACTGACCCTCTGCATGCTTCTCCTAGCTTTTGTAAAATGAATGCATCAGAATTACCATGAAACCACTCACAGGTGAGTGAGAATGAGATACCTGGAAAAAAAAATCCAAAAAGGGCCTTAAAGTCATCCTGCACTTAAGAAGGGACTTACTTCAAGTGTTTACATTTTTGCCTCAGATGACCAGAATATGACTTACCAGCCGGAGCGAACCAAAATGAAAACAAGACCCAGCAAATGAAATAGCCAGTGTTCGACATTTCAGTGGAGGCAAGCACACTGAACTTTTTCAATAACAGTGTGGGCTTTAGTCAATACTTGCTTTAATGGAACCTGGGCATATGGAATTCCTAGGAGCACGAAATTAATGTATCGCCATTAACTTACTTCATAAGGGTCTGGGGAGTTACAGATTAATTCCACTGTGCTACTTTAAGGGAGGCTGGGGGTGGGGGAGCCCACAGGAAAAACACTTCCTTTTGGGTACTTAGATATTTTTTAACCTTGGCTTTCACTTGTGGGCACAGATTGAGAAAGTTTGATACTTATAGCAAGTTTTCCCAGGAAAGCCTTCAATACACTGAACTCGATGAAAAGTGACCTGTGAAGAAGGCGCTTGGCACCCGAGTAAAAGCCAGTGCTTTCATGGCTCGTGACAGCTGCAACACACGCTGATAGATTATACCTAATTTACCTCTTTCCTAATGGCACCATTTAATCCTGTCATAGCCCCAAAGCAGGCTGCCTTACAAAATGTTTTCAGATGCAAAACACATGAAAAGAAGAGGCAGACTCAAATCAGCTCCAGTGATCCCAAATGAGGAGATGGGAATTACTTATTTAATCAGAATTTTGGAGGAAAAATCCGTGTGTGTGTGTGTGTGTGTGTGTGTGTGTGTGTGTGTGTGTGTGTACGTACACTGACAGTCTTTGAGACACTGTGTATCAGCCTTTTACTAATGGCCTTTCCCAGCTACACAGCTTACAGGAAAACCCAAGCCCTTGGGAAAACTCAAGAGTTCGTTCAAAGTGGAGAGGGGAAAGTGCTAAGGCCATGAAAAAATGGCAGTTGCCCTTGGAAAGGGGAGAGGTAGATGTGTTACAATGCACTCTGACCACCACGGTGGCGGCATGGGCTGCCAGCCACAGACCTTCAACAAGCTGCCGGCCACTTGTCTCCCAGGAGAAATGCATAAAAGCAGAGTGTTCCAGAGGATGGGCTGCAACATCCAGCTAGCTGGAGGAGGAGGAGTGCTTTCTGTCTGTCTGTCTGTCTGTCTGTCTGTCTGTCTGTCCGTGTGTGTGTGTGTGTGTGTGTGTGTGTGTGTGTGTGTGTGTGTGTCTCTCTCTCTCTCTCTCTCTCACACTCTCACACACACACACACACACACACACACACACACACACACACACGGGGTGGAGGTGCTCACCAGACACTTGCTTTAACTTCAGACAGTCAAAAGGGTGGCTAGCTGCTTCCTGTGTGTGCAGAACTTGGGTGTGGCTAGATATTACAGGCATCCTCACGTGATAAGCCCAATACAGTCAGCCTCCATCTCTGTGGTTGATACACTCTTGGATTCAACCAACTTCAGGCTGAAATACTTGAGGAGGAAAAGATGTGTCTATAGGAATGTGTATAGACTTCCCTTGTAACTCAGTCTAACAATTATTCATGCCATCCTGTATGAGTATTTCAGTAACCCAGAGATGACTGACAGTCTACAGGAAGACTCACATAAGTTATCTACAGACAATCTGCCATTTGATAGCAGGGGCTGGAGCACCCTGTGGCAGAATCTGTATCTGAGGTTTTGGTTCCTGGAACAAGTCCCCTAGGGGCAGCAAGGGCAGACAGTGCCAAGGTCCTCTCATTTTCCAGAACAATGTGAGATTCTTCATCAACTGTATTGTGCACACACTGAGAAGGGCCCAAGGGTTAGATCTTGGGTATGAGGCAGATCTCTGCTTCTATGCTACTGGGACAGAATTTGTCCTTAATTTTTTCACAAAATACAACATTTGGGGACAAGTTTATGGAACCATGAGGGACTTAGGAACAGTGCCCGGAATATTTTAAGGGGTCATAATATGCCAGAAAAGAATTTACTGGGCCTAAATACAAAACAAAAGCTGAAATAAAAAAAATCAAAATGCATAAATGTTTAATCACATCTCAAAAAATGTAACATTAAGGCAACTTCATGAATTTTTAAATTTAGGATTCACAAATCCCCTTTTTTTTTCCTAGAGTTTTTGAATTTTCCAGAAGAGTTCAAGACTAACTACGGATAATAGCTGACATCTTCTGAATGCTTATTGTGGCCCAGGAAAGGTTCTCAGGGGGTCCATGGAGGTAGTCTATCATTCAGCCTCTTGGCCCCATGATACTAAATGGCCATTGTCCCTGTTGGACAGATAGCCAGATATCAACACCCCAAAGTTAGTTAGGGCAAACATGGGAGTCTCAGCTCCTACTCATTGTCTCAAGCTGAATGGCAGAGACATAAGGGCTGCAGGACATTGTTATTGTAGCTAGAGAATCTCATGACAATGACAGAGCCCTTTCAAAAATGGAGAGAGAGAGACAGAGTCAGACAGAGAGGGAGAGAGAGAGAGAGAGAGAGAGAGAGAGAGAGAGAGAGAGAGAGAGAGAGAGAACTAATGTAGAAGCCATTGTTGATGGGATGGAGGATGGTGATGTGTGGTTGGTGGCTTGGGGGTGGTGGCCTCTAAGGGGCCCCATTTGTGAGGAAGCCATATATCTATTTTGCTGACAATATTTTGTTACCCCTTTGAGTGAGAACTAATTTAGAGATTATCTCGTCTCATTGCCTAGTTCGACCCAAGAGGAAACCGAGGACTAAAGTACTTAAGATAATTGCCCAAGTTCACACCCACAGGTCTGATGGCGCCAGGGCAAAAGCTGAGGTCCCGGAGTTAAGGATCCCAAAATCTTTGTACACATTTTAAGATTAAGGAACGGAAGCCTCCCTGTAGACAGTATTATGTTATTATTATTCTTTTTAGCACTTCATACAGTCAGTTCTAACAAGGACTGCACATTAGCCTAGACCTCTGCCTCCCTGGTGTGGCATTCTCAAGAGCAATACAGCTTTCAGTGATCTGATTGGAGAGACACCTTCAAAGAAATGGCTTTCATTCATCACCGGTTCCTTCTTGCTCCTTTTTCCCTGAACCAGACTGCGAAGGTGTCCTGACCGTGCCTTTGCATTTCCACTTCCACTTGGAAAGACCCTGCTTCAGGGGGCAGGTGCCACCTAAACCTTAGACTTCTGTGCAGAAGCAGGGCATGGACCAAGAACTCACCCGAGTACTGTCAAGGTCGACCGTTGTCTATCTGGGGAGTGTCAAGGTGGATTACCGCTGTTCCCAGAGTCAGACGCATGTTCCCTTCTGAATCCGCTCACATCCCCTTTGCCCCGGGGATGCTTGGTCTGAATTTGAGAGTCAGGGAAACCTTGATGCTCACAGACTCTCCTAGGCCTAGTTTCATATTACTAAAATAATACACAGGAAGCGATTCTAAGATTTGTTGGAAACACGTAGGCGTGGTTATTATTAATGCTTTTGAGAACCGCCTTTCTAAGTCTCCAGGTAGTAAGAGAGATTAGCAGAATGGGGGGCAGAATACCAGGGTGAAGCCCCCCTCCAGAACCCCTGTTTGCCTGAGATGCCTTCAGAGTGGGAAAGCAGATACAGCATGCTCCCCTTTGGCCCTCTGACTTCCTTCTGCTCTACATCCAGGTTGGAAGGAAGGAAAAACTGACTTCATTTTCCTTCATGTACCAGGACTATAGCTTGACCTGATATACATGTCTGGTATTTGAACACTCCTAAACTGAGAGGAAATACATCATGTTGGTGACCAGGGAGGCGCACTTGGCACAATTCCCTGTGGGCACAATGACAGTCCTAAGAGCACATACTACTAAGTGTCCAAGCTTTATGTGGCACCCTTTGCTAAAGGGGGATCCCCATTAAGACACCTGCCCTGGAAGCTGCTTTGGTCACTGTATTAATATTTTCTGGGAGAGCTACAGATTCTCCTTGATTTACACTCTATTGATGCCAGGTCCCCAAGCAGACCTCAGTGACATGCACAGCCAATTGTTGGCACATGTGGCAGTGGGCAGCATCTGTGCATTGGGAACTGCCTGGGAAGTAGGTGGGTAACTCACTACACCTACTTAAAGGAAGACTGACTCCCTTCAGTCAAAATGGCAAAGACAGCTGCAAAGCTACAGGGCTTCGATCTCCAAGAAAACCATGCCTAGTCACACCCACATTGATAAGCTCTCCTTATCAAAGAAACAGGAATCACAATACAATGAGGCTCAAATACTATCATCATTCTCAGAAGCAGACATTGGGTGTCCTTGGAGCCCAACATCTGGATTCCTCAGCTTCTATTCTGGTTGGCTAGATGAGTGACCTTGGATCCGTTTCTTAATTAGCTTTTGCTTCAACTACCTTGCCTGTTTCTTCCAAGATTTTATAAATGAATATGCCTGCAGCACTTTGAATGGTGCTGGGCAGATGATGATTACTACATAATGTCAGTCATCATAGTTACTGGCTCTTCTTACAAAGAGAAAAGAATGTTTTGAAAAAGATCTACATTGTTTTGAATCATAAGAAAAAGCCATAAACACTCATATGACACTGTTCTAACAATCTTGATTTTAAGTCCATTGTCACCATAAACTTACAGATATCCTTCATACATTTTGCTTTTTCACTTGAAAATACTGGTCAAATATCAAGAGTCTGCTTAACCTATATGTATGCATACACATGCATGTTAAATACTTTTGTTATTTCCCTTCAAAATCAAAGAAGAAATACATATTCATGAGGTTGGGAATACAGTTCAGCTAGTAAGGTGTTTGTTGCCCAAGTGTCAGGAACTGAATTTGGATCCCAGCATCGATGTATAAAAGCTAGCCTTGGCAGTGGAAGCCCGCAACCCCAGCACTGGTGAGTAGAGACAGAAGAACTGGACAGACTCCCCAGCAGCCAGTCTAGCCAGAATTGTAAGTTCAGTAAACCTGGTAGACTCTGGGTTCAGTGAGAGACCCCGACTCAAACAAAAGGGTGGATGGAGAGCATTGGAGGAAGACACATGACATCGACCTCTGACCTCCATGTGGGAGCACACGTGGGTACACGTACACAAACATTCATATCCCACATCTCACACACACACAAGCATGCACACACACTTATAGCCACATGATGAGGTCAACAAAGTTCTCTAAAAAGCAGTTGATTGACAAAGAGGCCCTTCAGTTGACCTGTTCTCAGGGTGATTTCATCTAGAAGAGATTAGTCGGTGAGACTGGCCTCCTGACGGTTTCAGGGATGGTTCCACCTTGCTCTCATCACTGAGTCTCAGAGCTCCAACACTGACTGCTAAGGGCAACCCTACAGCTGGGCAGACGCTGTCCCAGACACAGCATTTGTTTCTTGACCTTTTTGAATTGTAATGGAGTCTTATTCCACATATCACAGGGACCTGGCCCAATAATAAAGACTGCTCCAGCCTCATCTCCAGGATGGATCCAATACATCAGACCACTGACCTCCACTCTCCTAACCGCCTCAGCAAAATGTCTCCTGTCACACCAAACCAAGACATGCATTTAAATCACAGCATGGACTATGTATGTAGAGAATGTATCTTGAAACACATATTCTCATATCTTAGCATTCCCATGGTTTCCTAAATTACAGACACAGGGGTTGATTGAAAGCTAGAGTTTTCCATTAAGTTTCTAGAACTATCAAAGCTACAGAAAACAACTCTTAAAATTCCTTTTGTGAAAAACTCTTTTATGGGGCAGGGAGAGCTGGGGAGTGCTCAGTCAGTAAAGTGCATGACACCCCAATATGGAGACTCACATTCCCATCTATCCTACCCATGAAAATCGCCGGGTGAGGCGGTATGCATGCAGGAGTAACCCCAGTGCTGGAGGATGGAGACCTGCAGATCCCTGATGCTTACAGGCCAGCTAACACAGCTGAGTAGATGAGCTACAGGTTCAAGGAGAGACCTTGTCTCAAACAGCAAGGCAGAGATCAGAAGAGGATGGTGGCTGATGTTGACCTCTGACCTCTGCACACACATACCACGACCATCATCCTTTTAACATATCTTCTATTCTGAAACTATCTTTCAGCATGTTAACAAGCCATTAAATGCTCGGCTTACTCACTGAAAACAAACACCTGCTGGCACTCTTTCTCCCTGGGGAATTTAATTCCACTATGCTCACTAATGTCTGTATGGGCTGGAGATGCAGACGCATCCCATGGAATGTGTGAAGAGCAAGTTTTGACTTACTCAGGTTACTGAAAAATGACCACCTGAACTACAAAAAGGCTGGTGACTCTCTGGGGACACAGTCTACCACAGTTTTAGTCCGACCATGTCAGCACTGAGGTTAGTTATCATGTACATTTGCTTTACAGCCTCAGAGCTGGGTCCCACATGAGAAATCATAAGTGCCAGCCCCACGTTTCCCATACAGGATTCCAAAGCCAGGAGAAAGGGTTCCTAGGACATGAAGTGCAGACAGCTCGGCATGGATGGAACTGACGGACTAATGGATGGACAAACGGGCAGCTGTGTGGGTGGATAACAGTCCAAGATCCGACAACAGTGAGAAATCTTCCTTCTCCCTCGGGCTTCATCCTATTTAAACCTGGACAGGTGGCTAAGAAGACAGAGTATGAGATGTGGTGGCACAGGCCTTTTAACTCCAGCACTCAAGGAGTTCGAAGCCAGCCTGGTTCATGTAGCAAGGTCTAGGCTGACCAGGACTAGCTGAGCAAGAGCCTGTCTCAACTCAAAAGACTAAATAAACAACTAGAAAGAGAATGGTAAAATTATCCACTAATGGCCCACACTTGCTTTTGGAGTTGGCTTTTGTTCTAGAAGCTTCTTGCGAAATGGAAGACTGCCTACCTGGGGCTACAAGAGCTCTTTATGACATACTTAGCCCTACTTCTCCCTTTCACTCTTCCCTTGACATCAAATCCCACCTGAGAAGAAAGGCTGGGTACAGAGGGGGCTCTAGGACCCTCCTCCCAGTGACGTGTATTCTCATAACTTATAGAATAGCAGAGATGGCAAACTCTTTATCTGAACACTTGATCCTTAGGGTGGGCAGCTGTACTGATATGCGGGCCATTTCTGTTCTCCGTACCATATGTTTTTTAGGTTCTGAGTGCACTGAATTTCTATGACTGCAGGAAAGGATACCATAGCCACAGTGACCACTGGATAGCCATAGAGAGTCACATGCCCAAGGGCTACTACCTCAGAGCCCAGAGCATCTGCCACTTTAGCAAGGTTGCCTATTGAGGATCACACCCCAGGGGCCTACTTCAGATGCCCAATGGAACTACCATATTGGAAAGGTCACCTGGAGCAGACAAGGGAAGGAAGCACCACTGGGATCCCTGACATTTCCTAAGCTCATGCCCTGCACCAGGCACATGGCATCATTTAGTGAAGTCTTGTGAAGATGCCATCATTGTTACATATGTTGTATGTATAAAGATGAAACTGGAGTTCCAGGAGGTCCTGAAACTTCCTGAAGGCTGAAGAATTCTAAGGGTCACGTTCTTAAGGGCTTCATTCTTAACACCTAACCTCTTTCACCATAGCTTCTGGGAGCAGGATGGACCCCACTTTTCAACACCCCAAACTCTGAGGGTATCATTTCCCAGGGACACTTGGCATGGTTTGGAGACAAGCTGGTGTCCATCCAGGGCTCATCTGCCTATAGTCTTGGAACTCTAGTCCAACCTCAGCTCCTGGGCCAGGGTGTGGTCCTGGAAGACTGTCACTTCCGTGTTTACTCGAGGGTAGTCATTAAGTCACTGTGAAGACATCTTTCCTTCAGACTAAACAACCCTACTTCCTTTTTAAACACTTTGCTCACAGGAGCTCTCCTCCGAGACCATCTTTTTATATTTACTGGTTCCTCCCGCCCTCTTCTCTAGAATAAGACCTGAGTTGGGGAAGAAGAAAGGACTGTTTTCACCTCTGACCTTAGCAAATTAACACTGGCATGGATGGTCAGCCTCCTCTTCCAGTCCACTCTGACCTCTGGATCTGTTGTTGCATCCTGTATGTGGCCAGTCTTCTCTCCACTGTTTGTTTCTCATCCCACTGAACTTTGCTGTACGCTTGAGGGTCTATCCCTTGGCCCCACAAAGCCCCAAGCTGTTCTGAACTCATTTGAATTGGCCTAATTTCCCTTTGAGGTCCAAAACAAAGCTTTACAAAACCCAGGACCCAGAAACAACCTTTGAGAAGTGAGAGGTTGACAAGGACACCCCTTCTGTCTGCAGGGGCCTGGCATCCCTTGAGGAGAGACACTGAAGCTGCAGACAGGTTCGTAAGACCCAGCGGGTCTTTGAGTACACCAGCCCAGAGAGTTACTGGCCCCAAAGGGGCCCACTTACTTCGGGGTTCTCGCGGGCCGTCCACTGTGATTTTGATGGCTCTATGGTAGGTGGCGACTTGTGGGGGGTTCGTAAAGACGGTGATGGTCAGAGTGAAGCTCTTGCCTGGAAAGACACAAAACAGAACAGGACAGAGTGAGGGCTGGTCTGAGCATCTACCCACTGCGTTCGTTAATCTAGGCTCTCCAGCCCCCAAAGTGGGAGGCGACAGAGCCGCGGCAGGAGGATGTGTTCTCCTGGTAGTCCTATGGGTCTGGCTTTGTCTCCAATCTGGAATGGACACAGTGGGTTCACTAGGTGTGACACACTGCCTAGTTATGTGGCTTTAATTCAATCATTAATTAACAACAGGATCAGGAGAGATCAGAATTTACGCCCACATCAGGACTTTGGGACTTGCCAGCTGGGATTCCTAGCCATCTACTCCCACCCTTTGTCCTCCCATCCCTACTGTCTTCTCTGGGTAGTTATAAAATCCAGGCCAAGAAGGAGGAGGAGGAGGAGGAGAAGGACGAGGAGGAGGAGGAGCAGCAGCAGCAGCAGCAGCAGCTACCCCCATACTTCCCTTCTATCTCTGTACTTCTGAGGATTAGAAAAGATTGACTTTCTAGGTCTAGGCTGAGGGTAGCTCAGAGGGTACAGTGGTTGTCTAGCAAGCAGGAAGTCCTGGGTTCTATGCCAGCATAGCATAAACTGGATGCAATGCTGCACATCTGTAATCCCAGCACCCAGGTAATGGAGGCAGGAGGATCAGAAGTTCAAAGTCTCCCTCGGCTACACAGGAAGTTTGAAGTTAGCTTGGGCTACGTGAGACTCTGTCTCAAAACAAATAAATCAACCAAGATTGAATGCCTAAGTGTGAAGACATGCTAAATTAGAAAATATTCTCTGTAATATTAGAAGTTGATGGTTGATATTAAATACCATTCATAAATACCAGATGACTAGATGTTACACAAACACTAATTGGGTAGGGCAGAGCAACGGTATGCAGCCAGCAAACTGAGGTTTAAACACATTGTTCATACAAAAGTGTGCCTGGCTTCTGGGCCGGTGGTGGCGCACGCCTTTAATCCCAGCACTCAGGAGGCAGAGGCAGGTGGATCTCTGTGAGTTCAAGGCCGGCCTAGGCTACAAAGTGAGTTCCAGAAAAGGCACAAAGCTACACAGAGAAACCCTGTCTCCAAAAAAAAAAAAAAAAATTCCCCCCAAAAAAAAGAAAGAAAGAAAAAGAAAGAAAGAAAGAAAAATACAAAAGTGTGCCTGGCTCTCTCTGTAATACTTAAATACTGTAATAACGTCTCTGTGAAAGGTCAGCTCAGAGTTCAATCAAATACATTACTTCTTGGTCTCATGGCTTCAGGGAATGGATTCTGAGTTTGAATTCCCACTGCTTTACCCTGATAAGCCACAATATCTAGACTTCTCTGTTGCTCAGTGTTCTTACCTGAAAAATGGGTAGAGGCAATTTTCCAAATGTATACAGTTTTGGACTGAGGGAAGAGTAAGTGAGGTGAAGCATTACAACAGTGTCTGTCCCTAGTGTCCAAAGGCTCTATGTCCATGTGTTCCCTCTACTTCTCAGAGCCCTGAATGGAATCCTAGTATTTGGCTGAGAGTGATATTAAGTCTTCTACCTGCATATTAATTCTTCAGTTAATACAATTTCACCTGTTACTCACTTAGTATCAACGAAATGCAAACAGAAGGGAGACAAACCATGCCCGTTGGCTCCGAAAGGCACTGGCTACTTTAAAACCCATCTGACCTGCCCACCCTCCTTAGGAGGAACATACTGTTTCCAGCTGACTTATGTGTTTTAATGTGGGTCAACGCCACTGAGAAATTCCCCAGGATACAACCTAAGGCCATCAAGAATTGAATGTTCTTGAGAATACAACCTATGACCACAGAAAGCTGAACTCCTAATCCTAAAAAGTGTTCCCTAATAATCCTGGAGTGTCTGTCTGTAATCTATCTGCTGAAGTCTGTGTCAAAAAGAACAACAGGGCAGGTAAGGCTAGTGATGGAGCCCATTTTGCATCACGAGTGGCCCAAGGGAGCAGACAGAAGCGGTTTTTAGGAACTGGGGTTCTATGGCACATGAGGCTTTGTTACCTAAATTCCTCCTACCTCCTCAGTCAGCCTCCTCCCCACAGAGAATGCTGCCAGGCTCTGGGGATTTGTCATCATCAGATAGCTGCAAATATCATCAGGGGATATTACAAGGGGTTCTCTGCTTTAGCATCTAGATGACTCTTGGAGAGACGGTCAACAGAAGCCCAGGGTGGGCATGCTGAGAATGGTGTGCTGATGTGGAGGTCTGAGGGAGCTGCCCATCATTCTCCCTCATTTTCAACTGTATAAAGGGTCACATGGCCTGCTGCTGTGAGCAAAGCTCACAGTGGGCCATCCTTCCTCAACAAGAACCCACTATGGGCTACCCCTTGTATCATCAACATGGAATCTTAGAGTCAGCTTCCAGAATCTTCTCCCTAGAATCTTAAGGCCCATGAGCTCAGCTCTTGAGCTAGGCCTTTGGGTCTCTGAGGTTTCTGTACCAACTAATACTTTTCCAGCCCCCATCCTCAGGTTCACTTGCTTGGGTCTTCCCATCTTCAAAGCCCATCCAGTTGCTGCTGACCTGCTTCTCAGGTGACCTTCCCTGAGGATGAGTGTGCTTGCGATCATTTCAGAGAGGCCCCAGACATCACTCTTCCCCTGGATTAACTGAAATGTTTGCTTTGACAGCATTTGTGACTGTCCAAACTTAAAGTGCCTGAGGGCAGGGACCACTTCCCCAAAGCCTATTACTATCCTTCAGCAGTATGAAAGGAGGAGAGCAGCGAGGCTTAGGGGCAGCAGAAGATAGTGACGTGAGGGGGCTAGAAGGGAAAAGTAGCTTGAAGACACCCGCCATGGTGACACAGCTTAGTTCTGGGCTGGCCTTGTGTGTGTGTGTGTGTGTGTGTGTGTGTTGTGTGTGTGTGTGTGTGTGTGTGTGTGTGTGTGTGTGAGAGAGAGAGAGAGAGAGAGAGAGAGAGAGAGAGAGAGAGAGAGAGAGAGAGAGATTCTTTCACGTTTTTGCCTCCCTTGGTCCCAGGTCAAGGGATATTTGTGGTGTGACTCATAGCTCTCTGACACTGTCTTCTGAGCCTGAGGCAGTAGGATGCCTGCTTGTAGCTCCCCGACTGCTTCCTTCTCAGTTCGAGGCTGTGGGATGCCTGGAGCATCTAAAGTTCTCTGATAGTGGCTTCCGAGCCACAGGTTCAGCCACAGTTGCCTGAAGTGTGTATTGTAGCTCCCTGATGAGGTCATCTGAGCCTGTGACTATCCAGCATGGTGTCCCATGAACAGACCCATGTGGTCCATGTCCTGTGTTGCTTACAGCTTCCGAACTGCAAAGACCTCAAGGAACATTGAGTTCAAGCAACCTTGGGGCTGATGCAATACAGTACTACGGTTTAATGCACTCAGATTCCTTCTCTCGTTTTTTTCTGGAGCCACAAGGCCAAGATGGAGGTTCTGTGGGACTGCTCCCTGCACTGGGGGTGGCCGGCTCCCTCCTTCTCCTCCTGACTTCCTTCAATTGCCAGCAGCATCGACCTGTAGGAATGTGTGCTCTCTGACTCCATCTCTGAATGGTACCTTCCTATATAGAGTATAGCTCTTGATTCTCCCTATGCTTAGAAGGCCATCATGCTAAGACTTAGAAAGCTAAAGTTATGTTCTCAAAATCACTCAGTTTCGGTTGGCAAGATGGCTTGGTGGGTATTTGCTGCCAAGCTGGACAACCTAAGTTTCATTCTTGGGATCTACACAATTGAAGAAGAGAACTAATTCTCACACGTTATCCTCTGACCTCCATCTTCCATAGATATGCCCTAACACACACACACACACACACACACACACACACACACACACACACACACTCCAAAACAATTAATCAACTAACTTAAACACAGAGAAATGAATCCTAAGCTTTACAGTCAACAACCTCTGTGTTTCTGTCACTGGTGTCAAAAGTGTCCATCTGTGCCAAATCTAAACTCAGGAGCCTTCATTCACCCCCTCCCACCATCCCCCAAAGTGAAAAGTGCCCCTGTGATTCTAATGCACAAACTGTTTTAGGCAGCTGCCCATGAACCTGGGTCGGGGCTCAGTGGCAGTCTCCTGGAGGGCACTGGGACTTTCTGAAGGTGAAAGCTTGTGAGAAATCCCAGGTAACTAGAGTAGCTGACTTAAGAAAGGAATTCAGCTGCAGTGGAAGGTGGCAAGATCATTGCTCATCTCCATGACTCTTACTACTTTATGCTCATCCGTTTATGTGCAGATACAGGAGTTTCCACTTAGTGATGGCTCCCAGGTAGGGAGAGTTCACATCAGTAAAGCAACTCCCCTGGGAGGAGATATACTGTGTTTATCCTCTCAATGGGCTCTGGTTACAGCTGGTGTGTGGTGACAGGTCAATTGTGGGTGTCATCCCTCAAATACTGCCCATCTTGTTATTTAGACGGGGTTTCTCACTGACCTGGAACTTGTGGATTCACCTAGCCGGCTGACCAGTGAACCCTAGGGATGTGCCTGTCTCCACATCCTTCCCGGGATGGATCTCAGGTCCTCATGCTTGTGAAGCAGACATTTCACCACCTGAGCCATCTCCCCATCCCTGGTGAGAGCTTTGAGTACAACAAGGACATCTGCTTACTATCTGTAGACCATGGTGACCTTTTTCTCACAGGTGAGTGTGACATTTTTCCCCTGGGTGAAAACCTGAGCTCCATTCTTTTGGATTTCTTCCAGCTGGCCCTGGCACGTCATTGACAACGGCCCCCAGGTAGCCAGAAGCACATCTGAGGGTGCTCTGAATTGCAGGAACCATGTGCTCTGCTCTCTACCCACCCAGGCCCGGGGTTGCTCAGACAAGGCCCTGCTTGGCCAGCACCTGCAGACGTGGGAGCTGCAGCCTCAAGCGCACATGTGTTATTAGCCAAATTCCCTTATTAAAATGACCTATGGGCTTGGTATTTTAAGTGCGTGGGCGTGGAGAGGGAAAGACTTTCAAGTGTTTTTCTCAGCAAGCTGCAGCCAGAAGAGGAAGGACTCAGAGAGGACCAGAGCAGCAACAAAACACTAGCCTTCCTGGGCTCTTCAGGACCAAGGGGAGGCAACGGGGAGGGCCTTAGCTCATGTTCCAGTGTGCTGCCTTCCCAGAAGCCCTCTTGGCCCAGGTCACAGATAACCCTGGGCTGATCTCAGGCACCGCTTGGAGGCAGAGGTTTTTGGCACTAGAGGGACAAGCTATAAGTCACAGATGCCCTGAATGTGAGTCACATGCCCAGTGGGAGGTGCTAGGGAGAGAGAGAAGCATTAGAATCTTCACTGCTCCTGGTACTGGATGCAGCAGGGCATGAGCTCCAGTGTGTGGCTATGACTAGGGAGGGGAGCTGTGTGATAGAGTAACGTGAGGGCTGAATGAGGAAGAGGACAGACCAGTCAGACAGAAAGGCCCAGAGAAGAAGGGGCTGCAGTCTGGACTCGCACTCCAAGCATCAAGAGACAAAGCTCGCTCATAAGGCTCCAGGAAATACCCAGGGAGAGGCCGAAGTGTGGCTGCTCGGCCAGTGTTGGAATCACACCTGTTGCCTGTGCGATTGCGGGCGAGTTTCTTAATCTCTCAGGGCCCTAGTTTTTTCTTCTGCAAAACAGAAGGTAGTAACAGCCCTTCTGTCTCAGAGTCTTCTCATGTAAGCTAAAGGAAAAAAGGAATATGTGGGCGGGGCAACCAGCAAAGTCTTGGTAAAAGTGACAAAGACATCGGGGCCCCAGAGATCCTGTGAGGAGGGGTTAGGATGAGACAACCAGACACCTGATTGTGGGCAGGACCTGTGGAAACAGAGGAACGTTTAACAGGTGACAGAGTTGGTGCTTGGACTGACTTCAACTTGAATTTAAAGTTCAGGGCTGTGCCACGGGCTGGCAACCTTTCTTAAGGCAGGACTGTGAGTGGCTGATCCGCTATAGAAACAAGCCAAGACAGCAACATGTGGCGTCTCCCTCGACGCCAGGCTGTCCATCCACGGGGCAGAACAAAATACGAATGGCTTTATTTAGTCAGAAAGGTCACGGGGTGAGCCTTCCTGGACACTCGCTGCTGTGATGTGGCATGCTTTCCAAGGCCAGGAAGTTCCAGGGCCTCAGGGAAGGGCTCACTGGTGAACAGGGGCAGTTCTGAGGTCTAAGAAAGCCTTGGCTAGACTCTGTCTCTCTGTCCAGCCTGAGACACACTGTGCTTCTCCTCACATCTAGCAAATGACTGGACCACAGGGTCAAGACACTATAAAGTTGTGTTCCGCCTTCCTCAGGAGGGCTGAGGCCGGAAGTGGAGAGTAAGCAAGACTATGGATGGCTAGAGAGCATGTCCTGCCAGGTTCTAAACACCATACATTCCAGCCGGACCCTCTCCCCCAAGCCAGCTGGAGCCAGGGGTGGCCCTCTGTCTCTTGCTGGGAGCATGCAGCCCTTTCTTGGTCTGTGGGTGCCTGTCCCACTCCATCGTCCCTCAGTGGACTGTAAGTCATTCTCCTTGGTGTAGGTTGGGACGCATGAGTCATCTTCTCCTTTTGGGGACTGTTTCTGGGGATGTGAAACTTGCCCTTTGTCACGAAAATGAAGATCACACATACAAAGGATATTCTGCCCGGGGATGTGGGGTGGCCATTTTCCTCAAGCTGTAGCCATAACACCCCATCCACGTGTGTAAGGCTTTCTCTACTTAAAGCACCCAAGAACATGTGAAGGGAAATATTTTTTTTTAAACTTTGCATTTGAAAAATCAAGGCAGCCAGGAAGGTCCTCACAAATTCAGGAAATCCCCGAAGATTCTCAAAGGCTGCAGGGAGAGTTCCCCTTGGACGACAGATTATGTTGTATCTAATTCTGGCCACAAATAACTGAGCATTGAAATGGGTGCACCCAGGCCAGCAAGACGGCTCAGTGAGTGAAGGCCTGCTGCCAAGCCCAGCCACCTGAGTTCAATCCCTGGAACCCACAAGTTGTCCTCTAACCTCCATACATAAGTACATGAACACATATGCACGTGCGTGTACACACACACACACACACACACACACACACACACACACACGGGGGACTTGGTTTTAAAGGAAACAAATGCCAAATGCTCCCTCAGATTCCGGGGACGACTTCCATGTTAACAATGTCATTCTCTGTGTGCTCAAAGCATTTTACCTCTGGCTTTCCCACAGAGGCTCCCGACAGCCAACACTCAGGCCTGTCTCCCTTCCTCTTTCTTTTTCCGCTGTGGTGTGTTGACAACAGAGCTGCATAATTAATTTATTTAGGGACTTGTGAGCAGGGCACAAATCATGAGACGTGTGTGGAGTCTCCTGGCTCCTCTAAGCTGAACTGGAGGATGTCTGTGTGTATATCTTATCTTGTGCAAAGAGCCCCTGTGTCCAGCTGGCCGGATTCAGCCCCATCTATGTCCATGCAGGCACAATGCAGGTCAGAGTTCCCTACTCCTGGCACAAGTTCAAGCCTCCAGAGCCTAACTGAAAAACATGAAATACAGAACTCAGTCTTCCCTAGAAATAACCTTTGCCTGGTTATGTGGAGTGACCAGACACTTGAGAAAGAGCCATCTACTTGGAAAATAGGAACGCTACATCTTACGCTGAAGTTCTCTGGAAGTGAGTCAGTAGAGTTCAGGGGCTTGAATCATATCTGTGTTTTCTGTTCCAGTGTTATTTAAAAAGAAAAAAAAAGGGCTGATGGGATAGGGAGATGGCTTGGAAGGTGAGCCACCATGTGGCGCCAGCATGAAGACCTGAGTTCGGATCTCCGGCACTCATGCAAAAAGCCAGTGGGCAACAGGCACCTATAACCTATTCCTGGGGGTTGATACAAGTGGATTTTAGGACCTTGCCAGGTGAAACAGTGCTCTGGGTTCAGTGAGAGACCTTGGCTCAAAAAAATATAAGTGGTAGAGAAATTTGGATACCAGTCTCTGGCTTCCCCACACACCTGCACATACATGTACACACACACACACACACACACACACACACACACACACACACAAATAAAGTGAATCAATGAGTTCTGCTGAGTCCCAGTGTAGCAGCTGCATCTGCTTGGAAAGCCTGGCTGTACTTTGGGTTCTGGGTTAAGTACAGCCAGAGGAAAGAAATGGATGGGCAAAGCTCTCCTTCGCTGGGCACGCAGGAAGTCCTGCCTCTCTGTCTCTGAGGGTCCAGCCTGCCACAGTTTAAACCTACCTGGCAAAGATAATGCATCTTTGTGTGAAGTAAATATTGCAAAAGAAACAAGCGTGCAAGCTGCTTGTACCCAAATGCTGCACCGATGTTGTTTTTTAGTAAGTATGAGAACGTCTACGGATTTTCGTCTATCTTACGAAAGGTTCTAGAACTGGATTTAACACTTTATATCACTTGACATCCCCCAACCTCAAGGCATCAAGATAGTCCCTGGGGGCTGTTTTCTTTCCCCAAGTTACATGTTTCCTTCAGTCTTATTTATTCATTTGGAATCCGAGCCCCACATGATCTCAGATGACGAGCCAGACAGGGACGAGATTCTCTTTAGGCTAAGGCCACATGCGTTCTGTCCTTCCATCCAGAGAGACAAACCCAGATTCCCCAGGCTCTGCTGGTCTGGCTTGTGTAGTCCAGCCAAGGGCCACACAGGGGAAAAGCCCAAAGTGACTTCCCAGGGCTGCCTGACTCATCACCCTCCATGTACCTGTGGCCTAGAGCCTCACACACAGCCCGGCACAAACCTCCTGCACCATATGTGGGAGCGGCAGGGAGGCTGGGGTCTGGGTGTGGACATTCAGAAGAGAAGGCAGCGGTGGCCCTGGGGTCCCCAGTTTCTGCTCACCGGCTTCTTGAGCCTCTGCTGTGATGAAGGGAGGAAGGGCAGGTGGATGCTGGAGGCCAGCCTGAGCTAACATCCCCTGGCAGTGACAGTACTAAATAGAGGTGTTTGCAAGCTCTCCATGCACAGACCCGAGGGTGCGTGAGAGGAGAAACGTGCCAGGTTGGTCTCTCAGTACCCCAGTACCCTCCAAACGCCTTCCCTGCTTCTCACACTGCATTCTAAGTTTGTTGAGTATGTGTGTCTGGGGATGCAGTTCTCTGCTGAGAACCTGTTGGCAGTTGGCCATGTCACTGGCATCAGACCCAGTGCCCAGGGTGGATGTCAAGGCCCTTACAACATCCTCATCCAACTCTCCTCAAGGTCCTCCAGAGCAGACTACCCTCGTATCTCTTAGTTCTTCAGCAGGCTGGGTGCCCCCCCCAAGCCCCCAACACAGGCATGCTCTGTTGCCTCCCATAGGTGTCAACAGAGATGACAAGCCCTCGGCCTTTCACTAGGTTGTGTACATTTGCTCCTGCTGCTCCTGTCCTTTGACACAGAGACGTCCACTCAGAACAGTGAGGGCATGCTTCACTGTCACCCCTCATGAACCCCTGACCTTGATAACGAACTGCTCTTCAGCTGACTCATGACTCTCCCGTGCTAGCCTAATGGCTGACACCATACACAATACATATGCGATGAATCAATGAATAAAGGCTGAGACAGGAGGATCACTGTGAATTCCAGGCCAGCCTGGGCTAACAGTGCTGCTCTGTGCCAAAAAAAAAAAAAAAAAAAAAAAGAAAGAAAGAATGAATGAATGAATGCTCTCTATAAATGACTTCATGGGACAAGATAAGTAAGCAAACAGATGTAACAAGGAGAAATGGACAGGATATGTCTAACACAGTGCTCCCAAAAACGATTATTTTATGACTGTCATGCATGCACTTATTGGTGAATATTTATGAAGCTCTATTGTGTCCCAGACACCTTCATTTTGCCAGTCCTTAGAAGAACAAAGGGATAAGAGTCTCTGTCACAGAGGAGGGGCAGTGAGAGAGGGTGCCACCCTCTAACTTCCTGATTCCACAGGCTGCTCCTGCCATCTCCTCCTTCCTTCCCACAATTCCCACTCCAGGAGGAAGAGCCACCATACCTGGTCTTTGGAGTCTCCTCATCAGGGTACCATCTCATTTTTATCATCCTAACACTGTGAGGCCCAGACGAAAGGCATTGCCATGTCTATTACACAGGAGGAAAAACCAAGGCCTGTACCTCTCGGGGAGTCCTGACCACTCCTCAGACATCCTCACATTGTCTTCCGAAGACCCCGCAGAATCATTCTCAATAGATACGTGTTTCTGTGTGAGGAACCGTAAGTGAGGCTCAGTGGCTTTAGTGTAATCCAGAGCCCAGGAATTTGGCCAGAATGCAAGACAAGAGCATAGTCAGAGGCTGCTGCAAGCAACAGATTAAATCAACTCTCTGGGTTCCCTGTGGCCACCAGAGAAAACCCACGTGTGACTTTTCACTTGCAGTTTATTAAAACGCTGAGATAAGAACAGCTTCTGGGGAACAGCAGGATGGCCTGGGGCACCGTCCAAAGCAAGCGTGGGTCACACAGACACAAAACTCCCCGAAGCTTGGGTGGAGACAGCAGTTACCACTCAGGAAGAATGCGCTGGTGCTGGGTGCCAGCATGCACAGCTCTGCTACGGACAAAGGGATTATTCTGCCTCATTGTCAAAATGCAGTGTTTATTGTTAAAATACACTTGGGAATTAAAAGGGGCATGTATGAATCATAAATATTTGCATGCTATTAATGTTTGGACAAAAGAGTTGGACAGGCTAAGTTGGGAGAACTCCTTTTCCCATGAAAAACAGTGCTTCGAATTACAGTCCATATTTAATTTCATCTCTTCCATTGCTAATCTGAAATCCCAGTGCCTGCTGGGCATAACCCTTTCAGGCCCTCAGAGCTCAGGGAGGAAGGGGAGGCCAGGAAGCTTGCCCAAAAATCTACCAGGAGCAACAAGAGATGGGCCTCTCGCTGACCTACTGAAGCCAGCTGCTGCACTCTGCTTGCAATTGCCACTGTCTCTTGCAGGGACACTGTCCCTGAAGGGACCTGACCCAGGTTTGAGGCTTCACCCAGGTTTTTCTCATCTAGGGAAAGCAAAACCTGCATTTTATCTCAAGTAATCAATCCTCACTGCACCTCCTCCTCTCTTTGGACAAAAGGGGAATAGATCTCAGATAGACACATACCTTTAAGTTGTTTTCAACTTCCCCACCCTCAGGGGAAGGCTTGACAATGTCTGCAGATATTTCAGATAGTCACTTCTAAGAAGGTGGGGGAGGGCTTCATCGGTATGCTGTCAAATATTCAACAGTGCATATCACAGCCACTCCCGTATTTTCCCCTGAATACCCCCAAAAGGGAATGGGTGGCTCTAAGAGTCAATGGGGACCTACGATCTGCTCTCAGTTAAGAAGCTGGTAAAACCCATCGCCCATAGTGAAAACAGTCCTGTTAGAGGCATTCACTGGCGGGGATTTAAGGAGTGGGTGACTACATGTCACACAGGGACCGCAGGGATCAGATGACATCAATGGGCAAAGCTGGATTTTTGGTTTTGGGGACACTCCTCAGGGCTTCTGGATACATTCTTATTTATTTATTCCCCCACTCCCACCCCAAGGCATGGTCTCTTTAGACCAGCCTGGTCTGGAACTCAACATCTAACCAAGGATGACCTTGAACTTCTGATCCTCCTGCCTCCACTTTTATCTTCATTGTGAATGTCACAGATTTAAAGTTTCATACATTTTCAAGGAAGGTAAAGAGTGTGAGGGAGGAGGGGCAAGAGAGATACTTAACTTTTGAGAGTGGTGGGCAGCCAGGTCAGGGTTTCCCCCATGTTGGTATAATTTAAGTTTTAGAATTGGTCTTTTCTGGGGGGTGGGCAGTCTGTACATAATAGGGTGTTTAGCAGATCTCTGGCCTCAATCCCTGGGTGCTATGGACCACTCCCCCAGCCCAGTATGTGACAGTCAAAAGTATCTGCAGACCTCATCAAATGTCCCCTAGGGGTCCAAACACATCCCAGCTGTGAACCACCAAGTAAGAGACTCACCAAAACTGATCACCTACACAGGCCATAGAGTGAAGGGGACCTGCCCCCTGGGTAGCAGTTTGAAGGATGAAAGTGGGGACCTTTATTGTAAGTTCTTGAGATGTCATTTAAAAAGACAAACAGCTTTCTCAATGATCCTGGTTCAGATAGCTCCTGCATAGAAAAATGAGAGATGCCGAACACAGTCCATATGATGCCAAACATACTCCATACAATGCTGAACAACTCCAAGCAATGTTGAACACACTCCATACACTGCTGAACACATCCCATACAATGCGGAACACACCCCATACAATGCCGAACACACACACACTCCATACAATGCCAAACATATTCCATACAATGCGGAACACACCCCATACAATGCCGAACAAACACACACTCCATACAATGCCAAACATATTCCATACAATGCTGAACATACTCCATAGGATGTCAAGCACAGTCCATACAATGACACACTCCATCCAAAGCTGAACACACTCCATACAATGCTGAACACACTCCATAGAATGCCAAATATACTCCATACAATGCCAAACACACTCCATACAATGCCAAACACACTCCATACAATGCCAAACACACTCTGTACAATGCTGAACATACCGAATACAAAGATTTCAAATAGAAATACAGAAAAATGTCTGTGAAGATCCATGACCAATACTATGAACAAATGCTGTGAGCTGAATCCTATGCACGCCATCCACTGTGAATGGAGCCTTTTGAACTCTCAAGGGCCCCTCCCTACTTGCCTGTCCATGAAGATCTGATAAGGAGGCAGATGAACACTAGACAGTTCCTTCCTTTGCATAAGGTGACTTGATCAGAGACACACACTTCCCTAGAGGACACTGCCCTCCCCCCCCATTCACTGGACCTGGGCTTCCTGGGGTCATGTGTTCAGGAGAAAGTATGGTTAGGCCCATGTGTTCATTAGGAAGGTCTTAAGTCTCTAAAAGCAGGGAGTACGCCAAGTCGGAAAATAAGCTTCAAATTCACTTACATCCTCTATGAGCAAAGCAGAGGTTAAGTGGCTCCTGAGTGACTATTTCCTCCTTTGCTGAGGAAGCCGAAGGAAACGCACTGGGACTCTGGAGTTATAGCATAAGCCTCTCGCAGGCGGCTGCTGGGATTTCTTTACACTCTATGGACCCATGCAGCCTGGCATCCTGGTTGGAGTAAGTTCAGGCATAGCAAATGGAGTTCCAATATAGGCTAATAGAGGCTGGGCAGTGAGCTGGAATCCCAAAGCAGTGCAGTGCAAAACTGAATGTTAACTCCATTCTCCACACAGCCCCCGAACACGAGATTCACAGCGGACCCAGCCATGGAGGACAGGCATTGCCTGAAACTCACTAATGGGTGTTTATAAATACAGGCAGAATGTGAGTAGCTTACAGGCAGCTGGCACACGGGGACATTTTCACAGACAGACAGCTCATTAATTCTAGTTAATTGCTTGACTGGGGCCTCACATGAGAAGATGTTATCAGCATGGATGGACTCAATCTTCAAGAACATTTTGGTCCAAGAAGTCTCTCAATGGAAGTATAGACACATGACTATATACCCCCTGGATAAGGGCCCCCAACAGGGCCTGCAAACTGCACACCACTCTACATTTACATTAGAGTAAGCCCCACGTCCATGGGTCCCACATTCGTGGATTGAAGGAATCATAGATGACAGACACGTGGGGAAAAACCCATTTGTACTGAGCCTGTGGACTTTTATTTTCTTCTCATTATTATTCCCTAAACAATAGCATGGCAACTACTTATGTGTAAGTGATATTCTATTAGCCATCGTAAGTAATCTAGACATGATGTGAGTTATATTAGAGGGTGTGTGGGGTTCTTTACAAAGGTTTCCCCATTCTGTACAAATGGCTGGAGCAACTGCAGATGTCTGGATGGGAGGGAGCGGATTCTGGACCAGTCTTCCATAGACACCAGGGGTAACTACACACAGTCATCATTCTTAACTATCCCTTGCTGCTCTCAGCTCATTTTTATAGTCATCAGCAGGAAGGCAAAACTCCACAGACATTACACCATCTCTCTGCTTCAACAAGTAAGTTTCCTTAAAAAAAATTCCTGAAAGACAGAATATATTCTTCCATAACTAGCCTCCTCCACCCTCTCCCTTGTACCTCACCAACCAGCACGCATGCACACACACACACACACACACACACACACACACACACACACACACACACACGCATGCTGAGTGGCTAGCTGGATCACTGTTTAGGTCTATGGCGAGGTCCTAACAGGAAGCTCTACAAGTCACTCAACCATTATTTCTCTCCAAGGCACTTTCTGATCGATGGTCTTCAGTCCTGACCAAAAGGAGCTGGCTCACCAAAGGACAGCCCTTCTGCTGAGGAAGGGCGGAGGGCGGCTCCGTACAAGGGCAGCTTCTGCCCCACAACTGAAAAATCCTATTCATGCAAATAACCTCAACCAAGAAGGGCTGTGTGACACCATCCTTGATGCTTGGCACTTTGTGAAACCCACCCACAAGGAAAGTCTGGTAGAGTGGAGCATGACACCATTGCTTTCCAGCAGGGACAGCGTGCGGTGAGCTGCTCCTGCCTCTTACTAAGGTTCTGGCCACGCCAGGCTTTAAGCCGGACAGGGAGAAGCTTGCTTGAGGAAAATGTCACTAACTCTTTTATTGTCAAATATAAAAGAGGAGGGAAGCCTGGTCCTGGTCCGACAGGTCACATTCTACATCAGTTCTGGGTGAAGCTCCTGGCCTGCCAGGACAGGAAGTATTCGCTGGGGCCAGCAGAGGCTTGTTTTCTAAGAGGCCCTGCCCTGGTTTTGTTTAGTTTTGTTGGATTTTATCTGTTTTTTATTTTTGTTTTGCTGTTTATCCCTATGTGTTCACGGCTAAATCTGAAGAAAACAGATTTTACTAGATGTGCTACTATAAACAGTAGACGGAAAACCAGAAAGAAAAAGGGAGAAAATGAACGTTTGAATGGCACACAAGTCACATGGTTTCTTTCTATTTACTCTCTCGGAGACCCAACTGCCATGTCTATCGCTTACCCAGAATGCTCTCCACGGAACATCTCTGGGGCTGGCAGTTGGATTTTTCCTTCTTCTAGTAAATGAATTTGCCATCAAATAAAGAATGATGTGGCTCCTGTAACATCGTGAGTCACTAAGACCAACTCTCGGTAAAAGCCACTACAGAAAGACACCCCTCCCTGTTCGGAGTCTAAGTACAGCTTTTCCTTCCCTAACTGTGTCTCCACCAGAGGCTTCTGCTGAGCTGAGAGACAGCCTCCCCGTGCTGCACCCTGAATCATGCGGAAGGGAATGAAATTGTCACAAGGAACGACATCACACAAATATGAAAGAGCCCAGCTTGTGACAGCATAAATATTATGTCTGGGAAGACATCCCCAGCAAGAGTCTAGGAAGGAATTTCACTTCAGAAAAGCACTATTTTCAAAATGGGCAAGTTCCGAGCTGCCAGGAGGTCAGCGTAAACAGCAGATTCCATCGAGAAGTGAAACCCTTTCCTGACAGACCACAGGACACTTGGCTTCTTGGGCCCTGAGTGTCACTGCAGGTAGGGCGGATGACACTCCTGAAGAGACCTACTGTCAATGACAGAATGGCCTCCAGTCCTGCATAAGTGATTACATCCACTCATATACCTAGTGGTTTACCAAAGGCCTGGATTGGCATTTTGAATTGATCTACTTTCCTAACCCTACCAATCAGGCCCCCAGTCTACGGATGTCACTGTCATCAAAACATCAAAACAACAGAAGGGCGCCAGAAAATGTCCACCTTGTGGTTCCCTTGGTTATTTATTTTCTGGGTATTTGGTACTACTCTGGCGCTCCACAGTTCCAGCTCAAAGCCATGTTCCAAATTTGCACATTTTGGCACCCACACATCCCTGAAGATCTATGAGCAAACTCCAGAAACTTTACGCTGCACACAGAAACCTTTTGCACTTCTTCCGTTCTTGGGGAAAGTCTTTCAGCGGATTTTCAGAACTATCTATGACATCTCCCAAAGATTAAAAGTCACATTCTCAGAACAAATGGAACCCGGCCATTGTTTCCCTCATTACAACACAGCTATGGGTATCTTTGGTAGCTGGGTGCTTTGGTTTTCTGTGAAATCATTGAAGCTATACTCTCTGACCGGTCAGTTCATTGGTAGCTAATAAAATACTCTAGTAGGGAAGAAACATTTGCAGACATCACTGCTAAAGTTTCTTAAATGTCTGTCACCTCACGCTGTGGGGAGCTTTCTTGTCATCAGAACATACTGATTGCAGTTATAGACAGAAAAACAAAACAAAACAAAACAAAAAACCGCTCAGTTAATTAACCTTATGAAAGAGTTCTTGTTGACTCTGAACTTGGAAGTGACTGAAAGTCTCAGGCCCTGCGATTAAAACAATTGTCCTGAATAACCACTTGTGTGCCTTCCTATTCTCTGGACTTCAGTGAGTCTCCCTGGATTCCCTCTTCTCTCCCCGACCCCTACCCCAAAAGCAGCTCTCTCTTTGGTGAAGGCTGTCACTCAATATGCAGATCAGGAGTCAAAGGGAGACACATTCCTGGCTGAGATACTTGGAGGAGATCTAGACTACCCAGAGTGCAGGGGGAAGCCAGGGGCAGGGGAAGCCTGAGCTGCCTAGGCCTTCACCAGTGTTCACAGGGGCCTGCAGGCAGCCAGGCCTTAGAAGCCAGACAGGCAGGTTCTCCCAGTCACAGGCTGAACCCGAGGTTAGGAGCTGTGGCCCTGGCCATCAGCCAGCACCAGACAGATCCATTTCTTGGAAGAGAGAAAAATCCTTCCTTGGGTGGCTCTTGTAGTCTCTGGGAGGGTCACAATCCCCAGAGTCTGGCATCTGGAACAAGAAAGGGAGCACCCTTACACTTCCTCTCTACCTTCCTTCCACACTGAGCACCCAGGCCCCGTGGAGAATCCATCATTGACTGCACTCAAAACTGACCTTAAGATGTGCGCAGGGATGAAAAGCCAAAACCTTCTGGGTTAGTCTGTGAATGTCAAGGGCATATTTTTAGGCACATTTAAAAAAAAGGCAGAAAATGAAATAGGTTGAGTCTTACGATCGCTTAATAAAACATAATGAAACTTTTAAAGGATAAAGCTCAGCCAGGGAGATTTGGACTAATTTTGTTAGAATTAGTGAGAGCATCTATTCCCTTTCTAATGGGAAGCAACCTGTGAGAGGGAGGAGGGGGGTAGAGGGGAGAGAGGAGGGAGAAAAAGAGAGAGGGAGAGAGAGAGGGAGAGAGAGAGACAGACAGAGAGAGAGAGACAGAGAGACAGAGACAGAGACAGAGAGAGAGACAGAGAGAGAGACAGAGAGGGTGGAATGTCCAGCAAGCTTTGATGACCACGAAAAAGCAAAATAAAATTATATTTTGTGACTACAAAGTGAAAATATGAGATAAAACCGTGTTCAGTCTTCTGACAGCTTATTTGTCTTATATTATTGACATAAAAATTTAAACCGTAAAATCTCAAGACCAACGTTATATACGGTAACCGTAACTGGGTCAAATGGTCAATTAATGCTCCTGAGTTTTAATTACTCTCTATCAGGCATGGAGTGGGGAGCCTGTTCCAATCAATTATAATCCTTTTTGTGCATCTGATTAACTTTTCCATTCCAGGGTCTGAGAAGACAGCCTGGCCTTGGGTGCTGCTGTTTTCCTTTGGGGGTTTATGCAAACTCAAGTGCACACAGGCACGAATCAGGTAGCAGAATGCAAACAGTCCACACCTTGGGGAAACAGTCCGCCGTTCCTCAGGTAAACACCAGCACCTATTAGTCACCCACTCAAAACAGAGATGGCCAAAGAGAGATGGGGGACCAGCCCTCAGCAGCACAAAAGTAAGCATGCTGCTTTCAAAGCTCCATTCCTCGTCATCTCCATCACCTTTCTGTGACGACTGTCAGAAACCACCCTGCAGCTCCCTAATGGAAACTGTCACTGGAATGGGCCATTAAACAATCTCCAAAACTTCCATAGCCAAACAGGACGGAAAGACCCACCTAGATGCCGAGGAGCACAACCACACTTTCTCTGGCAACCAAGGGATACTCAGCTAGCCATTCCTAAAAGTGGCAATTCCTAAGAACTGATGGAGTTCATTGCTAGGCAGGTGGGGAGGCCTGGTTGTGGGTCGTTATTTCTTCTCGGCTTCCCACCCACTCTGTCCGCAACTCATCTGAACCCTTCACAGTGTTTTCTGAACACACGCCTCTGAACCATAATGCGAATTCCATTTGCTGAAAGGCAGACTTTCAATATAACAAGTGAGCCCACTTAATGACATGGGCTCTCCCAGCATCCCTCAGGCTCTCAATAAGTGGAGAGACTTTTCTTTGAATCACCCTATTATTAGCATAGTAGTGTGAACATGCAGTTTCAATCAGATTATATGTTTTTTATTTTTCTCTAGGTGTGATTTCATTATGAAAATGCCCTGGACATCTAGGCTCACCAGCACAACACCCCAGACACACATACACTTACCCTCTCCCCTCTTCCACTGAGAACCGATTTTCGTCCACAGGAGTGATGGCCCCTCTGCCTGGCCTTTTCTAGACTTGCCAGTCTGCTTGTTTTGTTTTGTTTGCTTGGCTCTGGGGACCAAGCAGAGGGCCCTGAGTATGCTAGGCTAGTGCTCTGCCATTGAGCCGCAGACTCCACTAGCCCCTTCCTGCTTCTTTCCTAACGCAAGAACCTTATTGTTCCTTCGCATGTATCCTGTCTTTTGGTTAAGCGAGAAGCAGCTTTGACGGCCAAGCTTATTCACTTCGACATTACAAAAGTGAAACTTTAGACCGAGTCCCCTTGCTCTTCAACCTTCCCTACTTGTCGATCTTTGTAAAATACGCTTTAGGTCCCAGACACAAAGAGACACTGCAAGAAAGATAATCGGCAAATGGGGAAGTCCTCAGAACCAAGGTTCCAACACTCGCTGCTCCAACACTTTGGAAGTTGGCTAAGGGTGAGGGACAGTCAAACTGCACATCCACCTGAGCTAAGGGAATAGTTTCTTTGAATAATCCAGTCTCTAACATGATTAACATCTAAATGTTAAGTGAGCCCCACTTCTCACCAAATAATAATAAATACATCATGAAGGTCACACTGTTCTCGACTGTACTAATAGGATTCCATTTTTATCCCAGGAATGTAAGCTTGCTTAAAACCATATCACAGACTGTAAGGATTTCCCCCAAATTATTGATGTGAGCAGTTGAAACCCTGTCGCTTGTTGTAGAAAGTACAGATACCATCTGCTCAAGGCTCTCAGTGTTCAGATTGCCCAATAGTGAACTCTCATTACATAATCTCACTTCTCATTGTGGTGAGGCTCACTTTTCTCGTTTCAGAAAAATGGTGAAGTGTTTTATGGAAATTTGCAATTCATGCCCAGCAGTGGTGGCGCACGCCTTTAATCCCAGCACTTGAGAGGCAGAGGCAGGTGGATCTCTGTGAGTTCGAGGCCAGCCTAGTCTACAGAGCTAGTTTTAGGACAGCCAGAGCTACACAGGGAAACCCTGTCTTGAACCCCTCCCCCACAAAAAAAAGAATTCATTCATGTATTATGTGTTCCGAGTCAGTCTTAAGCCAATTTAGTTATCAAACATGATAATAAAAAAAAAATGAGACTCTTGCAGAAGTATTAAATTATATCAAAGTTTGATGCGGCATCAATAATAAGAAACTACTACTGGCTGGAAAAACCTGGGTTTGCTCCCAGGTAAATACTCAGCATTTCAAGTTCATCCGTGATGGTTACGCACCTCTACCGCTCCGGCCGACAAACCTGAGGTCATTGAATCTTGCCACCTGGTTCTTCATGGCCGCTGTGGCGTTCCTCAGCTCTGCCGAGTAGTTTTCATCGTTGCCCGCCATGACGGTGACCAGAGTGCCATCCGGAACGTCCCCCAGAGCCACCACCTGGACATCAGCCAAGGGACAAAGGCAGACATCAGAGCTGCCATAGGGACACTTCTATGTCATTTGCGCGGCAATCGCTCTTAAATTAAAAAAAAGCTTAACGACACTTTCTGGTTCTTAGGAGAATCATCATAACCTGAGCATCATAACAGAAAGACTTGCTGTTCATTCCACAATGCCTAGATGGATGTAGATTTTCAAGTGAGGAAGGCACCGACAAAATTAAATGACTAAGGTCACACAACACAGTAGGATCAAGACAAAAGGGAACAGGGACTCTGAAAAGCTACTGATTCTCATCAATATAGTCACCCCTTAAGACATATTTGAAAGACAGAAAGTCTTATGTGGTAGGTTTATAATCTAATCCACCTTTAAAAAAAAGATACATTTTATTATTTTGAACTAAGTAGATGTGGGTGTACGTGTGCATATGAGTGTAAGTGCCACAGAGCCCGGAGACATCGGAACACCCTGTAACTGGAAGTATAGGCAGATGTGAGCCACCTGACACGGGTGCTGGAACCAGAAGCCGTCCCCTGCAGCAGTCTGGTGTGTCCTTAACTACTGAGCAATCTCTCCAACCCCATCTTTACTCGCTTGGGCCTCTGTTGGTGTTCCTAGCAGGATCTGGACTTAGGAACTTCAACTTAGTTCTGCTAAATTTAAATTTGACTTTTGCTACTGATTGTTTTTTTTGTTTTTGTTTTTTGTTTTTTGTTTTTTGTTTTTTGTTTTTTGTTTTTTGTTTTTTGTTTTTTTTGAGACAGGGTCTCCCATAGCCCAGGGTGGTCTCAAGCTCATTGTCTGATGGATGACCTCGAACCCCTGATCTTCCTGTCTCCGACCTGCAAGCTACAGGTACGTGTGCCATCATGTACGCAGCCTCCAATGACTCTGGAAGGGATTTAAACTGCCCATTCGAAGCTAATCTCTGGTATCTCTTTCCTCTGTTGGAGTCTCATTAGCAGTGAACTCTGGCACTCAAGGAGAAAAACCAGAAATGTGCCATTTATTCTAAAAGAGATGACTTCAGAACAAAGGGAGTCTCAATAATCATTCTCAAATCAAAGGTGAAACCAGGCTGCATTTTCACATCTGTGAGCCCCAGCATACATTAACTGTGTTCTGAGGTATTTCTTTACTGCCATGGAGAAGGTAAGGGCTTATTATATTTTGAAGACAATTGGTAGATAAACATATTTCATATCCGGAAAAAAAAAGCAGCAATTTTAAATTAAAGTACTTTGAAGTACATGCCTTGAAAATGCTCCACCAAGTATCATCCATCACTTGGCTGCTGTTTGATTCTTTTAATTTTATTTTAGAGCTAGGGTCTCACTAGGTAGCCTAGGATGGCCTTGAACTCACATCCTCTTGTCTTCACTGTGAGGCCAGGGCTTACAGGCATGTACCGCCAAGCCGGCGTCTGACTGCAGCAGCGATTTTAAGTTTTGACTTGATTACGGCTTACATCTGCTTTGTTCCAGTTTCAAAGTGGCCATGGAATTCAAACCAAAATGCCTCAAGTTCAGTTTTGTTTTTTCAATCATTTCTGACATACATGGTCAGTCTGTGGTGAGATTTTTGTTATTTATCCTGATATCATGGTCATTGTTAGGTGGATGTTCTCAAGTTGGTAGCAGTAAAGCACTTCTCAATATATTGCTACTGTGTTTTCATTTTTTTGCATACTAGTTGATACATAGATTATTGCAGGAATATTTCTCTGTCCGTATGTATGTAAATAAGGATGCCACAGATTCGCTGATCGAATACCAATATCCAATCCCTCTGCTCGGCATCCTCACTGCACTTAATCATGTCCCTTTCTGCTGTCCTTTCCCTGCAGATGACTATCTGGGTGATTTTTACTCTTTGTGGCCGCTCCATCTCTAGGTTCTAAAGAACATGCCAGGAAATGACTCCAGCTGCCCGGGGAAGTGGACAGATGAGACCCCAGGACATCACCAGGACACTTTGCTCTGGGTACTGGGTAAGTATCTCGTCAGCTCTTTAATTTCATCTGTTTTTACCAACTTGCTTTGTGAGACAAGGACAGAGTCTCTTGCCTCTTTTAACCCTTTCATTCCAATTGTTGGACATGTTTTCTACAAAGGAGATTTAAAAACATTTATTCTCTAAGCAGTCTGTAATTAGATGTTTATATCCCACCACAAGTGTTTGATGGCCTTTAATTAAGATTAGTAATATGACAACTCTTTTGTTTCAAAGAAGACCATTGCAATAAATCCCCCTGATCATTATTAACCTTTCTTTCTACTACAAAATTCTACTATAAATTCTGCTGGTTTTAGTCTCTTTATTTTTTCTCTGTTTTCACTTCCCCCTCCCTGCACAATCAGCTCACAGTGTTGAAATGTCGTCCATGAAGACGCTTCACTTCCTCACCCTCATCTCACTGTGGAGAGCTAGGCTTTTCTAGTTCAATTCAACACCCACCGGGTACCCAGGGTACCGGATCTACCACTGGGCTTCCACACTGAACCCCTTACCGTTGGGGCCCATATCTCTTAAGAGGTTAAAATAAATACATCCTGTTCCACAAGTGCCTGAAGGCATGCTGAGTCACGGCTCTCCTCCTGCTGTGTCTCAGTGTACCTCAGTTTACCACTATGGCTCCAGTGCTGCTACCTCATTAGTGGGGGGCCAACCCAGGAGGCCCTCATGGATAGATGCAGACAGTACGAAAGGACCAGGGTGGCTAACTAGGAAAAGGCTGTTGATGCTGGAATTCAAAAGTCTAAAAATCAGGATTTTAAATTTCATCACTCTCATTTTTAAAGGAAGTGGGAAT
This sequence comes from Onychomys torridus, assembly GCF_903995425.1. Classification (NCBI taxonomy): domain Eukaryota; kingdom Metazoa; phylum Chordata; class Mammalia; order Rodentia; family Cricetidae; genus Onychomys; species Onychomys torridus. Next base: position 69,867,739 of record NC_050454.1, read on the forward strand.
GGGGAATCTGGGGACTCAGTTATTACTTCTTTGACTTTTTGGTTTATCTCCCAAGAGTTTTGGTGGTGAAGGGCAGGAGACAAATTAAATCCAGAGACATTTAACACTATATTTCATGCAATGACAAGTATACTTAGGTTAGGTTAAATTATTTTTAGAGTTAAAATTAAGATGTCTTCCAATTTGATACAGATTTTGTCATTGAGAAGTGATATAAAAAGAATGAGAAAAAAAATCTAACTTCAAACAGAAATAAAAGCAGTGTCTGCAATAAAAAGCTATAAACAATAGGTAAGGGAAGACAAACATTTACATTCAGCACAGACCAAACAGACAAGAAGGGACTTGCTGGCCAGAGATAGCCCATATTTTGTTGAACTTCTGTGTTCTCCAAGTATCAGGAAGTTGGGCAAAATATCAGCTCTCCTCTCTGCTGTAAGGGCTTCCCAGTACTGTTCTTGGCTAGTGTTCATAATCAGAAACCAGCATTTTCCAACAATTTTATAGGTTGAAATTACAGTTATATTTATGGCAAATTCCTTGATCTTCTAGAGTTTCAAAGAAGGCTAGGGCATAGAACATAGAACTCATCTGAGATGGCATTCATTGCATAGCTAGGGACCATGATCTTCCTGCCAGAAACATTATTTACTCCCTTTTAAAAAAAATTGAAAAACATCTCACATCAGCACCCAAGGTCTCTGGACTCCCTGCTGAAGGCATGTTCATGCTCTGTGTACCAGGGCCTGAACAAACTGTACCATTACAGTCTTACAAAATCTGTTGCAAGTCACCTGAACAACTTTGCTGGCTGCTTCTATGAATACTGCGTTGTACATAGCAGACTTCACAATTTCTCATCTGGGAAATTGTTTCTTGTGGGCTAAGATAAATGGTTTGGAGTTGGAAAGCGGTGTAGAGGAGAACCAATGAGGATGATTTAAAACTATTTTTGAGAGAATTTGTGAATTTAAATCTCTTGATATGAAGACTAAAGCAGAGGACTTAACAAAATTCCAGAAGATTCCCGAAGATGCTCCTCCACTAGGGGTGGGTGGGTTCTATCACCACGTCACGTAATTTGGTTTTTATCTTGGAGAATAAGGTAATTCCTGTAGGATTAACCTCTAACGAGGTTCCTGAGCCTTAATTCCTATCCAAAATGTAGAGAAACATTTTTGGTAGGAGCTGGTACAGATGGGGGGCTAGGGATCCAGAGAACACGCAGCTAGGATGCTGGTCTGTTTAGAAGCACAGCTTCCTCTTAAGCTCAACCTTTAAGTTTCTTCTCCCTCTGAAAATCCTGTCTACTGTCTCAGTTCAGCAGGGTGCTGAGCTCCTGGAAGTGGCCTCTCTCTGTGGGACGGAGTGGTGACAGATATTAATCGAGTGGTCTGATTTTTCTGCTACCCTGTCCTTTCCCCCAAGCTCTCTCAAGAGACCCACTTGAACCTTTCACGTGTGCTGTATACACCTTGACCTTCGTCATAGCCACCGGCTGTCACTCAGGAAAACAAACCGAGATCCTTTTAGAAGTGGGTTTTCCAAAATCATTTATGAAAAGGGAAGCTCTATGGCTGTGATTATTTTTGTTTAAAAGGAATTTTCCGCGGTGTGAAAAAGCAGTATGTACGGTCTTTTCATTCTTTTAAAAGAAAACAAATATTTCCATGTGGTAGCTCAAGACTTTGCATTGCTTCAACTCCTGAGGACAATTTTAAAAAAATCAATCATTTAGTGTCTTGATAAACTGGAGTTCCCTCACAGTAAAAACAGCAGCTGGGAAAAGACCCCCCAAGGAAGGCCCAAGTCCCTTTAGTTCTGCTCTGTGGGGAACCTACCTTAAATGGTCCTTTGTTGACTATACAAAGCCTGATTTCTCTCTGACAGTGACCTCAGGGCTCAGCTCAGTCAGGTTCCCTCTCATGGTCAGCAGAAGACACCACCAACTATCCTTGTTTTTCTAAAGGAATCAGGATGGCTTTCCAAATAACTGGAACGTGGGTAAAGCCAAGGGCCTTGCCTACCTTCGGACCCCAATCCTACCCCTACCCTTTAAAAGTTGCTTTCAAAAACTGTTGAAGGCGACATTTCTATTTCTGTAATTTTTAAAATGCAGACCGTGTTTTTAGTGTTAAAAAAAAGAATTTGGACAGCACTTTTCAAAAAGTGAGGGTTATTCGTTGTAATTAGATCAAGGTCCAGCTGAGGCCCGGAACTACGGAAAAGCTTAAATTAAGTTAATCTCCCTCCTAAAGGGGACAATTTCTTCATCTTAAAAAAAAAAAAAAAAGGCAATTTCTCTTTACAGCTTGGACCTGCCTCCTTCATCAGCCTTTTAAAAGAACAGGACTTAACACTGCCTTTGTGCTTTTCAGCTGCACTTTAAAACCGAAGACCAAAGAAGAGAATTTAAATTCTCAAGCTCCCTGCCAGAGTAGTAGGGTGGTTGTTTTAAAAACGCCTGGGGTTGTTTATACATCCCTTCTGAAGGCCAAGGTTTAGAGGCAACTGAAAGCCAGGGCAAGATCAGGGTGAAAAGCTACCCGATGGAAGTGAGCTGTCCATCTGAAGTAGCTGGGTCGACACTGCCCCCTCCTCTAACAGAAAAGCCGCCGAATTGGACCTTCCCAGGTGTCAGAAGACACCTCAGCACCTTTCTTGCCCGGGGCTCAATTTTCTGGAGGGTTCCAGGAAAAGCAACAGGATTTGCTACTTGCGGCTTCTGGCAGGAACAGGCGACAGGCTCGAAAAACTCCTCGGAACTTTGGCAGACTTAACTACGCCTGCAGTGGACTTTGGACATTCTGATGTCTATAGGGCGGTTAAAAAAAAAAAAAAAAAAAGGCGCGCTGGAGGCGGGGGTATCCCCCTGGCTCTTTCCCTCGTTGGTTTACTTTTACTGACCAGAAGGTATTAAAGTCTCTCTCTCTCTCTCTCTCTCTCTCTCTCTCTCTCTCTCTCTCTCTTTCCCGAAGCCTTCATTTGAGAGACACAAAATGGTCTGGGTGTTCATCCGGAGGTCCGAGAAGCTTAGGAAGGAAGACGGACTTGTCTGCCCCAAGGTTTTAACTTTTCCTAGTTCGTAGCAAAGGTAAGGCCCTTGGTAGATGTTCTGGGATTATCCTGACTTTTTCTTTAAACTCCTCTTGGATGCCTCTAGGGCTGGCTAAAGTGGGTCCCTCCCGAGGGTCGCCACGGCAACGCAGCATCCCCCCCACATCCCAAACTCAGTGAGAAGGACCAGAAGCTTCCACAGGCAGCACAGCACCCCTGTCTAGATGCCGCTCGGCCTCTGCCCTCTAGGCTCCCTCTGGGCATCGGCCGGCCTTCTCCCGATCCTCCCACCACCCTCTCCAGGCCCGAGTACCTTGAAAGCGATGGGCAGGGTCTTGTTGCAGCGCCAGTGAGTGGGCAGCACGGAGCAGAGGAAGTTGGGGCTGTCGGTGCGCACCAGCTCTCCGGGGTGGTCAGCTAGTACCTCCACCATGCTGCGGTCGCCGCTCCTCAGCTTGCTGGCCAGGGAGGCGCCGGCGTCCGGGGCGCCCAGCGGCAGCGCCTCGCTCATCTTGCCGGGGCTCAGCGCGGTGGAAGGCGGCGTGAAGCGGCGGCTTGTGCTGGCATCTACGGGGATACGCATCACAACAAGCCGATTGAGTAAGAACCCTGAAAACAGCTCCTACTAGACGGCAACACGGGCGCGGATCTTCTGCAAGCAGCTCCCGGGAGACCAACATACAAGTTCAGGAGACTTATCACTACCGGAGGGTTGTGGGGGAGGAGGGAGGCTAAATTACCAACAGTCCCGAACTGAGTTCTAGTTACTCCGATCGGCCTCACACCCAAGCAGGGCTAACAACAACTGGCCGATTAGTGCATTAAAGAGTGGGCAACCAGAATCCAAAGTCAAATGCCCAAAGGAGGCTCGCTTTCAAAGTTGAAGTTCAATCTTTGGCTATTACAAACGGTCCCGGAGGCAAAATTCCCGTACACGTCTTAAAATATTTATGCGCAGAACAAAAAATGAACAGCAAAAGCTAGATTTGGAAGTTCCAGCCCGTCGGTTTGCTTTTCCTTCTTGCAGATCAGTTTTGTTTAAAGTCCCAACAAAATACAAAACTTAGGAGTGTCTTCCATACACGGGCGCCCCTCTTATCATGAAAAACTCACTTCGATTCTCTAAAGCAAGAGCCGCAACTTTAAAAGATTGTGCTAGTAATGTATGTGCTCGTATATATAAATATATACATATGATCTACTTCATAAAATATTTACAATACAATCTGTAGAGAATTTAAACACAACAGAAATCCATTAATGTTCGCTGAAGGTTTTTTTTTTTTTTTTTTAAGTAGCCTTGAAAATCAGCTTCAGTAGTTCAAAGGCTGGGGTAGAATCACTTGTCATTACTCAATAAATTCTGGACAAATGGTCAGTGCAGAAAATTTAGCTTTACAGAGACCTCTATCTAATCAGGGGAAAAAAAAAAAGCCAAACTCGATGACGCTCAGGCTAGAGCTTCCCACATCTGAGGACTCGGGTTTGGGAACGTTGGTTAAGTTTGTGGCTGATCCTGTGGTTTGGTGGGAGTTGAGCCGAAGTTGGGTCACACAGGCAGAGGCGCACTGTTCGGAAGCCAGCCACTGTCTACATTGGTTGAGTGAGTCAGCCCAGACTAGCAGTAGCAAGACGATCTTCCTCCAACGTCGTCGCCCGGCGCTGCCTGGCTGGTTTTTCTGCTGGGGCGCACAAATACCCACGAGCGAGCGAACACCGTGTAACCGCAGCAGGTGGAGCGGGCCCGGGAGGAAACGCCGCAGACCGGGAGGCTCGAGTTACACGCGCTCGCGCTCACTCCCACGCACCCTGCCACGCACACGCAACTTCACGGCACTCCCGGAACCCCAGAACACTTTCTCCCGCAGTTGTCAAAGAGAAACAATCGGAGAAAAGTTCACAGCCAGCAAAGAAGTTGAAACATCCAAGCCTAGAGGAAAGCCAGTTCATTCAAAAGTGAGAAAGGAAAAATAAAAAAAATTAAAAAAAAATAAATAAAAAAGAAAGGAAAGGAAAACAGGGAGGTCCAACGCAGATCGAGGAGGAGCCGCAAAGAGGGTGACTTTCTTGCGTCCCCCGGAGCTCAGGATGGAAGTGGCAGCCGCAGGGCCGGGCAGCGTGGTGCCCTGGCTGGGTCCGGCCGCGGGGCGCCCGTCCTGCCCGCGCCCGCTGGCTCTATGAATGAGAGTGCCTGGAAATGAACGTGCTTTTACTGTAAGGCCGGCCGGAGGAATTCCATTCCCTCAGCTCGTTTGCATAGGGGCGAGCGGCGGCCAATCACAGGCCTTTCCGGTCTCAGCCTGGGCGCGGCCCGCCGCCGCGCTCCTGGAATTGGCCCGCGCGCCCCCGCGCGCTACTGTACGCAACCCTGCCCGGGACTCGGTGGCAGCCCTTGCTCCCGCACCCACGCCGACCCACGCACATCCACGCACACGCTGCCACGCTTGTCCGAAGCCAGGCCCCGGTGCAGACCCCACTAAGCCCGGCAGCCACGCGCCGGGGTGGTACTGCTGCACTCACGCTGGGTGTGTTTGCAGGGCGCAGCGGCGCCACCCGCGGCCAAGGTCCCGGAGACCCTGCAACAGGAATCGAAAAGCCGGTCGCGCATAGGGAGCGGGAGCTGTGCCCGGAGAAGCCCGAGGCCTGGAGGCCTTGGGAAGGAGACGCCCTGCGAGCCCTGGACTCGTAGCTGCCATCCCGAGGCTCTGGGGGACCAGGGCTGGCGTCCCGGAACGGTCCCCAGCCAGCGGTGCACTGCAGTCCGTGGGCCAAGCCTCCATGTCCCGCGAGGACAGGGTGGGCTTCGGCCTCAAGAGGGCCGGAAGGCTGATGGGTGGGTGGGAGAGGCCCTGAGCGCCTCCCCCCAGTCTGGCTGGTAGCTCAGGCGAAGTGGCACCGAGTCATTTAAATAAGATCAGTCGCTGCTCCGCCGCAGGAGTTTGGGGTTTTTAAGCATCCTCTCCTTGGTAGAGTTACTTTATTTAGTGTCTTTTCTCTGCTGCTGGCTGCGGCTTGATTACGCAGCGCGCGGCGTTCTGAGTGTGCGCAGCGGCCAAAGAGGAGTTAGTTTTCTAACCAAGGCCGCAGAGAACCCTAGACTGCAAAGAAAGTTGAAAGTATCCGGGGTAGAGGAGGGAGGCCACCCCGATCGCCTGAGCCCTCAGCCACCCTCCAGCTCCAGGGGAAGGCCGAAGCTTTCCTCCAGTCGCTGATCCCACTTGGCTTGCGCACTGTGGGGGCTCTCCCCACCCCACCCCCGTGTCCGTCCCCATGGCGCTGAGGGCATTTTCGCGGAGCTTTAAGGGTCTGGGTCCTGCCTGGAGCGTGGCCCACTGCTGTCCCCAGCCGGAGCAGCTGTCCTGTGTCTCCCGTGGGTCCCTTCGTTCTCCAGGGCCTTGTTTTCTCCGGGACTTCTCACCACCCAGAACGTGGAGCCCGTTACTCTTCACATCTGACCCGAACCCCTTCACTTCCATTCTGTGCTCGGGTCCCCGGCTGGTCTCTGCGTGTGTCCTCCCTCCTCACGCATCCGCGCGGCCGGGGCTCGGTGGAGAAGGACGAGGCTGTGGCGGTCCTGGCACGGAGGCCTGGCCTGGGCTTTAGGGCCGCTTCTTTTGCCCCAGGCGGGTGGAAGCTGGCGGCATGGAACCCTGGGCAGGACACGGCGGAGCTCGGGGCGGACGCCAGGGGGCAGCAGCGGCCCTTGTTCGGCGGCCTGGGACGCGGAACTGGGTACTGGGCACGCCCCGGCGGACAGACGGGCGGCGCGGGGATCTGTCCCACCCGGAGGCCTTCGGAGCGGTGGGGTGGAGGGGGGAGGGCTTGTGAGTTTGGGAACAAACGGTAACCAATGGCCGCCAGAACACACCTGAGCGCCTCCATCGCTCAGAGGTGGAAGCCAGGCTAGCCGGCGTGAGAATCCCCCCTTCAGGGGACTGTCACGATCCGCCCCAATCCGGGTCTCTTCCCGTTGCAACTTCTTTGCCTGAGCTCTGTCTTACGCTAGTTCTGGACCATGAGTTCTCCAGGTGTGCAGCGAGCTCCAGCAAAAGCTTTTCAAGTGGCCTTATCGTCCCCAGCCTTCTGCGTTTTCCCAAGTGGGCCTTTCCTGTCCAACACTAGAATCGGGCCAGCACGGGCAAGCTCAGTACTTCCCATGTGTTTTTTTGGGGGGGGGGGGTCCGGAGCTTTGAGAAGACACAAATTCTCTGTGCTTTTCTTTTATAATTATTTCCAAAGAAGTCCCATTTCAGGTGTCAACTCTCTGAATGTCCCCTAACACGCCACCTTGCCTGAGTGATGCTGGATGCTGCGGTCGGTCGCCACCCAGCAGCCTACCTTCCCCTGCCGGGGGCCACAACTTCCTAGTGTCCAGGCTTGGAGGTGCCGGCTCTACTGGTGAGTTTGTGGCCAGTGGAAGCTAGACTCCCCTCAAGTGCGTTTTCTAAGAAGCTACGTCAGATCCTAGTGCTCCCGGGGGCCCCGGGCAAGCGCATCCCCAGGGGGCACACAGAGACAGGGAGTGTGGCCAGGACAAGAGGCCCTTGACTCCAGGGGAAAAGTTGACTCTGGGTTTTCTGCCTTTCGAAGAGTTAAAAGGAAACGCCTCAGAGTCAGACCTCCTGCTTCAAACCCCAAACCTGCATGGGTTTCGGGTTGTCTCCCTGGCCGAAGTCAGAGCAACACGCGCACCGAGTTTAGCTTTCAAGGTCAGCACAGCTGAGTTAAATAAATTCGAACCCCGACCGACAATAATGATACAGCAACGAAAGCTTCCAAAGCCGTCCTCGGGGACATCCCCGGACCTGCCGTGGGTTGTCAGTGCGCCACCCTGCGCGCATGTGAAAACCAGAAACAAACAAAACCAGTGCCCCTCTCCTTACGGAGGAACAAGGCACTCCCTGCGCGAAGCTGGGGTTGAACCTCCCGGCGTCTAGGAGGCTCAGCCCTCAGGGCTTCGCGCGTCCTGGAGTCCTGTGGCCGGAGAGGGAAAGCACGAATTCCTTCCCACCCAGAGCGCTCACTTCAACAACAATCAACACTTTCCCTCACTCGCCTCACCAAGAGCTGAAGGAAAGGCTACAACTTTCACTTCCAGGCTCCCCTACAGTGACATTAAAATTTACATGAGGAAAAAAAAAAAAAAAAACAGCAAGGGAAAGATTTGCTTAAACTGCTACTGTGTGACAGTCTAACAACTTTGTTGCACCGGGGAAATTTAAAAGTGTCCATAACAGGATTGGAAGTTTCTGCAGTGAATTTAGAAAGTGATATTTGGTTTAATGGGAAGCAATCATTTCAATGAAGAACAGGGCGGTGTGTTGACTTATTTTTTCCTACGTCTTTGGGTGATTCGCTAATTGTAAGTGGTCGCAGAAAACCAAAGGTTTTGCGTGTCTGTTCTAGGAAATCATCTCCAAAATAAAATGTGCTTAACAGCAATTCTCTCTTAAGTCAAAATTACCCCTCCATTGTAATACTCTATTGTCCAAATCAGATTCTAAACGTGTACCAGTTCTAAAAGGATTGTTTATTTCTCTTTCTCCCTCCCTCTCTCTCTTTCTTTTTTCTTCCTTCCTTCCTTTTTTATTATTTATTTATTTTTTTTATAAATTAGAGATCGTATCCTACTATAAGTGCTGCACTGGTGTAGAATCTCTACACTGATACACAGGCATGGAGCGATTCCGGTGACTAGCAATTGCTGTAACCAGCGACCTGCTCTCCACACAGTCTGGCTTCCAACACTGGAACTTAATTACACTTTCCTCCCTGCTGAGGCACCTGCGTGACTGTTGCACTTTGCACACTTGTTTACTAAGAGGACCAAACAAACCCTGAAGTCCTGTACTGCAGACTCTCCAGATGTTCCTCTGCTGTGCTGTGGACAGTGTGAGATCCCTTAACTCCAACTTTGGAAACTCTTTGTGGACCTTACAAGGAGCAAACTGAAAATCTCTCTCTTTTTTCCTCACAAAATACAGGGCGCTTAGTAAACATTTTACCCTCATAAAAAATTTGCATCACCACTGCTCTAACAAATGTAATAAACTCTGTCATAGCTGATAGAAGCCAAGCCATATTTTTTCAGAGAGTCATATAGTCATTTAATAACAGCAGAATGTGTAAATGGTGAACGCCACAGAGCTGAAGGTATCATTTAAGATTTCATTGGGGTATTTTATGTGGTATAACAGCTACAATGTGGATAGCTCCTTTTAAGTATTTTTGCATCAGCAAAAAAGCTTTAATTATTTGGCAAAATGATATTATAAATTATATAGAAACACATCAATAGAAAATCATACATATACGAATGTATATTTCATTAAGATATATAACTTGGAACCTAACATACCATGAGCCTCTCTAGAAGGTAACCCCATGAATAAACTGAAAGTTACTGAGTTTTTATTCTAATTACAATAAAATGCCAAGTTTAGAGAACAGAATCTCTACAGAATTATTTTTCCTATTTCATTGCTTGCCATATTTCTTAGCATGGTCCAAATATATCCAGTATATTTGGCACAAAAATAAAACCAAATAGGTGAACTGTGATCTGTCTAGCATGCAGTTCTATGTGTTTTATACCCATGCTGGATTTGAATGCTGAATCTCTGTGTCTTAGATGCTCCTTTCTCAGCTGTACGCATGAACACATGTGAATTATTTACTAAAGCTTTGGGGATGACTCAGACCTCCAGGTGAGATTAAAACCAAATCCCAGCTTAATACAAAATGTTTTCAAATCAGTAACATGATAGAGGCTAAGCACAAGAGGTAGCAATCCATTGAAAGCAATTTATTTCCTTAAAGCAAGTGTTTATCTAAATAAACAACTTGGAATACATCTTCTAAAAGAAACAAGCTGGTGCTTCCATGTTCCAATTGCTTCCCTTTAGTGATAGGGTATTTCAGAAACTTTCTATCTCTTGGTGATAGCTTCCCTGCCCTTTCCTGTTAGGAGAGCAGTCTGTTTACATGGAAACCACTAATTCTTGAAGGGACACAGTCTCAAACATCCTTGGGAATCATTATCATATGCTAATTTCCCAGGATGAAGCATTTTCTGCATTCTGTTGCATCTAAGGTATTGGGAAGCCCACTGAGAAAGTCCTGTGAACCCGCTCTCTTCCCCTTGTGTATTCACACTTAATGTGAGTTGGAGATTACCCCTCAGCCTTGCACACTGACAGTGGTCAGCACCAAGTGACAGGGGTGGGGGTGGGGAATATGGTTTCAAACCTTAGGATCCGAGAAGCCCCACTCTACAACAGTATAAGATGGCTTAAAAACAATGTTGCAAAGAAAAACAGAGCTAATTATTCCAGATTTCCAGACGCTGTTTAAATAGGCAGGATGACAAGATTCGCAGCTCCCTACTCATATATTTTTGCCAAAGCAAAAGAGCAAATAAAATAATAAGGCTTCTGTAGGACTGTCCTCTAATGAAAGATTGAATAACTTAAATATATACGGCCTCCAAGGAGCATCCTTAAAATAGTTTTAAAAGATCATAGTTTACAAGTACATAAAATATCTCTGTAAAAAAATTTTTTTAAACAGAGTAGGGGCAGAATAATTTGCTCTAATTATTAGTGATAAGGTAAGAAATAATAAAGGAAGCTGAAAAAAAGCAAGGTTGGTTCTAACAGGCAAGGGTTGGGCCTAAGAGATCCACACAGCAAGACTGAGCAGCCCAGGTAGGTTTATCCAGAGACCTAGTGCAACCAAACTCCAGAACAGTCTCACGAACCAGGAGACACCTTCCATTGTCAGGTCGAGAAACTGGAAAGGCAGAATAGAAAACAGGTGTTTGTGTATACACTTAATACTTCAAAATTCTTAGAGAAAAGCCAAAGCTCTTTTTATTCTAAAAACCATGGCAAAGGTGACTGGGTTGTGAGAGGTCTGTGTGTCACAGTTGAGAACTCCCTTAGCTCCTGTGACATCAGCCTGGAGGACACAGGGAAGTCAGCTGACCTCAGGGAAGCCCTGAACTGATGGACCCCCAGAACTGTGAAGGGCTCTCCAGCTCCAGGAGCTAGGTAAGGCGCTACCCTGGAGCAGGGAGAGGGCAGAGGCTATGTGCTCATAGGTGGGAGCTGGACTTCCCTGCTTTGTCTGTCATGCTCTCCTGTCCTTCCCCACTGCATGCCATCATAGGCCAGGCAGTGAGTACAGAGTACAGCACCCCCCCCCCCCCCGTTAATCCTTGGAATGCCACTGTCACTTCCATTTTACAGATGAGGAGTCTTCTTTTTGGAGACCTTAGGAAACTTGCCTGTGGACAGGCACATGCACACTCACACTTGCATGCACACACACTCACACTTGTGCACACTCACTCACACACGTGCATTCACAAACATACAGCTCATGCACATACACACACACACACACACACACGCAGAGGCACACACATTTGTACTCACACACAAGCATACACACATGTGAATGAGTTTACACATATGCACAGATGTGCACACATACATGTAAGTAAAAACATACATTCACAGGTACACACACACACACACACACACACACACACACACACACACACATACACACACACGTCCACAGGCATGGGTCAGCTCTGTTTCTTCATAGGTACAATTGGTAGAGTTGGGATCTGATCTTCCACCTCTTTCCTCATGTCATATCTTCATTAGAAAATATCTCAGAAATTCTTCACTGTATAAATCTTAAATGTGTAGCATTCCTTCCCTGAAGTCATTTCTTGTTATCCAGAGTCTGGACATGCAAGAGCTATTTGGTTGAGAGGTTTTAAAATCCTTTACAGATTTTTAGTCTTTTCTGACTCCTAGTCTTTCCAAATGGCACCTCTGAGACCCCTCCAGAGTACGATGCGTTTGATTTTCTTCCTTCAGCCTTCCTGTAATGGCCCTTGTGCGTCAGCCAAGGTTCTGGGCTCCTTGGTGACAGAGAACAAATAACAGGTAGCAAAGGGGACCATGGCTACTGACAAGCACATGTGCAGTCCAGATAACAAGAGGAAAGGGCCTGGGAAGTAGGGGCCAGCACCACCAGGGGGCTCAGAAGACTGTTCCTAATTCAGGTGATACGTGGTAACCCTTAGAAGGTGGGTGGAGTCCTAGACTTTCCAAGCCCTGGTGGAGGGAGGTGGAATGAGGTGGGAGAAGGCCGTCCAGGGAGGACGATCATAGAGAGCCACAGGAGGAGAAAATCGTGTGGATCAGGTCATTGTGCCAGTTCCTGTAGAGACAGGGTGTAGGTTTGAGGTCAGCTCCTGGAGGGTGAGGTGTGGCAGCCCACTGAAAGAGTGTAGATGACCAGGGAGCAGACAGACATGGAGCCAGGAATTATAGGACATGGAATCCTGATGGTAGAAATTAATATGTGAGCAATAATATGTGGGAATAAGGGATGAAGGGAAGAGAGGGAGGAGCTAGCTGATTTGCCCCAGTCTCTGAGCATCAGTAGCAGGGTAGGATGATGTTAGAAGTGGGCACTGGGATTTAATTTTGGATATTTGAGTTGGGATCACATGAGCAGTCATACAATGTCTACAGTATCTTCCAAAAGCACAGAGAACATGCTTGCACAGGAGGAGAGCACTAAGGATGGACAGATCAAGTAAGTGGAGGGTTGGGTTGGACCAAGGGGCTGAGCTAGCAAGAGGAAGACGAAGAAGGTCTAGACACCACAAGAAGGCAGGAGTTTGCATAAGAACATCATATTCTGAAGGTCCTAGAGCAGCCATGGGGAAGAGCTCTGAAAGACAGCCTTGAGTTTTATCTACAGAGAGAAGTCAGTGATGACCTTGACTAAGAGAGATTCGTTTTAGCAGGAGCAGCGGCACCAGAAGGGCAGCATAGAGGTGATTGTGGTTCCAGGAAGGGAGGCGGGGCTTCAGGAGAAGAGAAGGGACTTGGTGGGTTGACAGGAGAGAATGACCAGTGTCAAGATGTGTGTGTGTGTGTGTGTGTGTGTGTGTGTGTGTGTGTGTGTGTGTGTAAGAGAGGGGAGGGGACAGGAAGAAACCCACACTGGCCGTGTGCATTTCCTGCACCTCAAGCCAGATGCTGCCTCTACCATGGCAGTTACTCCCAGGCTCTGGATTTGAACCCGGGGACTTTCCTTTGGCTTTATTTCCTTTGTTACTAAGGCCTCCTCTGAGCTGCCTTGCCTGCTCTCTTTTCTCTCTCCATTGCTCCCATCCAGAGCTCATCCTCTGACCTCTCATCAGATTTCTTGTGACTATCTCTTAACAAGGGGTTCCCACAGCATTTCCAGACCACGCTCCTCACTGGCTTCTGCTAGCCTCGCTCCTCTGCACATCTGGACCCAGGGCACACTTTCAGCTCAGTCTCACAGGACTAACAGTCACCCTGCCCATCCTCATCATGGGGGGATATCCAGATCTCTTTGCTCAGACTAGAGTCTCTCTCCTGGATCACCCACGTACTTCATCACGGTCTCCATGTCGCCTGGCTGACCTTTGAACTATACTTGGTGTCTTGGCTATTAGAATGATGGAGGGTGGGGTTGCTAAGAGGCCGCCTTCCCCGGGCTTCAGGTTTCTATGTGGAACAACATTCCTCAGTATGCAATCGCTGGCCCCTTTCCACACCCACATTCATCCTCTACCATGAAAGATTCAATTACCGAGCCAGCAACTCAGGAAGCAGGAACGAGGTATATGGGGAAGAATCCTAAAACAGAGCCCCAAGACTGTCTATTCCAATAACCAGGACAGTGAGTGAGACAAGCTTGTGTGAACTGGCGGTGGAACATGGAATAGAGGGATATTCGCTTGTAGTTAAGGCTGCTAATCAGTTGGTGTGGAGTCAGCCAGCAGAGATGATCCTAGCTGGTAGAGCGGAGACTGTTAAAAATGGCTGAGGTTTTCTGCCTGGGGCTGGAGCGAAGCCAGCCATTGCTCTAAGAGCTAAAGAAGACCATGTACAAGAATGGCAGAGCAGGCCTGAGGTCCCCAGCCTCGCTCTGGCAGCCAGCCAGGGAGGAAGCAGGGCCTGCCACTCTTCAAGTTTGTGGAACTACCTTCTACCAGCCACCTGCATGAACTTGGAGGGACACTGCCTCCTAAAGCCTCAGGATAAGGCTCAGCTTGGCCCACTTCTTGATGGAGAGCCCAGGGGGATAAGAATGCTGACTTACAGTGCCATGAGCTAATAACTGGGTATCCATCAAACTGAGGCGTTCAGACTTGGGGGTTGACAGCAGTGGACAACAGACACACTGACCGTCAGTCCTCTGGTTAGGCTGGAGGACATGCCTGAGTGAGCAAGTGTGCCCACTCTGGGCACCGGTGGTAGGAAGCTACACAGCAAGCTACGTTCTCCACAAAGTCCTGCTAGTGGCAAGCTTGCTGTTGGAGTCTCATGCTTCATCTGCCGTACAGTTGGTTCTGAGCCCCTGGGAGCGGGCGTCGTTTTTATTGAGTCCCTACAAAGCCACTATGTAATAATTTTATCCTCCTCTCTGTCATTTTCACCCCCCCGCCCCTGATACTTTTGCATGCACACATGACCCTTGGATGTTTGGACACCTTACCAGAGAGGCTGTCTAACTCTTTTGGGTACTGCTGCACAAACTGAATGTGATGGGAAACCCAAGGGCTCTCATCAACTAGAGATTCTGATGCAGCAGGTCTGGGGAGAGACCCAAGACTTCATTTCCAACAAGCTTCCAGTGATGCCACTGTGGCTGCTGGCCCAAGGCCCACACACCCAGGGTTGACAAGGTCCCTGGAAGCTGTTGGGTCTCCAATGAAAATTGTGTCCAGAATAGTCTTTTAGACAGACTAAGGAAGTTGTTTTGTTTGTTTGTTTGTTTTTGGTTTTGGGTTTTTGTTTGTTTGTTTGTTTTTGGTTTTTTGAGACAGGGTTTCTCTGTGTGGCTTTGTGCCTTTCCTGGAACTCACTTGGTAGCCCAGGCTGGCCTCAAACTCACAGAGATCCGCCTGGCTCTGCCTCCCGAGTGCTGGGATTAGAGGAGTGCACCACCACCACCTGGCTGGAAGTATTTTACAGATACCATTACAAAATACGAATTCATAATAAGTCATCTCAGATCAGGCTCTTTAAGCTATTGTCAATGGGCTGAACATGTGTCTGCTTCAGAATTCCTCTGCTAGAGCCCTAATCCCCAGTGAGATCATAAGAAGTGGGGCTTTCGGAAGGTGAATAGGTGAGGACCGGGCCATGAAGGTGGAACTTATGTGACTTTCTCTTGCTGGGTGTGGTGGTGCACACCTTTAATCTCAGCATTGGGACAGCAGAAGTAGGCATATCTCTGTGAAGTTGAGGCCAGCCTGGTCTATATGGTCCAGGCTAGACAGGGCTTTAAAGTGAGATTCTGTCTCCAAATTCTCTCTCTCTCTCTCTCTCTCTCTCTCTCTCTCTCTCTCTCTCTCTCTCTCTCCCTCCCCAGTTCGCTAGCTTCCAGAACTGTCAGAAATGAACCTTCTCTGTCTTGGTCCCAGGTCTATGGACTTTTGTTCCAGCAGCCTGAACTTCCTGCGATAGCTGTGATCACTCCTGTTAGTCCTCTCCTCTGTTTGCAAAGCCACGGAGCCATGCTGCTCTATCTGGCCCACACCAAGTACACACTAAGCCAAATCACCCCTTCACCCTTCAAATGGGGGAAGTAAGATTCAGTAACAGGCCAGTCTTGAACCCATGCAGTTTGGAGGGGGGGCTGTTATAACCAGAGACTAAGATGCACAACGGCCCATATTGTAATACTGCCAAGCACATTTCTTAAGAAAATCCCAACAAGTTGTATGTCCTCTCTCCCCTCTCTTTCTCCTCCTATCTTCCTTCTGCTCCATTTCTCCCCTCCTCTGCCCCTGCTCCTGCTCTTAATCCTCCTTCTCTTCACACTCTTTTAGGCAGGGTCTTACATGGCCTCAGCTTACTGTATGTATGCTCTGGGAGATAAAGCAGGGATGTAAACAGAAGCGAGCTTATCACTCACTGCTAGAACTTTCAGAAGATGTCTCTAGGACACAGCAGCAGCCCTGAACTGATCACCTGGGCCATGGAACCTCGCAGGCATGCACCACTGTGCCCTGTAGCAGCGTATATAAACCGGATGGGACTTACTTCTCATTCTGCAGAAATAGAATGCACACACGAGATGTAGGATTTTCCAATAGCCAGTATTGTTTTTTTGTTTTGTTTTTATTTTATTTTATTTTATTTTATTTTATTTTATTTTAATTTTGTAAGCCAACAGGTGGCATTAACGAAAACACCCGTTACTTAATAAGTAATTGATCCATTGGTATACGTGTGTAAGGATGTGTCCCAGCTTGTGCGGAGGTCAGGGAGCAGCTTGCGGGAGTAACGTCCACTTCTCCTCCTCCACCCCATGGGGCCTGGAGTTCAAGCTCAAGTCTCCAGGCTTTCAAGCTTGGCAGCAAGCACCTTTGCCTGCTGAAGCATTTTGCCAGCCCGACATGAACATTCATAATGGTTTATTTAACCCAGCCTATTCAAAACATCGAATAAACCTGTTGTCAATATAAGATGAGGTATTTTCTGTTTTCTTTTTTTATATTGCATCTTCAAAAGTCTATGTGCCTACAGCACATCTCAGTCTGGCCCACCTGCCTGGCAGTGTCCAGCAGCTGCTTGTGACTGGTGACGACTATATCAGTTGGTGCCACTTAATACCCAATCAGTGATGACCAGCAGCTCTGACACTCTCTATTGAAGCCCTAGGGAGCCCATTTCTTCCTTGGCTTGGATTTCTCTCTCTGAAAATACAGTTTGTATTGTTTTGTTTTATCGATGAGTAATTTTCTGAAACAGTCCTACACTGTAGCCCAAGCTAGCCTCTGACTAGCCCAAGCTACTTCTTCTGGCCCAGCCTCCTGAGCACTGAGCTTCCCATCTTGGCTACATTGTCACATGGTTGAGTCAAGGGCAGAAGAATACACACAGCGACCGCTGCAGGAGGGCTGCTCTTACTGTCAGCTCACACATTGCGCAGCTATAGCCAGCCATGAGTTAATCGCCTGCATTCTCCATTGTTCCTCACTGTCCGCTAGCTAGGATGGCTGAGTCTGTAAGACAAAGCTTTGGCCCCTTAGCACTCTGACATCCCAGGAAACATATAGCTAGTTTTCTATAACATTTGTGGGCTGGATTATTTTTTAAAATAAAAAAAAATATTTTATGTGTATGGGTATTTTGTCCACATGTATGTCTGTGCACCATATGCATGCAGTGCACCCAAAAGCCAGAGGAGGAGGTTGGATCCCCTGGAACTGGAGTTACGGATGGTTGAGAGCTGCCTTGTGGGTGCTGGGAAATGAACTTGGGTCCTCTGTAACTGAGCCATGTCTCCAGTGCCTGTGGGCTGCATTCCTAAACACCAGATAAGACCGGGCACTCTGTTTATCATATGTCATGATTTTAAAATTGCTGGTGCTCCCTTTCAAGTAGGAATTCCCACAAGTGTGCTCCTCTGGGAATACAGCATGAAGTCTTCCAAATTGCCACCTGTTAGGAAGTGTTAGTTCACACCCATCCAAGCTTCATGTCAGTGTGGCAGTTTCTTAGTGTGTGGCGGAGGCTTTGTAGCACCATGGTGCCTGCACTCTACCTTATATATCCTGAACTTTCCTTGAGACCTACTAGCAAGGATCTCAAGTCTTTCTGGAAACAACTTCTTCTTCTTCTTCTCCTTCTCCTTCTCCTTCTCCTTCTCCTTCTCTTCTTCTCCTTCTCCTTCTTCTTCTTCTTCTCCTCCTCCTCCTCCTCCTCCTCCTCCTCCTCCTCCTCCTCCTTCTCCTCCTCCTCCTTCTTCTTCTTTGTCTTCTCCTCCTTCTTCTTCTCTCCTCCTCCTCCTCCTCATCCTTTTCCTCCTCCTCCTCCTTCTTCTTCTTTGTCTTCTCCTCCTTCTTCTTCTCTCCTCCTCCTCCTCCTCCTCATCCTTTTCCTCCTCCTTCTCCTTGTTCTTTCTCTCTCTCTCCCTCCCTCCCGACCCCTGGCAACTATCCTGCCACAGTATGAGGATCAGAGTTAGGATTTCCAGACAAACATAAATGCCTGGAGG
This sequence comes from Onychomys torridus, assembly GCF_903995425.1. NCBI lineage: Eukaryota > Metazoa > Chordata > Mammalia > Rodentia > Cricetidae > Onychomys > Onychomys torridus. The sequence continues at coordinate 69,885,871 of NC_050454.1, forward strand.
GTGTGGTGGTCTCACTGTCATCTAGCATTTTGGAGGCAGACAAGAAATCCATGGGGCAAGCCATCTAGTCTAGTCTAGACTAGACTAGACTAGACTAGACTAGACTAGACTAACGAGTATTGGATTCAACTGAGCTTCCGTGAATAAAGATGCATAATGATCAAGGAAGAGACCTGATGTCACCCCCTCCCACACACACTCACGCACACCTGCACAGATATCTTCCCATACATGTGGACAGAGACACATGTGCTCACACACACCATATATACATGCACACACACACAAACACACACACACACACACACACACACACACACACACACACACACACACACAAAACCATAATTAAGTGACAAGCAAGTCACACTGAATTTCTGTGCCTTCTGGAAGATGACACAAATGCATTGCTCTGTTCTATATGTTACCAATCAGTTGGGACTACAGGGGACCGAGTCATAATGGGGTGTTACCATAATAATTTATCAGTGACTAACATGTTAAATATATTATAACTTAGTATATTAAAATTACCTTTTTCCTTAATTCTTTTTTCCCCATGTCAACTGATATAGTAAGGCTTCACTACACATTATATTCAAAATAGTAACTTAAAATAATAATGTTGAGGCAGAGAAGATGGTTCTCACTGTGGTGGGTAAAGGCAACTGCTTGCAAGCCTGACAGCCTAAGTTTGATCCCCGGGACCCACAGAGTGGAGGGAGAGAACCAACTCTCCCAAGCCGACCTCTACAAGTGCATGGTGACATGTGAATGCCCCCCAGATAAATAAATAGATACATAAATAAAAATGTAAATGTAATAATACTGTGTACTAACAGCTAGTCCGTTAATCTCTAGCATAAGCGCTGAACTCTCTTGCTATTTTGTTACCACCATTAATTAGTACCTCCGACTGGTGCCCTTTGCACTCAAGGGACCTTTTCTACTGCTGGCCTCCTGTAACTGAGGCAGAACTTCTCACCAACAGCAGAGGTCATTAGGAAGGGGGGCATTGGCAGCTGAGACAGTGTTGGAGCTGAGCTCCCTATCTGCTCGAGAGGAGACAGAGGGAGGGAGGCTCCACCCGAGGGCTCCTAAGCGGCTCAGCTAACACTGCTTCAGCAATGTCTGCCTTATACAATTCTCTGAGCCGTAAGACAGGCGGTGCAGACTTTCATGCTAATACTTCTGCTTTATAATCGGAAAACAGACATTTGGATTTGAATTTTAATTCTTATTTTATATGCATGTGGGTGTGACCTCGTGTGAGCCTGTGCATGTGCATGCAGTTCCTCCAGAGGGTGGAAGAGTCTACTGGGTCCCCTGGAACTGGAGTCACAGGTGGTGGTGAGCTGTCTGACATGGGTGCTGGGATGGGGACTTGAGTCTTCTGCAGGAGCAGCCATCATTGCTAACCACTGAGTCATCTCTCCTGTTTAAAAACAGTTTAATAGGAAATAGCAGTTAAAACCATCACTGACCTGTTTACATGTGGGGTTACAGAGTTGTCATATTCCATATAAACTTTAATTTCATAGCTATGTAGTAAAATATAGCTGAAAAAGTCATCAATTCTCATGTCTAATATATATGCCTACATATTTTCATTTTAAAAACTTATAAAATAACTTTCATATTTCATATGATATTTTCCTATTTCAGATAATAAATACTTAACAAGAAGGAAATGATCACACTCTTGTGGCTCATGCAACCTACCCTGGAGGGAGTAAATGTTTCTGAGGACAGTTCTTATAAAACACAATCTTCTTTCATCAGTAAAGCAATGGTATAGTCAGAATTAAACTTAAAAAAAAAAAAAAATTGTTTCAGGTTCGTCCAGAACACTGCTGCCCTCTAAATCTCTCTTGTAGAATACAAGAGAGAATTTTATGGCCTTCCCTGAGAGAGCACACAGCAGGGATCCTATGCAGCATCCCTGAGAGAGCACACAGCAGGGATCCTATGCAGCATCCCTGAGAGAGCACACAGCAGGGATCCTATGGAGCATCCCTGAGAGAGCACACAGCAGGGGTCCTATGAAGTTTCCTGAGAGAGCACACAGCAGGAATCCTATGGAGCATCCTGAGACGAGCACATAGCATGGATCCCTATGGAGCTCCCTGAGAGAGCACACAGCATGGGATCCGATGCAGCGATCTCTGAGGAAGGCACCACAGCATGGATCCTATGGAGCATCCCCTGAGAGAGCACACAGCAGGGATCCTATGGAGCATCCCTGAGAGAGCACACAGCAGGGATCCTATGGACTTCCCTGAGAGAGCACACAGCATGGATCCTATGGAGCATCCCTGAGAGAGCACACAGCATGGATCCTATGGAGCATCCCTGAGAGAGCACACAGCATGGATCCTATGGAGCATCCCTGAGAGAGCACACAGCAGGGATCCTATGGGACTTCCCTGAGAGAGCACACAGCAGGGATCCTATGGAGCTCAGCTTCTCCAGAGAAAACAAAAAGCAAAGGGAATGGCCAATGAAGACAAGCATTACCGAGAGCAGATATCATCTGGCAGCTATGCTCACTTACATCACAGGCACAATGAAAACAATCCACAGAAAGAAGCTCAAAGTAATTAAAAATGGTGAAAACCCAAAAATAACACTTGAAGAATTTTGCACTTTTTTTTTTTTCCAGAGTAGGTAGGTTTTTAAAAATAGCTACAGCCAAGCAACAGATGTTTGCCCACACATAACCACAAATGACCCCAAACTGTATTCAAGCTCACTTCTGGTGTGACCATTGGCCAAGCAGAACCCAGATGTTTCGCTGCTCTCTCATGGTCTTTTTTCTTTTCACATTTGTGTAATTGCTTTAGCAATTTAAATGCACACGAAGATGGCCACTTTGAGGGGTAGTTATGCACATGGACCACTGGCTTAGCCTAGCACTTTTGAATAAGTTTTAAGAGGGATTTGAAACAAGGTGGTTATAGAAATGTGGATTTTAAGTTTTTAACTTTTTTCAATTTTTATTTTTTAGCATTTGACTCTAAGCCGTTCCGTAATTGTCAAACTCTTGATTAGGAGCATCTCATACGTCAGGGGAAAATATTCTAGAGGAAGTCACCCTGTTCTTACTGTGTGCTGCTAGAGGGTCTGTCTCACACAGCTCATGCTGGGCTCCTGGTCCTCTTGCCTCTGCCTTTCAAGTCTTTTTTCTTAGAGTGGAAATTGTGTAGTTTATAAAATGGGAACAGTATTGTTTAGTCAAAACTCTCTTATAGTGGAAGTCACCCAATTCCTCTCAGACGCAAAGAAGAGGGCTCTTTATCACACATGGGAGGGAGATCCCACTTTAGACCCCACTAGGCTATGACTGATGGCTGAATGACAGAACTGAACAATGACATGAAGCAGAAGGGCCCCTGAGGAGACTCCCTCCTTATACTAACATGGCTCACAGGGGAGTCCACCTCTTTTCTTTTTGCCTCTGGCATATACAGGATGGCAGTTTTCATCCCATGACTGAAAATGTGCCCCTTTCCTCTACCTTGCCCAATCAGAGTGGAAAGGAACTAAGACTCCAGGTTAAAACCACTCCTTTCTAAGAAGGAAATAAACTTGCTTATGTGTGACCCATTTTTCTGACCTGATGCCCACTGGTCTGATGGATAATACTCCCCTTAACGCCTGTCTTCTGTGTATATTGCTCTGTATAAATAAAATGCTGATTGGCCATTAGCCAGGCAGGAAGTATAAGCGGGACAAGCAGGGAAGAGAATTCTGGGAACAGGAAGCCTGAGTCAGGAGATGCTACCAGCCACCACCATGAGTACCAACATGTAAGATACTGGTAAGCCACGAGCCATGTGGCAAGGTATAGATTTATAGAAATGGGCTAATTCAAGATGTAAGAACTAGATAGCTAGAATCCTGAGCCATTCGGCCAAACAGTTTAAATAATATAAGAGTCTGTGTGTTTATTTTATAGGTGGGCTGCGGGACTGCCGGGGCTTGGCAGGAGCTGGAGAGAAAAACTCCAGCTACAGTGAAGACAGATCCCAAGGTGAGGGGACAAAATAAAAGCCCCATGAGTCAGGATGTACCTCTCTGCTACTGTCTTTCTGTGCAGAAGTGTTCTCAGCTGGACATGGTGGCCAACTCTGGGAATCCCAACACTTGGGAGTCTGAGGCAAGAGGATGACGTAGAGTTTGAGGCCAACCCTAGTTACCAAGGGAGAGTCCCATCTCACCAAACCAAACATCAACAAAAGAATTTTCTAGAACACTTATGAGGAACCCTCAGAAATTCAGATACATACTAGAAGGTTGTATCAAGGCAACAACCCAAAGCATACAGACTCCCCATGGGATAGAGAATGCACATGGACCCCTGTGGGATAGAGAATGCACACACGGACCCCTGTGGGATAGAGAATGCACACGGACCCCTGTGGGATAGAGAATGCACATGGACCCCTGTGGGTAGAGAATGCACACGGACCCCTGTGGGTAGAGAATGCACATGGACCCCTGTTGGGTAGAGAATGCACACGGACCCCTGTTGGGTAGAGAATGCACACGGACCCCTGTGGGATAGAGAATGCACACGGACCCCTGTGGGTAGAGAATGCACACGGACCCCTGTGGGTAGAGAATGCACACGGACCCCTGTTGGGTAGAGAATGCACACGGACCCCTGTTGGGTAGAGAATGCACACGGACCCCTGTGGGATAGAGAATGCACACGGACCCCTGTGGGTAGAGAATGCACACAGGGACCCCTGTGGGATAGAGAATGCACACACGGACCCCTGTGGGATAGAGAATGCACACGGACCCCTGTGGGTAGAGAATGCACACGGACCCCTGTTGGGTAGAGAATGCACACGGACCCCTGTTGGGTAGAGAATGCACACGGACCCCTGTGGGATAGAGAATGCACATGGACCCCTGTGGGTAGAGAATGCACACAGGGACCCCTGTGGGATAGAGAATGCACACGGACCCCTGTGGGATAGAGAATGCACACGGACCCCTGTTGGGTAGAGAATGCACACGGACCCCTGTTGGGTAGAGAATGCACACGGACCCCTGTGGGATAGAGAATGCACACGGACCCCTGTGGGTAGAGAATGCACATGGACCCCTGTTGGGTAGAGAATGCACACGGACCCCTGTGGGATAGAGAACAGGAGGTAAAAACCAGGGCCCCCTTCTTGGTTTTCACCAAGTTTGCACCAGCAGAGCAAGGGGAACCAAGAGCCTTGGTAGATGTCTAGAAAGTGCTGGGTCACTCAAAGCTCATCAAGGAAAAAATCCACCCCTCCTGCCCCCTGCAGAAGCTAAAAATAAAAGCAGACAGACAATCTTTGCATTGTGTGCATTTTAAAAACATCAGTCTTCAGATTTCTTGTTCTAGAAGTTTCTTAGAGACCACCTGCTAGAAGGATTACTTTGCTTTTTGGGGCCACCCCCTTCTGTAGGGGCTGTGAGAATAGACCCACTCTGGCTGTGCGGCTAAGGAAATGAGCTGTTTAAACAGCACAGAACCCAGCGAGCTGGATAAATATTTCAGCGACTTTTCCAGAATGGTACTTAAGGAGCAGAGCCCATCTCCACTTGGGTTTGAGCCCATGGCCTCATGGTTTAAATATAAAATGCATTACAGCTCTTTATTTAGAGGCCATATGCCATTTTTAGGGAGCAGCCCCAACTCTACTTCTGACTCTAGAGGGAGGGCAGGGCGGAAAGGTGTCTCGGGACTGTCATTAGGATTCATTATTTATTAGGTTTGGATGGTGGAGTCAAACCCAGCCAGGAGGGTTAGTGCCCCTTCGGTGAAAAACTCAATTCTAAGGACAGGGACTTCCGAATATGTGACCTTTGGAGGATCCTGACCACGTGAGGAACCCAGAACAGGTCAGGGCTCCAAAGCTTCAGGGTGGAGAAAAGAGGGGGACTTCAATTTTGGAAACCAACCCTGGGTTTGCTGCCACAGGGTGAACTCTTTCAGTGAAGAAGAGGAGAAAGAAGAAACTCCACGCAGGGACCAAATGCTTCCCGGGAGTCACGGCCAGTTTTGCTTCCCTAAAGATTTCTCTTCCATGTCGGGAATCATGGCAAATGATGTTTGGCTGCTGGTCACTACTCCAAGACATCTGAAACCCTCTGACCCAGAGGGAAGTTTGTCTGAGAAGCCGCTCTGTCCATGAGTTCCATGGCTACATGTGGTAACACTGTGTGTGGCTCTTGGTGGGCTCCCTAGCTTCTCCGTACCTCACTTTCCGCCATGGTCAAGTCTAAAATCATGCCACACTCTCATGGTGTAAAGAAGACCAAACTGAGTTGTAACTGATGGAGCGCTGGCAAATGCTAAGGTTGGTCGCCCAAAGTAAAGGATGGTTGTGAAGTGTGACAGAATCAGGTGGCTCCAATGGCCACCTTCCTGTGGAAGACAGCTCTGTTTTCCTTGAGACAGATGCTTGGTATAATTTGTGCATTGTTTTAGACAGCAAGGGGGCTCCAACAAATGAGTTGACTCTCCCCAGCTCCCTCACAGTGCAGACCCAGGACCCTCCCTCTGCGAAGGGGTGTCTCACGCTCCTCTATAGCCTTGTGCCTCTTCCATCAGCCATTTGCAACTTCCCTAAAGTCAGGAGGGTCTTGTGAAATTTGATCTAAAAGGATTTTAGAAGTTATGTCTGAAAAGCTCAAAGGGGTGTCTTCTCTTTCAAAGTAGTTTCCTAACAGCAATCCCATAAATTTAACTCCCCAAGAAGTTCCAGGAACCAAGGACCTCATCTCTGCAAGAACACATATGAATTTTTGAAATTCTTGAGATGTAGTATAATAAGACGGCAAAAGGAATTGACATTAATCTTCTTAGGATCTCAACTAAATTTTTAAAAACTTATTTCTTTATTTTAATAGTTAAAAGCAGAAAAAGGAAGCCTACTCAATGAGGCTACGTTGGACAGGGAGACAAAGAAACCATCTCCCTGAACAAAATGTCCATCTTCCAGGACATTATTTTAAGTAGCTTTGGAGGGGAAGGAGAAAGGACAGTCTTTTCTTTAATGACCTAAGCTGATATAAATAAATATATAAAGAAAGGAAAGAAAGACACCCAGAATATCTTTGTTTTTCCCTGGGAGAAGTATCTTAGCACAGAGCGGGCTGCTCCAGTGAGGGTGTTGCTCAATGTTGTGTTACAACACTATTCTAACTGTCACTGAGGGCCTGGATGCAGCCTTGCATCAACTCCCCTGCAAGGTGTTTCCTGGACTTTGCAGACAGGAGCTGGGGGAGGTGCAGCTCTTCGTGTGAAGGCAGATAATGCCTTCTGCTCCCCCAGCTATCTTCCCATGCTCGCCCCGTAGATAACACAGTCTCACTGCCCAAGCTCCACTTTCCCAATTTGTAGATCTATATTGATGAAGCCTTTGTGTGTTTTATCAGACACAGTTTTATCATCCCTCTCCAAACGCCCTCTGTCAGTCTTTGAACTTTTGCATATTTATCAACTGGGACCGATGATTGCAAAGATGCAAAAGCTTATCTTTAATTCTAAAGAAAGAGGAACCAAGCCCTGGATCTCTCTGCTAGAACAGATCTTTGGGGGCTGGTGTGTGTGTGTGTGTGTGTGTGTGTGTGTGTGTGTGTGTGTGTGTGTTGTGTGCTTGCACATATGCATGTGTGTTTGCAGTTGCACATGGGCATATGTGGACAGAGGAAGATGGAGAGTTTTGTTAATTACCTTTGGTGTGGTAGAGTGACCTATACAGACATCTTATGCAGTTTGTCTTCCCATGTCCTGGGCACCTTGTCGTGGATTGCTCTCCAGGCCCCAGAGCAGGTGGCTGAGCTCATGCCAAGACTCTCTGTGCACAATAAGGAGTCCTGCATAAGACCTGCTTTGCCCTCATTTAGATCAGGAATCTCAAACTGAGTATCAGTTCGGTCCTTGAGTGAAGAATTTATCTCCTGTCTTAATGTGGGAAAAGACTGAACCTTTCAATTTATAACCTCATCTCTTTCTTTTTTTTCTACATTTCTCCTCCTCTTCCTCCTTCTTTCTCCCCCCCCCCCATCTCTCTCATTCATCTATCAAATTCTACTCTGCAACTGTAAAAAAATCAGACTAGGAAGGAGGGGATGTGGGGACAGATTAGGAGGATGAGGCCCCTCCCCGAGTTGGGCACAGAGGCTCCTGTGACTTTATCAACAGTATCATAGTGGGTGGGAGGGTGGGGGAGGAGTAAGAAAAAACGCCACTTTGTAGACCTGGAGGGAGTTGTAGAAGGAAGTCCCCACCCCAGAGTCCAAGTTCCTCCAGTCTCCGGCTCCAGCAGGGAGATCTACCCATGGCCTGAAGGTGGTCTGATAACAGGACTGGGATGACCTTCAGAGTCCTGAGTCCTCTCATCAAATGGTCTCTGCTAGTATCTCTCCTCTTCCTTCCTCCTCCTCCTCTTCCCTTCTCTTTTTCTTTCATTTATCATCACCTGCCTGGCTGCAAGGGAGCCCCTGCAGCTTTGGGGGGTGGGGGGTAGCTGTAGAGCAGCCTGGCCACCAAAACAAGCCAACACATTTACTCTTAATCAAATCAAGAATTTCAGAAACTGCTGAGGTTCCCTTTTCCCAGTCCGCCATGTTTCCTGGCTCGGCTCTTCCCTCTGCTGCCCTTGACCTGCTGTCCTAGCAACAGCCTAATCTTAGTCCCACGGTGGCCCCTGTTGTGTGGCCTGGAGCACATTGATCTTCCCACCTTTCCCAGCACTATGGGGACTCTCAAGACTCCCAGGGCTTGGTTTCCTTATTCTGATAATTTCCAGATCAAATCTGTATCAATGGAGATAATTTCAGAACTTTGTGATAACCATTTTTCTCTCAGAGAATTCATTCAGGCTTCTGGGGACCAGGGACAAACAAAGTGGCCTTCAGTCCAGAACTCCACAGTGAATGATAAATGCAGAAACTGAAGCTGCTACTGCTCTGGGTCCTCTTTGTCACCAGCCCTAGGTGTGTATGTGCGTGCGTGCGTGCGTGCGTGCGTGCGTGCGTGCGTGTGTGTGTGTGTGTGTGTGTGTGTGTGTATGACAGGGACAGAGACAGAGACAGGGAGGGACTTCCCTTCCTTGGGGGGGCCTGTAGCCTTCAGAGAAGGTCTGTAAGCCTGCCGTATAGAGTCTGGACCCTGCCTGCTGAGTGGCCACCAGCCTCAGCCTTCACTCTGGCCCTAGCTTGTCCCTTCATCACACGGTTATCAACTCCTAACGCTCATATTGATGTTTTATGTAGAGACAGCTTGGTTTCGCCCTACAAGATCTGTCACAAGGGCACACAGAGCTTTGATCAGAGCTCTTTGGGGACAGTCGGAGCTGCTGGACAAGAGGATCAGGTCACATCTTGATCCAGGCTTATGAGCTCTCGCGGTAGAGCAGGACCTGTAGATGCTGGCTGGCTAACATTGTTTATGACAACAAGTATTCAACTGCATTTGTGGGACCTTGTAAGAACCAGGGATATCAATGAGAAGAGCTACAGGGTCTATCCTTGGAGGAACCTGAACCAGATCCCTCGCCCCTGACAGGTTTAGGAATCCTGCTTCCCTGAGACAGAGAGGGAGATCTGCCAAGGCTATTCCCCTAACGTGGCTGGACTTGTGTGTGGAGAGAGGAATGGCCTGCCATTGGCTCATGCTGGAGGTTACAGTTGGCAGGAAAGAGATGCTCTTCTTCCCACCCACCCCATGGGGCTGTTGTCTTCTCAGCCTCGTTCTGCTTGATCTCCCTGACAGATTCTGCCCAACCTCACTGCAGTCACAGGGTCAGAATAAAGGAAACTGGACATGGCTCTCCTCGAGGCAGATTCCCAGTGTTTTCTGGGCATACAGAATCCCAGGCTCCTTAGAAAGCTGGCCCAGCTACCACTTGACATAGACACCACTGTTTGCTCAGCTTACTTTGCCCTGGTCCTTATTCTGCCCTCAGATACACTAATCTTGTCCTGCCTCAGGACCTCTGGCCATCCCTTCTTGGGCCGGGGCCGCTTCCCCCAACCTCCTAGTTTTTGTCAGGGCTGCTCAGCTGTCATCTGGTAAAGGTATGGGATGAAACTATCTCACTTCTTAGCCCTGCTATCCAGTCACTGGACTCAGTCCCATGATTACATTCGTCTTATGTAATTACGATGTGCTGTCTGATCCCGACCTCAGACTGAAGGAATGGCTGTCTCTAGGGGTTTAGTCATTAAGGGGGAAAACAAAAGCCAGTCTCCGCCTGTCTCTGCTGCTAGTTCTGCTGTCACTGAAGGACCCTGAATCCACCAGCTCTCCGCGTCCTGCTCTCTTGGGGCCTCCAGGACTTTGGAGGTTGGGGAGGTCAACAGTATAAGGAACACCCTGAGACCACATCTGCATTTTAGGCACTGTGGTAACCACTAGTGGCCAGCGGTGACCTCTTTTCCACATGCATGCCTTATTTAAGAAAATGTATGAGTTTTCTCTTTGGCAAACATTTTTGGCGAAACAAAAACCAAGTGAATGGAGCAAGAATGGCATCTCACCTCCATTGCTTCATTTGTCTTTGGGGCAGAGGTGGAGCTGGGTAGGGATGGCTTTTGGGTATTTGAGGAAGCCCTGTACAAACCAGGGTGTAAAGGGTGGTACTTCCTTCCTCTTGGTGGGGCTTCATCCTGGGTCCTCTCTATCATTGGCTCTGACAGAGTAAAGCTCAATTTCCCACGGGGCTCTGTAATCATCTAAGGGTGCCTATAGAGCACGCTGCCACATTTGGGAAAGCTCTGGATGCTGCACACCGAGTGACCACCATCCTCAGCCCGTGCCCTCTTGGCCAAGACTGGGCCCTGGGTGGCCTTGTCCTTGAATCCTTGATTCCTAACGCTTATATTGCAGCAGTGAGTCTTTTCTCTGAGGCCATTGCCCTGGAAAGGAGCAGTCCTGCAGGGCTCTGAGGCAGGCCACTCTGCTGAGAATGAAGGAGAGCACTGTCGTGGGAGCAGATCGGCTGTGGACCAGCTGTGCCACTTGCAACCTCAAGATGAGAGTAGCCTGTCTGAGGACAGCACCAAGCAGAGTTGGCTGACCCCTGCTTCCACCACACATGCCTCTTAATCCTTGCCACTTCTCTGTTGTTATTGTTATTACTATTATTTCTTCTGTCATTCACATTTATACTATTTTTCCCCAGGGACCCATGACAGCACGGGTGTTCTGTACAACCCTCCAGCACTGGGTTTCAGTGGGGGGCAGGCGTGGGGACCCTTTCCATCATATCCTTTAATAATTCAAGTGGCAGCATTGTAGCACTACTCTTAACTGCTTCTTAAAAGTAATTAATTGATTTTCTGACATATCAGTTAACAATGTATTACTCTGACACAAAGTTGTGTTTCAGCTCTTGATTGGAATAGAGTGCTGTATGGATTAAATTCAGCTCAGGGTTTAGCTTAGGAGAGACTAAAAATATGCCTCTATAAAAAGAAAGGCTTTTTACATGGAGTGTTGTCTAAAAATCTAAACCATACGCTCTTTCCGGGACTGTCAATGGGATGATGTATAGGTTCGAGTCTTTGTGACTGTTCAGGCTTGGAACATTCAAGAGGCATGGGATAACCTACTGGGGTTCAATATGCTCTGTGGTCTAGAGGAAAAGTCACCCAGGCTGTGCGGAGGGCAATAGGAGGCTCCCCATCCAAACATGGCTTGCTGAGGGCACTGGAAAGAAGGTGGTAACGTTTCTGTCCTAGGTGTGGTTGTCTATCGGCAGCTAGGTCCTTTTCTATAGCTGAGATACCCACTCGCTGTTGGCCTGTGGTGGGAATCTCACCCACAGGGAGGATTCCGCTCCATTATGTAGATGCTCTGAATGTTCCCATTCAGACCAATGTTTTGAGTGGCTTGTCTTGGGTCATGTGGTACAGGATGTGGGCAGTAAGGATGTCGTGATACCTTGGCCCCTACAGAGATGCATGAGACAAACTTCTTCAGTGAGGGAGGTAGCATATCCACGTGGAACTCACCATGTTTATTTAAATACACACTGGAAATTCCTGATGGATCCATTAGTGCATTTCTTCCTCACTGTGGACGGTGGAGAGCCCACATATGTTACTCAGGCTCTGGCACACGGCTCTAGCCAATCTTCTCTTGGTGTGTGGTTAAAATGGGTGAAGAAAGAATAGTACAGGGAGCCCAGCTCCCCCCTTATCCCCCTTTTGGTGACAGGGCCGGTGTTCAGGACCCAGTCTGTGTCTTTGTGTGGCATGTGTTACAGGCTCAGCTCTGGCTCAGCTGTGTCTCACACAGGGGAGCCAGAGCTGAGCACAGAGCGGTCAAAGATCCTGAGTGTGAAAGCCTCAAGTCTCAGCAGGAGACCCAGCTGAATGGCGCTGCGATCCTGGCATCCTGTCTTGCCTGTGTCCCACTTCTTTCTGACGTGTCAGGATTGATCCTTTACTCAAGAAGGCAGTCCGTCATTGAACACATTCCTTCAAATGTCAGCACTTCCAAAGAGACCTGGTCTAAAGCTAGGGGCCATGGATGGTGACACAAACCCATTGGAGGCGGACACCAGAGTGGGTGGAGGTCTGCTTGCTCTGTGTATCTCACTGGCTGGCCATTCAGTCTGTTTCTTCAGTTCCAGAAGGAGACCCATGATTCCTAACTCATCACACTACTATGACGACTAGATGACACAGCTGTGGGGTAGCATCTAGAACACACTTACTCTTCTCAGTTGCTCAATTAAGGGTCGTGATCTACTGTATTTCTCTTGTGCAAGCACCAGAAGAATGATAAACCACACTGCTGAAAAATATTACAATACAACATTGTCCATAATATGCTGGTTTGCTTTTTCAATATTTGAGAACATTTTAAGTTCTAAGATTTATTAGGAAGGACCTTAGTGGGAAGAGTAATGAGCAGGTAGGGAGGAAAGAGTGCCTTTAGGGAGGTGGAGGAAGGGCCTGACAAGTGAGGACAGGCTCAGAGCAGGGCGCCTCTGAGACCGCTCCTCAACTTTCCTTGAATGAATGTATCTCTCTTACACCTTGCTATTCTGAACCTATGAGGGCAGCGAAGACTCCTGGTCCTCCAAGATGGCTTTTTTAGATGTGCCACAAAGGAGGAGAGCACTTGGAGGATGCTCAGAGATGTATCCCATGCAAATATAAACTGTCCTCACTGCTATGAAGAAGACTGCTTTGATCCTGTTTATTGCTATGTTTGTACTTCCTTGACCAAATGGACTCGTTTCAGAACTCCCCCAGAAAACAAATCCTGTGGACTCTATTTGCCTAGGCTAGCCTTGCTTCTCTGAGACAAGAGAACAAAAGTTAATATTATAAAAGTCTGTAAAAAATAAACGAGAATTCTTTGGGGTCTGAAGTGCGGGATGTCGGCAACTCCTTCTCATCTTAATTTTTGGAAAGAAAAAGCTTCTATCCTGAAATATGGTCGACTTTACTCCTTAAAAGCATGGCGAGAAAGCTCAAAACTTCAGATTCTGAAAGTTATTCAAGAGTAGGAGAGGATTTCTTTTCTCGCTTTCTCTCTCTCTTTTTGTAGGGTGTGGGGAAGAGACATGAATTATTTACCATGCCTCTAGAGATGGGAGAAAGCTTTAAGATTTTGCTGAAGTCTTTGATTGATTTTCTGACACAACAGTGAGAGGAAACCAGAGGGCCCAGCGGCGTCGCAGACACCCGATCTGCAGTTAGATGCAGAGATGCAGCTCAGCGGCAGTGCGTTTGCATGTCTAGGACAGGAAAGGAGGTGATCTCTGCTGCTGTCTAATTAACACACTCGATAAAGCGTTTGAAGAAATCATCGAAGGCATTGTACAGTCAATTAACATAGAACAAGCATTCCCCTTACACTAAGTCCTATCCTGGACATCCATCTTGGGTAGAGAGAGGGGTAAGAATTTGATGAGGCATCTTGCCCTTTAACAGCTGTGCAGTTAAATGTTCAAAAGTTAAGATGGCAGGTTGATTTCTAAGGGACTCAACAAATGTGCTCAGAAGCTGTAAACCAAGATTACGGGGGCCTGGGATAGGAGAGTAGTGGGTCCATCTAGGAGGGCTGGGAAAGCTTAGAGGAGGAGACAGGTGGATGGAGTCTGGGGTAAGTGTAGGGTTTAGATATTTGAAAAAGGAAAGGCGTGTAGAACAGGTCACGTGGTACAGCAAGTCAAGGAAGAGGGAGCGTTCAGGGTTGTCACAGAATGGTGCACTCGGGAACCAGCTGCAGCACACACTGGCCTGAGGGAGAGAGAGCCCATCCAGGGTGAACATCGGACGAGGCACTGGCTTTTGGAGAGAGCAGTATTTTCAAGTTGTCAGAGTCTGAGTGGGTCCTATATGAGTCGGATCTCCTTGAACGCTCCTCACAGCCACTGGGGAGAGGCACTATGGATGGTCTCGTTTCACACAGATGTACAGGGCCAGACTCAAAGTCCCCCACCAGTAACGCAGCTGAAGCAAGCAGGAGCAAGGACTGGCAGGTGCAAGACAGATGCTGGGGACCCAGGTCATTTCCATTCCAGTATGCCTGAGGCGTCATAACTCAGCCCGAGTAACTAAGGGGTTTGGTGACCTCTTTCCCAAGGACAGGTGGACATCATTTAGGGTTTTGAATGACACAACGCATGAATGCTTGTACTTCAGGAAGAGCCTGAGGCAGCAGGTGGGAAGGATGAGAGAGCAGAGATGGAAGGCCCCGAGTCAACCAGGAGGTTTGGGGACAGCTGGGTGAGGGACTGTAGTAGCCATGGGGACAGAAGGTAGACAGAGAAGACCAGGTAGAAATGAATCCTCAGAGTCTCGAAACTGGACATAGGGGTGGGTTAGTATACTGGTGAAGACATTCTGGTGCTTAGCCTGGGTGACCGGGGACTGAGACAGAAAGCCCACATTAGAAATCATGCAAGCTTTTAGCTCAATTACAAGAATTGGGACTTTACATTAGCATGCTACATCTTGGTTCCGAATGCACGGCTACTTGATTATTAGCCCATAAAAAGAGATGTTAGGTAGAGCTGGAATTCTAAATCAAGTCAGGGATGTTCCTGCAGGGAGGAACATTTAATGTAGTGACATCATCTCCCGATTCCTCTCACTTTTGGCAGGGATACTTCAGAGGAGATAGATGGCTGAAAGGTGGGTAGGGGAAGAGAAGAAATGAGAGATGGAGGGCATTAGCTAGCTTTTCTGGATTCTCCAGTCTTCATACAACTACCACAGTGTAGGTAGAGCTTGGTAGCTACCCAAGACCAGCCAGTTGTCATCCCTGGAACTTGGAGTTGATTTGTAAGATGGCTCACCTTGACCCCGGATGCATTAACAGAAGTCTGAGGCACTGTTTTAAAGCTGCTGGCTTCTACCCAAGCCACGAGCCTCTGTGATCGCCAGGACTATCAGAGGCATCCCTGGATATTAATTCAAGTTCTTCCCCTGATGCTCATGGCATGGGGATGCTGATGGTACGATGACACTTCCCACCTTAAAAATGTCCTGAGGACACTTCCTAACATGTGCTCACAAAAAAACTGTCCTCTGACTTTGAATCTAAATGGTCCAGCTGGTTCCAGCCTTGCCAAATTCACACTGGCTGTGTGTGTGAAGCAATTGCTCCCAGTTGTGAGGCGTATGTGGAAGGGTCTGTGCTTAAGAGGTCATTGAAAAACAAAATCTTAACTTATACCCAAGGATCTCATTAGTGAGCTTGATTCTATTCTTTGTTGAGATGTGTTGACTTTCTAAGTAGGAGGGCTGTACTGTATAGATCTTTTTACAAACTTCTAAACTACAAAATAAGATGCATAAAATTCGGAAGTGAAATTGAGATAGAATTAGTATATGTCAGACACCATCATAATTTACCAAGTAATCATAAATGAATACAAGTTCCTTTCACGTTCTACCCATTGCTGGGAGTAAGCTTTATTAGTATGCAGGTTTAGCAGATGGGGAAGCTGAGGCACACAAGTGTCCATAAACTTGCCCAACGTCATACTGCACAATGGGTAGAGCTGGGATTAGAACCCAGGCAGTTCGGTTCCTGAATGTGTGTTCCTAGTCGGTATCCTAAACTGCTTTCCTTGATTCCAAAACCTATCAATCCTTGGCAAAGGACAGCAAGTTCAATCTATGAGGTGGCAGAGAGAAAGGAATTCTGGGAGGAAAGGATCTAATCTAGTGATGAATGGAAACCTAGGCAAGAAACTTATGATTTCATTTTCAGCTGAGCCAGGCTGCCAGGGAACAGATAAGGGACCCATCCAGCTTATTGGACTTCCTGGCATAGGGATATATGGCATTATTTATAGAGTTCTTCAGGGACCCCTCTTCTCTGCTCACAAGGCATCATTGGCCCGTCTTCTGCTTCAGTATGTTGGGTGGGCTCCCTTCTTGGAGTCCTGGTTCTTCAACAAACACCTGGCCCCTTCTCCACAGACCCCCCTCTTCAGTGAGCAGTGATGATGGACCAGATTAGCACAGAGATAAAAAGACTACCTTCTTCAATGTAAGTGGCCCCCTTACAGAACTGACACAAGATTAGATCTAGGAAGTGGCAGGTATTTTGGTAACTGATGCTTGAAAATTGAGCATATGAGATTCGGGTCTATGCACAAACAAAGCCAATTTTAGAAAATACTAGAAAAAGATAATTTCAGATGAACCATCTTAGGTCTGAGTCTAATTGAGAAGGAAGCATGTGCATATTATATTAGTGTGTGTGGGGGACACCAGTAAGTAGGTTCATTCATTCATTCATTCATTAATTCATTCAATTTTCACTCATACACACACACACACACACACACACACACACACACACACACACACACACACATTTAATGGCTAATTGTTGAACAGAGATCATTGGAAGACCCTATTTTGGCTCTTTGACTAGCAAACTGAAACAAACCAACAAAGAAACAAAAAACAGCAAAAACCTTCCAGAAGTCCACATTCAGAGCTCAGATGGAGAATGAACTCAAGCCCATGTTTGATGACCAGATGTCACAAAAATAATCACTAGCAAAGAAAAAAATGTTCTCCACCTTCAACATCTTGGTTCACACCGTTTTCCCTGCAGTATTGGGGAATCTCAACTATTTTCTTTCAAAACTGTATTTTAGCATCTACGTCACTTTTGCGGTCTCACCCCCACCCCGTTAATAAATGTTTATTTTGATGTTTTCTCATGCTATAACCAAATCCTTTCTCAAGACCCCAGGCTGTCTTCCACCTGATGGTAAATGGTGGGCAAGTCTCTAGAAACAAGGGTTACTCTGTCCTGTCCCTGGATGATAGGATGAAGCAAGCAGCAAAACCCCGAGGCTCCCGGCACCACCCATGAGAAGCAGCTTCCAACCAGACACACTAAGATGTTTGCCAACTTCTGACCACACTGAACAGCAAGGAAAACAAAACCCTTTATAAGGATTTCTCCCTTTGTACCTCATATTTCAGTGGAGGCATTATCTTCCCAGGCACACCTGGCTGTGTTCTTTGGGTGACTTTTTGGATAAAGTCTTCACACTTGAAATTCTTATGGCTCCTTCAGCTTCTAATCCCTGTGTTCCTCTGTGACAGTGTGTTCCGTGTATTCTCTATTTTGTGTGAATAGCAAGGCCTCTATAAATATTACCTTCTGCTCCCTCTCACTTTAATAATGGTAAACCATACCTAACATAACATTTCCATCTTAACCACTGTTAACTACACAGTTCCATGGGTAGGTTCTATGACTATGCTATTCTGTGACCATTGCCACCATCTATTTCCAGAACACTCTTATTTTAACTGGAACAGTACAATATTTGAACAACTCCAAACATCTCCCTTTTGCTCATCTTCGGTAATCCACCTGCTCTCTGTCTCTGTGGCCTCATTACCTTCTGGACCTTCATGAAGTGGAATCCTATAGTGATGCCTTCTTGAGACTGGCCTCTTCTGGGTCCATCTGTGCTGTGGAGTATATCTGAATTTACCTTCTTTCATGTATGTGTGCATGTGTATAAGTGTGCTTCTGATGATGTTTATGCATGTTTTGTGTGGGTGTGTGTATATGTGGGCATGTGGATGAGGGAGAGTATATACATGCATGTGTGTTTGAATGTATGAGTGTGGGGGTCAGAGGTTAACCTTTGATGTCATTCCTCTGGAGCCATCCATCTTTTTTTTTTTTTAAATGAGTTCCAGAGAAGATACCCAATTTGTTGTTTATGGTTAACAGCTGGTAATTGGCATGTTGATGACATGACGCATACAATGACACCCAGATTCAGAGGGTCATTGCCCACGGACTATCCAACGGTCCTGTTTATGTACCACCCCTTTGTGCTTTACTTTCTCTCCCTAACATGATACATTGAGGTCCTTGATGATCTAAAAGACGGGGTGCCCCTGGCTGTTAGGACAGGTGGCTGTGTAGCTTATACCCGGAAGGAAAAGACAAGACTCTCAGGCGCTGGGGGCTGCTGATTCTCTTTCATCTTGTGCAACAGCAGAGACGTGACATCTATATTTAAGCTGCACCCTGTAAGAGGTGGGCTGCCGCTGTCCGTTAGCCCTGTGGTTTCCATTTCTTTCCAGTTCGCACTTGAGCTTGTGAAGCTATTACAGAAGCGATGAACTGTGTTCTGCTTGTCCCTGGTGACAGTTGTGTCCATTTTAAAGTTGTGATGTCATGAAAATGGGAGGCACATTTCCAGGGTCAGAACTTGATCTCTAATTATAGTTGCCACTAAAAAAAAAAAAAAAAAAAAAATCCCAACCCCAAACCCCAAAACCCGGTTTTTAATTTTGTGAAGCTGAGATATCCCATGGGAAACCAAAATGCCCTAATGTGAAAGCAAGCTGAAGGCCGGCTCCCAAGCGCCCTGTGCGTTGCCCTCTGTGCATCCCTGTGAATAAGTCTTTGACTCACTGCTCAGAAGTGAAGTCACATGTTATTCTTCCTTGCTGCAGCCCCATTGGCCTTTGTCTCTTCTATGGGCCCTTACCCCATATCCTCTCCCCACTAACAGTGTGTCTGGAATTTACTTAGTACAGTCCCTGGTCTGACCTTAGCCTCCAGTGCTCATCTTCAACACCCCTGTTCAGCCATGCCTCTCCTGTTCAAATCCCAAGGTCCTTCCCCCCTGGGCCTTTCTGTAGGTGCCGTGCCTGGCTGTAGAGCCTGTGTTTGGAGCTCCATCATGCCCCCTACACATCTCTTTGTAGATCTAATGGCTTTGTTGTTGTTGATTCTTAGGTGGTTTGGTAGTATAAAAACCATCTTACAAATCATTACTTAGCAGGGGCCTTACATGGCAGGCTGTGTCCCTTCCCCCATGGCAGCTCACCACAGTTGACAAGAGCTTGCCCATAGGCCTATCAATAGATACTGTTCCTCTGCCAGGCCTTTGCTGGGCCTATCACCACCTTTCCTTTCCATAAGAACCGAGATTAAACTAAATTCCAGCAAACCTTCAGTGACTGTTTGTTGGGAATACAGAAAGGGCACAGGCTCTGTCCTTCAGCACTTCAGGCTAACAGTCAGTATCCATGAGGGGAAGTGTGTGTGTGTGTGTGTGTGTGTGTGTGTGTGTGTGTGTGAGAGAGAGAGAGAGAGAGAGAGAGAGAGAGAGAGAGAGAGAGAGAGACAGCATGTGGGAGATGCTTGTGAGATTCAGCACCTTGGAGCGCTTCTGGGACATGAGGTAAACCAAGGAATTGAGGATCAGATGAAGAAGTTCCCTATTTACTGGTCTAAACAAGCTTAAGTGTCCCTCTTTCCCAGGAATTCCTCTTCCTCCTTGCCTTAGCCCAGGCTAGCCGGACTGAGTTAACTTTGATAACCTTGATTTGTCACAGTCCTGCAGTTGGAAAGTCCAGCATCCAGGGGCTGTCAGATTGGATTCAGCTTCCTAGTTTGCATGGGCGACTGTCATTGCAGCCTCATAAGATGGAGAGAGAAGACGCAAGTCCTGGTTCCTCTCTTTGAAGGGTGCTAATCCCGCCCAGGAGGGCTCCCCCCAGTACCCAGTGACATCCTGAAGGGCCTGCCTCCTCACATTTCACCAGGATTGAAGGCCTTGATGCTTCAGCATACAAATGGAGGGGCCCAAGATCCATCCAAGCACAATGCATTTTATAAACTCTTTGGTGTAGACAAATTTCTAAATGGTCTTATTAGTAGAAAATGTGGAGCCAGATATAGGGGTGGAAACCTGAGAGAGATCAAGAGGACTAGGAACAGCCACATGCTAACCTCACCTCACCAACTCCACAGCTTCCAAAAAGCAAGATACTTCCAGTCTACCCACACCTATATGCCTTACTGTTCTGCAATCTGATTTGCTCTCTCTGTCCAGCTACACCACTTCCTCTTCCTGCCCAGCTCTGTCACTTCCTGTCTGTCTGTACAGACCTCCAGACTTCCATGGTTAACTAGTGTTGGAATTTAAAGCGTGTGCCACCACTCCTGGCTCTGTTCCCAGTGAGGCCTTGAACTGACAGGGATCCAGACAGATCCCTGCCTCCCAAGTCATAGGATTAAAAGCATGTGCTAACATTGCATGACTTTTGTGTTTACTTATAATTGGCTGGCTTTTTCCTCTGTTCTCCAAGCAAGATTTATTTATTAGAGCACAAATAAAATATCACCATGCTTTAGTGTCCCCAAGCCATCTCATTCTCCTAGAATAACTATGGGAAATTTCATATAATTGATGGTTTGGACTGTGTATCTGAAGACTTATCTTACTTGGACCTTTTATTATCCTCTAATGAGATTGAACGAAATTTTGGCCTCCTCAGTGTTAAGGGCTGGATGTGTACCCCTGCCCCCCAACTCCATGCCAAGCTAAATTAAACTCCTAATTTTCAAGACTGGTATAGGTGACTGCTTTTGGAAGTAATGTCTTCATCACTATAATCTAGTTGTGATTAGCGTGACCCTTAATCCAGCATGACTAATTTTTATATATTGTGTGGCTGTTTCCTCCAGGTTGAAGCATTCCTTTGTGGTCAGAGGGGAAAAACTCAGAATATTCATGAAACTCACAAGGCTCTTGAGGCCCCTCCATGAGGTTATACAGGCAGTGAATGGTCCCTAGCAAGGAGATGAGGGTCTCTTCAGAGGAGTACACCTTCAAGTTGAATAGGGGATTTGAGTGGCACAATTTTTCTAAATTGTCACTCATGCTGCCATAAGCTTTGTTGTGATAAAACTGCCCATGCCACCTGTGAGATCACCTGTGTCAGTGACTCCTCCCCCATGCTTCCATCAGTGGCGCCATCAAACACATTGGTCCATCGAGCTCAACTTAAGATGGAATCCCTTCTTTGGGCTGTTGTTGGGCTATCTAGGGTGAATAGAAATAGTCTTCCCAAGAAAAGGAGAGAGATATTACAGAAGGATCAGAACATCACAAGAAAACAAAGATAGGGCCCTGAGATGTCAGTAGCAGAGACTAGAGTAATGAATGCAGTTACATGTCAAGTGATGGGAAAGACAAGAATGATTCTCCAGTGGGAGTGTGGCTCAGACCACACATTAGCAGGAGACTTTTAACCCCTGGAACCAAGACAATACACTTCTGGTGTTTTAATCTGGTTGCTTTGTGGTACTTTCTTAACAATAGCCTGAGAAAATCCAATATAAGGAGACTATCATCAGTCATCTGTTCCTCAGAGGCATGAAGTAGATGGAGTGTTTTAGCATTTTTAAAGCACAGTTCAGAAAGGTGTCTACAAAATATCTACTGAGTGTTGAATTGGTACATGGAGTGTGCATGTGTGCATACATGCGTGTGTGTGTGTGTGTGTGTGTGTGTGTGTGTGTGTACATGAAGGAGGCTTGTGCCTATGTTGCCACCAGGGTAGAATTAGCTGTGTTTGCAAACTGCAGGGCCATGTCTTTTGGCCATGTGGACACTACAGTTTTCTAACATCTAAAGTGTCCTCCCCATGGCCATTAGAAGCAAAACTAAGAGCAGAAAATGAGTGAGTTGTTAACAGAAGCTGACTCCAGAGGGTGATAATTTGGACATTTTTGATCAACTTTTTGCTTTAGTTGGAAAGGAACATGTATTTTTTCACAGTTAGAAGAATCTTTTTTTTTTTTCTTTTTAAAGGCAAATGTCTTGGGTGACTAATATGAATAGACAGTCCATATTTTCTGTTGATTAAGTCGGTCAGCTTTTTGATCCACAGCAAACACAAACTGGAGTTTTCTAAAGCTCTCCTAAAGGCAGGCTTTTTAAGTCAGTTTTGAAGATCAGGTTAAGGTACGTGAAATAGTCTCTCATAGCGGGACTTAGTACAATACACAACACCCGGGTTGAAGACAGGGTTTTGTTCCCCCCAGTCAGAGGCCCGTTTAGCCTTCTTCATACATAGCTTCTGGCTGAGACTGTTGGCCAGACAGGTGAGACAGATGCTCCCCAAAGACAACAGCACCTTGCACAGACCATCAAAACCACTCTGGAGAAAAGCAGGAAGGCAGCCATGCTGTCTGCAAGGGGTGGCCTGGAAACCCGGAGTGATTCCTCTCTCTGCCCTTCTTTTCCCCAGAGTACCAAGTCTCTCTCTTTGGTTAAAGTTGCTGTCAACAGGGCAGCTGCTGAAATGAGCCACTTAGTGAGAGAAAAAGTGTGAATTCAAGCATTTCAGAGACTGACTTCCGCAGTGTGAGTGGGGGGTGGGGTTGGGGGTGGGGGCGGGATTCATGAACGCAAGTGAGGCAAGTAAAGGATCCGAATTTGCACACTGTAGATCCAGGGAAGCAGTCAGACCTGGGAGTCCTAGTCAAGAACTGACTGACGTTTGGGGCCCCGTCTCCTTCCTCGTCATGGTCCTTGCAACAGAGAATGCACAGGCCTCCAGGCTATGTGTAGATTTTTTTTGACAGTGTCAGGCAACCTGCTGTTTGTATATTAGACAGAATTAGTGCCTTTTCTTAAGATGACATTTGTTTCTAGTCGTGATGGTTTCCCTTAGACAGAAGGTGTGTGAGTTGTGTGTGTGTGTGTGTGTGTGTGTGTGTGTGTGTGTGTGTGTGTGTGAGGCAAGGGCTCCAGGCTAAGATGGTTTCTCTCGTGTCCTGTGCTCTGGGTGGGTTCAGGTCAGGGAACAGTTCATTGCTCCTGTGGCTTTTCTTTAGACTACAGATGACTTGTATATGTATACGCAGACCCTGAATTCATGAGGTTCTCTCAGCTCGAGTCTACAATTTACTTGGCATTGACAGTCATTTTCAAAGGCATAATATCATAGGAGGGATAGTTTTAGATGACGGTAAGAGTTGTTAGAATAGATTACACACAGTGCTTGCCACAGGCTTGGTCCTTCAAACATGTTTTCTGAAAAGAGCATGCTTCAGAGACATGAAATGCATACTGCATGGAGGATCTTCAGGGATTCAAATCGCTGTGCTAATGAAGGGACTAGTCAGCTGGTCCTAGCAACATCTTTTCTAGAACAAATGATTGCTTGGGATGATGACATGATGGTTGATACCAACAGTCAACTTGACAAGACCTAGAATTTCCCAAGAGATGAGCTTTGGGCATATCTATGAAGGATTATCCTAAGTTAACTAAAATGGGATGACCCATCCTAAATTGGGGGGTACCCTTCCCTAGTCTTGAGTCCTGTACGAACAAAGGGGGAAAGCAGGCTGAGTGTGGGGATCCCTATCTCCCTGATTCCCAGCTGTGAATTCAGTGTGACCAGATACCTCAATAAAGCTTCAACAGCCAGGACTTTCTGTCCAATGGACTGCACCCCAAAATGTAATTCTCTACCTTAAGTTGCTTTAGTCATAGTAGTTTATCACAGCAATAGGCAAAGTACTCAGACCAATGACCTGAAGTGTTCCTTAAAATGTCACATCTATAAACAAAAACAAAAACAAAAACAAAAAGTCACATCTAGGATATTTCTGGGACCAGAAATTAGTTCTCAGTATCAAAACAAACTCTTCAAGAAGAATCACTCAGCACTTTAGAGTAATATGGCCTACACAGCACCCGCTCCATACGAATTGAACTGATACATAATGTTGTTCAACAGCAGCATGTAGATGGCGGCTGCTATAATGGGTCACACAGAGTCAGGAAATGTTCCCATCACTTTAGAAATGTCTATGTACGGCCTGCATCTAGAGTTCTAGATTTTTAACATGGTTTCAATAAACACTGAATGACCACACCACCAATAAAAATGTAAGTAAAATGTCCTTGCCCTTTGTTCTCTTAACTTGTCACTAGTTTCTGAAAGGATAAAATTAAATTAATTCATTTAAGATGTTCTGGTCACAGCCTGATCCTGGATTAATGAATCGGATGTTCATGTCAGAAAAGTAATGTCCCCTCTAGAGCCCCAGGGGAAGATGGCCTAATGAATTTCCCATGGTGACTACTTCTACCGCATGTCCAAGCCAACTAAAGGGACAAACAGAACTTTGATAAGTTTAGGGATCAAAAAGGAGCCCCAAGTCTTGTGTTTATTTGTCTATATCTCTAGGATTTCATGTAAACAAACCCTCTTTGGAACTCTGTCTTCTGGCAGACGTCTTTGAATCTGTAAGAAGCATCTAGACATGGTCCTTCACCCCAGCTGTAAATCAGTCAGGAGAGACTTGCTACCCAAAAGCAATAGATGAGAAATGGGCTTCCCCTTAACTTAGCAAGGACAGAGTTCATAGCTGTCCTTTAGGCTCCAAGCAGGTATCTGTCAGAATGCATTTATTGAGGGGTTTCTTTGTAAAATGTGCCCATAGCAACACTACAGGATGAATCGTGTCAAGAAAACCCAGGACTGGGCCCAGTGTGTTAACAGGGAACAGCTTCACCCAGATGGTTTGAATCTGAACTTACAGAAATGATGCTTCTAGAAACATTTTTGGGGTAGTGAGTACAGGACTAAAGAGAAAGGGGGTCTTAACAAGAATGACACTCTCTTCCCTCTACTCTTTGTCCAGGAGTGACTCTCAGGTTCTTGACATTTAATGGCCTTTGCCATAGAGCTTTAAGGTGCTCAAGGAGCCCAGAACAGTGCTTTGAGACATACCCTTTCCTTGAACCCTGTGACTCCTCGTGGACTGGGCAGCACAGGTTTTGGTAATATATCAGTCAGTAAACAATACTGAAAAGTATTCTCAGGATGGGAGATGACTCAGCGGTTGTCCTCTTGCAGAGGACCTGAGTTGGATTACCAGTGACAGCTCATGCCACTCTGCACTCCTGCTCCTGGAAGCCAACACCTCTAGCCTCCACAGGCACCCATATCTATTTGTACACACTTCTTACCCCATATACATACACATAATTAAAGAACAAGACATAGTTCTAAAAATGTACTCTGTAGATGTACACTTCAGGAAAATGAGGTACAAGATGACAGTTCTTCAAGAGAGTCTCTTCTAATGCCATTTTCTTAGACCTTCACTACACACACACATACACACACACACACACACACACACACACGCACACACACACGTACACATGCACACACACATACCTCGTCATGTGTTCTTCAGAATTCTGAGAGGTACCTTCTATGTATTTGAAATGTTGTCACCCTGTGAAATTCTGAAGCTCCACTGTTCATCATTGTGAATGATACTGGTTTTCTTTTTTGCTTAAGGACAAAAGATACATCCTTTAAGGATAAATAATCATCAGTGTTATCTGCTATGTGATCCAATTGCTTGGCATGTTGCGCTTTGAGAAGAAGAAAAGATCACAGCTGAACTGTATTTAAAAGTACTTGTGTAGTTCCAAGGCCACATTCACCTTTTGCTTGATTTTGAGGACAGTCTTGCTCCCAAGCCCATCCCTGAAGTTTCCTGGCTGAATCTACAAGGCAAGGCACGTTCCCTATCTTAGCAGCTCACTGAGCAGGCTCAGCTCCCGTGAAGTAAATTGGATCGCCGTCATCTCCTTGACACTTGGACTGGAGCCAGATGGGTTTTGTATAGTAGAGGGTATTTAATTTACCTTTGAGATGTCTTGTGGGGTTCTTAGTGCCCAGGACCGTGGGGAACGCACAGCAGGAAGTTTATAGTACTCCAGAGCTGTCATCTTCACACACCTGTGCTGAGAGGTGACTCACACTTTAAAAATTCCTTTAATAATATTATTATTTCTCTAAGTGTCTGGGAGGCAGTGTCTAGGTTTGTTGAAGAGTGTTTACATTTGAAGATGAGTTAATCAACAAGTTTTTTTTTTTTTCCTCTTAAGCTTAATAGCAACAGTAAACAGGTAGTCTAAATCCAAGTTAGATGCCTGGAGGTGGGATGGCCGGTAAGGTTCATCTGGAGTTGCACCTCTGAGTGATTGGTACTGTCTGAGAAGACTCTGAGACCTTGAATTAGCACAGCAGAAAGGAGGGCACTGGTCAATTACTAATGTCTGCCGTAGGCACATGGGGAGGATGTGCCTGTATATAATGGTCCAAATCTTTAAACACCTAGACACGGAAGGGACAGTAGGAGATAGGAAATCACAAGAGGCAGAGCTCCCTTTGAAAGAGACCTTGGGATGTTTTTATGGAAGTCTTTGAACAGTGGAGCATCCTGGACTAGATATAAACATGTTGGCAATGCCAACTGATTTAACCCATAGGAAGGCGACTGGCTGTGTATGTGAGAGCTGGTGGGACAGTGAAGCCAAAAGGAAGAGACAGGGCAGATGTAGGGCCTAAGGCACTGCCTGGAGGCAGTAAGGGCCATGAGGCTCTGACCCAGCTGAGGGGTGGGGTGTGTAGCAGGAATCTTAACAGGTCTTATTAATAAAATCAAACCTGGAGCCAGGTATTGAGGTGATCGCTGGAAGATCAGAGAAGCAGAACAAGCCACAGCTACCTCAGCTGATCCTGTTTCCTCAGACTGGAAGTCTCTGAGTCCTCATATCCGAATGGATCTCTGCTGAACTGCTGCTCGAAAGCCTGAATGCTTAACCAGCCAAATGCTTCTACTTTCTGGTCTTCACGCCTTATATATCCTTCTACTTTCTGCTGTCACTCCCTGGGATTAAAGGCGTGTGTCACCATGCCTGGCTATTTCTAATGTGGCCTTGAACTCAGAGATCCAGAGGTATTTCTGTCTCTGAAATGCTAGAATTAAAAGCGTGTGCTACCACTGCCTATCCTCATGTTTAATATTGTGGCCATCTTGTTCTCTGACCCCAGATAAGTTTATTAGCCTGCACAATATTTTGGGAAACACAATACCACATTTCTCCTGTTTTTGTCTAAAATTAAAAAAGCTTATAACTAATACAAGAAAAATCATATCCTATAAGTATATACACTATACACAGTCAAGATTACATTAATGATGTCTAGTCCATTAACATTTGACAGATTCAGGTGAAAAACTCCATTATATATCACAATGTCCAGTCCAGGAACATTTGATAAACTCAGACAAAAAAATTTCATTACTTATCCTGTTTAAAACTAGTTCTTTTAAAAAAGTAGATTCAAAAATTGACCTTTTTATCTTATCATATTCATATTCTCTTCTTCCTTTTCATAATAGATTCAATAATCTGCCTTTTGTGGGGGTGTTGAATTATATCAGTAGGCTGGTATCAGCTTATGACCCTCCTCATTTCATCTGTGTTTCAGTAAAGTGACTATTACACCACAGACATTATGAAAACAATTAATGAGCGATAAGGCTTGAACAAATACTTTTATGAACTTGAGGATGAAAAGCTGGTTGGGATGAAAAGTGGACAGGTTTTTGTGTAGACATGAGCTTGGGTATGGACAGAACCTGCAGCATACTGTCCACTGCCAAGGGAGCTCTCTGGTCTTCTGCAAATATGGTGGTTCTGACCATAGTTGGCTGGAGGATCTTCTCCCTAGAGCAATGACTTCATGACCACAGATTTCCATACAGCAGACACGAGATTTAGGAACCCTTTCCAGCAGTCTCTCCCTGTGCAGAACAATTACCTTTATTGACAGCTCTCTTTGGTGGTAATACATGGAATACAATGTGTCAGCCAACCTTCATAGCTCTTTGATGTTATCTATATCTACATCTATGTGTGTGTCTGTGTCTACATCTGTATCTATATCTATATCTATGTCTATATCTGTATCTATATCTATGTCTATATCTGTATCTACATCTGCATCTGTATCTAATCTGCATCTGTATCTACATCTGTATCTGTATCTATGTCTATATCTGTATCTACACCTATATCTATATCTGTATCTACATCTACATCTATATCTGTATCTACATCTGCATCTGTATCTAATCTGCATCTGTATCTACATCTGTATCTGTATCTATGTCTATATCTGTATCTACACCTATATCTATATCTGTATCTACATCTACATCTATATCTATATCTGTATCTACATCTATATCTATATCTGTATCTACATCTATATCTATATCTGTATCTACATCTATATCTATATCTGTATCTACATCTATATCTATATCTGTATCTACATCTATATCTATATCTGTATCTACATCTGTATCTACATCTGCATCTACACCCTACCAAGAGCAAACGTGAAGTTAAAGCAGCAGATTCACTCAGTGTTGAGTTCCTCTCCCTGCTCATTTCGTTCCTGCCTCCTTTCTTCACTCTGCCTTCCTAACTAAGAGTTATAGTATTTAAAAGATGCATACCCCTGTTGCTGCTTTATGTGAACTGATTGTGCCCAAAGACCCTTCCACACTCCTTGACTTTTCTATACTCCTTTCCCATCGTGGTCGTCAGTTTTCCATTACTGTAACAAATGTCTTGGCCAATTAATGTAGGAAGAGCAAACGTCTATTTTGGTCCCCAATTTTAGAGGTTTCAGCCCTCAGCCAGTTGCCCTGTTAGTTCTGAGTCTGCGGCAAGACAGTTCATTTTGGTGGAAGTACGTGACAGAGGAAGCCTGTTAGCTTGCAACCAAGAGCAAGAGGAGAGAGAGGAACAGACCAGGGTGCTACAGTCTCCTTTGAGGGCTTACCCTGAAACTTCCCACCAGACCCTGACCTTGGGCCTTCTGAAGGTTTCACCAGTTCCCCCAGCATCATGCTAGAGACCAAGTCACACGTGTCTTTCAGATCCAAACCACAGCATCTGCTCTATTTTCCTCTCCCATGCCTCCCATCCCCACATTCTGCATTTTACCCCTGCTTCTCGGACCAAGTAGCCTCTTCTTACTTATGGTTCCATCTCTCTCCTCATAGCGGCTGTCACTTCTATTTTACCTACGGCTGTAGACACATTTACGTTTATTGCATGCACTTGGAGGAACGTCAAAAGAGCCTGCGTAAGAAAATGTAGTCAGAGGCCCGGGGAGATGGCTTAGTGGGTAGAGTACTTGTTGTTCAAGCGAGAGGACCTGGTGCACATTTGTAACCCAGGAGTGGGAGCCAGATGAGAAGATCACTAAAGCACATTGGCCAGCCACTCTATCTGAATCAACCAGCTCCAGTTCAGTGAGAGACACTGTCTCAAAAAACCAAGTGGCGAGTGACTGAGGAAGACAAGCAGAGTCAACCTCTGGCTTCCACACACATGTGCATACATGTGCACCTTACCCATGAGTACACACACACACACACACACACACACACATACACACACACACACACACAACTGTGGACACATCTGCACACACTGTGGTATGTGTTCAACCAAAGCTCTTGACTTTAAGTGGAAACTGATTATAAAGGAAATAAGCCCAAGGTGTGACTATCTATTTTGGAAAATTGGTGGTCCTGGCACTTGTGGCCACAGTTGAGAACTGAACAATTCTTTGGCAGCCCCCACTACCTTCTCCAGAGCTTTCCTTTTCTGTGTGCTGTGAGCTGTGTACTTGTCACATGCCACCCACAGCCCTGTTAGCAGGAGCAAGTGTTTCTGAACGTCAACACAACTGGGTCAAATGGCACCTAGAGCTAGGATGTGGTGTTCTGAAGCCATTTGTATCTTATTTTCTCTGACTCATAGTTTTTAGTGTTTTAGGTCACCACTGCTGAACCCAGCATCTAACATCAGGAGTGATGGGTTACTGTCAACTCTTAGCCAAGTTTTTGTGTGTTGTGTTGTGTTGTGTTGTGTTGTGTTGTGTTGTGTGTGTGTGTGTGTGTTATGACTTCTGGTAAGTTGCAGTCATTAAGATTCATTGCTAGAAAAGGAACAAATACTGTTGTCTTACTATGTTCACCGTATATTGAGTTGCAAATAGAAAATCACTTTAAGATCCATACTCTTCTATCCAGTGAAGAGCAGTCTTCATTAAAACCCTGCCGTGCTTTAGTCTTTGGTTTGGCTGGGCATAGAGTCCACAGAAGTGACCTTGCTGGCATCATGCATTGCCACCAGCTGCTTTGGCTCAGTGCCATCAAGCTCTTGTTTCTGGTTCTGGTAGTCCCAGAAGTGGGACAGTGGCCACTGTTATGGAGCTCAGCTGGTATCACCAGTGTATATTAAAGACATCTTGTGGGAAGTGAGACCCCAGAAACACCAGTGTGCTCCCTGGGCAGGGTGCAGAGGTACTGGTCTTACCTGCTGGCTGTCTGGGGTTGCTGACTAGCAGCTTGCAGTTATAGGTTGCCCTACCAAGTGAATTTTTAATCCATGGCAAACAGAAGATGGGGGGGGGAGTGTGATCCAGAAATTTACCCTTTTCTAAGAAACATTAGATTCACACATCTTTTTAGAATATGTCTTGACATGCCAAGTGTTCAAAAGTGTGTTTTTTGTAGGTCATGGCTAACTCAGCCATGACCCTCTTAATGGTTCTTTCTCTTCTTTATTTCCTTGAAATTATTCAGGGAATAATTTCCCTGTTCCACTCTAACACAGCATTAGCATGGGATCTTCGGTCCTAAGTTCTGCTATCTTAGGGCAAGACATAATTTTGAACATTTTACTAGACTATAAGCTCCTGGAGTGCAGAGAATGTGCCCTGTTTACCCCCCTGTTTAGAACATCTATATCTTTATTTCATCTTTGCTGGATATAATGTCCAATTGGCCAACAGAGGATGCTTAGCCAAGGGGACCAGAATCTCTCCCTTAAGCTTGGCTTTGATGTTCATGCCATGCACAGTCTGTCACCCAAATGTTACCCCGCAGCCTGCAGGGTCTTGGCAAGTGTTGGGAAACTTGTTTTTGGAGATGCCTCATGAACTGAGGCTCTAAGAAATGAGCACACAGGCTTTAGATGACCCCAGAGAAGCAGACATTGAAAGTGTGAGGTCATCTGTGGCCCTGGTCTCACAATGTGGCCCTGAGTCAAAGCTCTGACGGACTTCAACTGTCTTGGAAGGAAGGAGGCTGCTGCCTGTCAGTTAGGGGTGGAGACAGCTCTGGGAGTCAGGCTGAGAGGGCACAGCTGGCTGAGCGGGTCTGCCGAGCCAACCAGGAGACAGCAGGCAGCCCCTTCACTTCCCAGCCCCCTCCTTTTGTTGGACGTTGCTGCGTTCATTCTTTCATTCCCTGCTACAGTATTCCTCCTACTTTTCATTCTGTCTTCGTTACAAATTTGCTAGCTCAAAATATGACCTCTTTTACACTTAATAAATTCTTAGCTCAGTGACATTAAGAAAAAAAAAGAATGAAGTTAATAAAGAGGATTAGAGAGGAAACCAGAGTGTGTCTATAATGAAAGTAATGTGCTGCTGCTCAAAGACCCTGGAAAAGATCAAATAATGGAAGCTGCCACTGGGGGCTGCCCTCTCCTGGCAGGATTTTCTATGACAGAGCTTTGGTGGGCTACAACTGGGGCGGGGTAGGACAAAAACCTGAATTTAAAAGGTACTGCTGGGGGCAAAGGGATTGACAGCTCAGTTTGTGAAGTCCTTGTCTTGCGAGCGTCACAACCAGGGTTCGATTCCCAGAACCTGTGGAAGATGCAGGGCATGTGGTGTAAGCTTGCAATCTCAGTATGGGAAGGCCGTGTCAGGCGGATCTCTGGGGCTTGGTGGCCAGCTAGCCTAACCTAATGGGTGACCTCAGGACAATGACAACTGTCTCACAAAACACGGTGAATGGTGCCTGAGGAATGATACCTGAAGTTGTTGTCTGGTCTCTGTGCTCAGGAGGCACACATGTATGTGTATACCTGCATGCCTGCAAACACACACACACACACACACACACACACACACACACACACACTACTTCTGCTCTTTGTTATGAAACTTGAACACTTGGCTTCTTACTTTCTTCTCAGTCCTGCTGGCGTTTGAGGCTCGATAACTCACTCTTTGGCATGGACAGCTTTACTGTGCATTGTTTACAGAGCAGCACCCCTGACTTCTGCCTATTAGAAGTCAGTAGCACCCCTGCTTCTGGTGCCACATCCAAGAATGTTCTCCAGATGTTGTCAAACGTCCTACCCCTGGGTAAAGTCCTTATTAGATGGGGACTGTGGGACAGGGTGTGCCCAGGGGAGCCGCAGTGTCCCATCGGTCTGTTAATGCTTTGAATGAAACTCGGAAGGTAAAGGTGATGGTCACCCCCATAAACGGCAAGGTGCGCTACAGCAGCGGGTCCATAGGACAGCTTTGCTGACCTTCACGAACAGTCTGCAGCTACATTTCCAACCACACCAAGAGAATAACACAGTGGGAGTGAGATCTGGGAAACGACCCTTCCCTGCCCTCTGGATCATGATACATATGTGAGTAGCAGTGTAAACTGATTTATGACCCGATCACTAGTTGTCCACATACATCAAATAAAATTTGAGACTTGAAGCCACAAGCTGCCACGATCATTTCCCTGCCCCTGCTCCTAAGAGACAGCCATCTAGAACTCAGCCTCTCCGCTGCTTTTTAAACAATAGCCCTCTGTCATTTCCAGAAAATGTTTTAAATTAGTATAAAACTTGGCTAAATTTAGCTTTTATAGAAGAAAGAATAAAACATAATTAACTGTTTAAAGAAGCAAACAGAAACCACATGAAGGAATGAGATTTGCTGGCGAGAAATCTAACAGTAGTGCTTGGTAGCTAACCCATCTCCTGCGCAACAGATGTTCTCACATTTAAATGGAAGCAGGACCAGCATTCCTGTGGAAGGCATTTGTGCTAAAACGCTGCTAAGTGTGCAGAGGTGAGCTGTCCAGGTGTGGTGTTAGGATGCTCTAGTGGCCCAGAGAGGGAACTGACCGAACACTTGACTGTTCAAAACAACAACAATCATCTCAATGTAGCAAGATATACTGACCCAGTGAATGCTTTGAGGGTGCGTGAAACTTGCAAATGTTTGACAGGTGGGTAAGAGAGTCAGTGTTGGACTCTAAGGCTCTCTGATTTTTACCAGAGCGCGTAATACCTTCAGAAATCTTGTATACATACTTGTCAGCTTAGAAGAGCCCTCCCCCATCCAGACTATTTATGGTATTTTACTGGGGAAGAGGGGAGAGGTAAATTTGATTTAAAGACTGAAATGGATTCTCTGTTTTTTTCTTGTTGAAGAAAATTCCTGCCTAGAGCAGAGACAAAGGATCCTATTGTGTCCTGACCTAGGCGTGCCTCGTCTGAGACAGAGGCCTCGCCTGAGGCATGCTGCATCACACACACATGGATCCAATCTTTGTCACCTAATAAAGACTCATTGAATCAAAGGCCAGGTTATCATTTATTCTGGGGCCTGACTAAGGTACCGTTCTTTCTTTCATGCAGTCTTTTCTTAGGACTGAAACAATTAGGCTTATTGTTGTTATTGTTGTTACTGTAATCTTTTAAAAACACAGATGGACCTGGTAATGCGCCGGTGTCACATGGTGGCTGCAGGCCAAAGAATGAAGTACAATAATCCATTGTTGCAATGGAATTCTCTGTGGGCCAT
The DNA here is from genome assembly GCF_903995425.1 of Onychomys torridus. Lineage (NCBI taxonomy): Eukaryota > Metazoa > Chordata > Mammalia > Rodentia > Cricetidae > Onychomys > Onychomys torridus. Next base: position 69,919,702 of record NC_050454.1, read on the forward strand.
GGGCCTGGGGATGTCTCTGAAATCATGGCAACAACTTAATCCATTCATTTCTCTTTCATTCTTCAGTTTCCATATTTCAGCACCCTGGGCACACCTCAGGAGCACCTCTCTGGTCACTTTAGACTTGAGATCAACCTATCTAGACAGTGAAGGCACACTTCTCTTCAGTTTGACAGACCTGGAAGAATGGGCTCTGTGCAGATTCCTTTTTTTTAATGTCATGCTGGAACATTAGGTGACAAAAGGCCTATTAAGAAACAAAAAGGAAAAACATGCTCTACACCTGGATGCAGGGAGAGAAAAGGTCCTTCTAACTCAGGCACCCCACTTTCTACCCTTTTCCTACTTTTCCATAAAATGCTAGGTGAGGATTTACTTCCGTCCCTTCCCCAGAATTGCGCTCTGTTTGGCCGTGGACTTTTTTTTTTTTTTTTTTTTTTTTAACTAAGGTCCCCATGTCTCAGAGAAACGAGGGGTTAGACTCAGCACCTCTTCCACATGCCTTTCCCAAGCATCTCATATCTGCAGACATGAGCTCTCAGCCTGCAGGCAGACTGCATGGCAGATATGCGTAACCCTGTATGGCCTGGGACATTCATTTTCCAACGTCTACCTTCTGATGAGTAGGATCAATTAATAAACCATGATTTAGAGACGATACTCAGAGTGCAAAGCTCATCACACTACGATGAAGAAACCTAGTATGTGACTTTATTATGAAATAGTCTCACATCAGCTGTGTTTCTAAGGACAATAAACTCTGGTCTCTTTTTCATCTCTATCAAAACAGAAAGTCGGCAAATCCTCTCTCAGAACTTAATATTTATCTCAACTCCTCCTGTTTCTAATTTAGGGCTAAATTAGTTCTCATTAGAAGGAAAAGTTGGGATCAGTTTTTTCTCTCTTAAGCTTGAGTTCTCTTAGCCTGCCTGCCATCTCGCTCAGGCTCCAGTGAGAGCAGTTTTGTTTATATCTCTCCTTAATTTTCCCTCTGCTGAGCATTTGCTCCCCTTTTCTTTGATTCTTGGAAATGAATGTTTTCCTATAAGCGGGCATCCTTCTGACCCACCAAATACCACATCTGTCAAAATGCTGAACAGATGTTGTTTAAAAATAAGGGTGGAAACTTAGCCCTTCATTAAAATCTCCAAAGCAAAAGCTACCCTCTTTCCTCTCAACACATTTTTTTTTTTTTTTTGGTGTGCACACTCGATATTAGCATTTAATAATAGCATCTCACCATGTCTTTGCCCACAGAGTGCCAAAAGGAGAAACCTTCCGGTGATAACCTTTAATGAGACAGGCAGTCAAGCACCTCGGGAAGCAGGACGCTGGTTGTGTTGCTTATCTGGCAAAAGCCCCGATGGGTCCAAAGAAGCCTTACATTCCCCTTACTGACTAGAGTCATTCTAAGTTCTTTTTTCTAGATTCAGTTCCTGTGAGAACACATTCTATTCTTTAAATGCCATCTTCATGAAAGTTTTACAGATGAACTTTATAAGTAAATCAGGAGATTAATTCATGGCCGTTTGATGCTTTAGATAGATAAGTAAATGGAGACTTGACCTAGTGAGGGAACCCTAATAGATCACATGGTGGGGTTTCCATAAGGTCATTATCCCTGTAATAATAGGGAAATAATAATAGAATAGAAACAGAATAGAATAATCAAATAGAAATAATAACAGAACAAATAATTAAATGAGATAACTTATCATTTAGCTGGGTTCAGTGGGTATACTTCCTTGCTTTCAGAGCTGTGTAGATGAGCAATTGATGGCCAAATATTATTCTCCTGCCATAGACAGAGCATCAATTTGCTTCTGAATTGTTCATCAAAGGTTTTATCTACAGCTGAATTGGGCTTTGAATTCCTCCTATTGGTAAAGATTATCATGCCTGCTGTGACACACGTAGCAAGAATACCCCTTTCATAGCAGGAAATGCACAAAACACGGTGAACCCCACCAAACTAAAGTACAGTTGCCATGTTGGGGCAGGAGAGACATGGAAGGCTCCTGTCTCTATCCTAAGCCAACTGCATCTGGGCCCGGGTTCAGCCTTGTGCAGCAAAGAGTTCAGTCTCTATCCTAAGCACCTAAACCAACTGCATCTGGGCCCCAGAGTTCAGCCTTGTGCAGCAAAGAGTTCAGTCTCTATCCTAAGCACCTAAACCAACTGCATCTGGGCCCCAGAGTTCAGCCTTGTGCAGCAAAGAGTTCAGTCTCTATCCTAAGCACCTAAACCAACTGCATCTGGGCCCAGGTTCAGCCTTGTGCAGCAAAGAGTTCATCTTTGTAGCAAAGGCACCATGGACTCTCTTGGCCATAAGAGGATTGGCTGAGGGGCTTAGCATTTGCTTGAAAGAGGATCTGAATGCATCTGCAAAGACATAACATTTCGGAGCACCAGGATGCTAGACAAGAAACAAATTCTACATGGCTGTTTTGGAAAACTCAGAAACATTTTAAGTTCTATGATCTTTGGATCACTTTGTTTCCAGGTTTTACTTTTATTTTTTAAAAAAGTCTTCTTCCCAGAGAAGTGCTTTCAGATTAGCTCAGTAATTGTGTAACTTAACCAAGCCATGCCTCTCTCTCTAATATTTGTTTTTATTTTGCGTTAAAGGGAAATCAGCAGCAATGAGGAGAACAAACCATTCAACCTTATTAAGTTTTATGGATTCTTTACAGTGTTAAAAAATAGTGTTAGCTTCTTCAGGCATATGGTTAACGCCAATTGTTTCTACTTTGCATGTCCAGGGAATGGGCAGTTGAGTTGTGGAAAGATGCCCAAAGGTGGCTATTGAGAACCTTGTGGAATGGGAGCTGTCAATAGAATGTAGAAGCAACAATGATTTATGAGGCAAATTAATAATGGCAGCTTCTACATAAGTACCAGCCCAGAATTCTTGGATCATCAGTAAAGGATTGCTTGTGGTCTACCAAGTGGCAAGCATTCATTAGCTCTTTAGTGTCCCAGTTAAATGTGTTTCACATTCGTCATCAAAATCTAGAATTTCTCAAGCAAAGTCATAAACACAGAGAAGGGTAAGTGGTGCAAAGGGGAATAATTATCCTTGTGATTTTAAAAGTCAGTTTTCTTTGATAGGACAGTGTCCATATTCTTGTGTGTGCAAGGACAATACATACGTGCATATGGTAACCTTAAGACATAGATTATGAAGAGTTTGTATTGAATGCTTGAATATATCTGTAAGTCGTAATCACAGTCAGGGGGCATATACGAGGCCTTTTGTTCTGGGAGTAGGAAGCTTGCAGGCTTTTCAGGGGTCTCACTGTGAGTTACCCCACTGAGCCTTGAACAGTTCTGCTTCTACAAAGGGGGGGGGTGGAAGGTCTACCTGGTAGACCCCGGTTTTCATAAGGAGGCAGGGTGGTTTTGGGGAGCTTTAAAGAGTGATAATTAGTAGATGTCTCTTCCACTGGACTCAGAACCCTTTAATTTGTGTTTCTGGTTTTTCCAAGAGAGATTTGCCCTTTTCAACTTAAAATTAAATAAATTCAGTCCAGTTTGCCTCCATAGGAGTGATGACCTGATACTATTAAAACGTCAGCACAGAGAACTGGAAATGCCTGATCTGCCCACCACATGAGGATTATGGGCACCACTGAACCAGAGACAGGAATGGCTCTTCTTCAAGTCCCTGCCTTGTGATGTCTGGCTAGAGAGTCGTATTTTTCTAGCCTCAGTTATGTGACCAGGGTAGCAACAAGCAAAGTTTTCTTCCAAAAAGGCTTCACCCAGAGTCAGGACACTTGCTACGTTCAGCCACCCTGTTGTCCGGCAGTTGCTGCAGTTTCTTTGTCCCCAGAGGGTCCCAGACAAGAATGGCAAAGGCTCATGGGAGAGCGAGGCCATGAGTTGTTGGTCGGAATCAATCTGGTGCCAAAGGAAGAGAACCAAGCTGGGGTCAGAGTCTATTCAGGTGTGTCCCAGCATATCTTGGTGTGACAAGACATGGTGATCTACAAGCTCATACTAGAGAAGCAAACAATCAGGGCTGGGGGTGCCGCTCAGTGGGTAGAGTGATGGATGAACCCATATAAGAGGTTCTGTGCTTTATCTGCACCATTTCCTCAACCAGAAGTGGGGGGCCCTATAATCCTTGTGCTTGTTAGAGGTAAGAGGAACAGAGGCCAACCTCTACTACATAGCATATTCAAGGATAGCCTGAGATACATGAGATCCTCTTTCAACACACACACACACACACACACACACACACACACACACACACACACACAAACAAAAAAAAAACAAAAACAAAACAAAACAAAACAAAAACCCCAACAAAATAAAACAAAAAACTAAACTAAACCCTAAACCCAAAAGAATGCCTTATAATGTTTTAAGCAAATTTATAGTTTTGTGGTAAGCCACATTCAGAGCCATCCTGGGCTACATGTAGCTTCCTGTCATAGGTTGGACACTCTTGATACTATCTATTCCTCCTGGCTCTGGGGCTTGGGGCCATTTTCTCTTTGCTCCTGAGTTACCACACCTACCTTCTATCTCCACCCACCACATCTGTCTTCATGTAGCCATCCTGAAGCCGTGTAAGGACATCTTTGAATTGGGTCATCTAACAGCCTCCTGTTATCATTCAGTGTGCTATGTACTTCATTTTTATGCCTCTGTCTTCTCCCTTTTTCTAAGGTAAGAGATTTGAGTGAAAATGAACAGTTCAAATGAAGGGTGAGGCTGCCCTTGGTAAGTGCCCATGGAAGGAGAGTCCTACTGTTGAAGATCACATCGAAGACACCAGTCTGAAGTGAGACATTCCCTTCCTCCCAAAGCTTCAGCTCCTCTGCCCCTACAGCACCTTTTTAGAGTGCACCCCCAACACAATACAGAGCTAAGACTCTCCACCTCCTCTTCTCGAAGGGTTAATGGTGGCTCCTAAACATGGGTCTGACTGTGGGGCACAAAGCCCTGCACAGAGATCTTCCTCAGTTCCCAGTGTTACCTGCCAGCCAGGCTTTCAAACTTTTTGCTTTCTCCCAAAAAACTCTTACCAAAGAGCTCTCCTGAGTGCCAGCCCTCTGCTCAGCAGGACACGTTTGGTTCTGAAGATGAATGTGTGGAATCTAATTTCTTAATAGTATGCAAGGCTAAAAATAGTTTGATGGTTTGATGTTTAGCTATAGATGATGAGTCCTTTTCTTTCTATTTTTTTTTTAAGTCTAGAGGATTGTTTAATGAGAGACACATGCAGCAAGTCACAGCATGCAAAGTTTCTTCATCTCAGCAATGCAGAAAATTCCTTAGACGGTTGGTTTCCTTTTGGAGGGCATTCTGGACCGTGCAAACTATGGCATGAGTTCCCAAGGAGGGGAGGAGGGGGAGGGGAGGAGGGGAGGAGGAGGTGGCCATGGAGGAAGCAGCAGCTACTTTTACAAGCTAGAAGAGCCTCTCCTGCCACCTCCATCTAATCCAGGAGAGAATGAGTGAGATTCAAATGCTGGAGATATTCCGGGAATGGGATGCTTAGAAATCATTCCCCAAGGCCCCTGCCCTGCTTGGGGTGAACTTCTGTATTTATAGGAAGAAAATGTGAGAACAGACACCAGCAAACATTCGGTTGTTAGCTCAAATCTTCATTATTTATATTCAAGTTTCTAAGGCATCACTCTGGTCTTGCGCTAATAAGCTCACACACAAGTAATCTATACATTTATCCACCCATTGATGACTCAGTTGTCTGGTAAGACTGTGCACATGAAGTTGTACAAATATATTCACTTAACTGGTCCTCAATGCAGGTTTCATAGTCACTTGAAAATCAGTCTGCAGCTGCTTCAGGAAGCGCACACCTTCCTCCACTCTGCTCCAAGTTTAGGTCCAGGTGTCCATTATTGCTAAGAGCTAGTCTGGATTGGGCTTAATTGACAGCTCCATTAGCCTGATGAACACAAACGGCATCAAATGCCAGCATCGGACACAAATTGACGATGAGTGCTCCTTTGCATCCACAGGGGAGGGCAAACTGGGATTTTTAAGACAGAGTAGTGCGGACAATTAGGAGGATTAATGGACTCTCCAGTGTCAAGATGGCAGCCGCCGCCTTCTGATGCCCAAGTCTGTGTGCATTCCATAGCAAGTCCCACCGGCTTCAGAGCCAGGGTCCTGTATTCAGCAATGGCACAGCCTGCATGTGAGCTGTAGCCTCGCGTCAGGCTGAAGTAAGTCTGGTCCCCTGCCTCCCATAGCAGACATCCCCAGTGAGTGTAAAGCCAGAAGTTCCATGGAGTCATTAGCAAACCTCCCTGCAGGCCTACCGAGTGGCCTGAGACTCATCCTGGCTTTTCTGTATATGTCCCTCTGCCTGTATCAGCACGCTGTGTATCTCCAAGGAACTGGAATATATGGAAAGCATAAATGGAAAAGGTCCATGGGGGACAATCAATCATGCCACCAACATCCATTTCTATAGAAGACAACCACAAATGTTTTAGTGAATATAAACTAAATCTCACCCTGCCCTGCTCTACTTTTCTCAGTTTATGACCATGATTTTTTTTTTTTTTCACACTGTGTGGAAAAATACAAAGAAGTGCCCAGGAACTAAAAACAGAAGTGGATCTGTTTTAAGGAGTATTTCCCCCTTGATTTCTTTGCTGTATTTAGCAGATGTTGCCTACCCAGATGTACCCCAGCCAGCCGCCAACAAGAACCACACCGTGGACCTGAGCTCTGTTCCAGCACATGGGAACTGAAGCCAGAATTCTTAAAGCTTAAAAAAGAAAGAAAGAGAGAAAGAAACATCTTTACAATCTGCTTGGCATAGTACATCACATGAATTTCCAGTTGTTACCCCCAAGAAAGACAGGGTGCGCGCGGGGGGGGGGGCACATCTAACTCATCACAAGCCATTTTATTTAAAACAAGAGAGAGACATTACAGAAAGGCTGTGGTCTTGGTATTGGCTCAAGGAGACTAGATGGCTGTCCACATTGCTTATGTCAACATTTACCACCCCGTGAAGATCAGGGGTTTACAAGGGTGTAGCTTTGGGACTTCGGAACCTGCTCTACTGTGCCTAAGTAAAAGTTATGTGGCAAACGGGTCTTATAAAGCCAGGAACCTTACCAAATTCATTGTATAAATGTGACTGGACTACAAATTCTTCACTTTGTAGTCACTTGGCAGTGACGGGGTGGTAGGAGCTCTGAGAGAAATGTGCCTAAGTGAAGCATTCACTGGACACCACCTTTGTCTTTCCTCAAAGATTTTCTTCCTCTTTTGTGTGTTAACAATGAAGGAAAGAATAGAGGGAATAATTTCACATGCTTGTGTGTGTGTGTGTGTGTGTGTGTGTGAGTGTACAAGGGCATTTGGGTGTGTATGAGTCAGAGGTTGACATCGGCTCTCCCCCTCAGTCTCTCTCCACCTTTTTCTTTTGAGATAGGGTCTCTCCTTGAACCTAGAGCTTAGCAATTCAGTTAGACCTCCAGAGATCTGAGTGCCTGTATCTTTCCTGCTAAGATTACAGACAATGCTCACTATCAGGCCTGTGTGTATGTGGGTGCCGGGATCTGAACTCAGGTCCTCATGCTTGCACGGCAAGCACTGTAATGACTGAGCCATCTTCCCGGTCCTGCGACTTTCTTATTCTTTGTGCTTTCCACCGTTACTGAACGATCATGTAAAACGATGCTGAACTATGTAAGAATCAGAGCAAGCTGGATTTAGGTCATATGATCCTCTGAGAAGCAGGTAGAGAGGACATGCACTGTTTCCAACTGGCTAACATCTGTGTGCCTTAGTGTGCCAGCACAGGAAGTCTGTGGCTAGATACTGTATTACTTTATCAGTCTACTAGGAATGCGTCTTCTAACACACAGATTATGGCAGGCCTGGCGCTCACATTCCAAATGAAATCTACAGGGTCAGGGACATGGTTCTGTGGTAGAGTGCTTGCCTAGCACATGCAGAATCCCTGGTTCAATTCCCAGTCCTGGAAAAATGAAAACTTCTGGTGGGATAAGAAGCTGTCTTCTCCTTCCAGGTATGAAGGCATGTGAATGGCAGAGCTGGTGACAGCTACATGGATGTGTCTGGAGTTCACACCACATCAAAACCATCTAGTGATGAATGGTGGGGGGGGGGAAATGAAGTAAAGGGAATTATTTCATTTTCCTTTTTACCAGTTACCAGTGAGCAGTTAAAAACAAACGTGCAACTCTAATATATTCTTTGGGTGGTATTTAGTAATCGACTATGAAGTATTATTACTTCAAAATACTGCACTTGGAAAAAGCGTCAACTACCTAACCTCCAGAACTCCATAGCTTGGTTACACAGCTCACCTCAGTGAGTTACTTCCCTTGGTGATGGGGACTGACTGCAGTCTGAGCACATTTCGGCTACCCAGGGTCATGAAAGAGTACTGTATCAAATGTCCCCAGCCATGGGAAAGGCTGACATCCTAAGCATACTTCCTACTGATGTCTTTGCATATTATCAAAAGTGGAATTATAGTTATATCAGGACTGTTTTTAATCTTTTTGCCCCTCTACTCTTTTCTAAGTTATCTTCTGACACTCTAAGTTGATGGGTAATGCTAAGTCATTTTGTTGAATACAGATGTGTCAGTAGGGATGTTGTCAAGACAGGTAATTTGCCAAGAAGTATTTGTTGAGTACCCTCTGCATCTCAGGAGTGGGGTAGCAGATCTTTGCCAATTATTCATGGCTTCTGAATAGAATATGATCATATGTAAAGTTTCAGATGGACGAGAATGTTCCAACTACATAAAATACAGTCAAAGACATCCTGGAATTCTTCTTGTCAGTAATGAAACAATCCCACCACCTCCCAGACTTATGCCAATGTGCTCAGGTTGCTACCCAGTTATGGAAACCGCCTTATCGGCTCTGCTATCTGCTTCCTTTAAGAGCATGTTTTCTCCTTTCGTGTCTCTTTGCCGCACAGCCTTACCACAGCGCCCCCACCTTCCACCACGAAATTCTCACTCCTCAGCCCCAGGACCCGCCTCTCCTCCCACTGCTCTCCTGAAATGTCTTTCTCAAATGTCACCGCTGTCAACTGTTTCTGAGTCAATTCTTCCCATCCAGACATCCCTGCAACAGTCTTGGTGCCTACTCCTGGTCTTGGTTCATCCTTCATGTGGCTGAACCTGAGGTTTCACCCTGACTGAGGATGCTTTCCATCTCTGCTCTTTCCTCTAGAGAAGACAATCTTCATAATGTTTGTTTGTTCATTTAATCATTCGCTTCATGCAACCATTTGCAGTAGATCTTGGGTATTACTTGGGCTTCTGTTACTGTATCTATGAAGTGATGGTCAGTGATCTTCCTCCACACCTGGCTGGTCCTTGGGGTCCAGCCCACCGTCTCCCTTTGTTAGCTGAACACTCATTTCTTGATCCTGTTTGGCCATCAAGAAACCCTCAAGGCCAGTCGTTCTCAACCTTCCTAACACTGCAACCCTTTAATACAGTTCCTCATGTTGTGATGACCCCCCCCAATTGCTTTTTGTTGTTATTTCATAACTATAATTTTTCTACTGCTATGAATCTGTAAACACCTGATTTTAGGATGGCTTTAGGTGACCCCTATGAAAGGGTCACTCAACCCCCAAAGAGGTCACAATCCATGGGTTGAAAACTGCTGCTCAAAGGGACTAAAAAGGGTTTAAGAAGGACAGTGGAGCACATTCTGAGGGAATGAGGGAGGACATTGGTGGTAAAAATGCCCCTAGATCGCTGTGTGAATGAAATTGTCAAATGATGATGTTGATGACGGAAATAAAGTAAGTTCCAGACCCCCTTTCCTTGGCAGCTTCTGCACCTTGGCCATGGCCTTGGCTCTGGCCCCTCTTGTTCCTTTCAGGGAGTTTACTGGTTCTGTTCCTTCTGTCCCTCATCATCACCTGGGCAACTTTGGCTTTGTCCACCACCTCCTCCCTTTAGCCAACGAGTAATCACCTCTGTCACTGGCTCCCTATAACTGTCCTCCCTTCACATGCTCCAAGTTCACCAGGCTAAACTTTCTGGAAAAAAAAAATGATATCACTGTGACATTTCTTCCTTTCCCAATAGTACACTGTATTCTGACAGCCAACCTCATGTCTTAAGCTTTTCTTCTGCCTTTCCGAAGACATATAACCACAGTCCTTTGGGCCCCACGGCTGTGGCGGTGGAGTTCAGATCACATGTCCCATTTCCCTCTCTGCTCTCTGTCTGAGTGGGGCATCTTCCTTCACCCTCCTCGGCCCTGGTCCCGCCTTCAATTCCCAGTTCTGTCACCAGACTTCCTTCCTCTTTTCATGTTTGTTTGGAAAATTACAGTCTTTGCTTTTTCTTCCCCTTAGCCCGACTGGTGCATTACAGATAAAAGAGATGAGTGGCATCTCCTATCGGCACAGTGACACATGGTTGACAACCCATCTGAGGAAGTGGTTCAGTGGCTTCTGAGAGGGGAGCTTTGTTTTCCACAGCTCTGCAAGCTGAGTGCTTCAGAGCTCCTGAGTCAGGGGGACAGCTGGTGTTGCTCAGGCAGAGGTGGCATTGCGGGGGGGGGGGGGGGGGGATCTGCGCCATGACCATTGTTGTCCTTAGACTCTGCTGCTCATCACAGAGGCTCTGATGAGTGACAGGACTGTACAGGTGGGGCTCTGCCATCTCAACTTCCTACTTTGGCACTCAACATCCTTCCTACCCTGTGCTCCTTAGGTCTCAGTAACCTCTCACCTTGGCCAAGTTAGCACATCCTTTAAAGACAGCCCCTTTGACTCATTTCTTTCCTGTCTGACCATCTGTGACACCATGTCTGTGCCGTACATGGCTGCTAACATCCTCCATTGTTTTATATATGTCATCTCACTGAATGCCTGGCCAGAAGCTTCATTCTGTGTTAGCATTTGACATTACCAGACTGTGGCCCTTTTGCTCATCCAAGTAAGTTCTGTGTGAGCTCTTTAACAAATAACTAAGTAAATACAGAAAAAAGATGGTTCAGATTCCTTTGGCTATTATTTCTCTTAGAAATGTTGACATCGCTATAAATGTGCATTTTTAAAATCAAGTATCTGTTTACCAATGTACTTCACAAATTTATGCCCTTCTGAAATTCGTTTTGTGATTTGTTTTATTCTTGTGTGTATGAGTGTTTGCTTGCACATTTTTCTGGTGCCCATGGAGTTCAGAAGAGGATGCCAGACCCCCTTAAAACTGGAGTCACAGGTGGTTGTGAGCCACCGTGTGGGTGCTGGGAACTGAACCTGGGTCCTCTGCAAGAGCAACAAGTGCTCTTAAGTGCTGAGTCATCTCTCCAGCCCCAAATTCATGTCACTTTGTAGGGCTTCTAGATAGGGTGTCTTTGAAAGACGCACACACACTTGCATGCTCACATTCATGGTAGAACAATCACAAATGTTATCTGGGTAAGTGTGAGTCTCTGAGAAACTTCATTCCTGAGAGCAGAGTCCCCATCACTACAAGAGAGTCTCTATTTTTAAAAACGTGCTATATGTGCATATATACACGTATATATCAGCTTATAAAACACACACACACACACACACACACACACACACACACACACACACACACATAATTTTGGTGCCTCCCCCCACCCTGCGTTCATTGAATGTGCCCCACATAGAATACAAACTCCAGCAGGGCCAGTAATACACACTGACTTTCTTTCTCAGAGTCTATATTCTCTTCCCCGCATCCCTTGCTGCTCACAAACGTGCCCTTCCTGGTTCCAGTCTTCCCTGGATGCTGCCTTCAAGGTCTGTATAGAAGTTTCCAAGAACAAGGTCCTCTACTGAGACACCGGTAAGCCTTTGAGGCGCTATAAGGAACCGTGCATAGGGAACTGAGCCGGGATCTGAGCACGCACGACCTCAGGTCCAAGTGGGGCCCACCTGTAGTTCCCGGATGTCCTCACAGCGTTTCCCACGGATCCTTTGCAGGTTCTGCCCTCAGCCTCAGCTCCCTCCTAGGTCAGGACTAAGAAGCCATCCTTCTCTTTCCCGTTTGGTTTCACTTTGGAAATGAAGGTTGGTATGTTAGAATGGAGACACTTTATGCCTATACACATGTATTCAACAATAGCCACAGAGATGAGAGAGAGCAGACGGGGGTGGGGTGGGGGGTGGGGGAGGTGGGGCACAGTTGGATTCCATAGGCCTGGGCCTGAGATCTACCTTCTCAGCTCTACCCCAAGTGAGACTGTGATTTTGTTCACCCCGGGTTCTCCTCTCCAGGCCACAAAGGGAGTCTGAGAAGGCTCCCACTGGTTTGGTACAGGTTCTAAGTGAAGAATTTCTCAGAAGTACCTATATAGTACTTAAATGACTCGGGGCCCTGACTTGAGGCAAAGAGAGGGGCAGCCGGAACCAGCTAGCTGATCAGAGCTTTCTTAATTTGGGAGGGACTGACTAGTAGACAAGGCTGGGCAGCTGGAGAGACTGACACAGAGCAGACTGTTAACAGCCAGGCTCAAAGATGCTGAGGTACGAGGAGGAAGAGAGATGGCCTGGGCTGGAGACATTGATGAGTGATGCTTTGCCTTGTTCTCACAAAAGAGCAGGTGTATGAGGGCTCAGGCCCTGAAGGAGGAGCGGGCTAAGGGACACTCAAAGGTTCTTGTTAAACAACCAACATGGGTGCGGCAGTTGGTTTAAATATCCCCAGCAGTCCCTTTGGGGGGTGGGGAGTTTCACTAAGATTATTAAACCACTAATCCCTGCCTTGTTGACGAAGTAGCTCCAAGTGCTGAACTGTGAAGTGACCTTTTAATGAAGTAAGTGTAATCATTAAAAAAAGAAAGAGAAACATAAATTTCCCATCCTAAGGAGAGGGAAGTAACTTTTAGTGGTGGGAAAATATTCCACGTGGTTAGGTTAAACACTGAGGCTGGGGACTGGTTTGGGTAACGTTTTGAAAATGTCATCATGACTCTAGGTGGCCACTTGCTTGGTATAGTAAAGGCCCAGGAAGGTGACCCCCTCCCCCTCAGCTCTGGAGATGCCTCCACTATGGCATGGTCACCCCAATGAGGAAAGCCAGCATAGCCATGTGCCAGGCCTCCTCCCCGCCCCCGCCCCACATTTAGCCCACTAGCACTAACTATTTTTCGTCATAGCTCTCTTGGCAAGCAAAGAGCTATGCCCTGAGGGCACAGAGATGACTAATGCCCCAGGCTCCTCTTGCAGGTCTCTCCTCCAGACCTAGTGAGGTGAGGTGTCCCTCTTATACAGGTGACAGCAACCGTGGCATCTTGTACTTGGAACTGCAGAGTCACCGTTGAACTGACATCATGGGATCATTGGATCTGATACTATTATGGGACCTTAAAGGTCTTTTGGTAAACCAAATTAAATGATTGTGATAGGTCCTTATAAACTGCCCAGAGCTAAACAAACATGGTTATTATGTGTCTAGGCCTCTCAGCTTACACAGCAGGCAGAGTAATACAAAATTAAAAGATTCCTCCAGGTCTTACAGCTGTGTGTTCCAAAGATTGTTTAATACTCATAATCCATATTTCAATTTTTTTGTCTAGTATGCATAACTAGCATTTTATATTTCAAAAGGTATGATAAATAATAGATACAAATTATGAACCTGTATCAAGGAAATACTAGAAAGTGATTTTGTTTTGCATATCTAAGAAATATTTAACAAGAAGAGGATGTAAACGAAAAAGATTTCAATTCTTTATAAGGAAGTACTTAAGTGGCAATTAATTATGCATCTAAGTATGGGATGGTTTAGTGGCATTTCAGAGAATATCTGTCATAGGCAGTAGTCCCCCAAAGTCCTGCACCGCAGTCTCCAGTGTCTGCCTCAGAGCCAGCTTCTGGCATGGCCCAGAGATGACATTGAAGTCCTAGAGAGTCCCCAAGAAGGAAATTCAAGTTTTGAGTCTCAGTCTGTTGGCATTACCAAAGATCACAGTGCCGATGATGCTCTGCTCCTGAGAGGATATCATGGGGCTCTTTAATTAGGAAAGACATGAGAAGCAATTTGTTGACAGCCCTTGGAAGCCAGGTGGCAAGGTATGGGCTTATATGGTAATGCCTGAAGGGGTGTTCTGCATCTTTTTGCCGACGGGGATGGTTCCCAGAGGGGCCCAGATGTTCTGAAGCCTTGCTGTTGGACTCCCAAAGCAGTGAGAGGAAGAAGGTCAGTGATGGGGGAATGTCTTTCTGTATGCTATAAAAATATGTTGCTCTGATTGGTTGATAAATAAAGCTGTTTGGCCAATGGTGAGGCAGAAGAGGTCTAGGCGGGACATTCTAACTAGAGAGGAGGAAGGAGAAAGGAGAACAGAGGAGACACTGCCAGCTGCCACCATGAGAAGCAAGATATAAAGATACCAGTAAGCCATGAGCCATGTGGCAAAGTATGGATTTATAGAAATGGGTTAATTTAAGATGTAAGAGCTAGCTAGCAAGATGCCTGAGCCAGTAGGCCATACAGTTTGTAATTAATATAAGCCTCTGTGTGTTCATTTGGGTCTGAGAGGCTGTGGGACCGTGAGGCCTCAGGAATGCGAGACTGGAGCCAGGCAGGCACAGGAAAAATTTCAGCTACAGGACAGCATGCTATCAAAGTTGCCCTGTTGCTTATATTTGATAGCAGAATAGAATTTCGTCTTTCTGACACACTGTGCTTCAGTGAATAGGAAGACTCTTAAATAAATAGTTTAGACTTGGCCTGACACCATGCAGGGTCCCTGGGATATCAACTTGGGGTCACTTGGTACTTACACCTCTCTCTCTATCCATCATCTATCCATCTATCTATCTATCTATCTATCTATCTATCTATCTATCTATCTATCTATCTATCTATCTATCTACCTGTCAGTCTGTGATAGGATCTTACAATGTGGTCCCAACTGGCCTGGTAGTTGTGATGTAGATCAACTTAGCCTGAAACTCACAGAGATCTACCTGTTTTTACCTCTGAGTGCTGGGGTTAAAGGTTGTGCCACCATGCCCAGCATGCTTCTTAGTCATACACAGTGATGGCTGGTATGGATTGGAGAGCCAGTTCACACTATTTGAAGGGGTGGATTCATTTCATTGTTAGTTTGCAATTGCTTTATGAATTCTACAGTTCTCTTGATTAATTATCTCATTAAACCATATTAGTTAAGTGAAAAATAATGTCCTCATTTTAGACAAAATGAAACTGAGTTTACTATGTCCAAAGGACCTTGGCTGACCTTCTCCTGTCTGAGAAGTTCCTGTTTTTTGAACACCAGGGTCTGGCAGTTGGCAGGTCTTGGACACACACTTGGTCACTGCCTACCTTCCTCATCAATTACTTTCTCAACATGGAGGCTGTGACTGGTTAACTGGCTCTTAGCTATGCATCTCTCTACCAAATAGTGCATGCTCTTCCCTCTCTAGTCTATACCTTGTTCTTACCAAGTCACAAGGTACTTGTCTCTAGCACTCTGGAAAGTCTGGAAGGTACAAAGCCTTGGCTGAAGGTGTGGTTGAATGGGTGACTCTGGTGGTTGATTGGGTGACTCTGGTGATTGACTGGGTGACTTGTGGTTGAATGGGTGACTTATGGTTGAATGGGTGACTCTGGTGGTTGAATGGGTGACTCAGGTAGTTGAATGGATGACTTAGGTGGTTAAATGGGTGACTTGTGGTTAAATGGGTGACTTGGGTGGTTGATTGGGTGAATTGTGGTTGAATGGGTGACTTGGGTAATTGAATGGGTGACTTGTGGTTGAATGGGTGACTTGGGTGATGAGGCTGTTCATGAGGTATTTAAAAATGACATCCTACAGCTTTATTATGCTGTTCGACTTAATTTCATTCAATCCATTGAATTTGAGGCATGGCTGTTTTATATGAATTCTGTCTGGTATCCAATGTCCAGTATTTTCCCTTCTTTCTTAAAAACGGTATGAGTTTCCTATCTTTCCTTGTCGCCAGGAGGTCATGTTATGGATGGTGCTTTCAGGGGACGTCCTTTCCCCTTCTGCCTGGCTACACAGATATGATGTCTGGAGCTCCAGCAGCCATCTTGGCCCATGGAAGATCCTTGTGAATAGAAGTGTTAGGATGATACAAATGGAAGGCAGAAGGTGCCTAGGCCCCTGGTGGCATGCTAGGACACTAACCTTGTGTTCCCTCATGCTACCCTGTGAAATAAATACAATTTGATCTCATTTAGCTGTTCTTTCCTTCTGGGGTCTGAGTGCACCTTCTAACCACTGAAGCAGGAAAGCCGAACAAAACCCATGAGTGGATCTCTAGGGACGGCAAACACAGCTCACTAGTGTGGGTCAGAATATGATTTGATCTAATGGAAACATAATCTGAGTGGGAAACATTCCAGAAAAAAACTAAAGTTAATCTTGAGGAAGTGCTCAGGTAGAGACAGGAAGGGGAAGAGGAAAACCTGCTAGGAAAAGCCTGGATACCAGGAAGTTAAGCATTAGCAGCTGAGGACTTGCAGTAGTGAATAGCACTGGTGTGCAGAGATGACCCTCTTGGGGTTTTCAGCAAGTACCAACCCCCAGGCATGGACTTTGCTCTGTATGTCCTGATCTGGAACACACTGCAAGTTACCATGGGTCATTTGGTATACTGTCTGTCAGCATCCTCAAGTCCCTCATTCTAAACATATCACTTAAGTGGTGAAATTTTAAGCTGTAGAAAGCATTGTTTTCCTTTATGAGTTTGGCCATAACTGAGTTGAGATGGCTGTTTATCGGATTCAGTTTCCTAGGTTAAAAAGCTTTCTTTGGTCCAGGTAGGAGAAGTGGTGGTGGGGTTTTCTGTCTGTGGAACTCTTCTGGGTTACAGTCTAGGAGGAGGCATTCGCCATTGGTACATTAGAGCAGTGGTTCTCAACCTTTCTGATGCTGGGACCCCTTAACACAGTTCCTCATGTTGTGGTGAACCCCCAACCATAAAATTATTTCATTGCTACTTCATCACTGTAATTTTGCTCTTGTTACAGATCACAATATAAATGACTGATAGGCAGGATATCTGATATGTGACCTCCGTGAAAAGGTCATTCAACCCCCAAAGGGGTCAGGACCCAGAAGTTGAAAATTGATGCATTATAGGGACCATACTCGAACCAGCTCTTAATGCAGGTGGTAGAAGGGCGGGAAGCAGAAGGGATGAGCTGAAAGAAGAGGCCCCGCCCCCAAGGCTGATGAAACCATGTCCAAGATGAGCCCAGGCCCTGGCTCCTTCCAAGCTGAGACTCATAAGTGTCCTATGTGGTCATCCAGCCCCATTTCCCCACTGTGGTGACACTAGCTCTTGCATTTCAGATGCCACAGCTGCAAAATGGACAAAAGCAGCTTAGGACTTCTAGTCACTGCTTTAGTGGTTCTTGTAGAAGGTGTGCCCTCAAAGTGTGGGTCTCTGTATGAGAGAGAAACAGGTGTCAGCTGGATAACATCACTCAAACATGGGGATTGCTATGGGGCAGGTGGCATTAAATACTGATACTGATGGTACACTGGCAAGCAAAACATCTGTCCAGTGACAGGTGTGCCTCTGTATGAGGGAAATATAGTTTTACCCCTTTGACAGGGTAATGGTTTTGGAAATGTGGCTGCCTGCACAGACTGCTTGGATCAGAAACAACTCCTGGACTGCTAAGTTCTGTTAAGTGTATAGCACTGGGTGTCCAGCTAGGAGACCCTGAACACAAGTATTTATGAAATGGGCATGGGGACACATGTCTGTATTAATGAATGAATAAATGGGTAATTGATTGTGTGGGAGTGTGTTTCCATGTGTGCCTGTGCGCGCGTGCGTGCGTGCGTGCGTGTGTGTGTGTGTGTGTGTGTGTGTGTGTGTGTGTGTGTGTGTGTGCATGTGCACATGTATACATGAGGACTAGAGGTCAACCCCAGGAGTCATTACTTCCAAATTGTCCATCTTATTTTCTGAGACAAGGTCTCTTTATGGCCTGGAGCTCTCTAGTTAGCTAGGCTAGTTGGCCACTGAGTCCCAGAGATCTGTCTGTGTCTGCCTCCACAGCTCTGGGCTTGCAAGCAGGCACTACACAATCAGCTTTGTATGTAGGTGCTGGCCCTCAAACTCAGGTCCTAATGCTTGCATGACAGGCATTTTAGTGATGGGATTATTTCCTCATCTACAACTCTGTGTTCTTAAGCAAGCTCTGCAGGTGACCCTCATACTCACAAAGGTTTCTGAGAGACCAATTCTAAAGGGGCAACGAGAGTTGTACGAGATGTTATGAATGGAGTGTCAGGGTTCATGACATAAATGGGAGAAATTATTTTTGTCTCCTGAAGACACAGTGATGTAGACATTAGTTTACTCAGAAAAATTGGGCAAGTGCATGCAAGTGGAAGAGAGGGTCATCTTCGTTCTCTTTAGACCTCAGCGGAGGCCAGAGAGAAGCCACACTGGTCACAGCCTGCTTCAGCTCCAGTGGAAGGTTGAGGTCCATTGTGGTGATGTCTTGTGTAGTTAGTGACAAAGTGACCTGAGGACAGATGAAGGAGAAGGTCCCTTTCCCAGCAGCAAAATCCCTCGAGACGGCCAGGTTGCAGGAAGGAAGGGGAATTTTCATGCCAGGATGGAACCTTGTTAATGAAGACGTGAAGGTGTGGCTGGAGGCAGGCATGGCACCGGGAGCTCGGCTGAAAAATTATCGACAGCTATATTGCTTATTCCTGTAGCGGTTAGGAAATGAAATGCCTCGATCCCACCAAGTCATTGCATTAAGTCACTACAGGGGACATTCAGCTGCTTTTCTGGGAAAGACAAGCAGTCAACTGTACTCCAACCAGGTTAACTGTCAGGAGGAGTTTGGCTCAAATTTCTCTTAGTTCAGCTAACATACTTCCTCCCTCCTGCAGATGTAAGCAGAAGTCTACATAAATAAATAAATAAATAAATAAGGGCGACTAGCAGTCAGAATAAAACAGCATGTTTGTAATGTGGGGCCCATGCTTCCAGGACAAAATCAGCAAAATTCATAATTGTTTTGTTGAGGAGGGAGGTTAGAGGGTGGGATGTGGGTTGGAGCGGTGTTAAGCCCTAAAATAAGCCACAATCATGGGGATGAGCCAGCTCTTCAAAGGCCCAGGCAGGCAGCTGTGTGCTCCCTTTTCCTCTGCAGGAAGAAGGTCAAGTACTTCATTCTACGATGAGCAGATGGGCAACCACACTCAGGATGATAACAATTAGTAGGAGTTAAAAAAAAATCTATGGAGATTCTCATTTGAAGAATTAGCAGGAGGAAAGTATGGCCCCAAAGGTTGGGAACAAAAGTAACAGAAAAACTATTAGTTGGTGTTAGAATTGTTCTTGTAATGTCTCAAGTTTTGAGGGTCTTTCCAGAGCCTCCTGTGAATCTGTACATGCAGAAAGACAGCCACAGAGCAGGCAGCTACTGTGCCATCCCTGTCTACATAGTGTTAAATTTTTGTCCAGTCTTTTTGGCCGTCAAATTTCACAGCAAGTGTTGTGGAGACGTTGTGACATCTCAGTCACAGTGTTGTGAATCTTTTCCTCTTGGGTGAAGACAATTGACCTCTTCCCTCACTGACTGTGGACCCTGAGCACAGTGGGTTTCAGTTGCTGGAAGTTAGTCTTTGCTCTCCTCCACCTCCCCTCCCCTAGTCTCCTGCACACAGTGCTATGCAGGGTATATTATGGGGTCTATTATGGCACCATATATCTCAGTCCTCAAAGTTTACAAAATGACTTCCACTTGTGAAGGAATCTTGCTCTTTTCCCCTCAGCCTTGAATTTGCCCACCAGGCTTGCTGTGAAGAAGGAAGTTAAAAATAAACTATTTCCATGTGGCTGGACCCTGGGATCCGGAGCACAGACTCTACCGCCAGGACACTCGTCATATTGTTCTTGTTGGAAGGCTGGTACTTTAGGAAAGGAGTTAACTGGATCCCAGGGAAAGGTGACAGGAGACAGAGCTGCCTCCCAGCCTCTGAGCTTGCTGTCACGATGCCTGTCCTGACCTGTGGCCTGCGTTGTCTCACCTCAGTCCCTCACGGTGTGCAGATGGGAGAGAAGCGCTGACCTAGCCAGGGCAGGTGTTACGAGTGTTTGGTAATGTTCCCTGACTGCTTTGAAGATGAAAAGCATTATGGGGCACTAAGTACAATAATTATCAGTATAAAACCTCACATAACCCCTTGGAAAACTCAGGACAAACAGGCAGGAAATATAAATGCTTGTGACAGGGGGCCAGGAGCCAAGGTGGCTTGTGAAATGTGAGGACACAGTGTCATCACTGGGGAGAGCCCAAGGGTTTGTGGGACTTTGGAAAGTAAAGGCATCCTTGAGCTGAAGGAAGGAAACTGTAGAGGAGGAGGAGGCTTCTTTGGAGACCTGTTCTTTTCTTTTTTTTTTCTTTTTCTTTCTTTCTTTCTTTCTTTCTTTCTTTCTTTCTTTCTTTCTTTCTTTCTTTCTTTCTTTCTTCTTCTTCTTCTTCTTCTTCTTCTTCTTCTTCTTCTTCTTCTTCTTCTTCTTCTTCTTCTTCTTCTTTTTTTTTCAAGGCAGGGTTTCTCTGTGTATCCCTGACTGACCTGGAACTCACTCTGTAGACCAGGCTGCCCTCAAACTCAGAGATCTGCCTGCTTCTGCTTTCCGAGTGCTGGGATTAAAGGTGTGTGCAATCACTGCCCCTTGAGACCTACATTCTTAAACACCAACAGGACTCTGGGTAGTGAGTACCTGAGGGATTCTAAGAGGAATACAACCAGAGCATATGCCCCATGGTGTGATGAAAGGAAAGCCCCATTCAGTTTGTCTTCGGATCCTCCATCACTTCCCCTCAACTCTATCATAGTAACAGTAGTAGTGTGCTAATTGGAGATCTTTGGACCACTCATACATTCTTTACACCCCCTTCTGGTCACAGATATTGACACCTTGCACAGGTCCTAGAAGGAGGCTTACCTCCTAGCCATTTGACGGTGTTTACAAACCCAAGCTCTCTTATCATGGCAATCTCTAACCTTTCTGGGTTTTCTGAGGTCATTGGCTCATGAAGAGTATGTGGCTGATTTTATGGCCTCATTCTGAAGAGCTGGGCAAGGTGTCCAGGTCAGTATTAAAACTTTTGCCACTCATGGCATCAGTGGGCATTGCAAGGGTTAAGTCTCCCATCTTTCTAAAGGGTGGTGGTAAATTAAAAGGCCCCCCCTTCAAATACATGTTTTACCAAACAAGGCTCTAAAGATACAATGTAATTCTGAACTAGGTCTAAATGACTCTGTCAGGAACAAAGGAAAGAGTATTGAGTCCTGTGTGGAAGACGCTTCCAGCCATATGGCCTGGGAAAAGCACTTGACATTCCTGTGACAAAGTTTCCTGGTCCTCCAAGGGGAGCTTACAGTGGAGTGGAGGACTACATAAGCCAGTGGTTGTCAAGTACTTCAAACAGTGCCAGGCACATAACACAGTGCTGCATGGGTCAACACAAAATAAACTACAGGTTCCTTAGCAAGCTAGAGGAAAGGGTAAAGGAAGCTCAAGTCCAGCCCCTGAGCTAGCCACAAATGCATCAAAGCTAATACCAAAAGAGAGAAGACAAAGATTTCAGTGTGCTAAAGAAGACAGATGTTTCAAACAAGTTCACAAGGGGTGGAAGTGCCAGGGTGGAGATGAGCTATGGTGGAGATGAGCTATGGTGGAGATGAGCTATGGTGGAGATGATAAGCTATGGTGGAGATGAGCTATGGTGGAGATGATAAGCTATGGTGGAGATGAGCTATGGTGGAGATGGGCTATGGTGGAGATGAGCTATGGTGGAGATGATAAGCTATGGTGGAGATGAGCTATGGTGGGGATGAGCTATGGTGGAGATGAGCTATGGTGGAGATGATGAGCTATGGTGGAGATGAGCTATGGTGGAGATGATGATCTATGGTGGAGATGATAAGCTATGGTGGAGATGATGAGCTATGGTGGAGATGAGCTATGGTGGAGATGATGATCTATGGTGGAGATGATAAGCTATGGTGGAGATGATGATCTATGGTGGAGATGATTAGCTATGGTGGGGATGGGCTATGGTGGAGATGAGCTATGGTGGAGATGAGCTATGGTGGAGATGGGCTATGGTGGAGATGAGCTATGGTGGAGATGGGCTATGGTGGAGATGATAAGCTATGGTGGAGATGAGCTATGGTGGAGATGATGAGCTATGGTGGAGATGGGCTATGGTGGAGATGATAAGCTATGGTGGAGATGAGCTATGGTGGAGATGAGCTATGGTGGAGATGGGCTATGGTGGAGATGACAAGCTATGGTGGAGATGATGAGCTATGGTGGAGATGATAAGCTATGGTGGAGATGAGCTATGGTGGAGATGAGCTATGGTGGAGATGAGCTATGGTGGAGATGATAAGCTATGGTGGAGATGAGCTATGGTGGGGATGAGCTATGGTGGAGATGAGCTATGGTGGAGATGATGAGCTATGGTGGAGATGAGCTATGGTGGAGATGATGATCTATGGTGGAGATGATAAGCTATGGTGGAGATGATGATCTATGGTGGAGATGAGCTATGGTGGAGATGATGATCTATGGTGGAGATGATAAGCTATGGTGGAGATGATGATCTATGGTGGAGATGATTAGCTATGGTGGGGATGGGCTATGGTGGAGATGAGCTATGGTGGAGATGGGCTATGGTGGAGATGGGCTATGGTGGAGATCACTTCTCCAGGAACCTGAGAGTTGAACTCGATAGAGTCTAGAATTATGGAGGACAGATGCCAGTTGGGGCTCACTAAGGTGGGTGAGCCACACTTTGTGTGGGTGGCTCCACTCCATGGGCTGGGGCTTTGGCCTGAATGAGAAGACAGAAGCCAGCTGAGTGCCAGCACCCCTCTCTCTGCTCTCTGACTGCAGATACGCTGAGCTGCCTCTAGCTCCTGCTGACATGCTGTCCCGGTCGTGGTAGACTGTACCCTCTAACCATACACCCAAATCAAATAAACCATTTCCCCCTTAAATGCCTTCTGCTCTAGCATTTTCCCACAACAAGAGGAAAAGGAACTTACGAACAGACTGAGGGAGAAAGCTGAGCCTGGAACAGAAGCAGGCGTACCAAGAACTTGACCAGCATTGCAGGACAGCTCCTAGGTGACAGGACTAAGAGGCCATCAATCCTGAGCCAGAGCAGCAGTGACCATAGAGGGGAGGTCATGTAAGTGGCAGCTAATGTCAAGGACAGAAAGGGTCATCTGGAACCTGGGCACTGGAGGACAGAGGTGAGGGAGGGCCAGGGGAGTGCAGAGCTGGCTAAGAGAGGAGGAGAGGTCCAGTAGGAAACTGGGCCCATGAACACCGATATTTACAAGGAGGTGAGCATAGGATATAGAGCAAGAATGACCTGGAAATGGTCCCGAAGCCCACACAGAGACACAGGAGAAAAGGACTCAGCAACACAGATGGGGTGTCACTACAGCATCAGGAGCATGGGTCACCTGAAAGGGCTCAGGACAAACTCTGGATATCTCAAGGAGCAGAGTTTTTTGTGTGTGGCAAAGACAAAGTCATGTGTGAAGTAAATCCACTTCCTGCCTCTCTGACAGGGCCCTTTAATAGTCAGAAGCCGAGGTGTGACTGAACCTGGCCACTGATATGAGCAGAAATGGGGGTATCATTCCTGCCTGGTCCCCAAGCCTTCCTTGGACTTTCTCTCTTCCAGGTGGGTGCAGACCAGAACAGAGAACTTTGAACATGGCAGAGCACCAGGCTAGATGAAACTTGGGTCTCTGACATGATCAGGAAGAGCTGGGGGACTGTGCTGCAATAAACCACTTGGATGTGTGAATTTCTTTAGTAAATCAATTTATGTTACTGAAGTAGCTGGAGTGTAGCTGTGGTAAACAGGGCTAATCTAAGGTTAACAACATCTTGAGATCTTCCTGATCTTGAATAGCAATGGAAACCTTCCCACATTTGGTCACTACCCAGCAAGATGATTGGGTTTTCTAAGAATGTATTTCTTGGTTAACTGTGTTGAATTTTTTACCCCTACAGTTACTTATGGGGATGTTTATGATCAGACTAGATGATTTAGCATTTAATGTGTTTGTAAACACCATGGAAAGTGTAGGAGAGAACACTAAATGAACAGGGGTCTCCTCAATGTCTTGGGGTTGAGGTACATGACAGTCAAAGGTGAAGGGGCTGGACCTGTAAAGGAGTCCTCCTATTCAGGAAATATTTCATCAACTGACTCCCCCATGGCCTTAGTTTGAAGATAAAATACCATACAGCATCATCACTTGTGACCTGATTTTGACAAAGCCTAATACTTTGTATTTGCATGTATACATGTGCTCATGTGTGTGGGCTTGGTGTGAGGCCTCAGGTCCACATTGAGTGTCTTCCTCAGTCACTCACCACCTTATATTTTTGAGGTAGGATCTCCCATCGAACCCGAAAGTCACTGGCAGTCAAGCCCCAGGAATTATCCTTTCCTTGGACCCCAGCACTGGAGTTACAGACACACTCCGATGAGTCTGGGTTTCATAAATGTGGGTTCTGGGGGATTGAACTCAGGTCTACATGCTTGCAGAGTAGGCACTTGGTTGCAAGGCCCCAGGAAGCTTTTTGAACCAAGAATATTCATAGTTTTCCCAAATGTCTTGGTTCAGCACTTGAGAGCATGATAAACTGTGATGCACGCACGGTCTGGGTTAAGTCTCCACAGAAGACTTTTGAAGCCTAGTGAGAGTCACTCAAGGAACATGAGTTCCTGGGAACTTGTGAGGACCCTACGACTCTCACTTAACTACCACATTAACAGGACAGAGGCAAGTGACTTCAAGACAATCAGGGACGGCTCTGAAGAGTATCACGTCTGACCATGGCTAAGTCTAAGTGAGGAGTGAGTGAGTCTTCTGTGTGTGGGGGGCATATCTTTCTGGTCTTCAGGATGAACTCCTTTCTTGGTGAATTAAGTTTCTGAGCCGCCACACTGCTCTCCATCTGGATCTTCCGAATTTCAAAGCTCTTTTCCATTTTAATGGAAGTGCTATTTGTGTTTCTAAATTTATAGATTTTTTGATGTCTCAGAAGTTCACTGCACTTTGGTGTCTGCTTCCACTAAACGTTTCTTAAATGCAGAGATCGTGTTTAGCCAAAGGCAAGAAGGGACGAAGCTCCCTTCACAACTTAAGAGTTTGCTGAGGACTCAAACGGGACCGTCTGTTTGGTCAACACAAAACGGTTGTCTCTACAGTTAGTTCTGGCATTAACTTTCCCCTGCCGAGGGGATCTGACACTTGGTGAAGAAATGACCTGTAGAAATTTGGAATCACGAGGCCTCCTGCCTGCTTTGTGATCTTGAGGTCTCTTGATAATTGACGCTATTGTTGCATGGATGTCTCCCTCTTTATCATTCAATACAACTCCTCTTGGGTCTAAAAGGGTAAGCCAGAAGGTCTTAGCTGTGTGGTCTGGTTAGGGGCTGTGCAATTCCATACTTCCTCAGGCACAAACCTAAATTCCTACTGCATCATTTTGTAAAAAGCAAGTGAGATAGCCAATGTGATATTCCTTGGGAAGCACATGTGTAACTTCACCTACAGATGTCATCTTCTTGACTCACCAGGGTCAGTCTCTTAAGAATCTTAAAAGTACAGCTATGGGGATAAAATGTGGATGTAGATTCTTGCACATTGATAGTCAAAATGCAAGCCAGCCCTACCGCACCATAAGGGAGCAGTTGGGGAGAGCCTATGACAGTCGTGTTCAGCAGCACTTTGCTCTTAGTGTGGTTTAAGTGCTCTGAGGTCATTCTAATATGCAGTCAAGAGTAGATCCCCAGTTCCAGAGCCCTGAGGATACTGGGTTCTGTGGCTATCTTCCTATATCTAGGCCTATGACCTTGTGTCTGGGTCTCTGTAACATAGAAGGAATGCTTGGCAAATATTTTGCATATGCAGGAACCTACCACTCAGTTTCCAAAATTTGTTTTTGCTTTCCAAGGCTCCAAGACACTTCTGTGTAATTATGGTCAACTTGTAACCGTCAGAAGTTTTGTGCTAACCACTGAGGACCTCAGAACAAACACACCAACTCAACTGAGTGGCTCCATGGGTGATTCCTAAACTAACACACTTGAAGCTGTCTTTCTCAGAAAGTTACAAGGATAGACGATGTAACAAGGTCCCATGCTATATGGTGTAGAAGGTATTGAAGTCTTCTTGTTAGGAGAGAAGACACCTGGACCCGTATGCCCCCAGGACAGGTGTTAAAGGTCTTGAAGAGGATGTAAGGTCCTTTGGTCGAGTGCATGTGTGTCACCGGCTGACCTTGGAGGTGGTGATCTCTCACAGAAGACACAAAGTGGGGAAAAATGGCCAGTGGAAGGGAAACATTCTGATGTGTTATCCAGCCTGAAGGAGCCAGCTTTGGGACCAGGTACAGCCTTTCTCTGAGCTGCCACACCCTCATCTGTGCTCTGACTGTCAACCTGTCGGGTCTCTGCTGGCCTCTCTGAGAGAACAGCACCTGAAACAATGGCCCATTCCTTCTGGGGTCTCAGCACACACAGACATATACTTACATGCATGCACATGTATGCTCATACCCACAGGACATGTACACAATCACACAGGCAGTGTTCCTGAGTTTGTGGATGCACACACATGTATAGAGATATAGACAGCAGTATTCAAGTGCTCACACACGTGTATACATACTTGCAAGTGAATGTCACACTCTCTTGCTCATTCTCTCTCTCTCTCTCTCTTTTACACACACACACACACACACACATACACACACACACACACACACACACACCTTTACATGACTTCTTGCATGTGTATATACAGACATGCATACACATGTCTCTTGTCTCGTATGTATGCTCTTGCTGTTGTCCACACATGTACTTAAAATCTCTTCTCACACACAAACACACATACGACAAGGCCAGCATTCCACACTTCATTTACACACTTTCAGAAAGCAGGAACAGATGAGGCAGAAACTAAGTATCAAAGTCATCTGGAGTGTTTTTATGCTGTCCTGAGGATCCTCTGGACCTGGATTAGTCCCCTTGTTTGCCCCACAGGGCCTGATACTTCATCTTTACATGGATATGTCTCCCAGGGAAAGAAAGCATTAACTGAGCTGAAGGAATGAAGTTCGCCGCAGAAGAAGAGGTGAGAAAAAAGAATAAAGGGCAAAAGACTCCTCTACTCCTATCTGTAAGAAAAAGAAACAATTTTTAAAGGACGCATGGCGTGTCCTGAATATTTGTATAAAGAACGGCATGATCTTGTTTACTTCGGATGGAGCCCCTATTTCCTTCCTAAGACTCCTGGTGGTCACATTCACCAGCTACAGAGTTCACCAGATGAAAATCAGAAATACAGAGAGTGAACACACACACACACACACACACACACACACACACACACACACACACGAGTATTGGCAGAACAGAGGAACCCTGTGTGGGGCTCTGTGCATCAGGGATATTTCCAGATCAGTCATCCACCTCCTTGGTTCTCATCACCCTTGACCTGGTTCCACAGTTTCAGGGAAAACCTAAGGAGGGTTTGGGTTGGGTGGGGATGGGGTTTGCACACCATGGTGGACAGCTGGGAAAAGTTGTCCTGATAGCACCCAGCCTTATTCCTGCTCAGGACAGGGATGGCTAGGGACTAGCCACATCCCATGTGGGCCACCAGGAAGCTGCCCCTCCAGTGCCACCCTGATGTCCTTGGCAGAACAATGTCCTACCAACATGCTCTCCTTCTTTGATTTGATCTACACACTTGTGTAAATGGCAGAGCCATGTCTAATTAATAAGGAAGCTAAGGCCTAGAGGCACATTTACCTGAGTTCACCACAGCTAAGAGCCAGAGCTTGACTTACATCACATGCATTCAAATCTAGTCCCTTAGCTATGGTGGCAGGAAAAAATAATAGCTGAAGACAGATAATAATAAGCGGTGATGGGTGTTTTACAAAGTGTCCTGTACCATTGTAAGTAGATTTGATGCATCAGTTTGCCTAATTCTTACAGTCTTATGTGATGGGTACTTTTATTACCCTCAGTGAGCAAGTGTAGAAATCAAGCCCCACAGTTCAATGGTTTGCCAGAAGCCACATAGTCAGGGAAGGGAATGGAACATTGGTCTAACTACCCAGCTGTCCAAGCCTGACCTCCCAGCCTCTCCCAATGGAGAGACACATGAGTACCACCTTCCCATTATGGACATCCATGTAAGGCTTCACCCCAGCAATTACCACATTAAGGACAATTATTCAGACATGTGCCCTGTGTGTTCTGTAACCGGAGAGACATTTTATGAATAGAGTTAAAACAAATTCCTGAACATTAAGTAAGTAGTGTTTTGTTTTGCTGATGAGTCTCTGGATGGACACACATGCCAATGGAACATGCACACTGACAGTTGGCCCTCTCTTAAGTGTCAGGATTAGTATAATGGCTGAAGTTGGTTCCAAGTCCCCAGAAATAGAACTTTTCCTAGGCATACCCAAGGTGCCTAGGGCCATTTCTGCTGTTCTAAAGATGAAGAGGGTCTTCAAGTCCTACAATGGTGAAAAGTGACAGCTTAGATAGCATGATGAGGTATGGTGTGATTTTAATGGCTGTATGAACCATGGATATGGTCCTGGGGGACTCTGAGATAGCCTCTCGGGCTCCTCTGCCTTGACTCTAAGGAGTGTAAGTAGAAGACAGACATACCTATGCTGCACTCTGAGAGGACAATGACCACCTGTTCCTAAGGCAGTTTCCATCGCTGTGATCAGATTTTAGAGGGACATCTTTTTTTGGTGACAGATGAAAACTTGTTCTGGGCCACTTGAATGCAGGTGTTGAGGGGAACTTATTGTAAAAGCAACAGATGTTTCCCTGCCCCCACTCTTCCTTGCTCCAGAACAGGGCATCTGTGCAAAACAAGGACAGACATGTGGGGCTGCTGTGGTTCCTTCCAGCCTCATACCCTTTGTCCAGCTTGCCACAACCTGCTTGGGCTTTAATGTGCTCTCGGGACACAGGTTGTTGTGGTGCTAGGACAACATACAGTTTACCCTCCTGGGACCAGAAAAGAGGTTGGTTCTGTGCTCTCTGCAAGTCCCATGGAGACTGCTTTGGCCTCAGGATCCCTTAAAATCAATACCTCTCAATATCAGGTATGTCAGACCTGTGAAGCAGCATGGGGCAAACTGAAAGGTATGCTGGGAAATTTCAGAAATGAAGGTTGTGCTTGACAAGGTTCTTTGATGTAGGTTCTACTGAGGTCAGATGTGGACAGGACACTCTAAAACTCAGTGACCTGGGAAGGCACTGGTATGGAGACTGACTGGTTGTGTTTGCTATCGTTCCTAAGACCCAACATCTGTCTTCACAGAGGCAACTGCCTTCCTCTACCTTATTGGCTCCAGTGGCTTCTTCATTGCCAATCCAATTCAAGAACATTCTTTTATCCCGAGTCCAGGCGACAATATCGATAATTGAGTGCACATGAAGATGATTTAGTGTACTTCATTCCTAGTCACTCCTTCTCAAGTACCAGAGCTTCTGGAACATTCTAGCACTGCTGTAGGAGAGTCAGTGAAGCATCTCTCCCAGTGAGCAAGTGGCCTAGCTGTGTAGAAAACCTAGTGACTCAGTGGGGTGAGGCCCGCCCTTTGTGACTTGAGTAGGTGATGCCTACAGAGAGTCTTCTGAGACACAGAAGGGTGAGGGCTGAATACCTGGAGTTTTCAGAAGCCATGCTTGAGCTTATACAAGATTACAGCCATTCAGCAGTCACTCAGGCAATTCTGAAACAGGTCTTGGAGTGATGAAATCAAGCGTTCTGTGTCCCCGTTTAGAAATTATTGAGCAGAGAGCCCTAAGTCAGGCTTTCCCTACCCCAGGCCCTTCTGTAAGAGGAGGGAGTGAGTTTTCATCTATCGCTGGAGCCCTTTGAAGTACAACCTCTCTTGGGTTAATGGCCCGAGCCAGAGAGAGGAATCCTTTTACAGTAAATAAACTCAAGTCTGAAAAGGCAACAATACCATTTCTAAACAAGTAAACATGCCTCTGTCTTGGCCTTTGCTCACTTGAGACCATCCCCTGGCATTCCTGCTAATGGGACAAACACTCTTCACTGTAAAGGGGAATGAACAGGAGAGGCCACTGACAGGTTTCCAGCCTCTCTTCTAGTTAGTATACTTGCAGAGCATTTTATCAAGAGATAAAAGTGTGTGTGTGTGTGTGTGTGTGTGTGTGTGTGTGTGTGTGTGTGAGAGAGAGAGAGAGAGAGAGAGAGAGAGAGAGAGAGAGAGAGAGAGAGAGAGGATGAAAAGGGAGCAGTGGAGAGAGGGGGGGAAAGGTAAGGAAAGGAAAAAGACTTCGCTGCACGGTTTCTTCTCCTGCCTGACCCAATTATCAGATTTTGCATTTAAGTTTGAGACAGAAGATCAAACAGCAAGAGGCACTTTGTACTTCTGCCAGGAGACCATATGATATCTCTCAGCGACTCTCCTGCATGCCAGGAATACGGAACCATGCCTCTCAGCTGGGCCTGCATATGGTGTGATGTGTTTAAAAAAAAAGAAGAAGAAAAGAAAGAAAGAAGAGAAAAAGAGCAAAATTCGTAAGGGACTGTGCTCATGGAGTGGGGCCAGGATTTTTAGCACTTTATCAGTTACAGAAGAAAAGGCAAAAAGGCACAATCTAATTATAACTCTCCACAAACAAGTCACAAGCCCATGAGGACTGCAAAGAGGACTAGGGTCTGTGTCACGCTTACTTTGCAAAATTGGTCATGTCAAGGGCGGTTTTTATGCTATACAGAGCGTGTTACAAGGTATGGATCAGATCTGTTCTGGCAACGTCTACGCTCATTCTTCCATGAATGGGAAGGGCTGAATTTCTCCCGAGAGGATTGCCATAATAGCACACTGCACTCTGGAGTGATGTGTGTGAGTGATGGGCTGGAATGGGACTTTTTCGTCTTCATAAAGACTTTACAGCTAAATGAATGGAAGGGGTGCCTTGAGAAAGTCACTTCCTAGAGCTGGGGAGTCAGGGAATCCTGATGTACACTCAAGTCTGTCAGTGTGTGGGGTGTGATAAAGGAGCCCTCCCTACAAGGACAAGGGCTGGGAGCACAGTGGTACTCCTTCATGAACCACAGCAGAATTAGCTTCAGCCCAAAGTGCTTAAGTTTCCCAATATACCCAATCCATTTGAGGTTTATAAAAGTCAAGCTCCCCTTTTGGAGAACACAAATGTGGCCAAGCCTGCTTTGTCTTGACACTGAATGGCTGGGTGGACTTCAGAATTCCTCTCCTCCTAGGTTCACCTGGAGGAGGCTCTCTTCTTCCTCTGCATTTCTGTGTCAGTCATTTGCCCTGCCATGCATCCCATGACTGTCAAGGCATGGGCCCTGTTCTTTGTGTCTGTGAGCTCATATAGTCCTCCCACTAAGGGAAGAGCCCATTTCCCTGACTATTATAGACCCATAGCCTTCGTAAAAAATAACCTGAGGGCTTGTGACAAGATGTGGATAATCTGAGTGGAGATGGTCTTCACATTATTATTGTAAATAATACCAAACTGTAGAGAGAAAACTAGAGATGGAAAAACTTAGATATCTTGGGTCTCAGTACCAGAGCAGCCACAAACTGACTTTTTCTAAAATGAGACGTGTGTGTGTGTGTGTGTGTGTGTGTGTGTGTGTATGTGCGTGCACACATCATATACATATACATGCATATCATCTATGTTTTCACACATGTATTTATGTGCCTATTCATAATCACTGAAATCTTATAAAGTTATACAAATATTAAGTATTTGTCACAATTGTATACATGAGGCTCACAGAGATTAAATAATACATCAAAATAAAAGTCTTGGGCTGGTGAGACGGCCCAGTGCCTAAGGCACCTGCCATCAAGCTTGATGACCTGTGTGTGATCCCTGAGCCCCAACTTCTGCAAGCTGTCCTCTGACCTCCATCTGCACACCATGGTGCATGTGCCCCTGCCCCAAACACATAAATAAAGAAGTGTAATAAAAAGTTAAAAAAATAAAGCATGTGCTTGTGTGCCCTGTGCTGAACTAGCCCACAGTTGGAATGGGCTTGTTAACATAGTGTTGAGCTCCACAGAGCCATGAAGCAACGCAACATGGGCTCTGCTCTTCTCAGCAAAGGAAATTTTAGTAGGACATGTGGAAGCTGCCAGTCAAAAGCCAGAGCTTGAAAGAGGCAGCACGGAACTTGGCATTCCTTAGCTGACTTCTAGATTATAAATGATCAAGATGATGAATGTAGGCCACACCTCCTCCAACAAGGCCACATCTCCTAATGTCCACTACATTCATCATCCTCTTGACCATTTTTAAGGCACTTGAAAATTTTTATTGTCTACCTATCATTTATCCATCCACTATCCACTCCAGCCTTAGTCCATCCACTTCCCAGCCATCCTTCCATCAGCCTTGGGTACGCCATAGGTCCTGTGCTCAAACAAAGCTTTCTGTTGAAGGGAACACGGATGCCTTCTCTTTGCTGAGTGGAGGGAGGAGCTCCGTACTAACTCTCTCAGAAGTCAGAGATTAGTCAGCAAAAGAGCAGGAGACAGGAAGATAAGAGCCAGGGAGGGAGGTAGACCTCTTACCCGAGGCCCACGATTGCAACAATCAAACCTCAAGTACCACGTATTTTACAGAACGAGCATAAGGACATGTTGTGTGGTTCACCAGCGCTTTATGAAGGGTTTCTGTGGCTGCCCAAGGAGGCAGTCACTGAGCTACAGTCTCCTTTGAAACAGCTACTTCTGGGACATCATTAGTGAACCTTTGCATGCTTGTAACTGATCACGTTCAGGCCATTATCTCCTAACTACTGCTTAGAATACCTGGACTCATTAGCAGTCTACCACTGAGTGTCATGTGACACTTTTACATCCCACTGCTTGGCAAGTTCTCTGGTTCCTTTCCTTTAACCTTTATCCTAGGTTAGTTCATTTTCACCAGAAAAACTGGAACTTTCACTGTTCACTGCTTAGACTTTCAGATATTTATAACATACTCAATCAGAGAGCCCAATGTTGACCCAAC
Source organism: Onychomys torridus (assembly GCF_903995425.1). Taxonomy (NCBI): domain Eukaryota; kingdom Metazoa; phylum Chordata; class Mammalia; order Rodentia; family Cricetidae; genus Onychomys; species Onychomys torridus. Next base: position 69,952,817 of record NC_050454.1, read on the forward strand.
AGGGTCTGGAATTCGTGTGTGTGTGTGTGTGTGTGTGTGTGTGTGTGTGTGTGTGTGTGTGTGTAGGGAGATGCCTATTTGATTTTGGACTCCACATCAATATTCTAGAACAACCATCTTCCAATTCCATCATAATTGAATAAACAGACGTTCTTACGAGACTCTGTGCCAAGAAGCCTTGGGAGTGGAATCGATTCTATTTACTGGCCCCATTTGACCCTCTTTATTCTCTACGTAAAGACAGCTGTCACGTGCACTGCCACACACAGCAAACAAATGGAGCATCCCAAAGCAAACACGTGCTCCTAAAAAGAGTTGGAAATGTAAATTCTGCTTGCTTCTTGGTGACACAAACTTTGTGTCAGACTTCTGCGGCACATCTATCATGACATAAAACATTACCCTTGATCAGTCTTGTGCAAAGCAGATGTTTATGTATTAGGCTTATTTATTATAGACTGTAGACACCAATGGCTAGTCAGGACATGACTCTGTACTTAGGGGAGAGTGGTCTGGGATTTTATATTGATCATCTCTGCAGAGCAATGAGGATTCACCTTCCAATTGGTGGAGAGCAGTCTGTGCTACTATAGACGTTCATCACCAACCTTCTGCTAACTGTCTCATGTAGTTCCAAAGATTAAACCCATGGGCCAAAGAGCCTGGGGCTACCCTTGACCCACTGCACTTTGGCAACTTCTGAGTCCTGTTACTAAACAAGACTTTACGTTAGTGATTAATTAGTTCTCGTCTGCTGACTGAACTCTTTCTTCAGATTTCCTGACTTAAATTTCTGGAAAGATCATCAAGCTTTATATTTGTCATGAGAGTCCCCCAAATCAGAATAGCCCAGACTAAGCCTGTCTTGTGGACAGATTTTCAAGATCACTGGATAGAAGCCCCTTATAAAACTTTCTCCCTAGGTTCCTTCAGGTGGGTCTGTGCAGAAGGAGGAGGCAGGTGTGGGAGTCTTCCATTCAGGTCCCCAGTCTCCTGAAAGATGTTCCCACCCTGGCACCTGAGACCTTGGAGCGCACAGGCTGGTACAGATTTTTGCCTGTGGGTGGGAAAGGGATGGTCAAGTATCCGCAATTTACAAGCTCCCCAACCTGGACTGGCCATCTCATGCTATCTCTTCAGGGACTAGATCCAGCAGAATCATATCTGTGGAATATTTGTGTCTGGATTTTACAGCACCACACAAGGCTGAGCTCTTTTTAGCACGTCATTCACTTTTCTCTAGAAGTTTTCCATGTAATCAGTGTCTTGCTGCGGAGTTAATCCATTCTCTCCCATGTTCCTGGACAAGAATCCTCTCTAACTCCCCTTTGGCAGTCTAGGCACTAGCTCAATTTGCCAAGAGAACAGTGATGGCCTCCCTTCATGTCACTGACAATTCTGATTGGTGAGTGTGAAAGTCTGTCCTTCGGGCATGGTCATTGTCCTCTTGAACCCTGAATGGCTGTGGTTATCAGCATTGAAAACTGTACATAATTGAGAACCAGTGACTCTGTTATGGTAGGGGAAGGGCTCACAGGCTCCAGTCCTCCCTAAGGATATAGATAGGGTTAACAGTTGCTGTGGGAGAGAGATATTTCCTTCAGCATTACAGCTACTCTAAGTTGCTCACACTAAATAAACAACCATAATTAAAATTATTGGCTCACAAAGCCAGGCAAGGGTGGAATGGTTCCTTTGGTCTCTTACAGATTCCCTTTCTGAGGTAGACCAATAGTTGTTCATCTTCCCAAGAGAAATTCATAAGACTGACCCTATTCCAAATGTCATCACCACTCAGGGCCAAGGGCTCATTCAGCACTGTTAGCATCAGAGGGCCATTTTGACCCTTTCCAGTATTGCCAACTTCATGTATGAGTTATAGAAGGTTGGAATATACCCTGACATCAGGCTATGGAAATATTTCCAGTGAGGGGCTAGAGAGATGGTTCAGTCAGTAAACTGCTTGATGTAGAAGCCTGAATCCCAGCACCGGGAGGTAGAGACATGCTGTATTTAGGGATTGCTGCCCATCTAGCCTAGTCTACATAGTTCCATGTCCCAGTGAGAGACCCTTCTAAAAAACCAAAGTGTGGTATATCTGGAAGAGTGATAGCAAAAATTGACCTCTGGTCTCTACATGCATGCACACACATGTGCACTTGCACGTCTACTTACACCTCTGCACACACAAAAGAAAATACTCTCAGGGAGGGAAAGCTGGTGCTGTGTTCATCCATGATCAAGTGGATTCCTACTGTTCATTTGCCGCCATTATCTCAGTGATTTTGAAGGCTTGTGGTCCAGCCTGGATTATTCTAGCAATTACTTCATATTCCTCCTTTGCTTCCTTGTGTAGTGAAACTTTTAGACAAAGCTCTTCTCTTGTTTTGGTTCATTGTGTTTCAATTTCTTCTTGTTTTGTTGTTGTTCTTGGTTGGAAAAATCCAAGAGTAAAGAGATGAACTAATTAGTGGCACTGCTTGCCTTTATGCCTGATGTTCCTCAGCCACACAAATCATTGCATAAGCAAGGTTGCTCAAGTCCTGAACTTTCAGAGGCAGACCCAGAGGCACCCCCTCATGCTGCCTGACCTGAGGTGCCAATGAAGCAGAGTCTACATTAGCTCAAGATGTGCCCGAGCTCTGCCAAGGAACACTCTTCTGAAACTGGGGCAGATTTTGCATGAAACCTCATTTTCAAACTGAAACCATGAATAAAAAAAAAAGGTGGTTCGGTGTGGTTTTTACTCAAAACCAGGTGAAGCTTTGTGGCTTCGCCAAGTTTTGACTTGAAGACAGAGAGGGCTCACGGTGTGTGGCTGGGTCTCATTTCGCCTCTCATGTTCCATTTGGTTCTATTTCCCAGACCTGAAATCCGGGGGTCAAATGAGGGGCATACAATGAGTAAAGGCATGAAATGGGGTGCAGATGAAGACAATCTCAGCTTTCTAGGGCCATGCAGTCCTCTGGGTTTCTGTCTGCTGCCTCTTCTCCTAATACTCCTTGGAAGGATGGCTCAAACAGCAAGACTTTTAAAATGATTGTTCAGGGAAGAGAGCTATTAACACCATTCAAAAATAGCGAAGGCTATTGGGCTCTTGTTTATGCTAATAAATCCAGTAATAAATCTGTTTTTGTGACTCACAGTTATTGAAAGTTTAGAGGAAAAATTTTTTAAAGCAATGGACAGTGACATTATGCATGCATGGATTTCCACGCTTTAAGAGTCTGCTATGTATCACGTACGTGAACTTACCACATCCTTGGAGTGAATCATGATAATTCACAGACAAGGAAGCTAAGTTTTTAGCAGTTGGATAGTTTGTCCGCACACTAAGAGAGAAGGCATGCAAGTGTAATACAGGCTGACACCCCTTATCTGAGCTACTTGGAAGCAGAAGTGTTTTGGATTTCAGAATTCTTTATATTTAGAGGATTTGTATATACATAATGAAATATCTAGTACTGGCCTAAGACCTAAATCTAAGCATGAATTTCACTTATTTTTCCTTGCATACATAGGCTAGTGGGACTTTTATTGTTGTCCCAGTGTCCCCTCTATTGCTGTGACAAATGCCCCTGAGCAAAGGTGACTTTGAGGAGAGAAGGATTCACTCGGCTTACAAGTTCCAGCCGCCATTTTGAGGAGCTCAAGGCAGGACCCCCAGCAGGTGGTCACAGCACTGCCACGATCAAGAGAAAAGTGAGATGGTGGGCACCCTTGGTGCCTGTACTCGTCGGGATCTCTCGGTCCCACACAGTTCAGGACCCTCTGCTTCGGGAGTCATGGTGCCGCCCACAGTGGACTGGCCATCAAGACAGTCCCCCACAGACATGCTCAGAGGCCAACCTCAGCTGGACAGTTCCTCCATGGGGGCTCTCTTCTCAGGCGACTTTAGGTTGTGGGACCTTGACAAAAATCTAACCACCACAATGTAATATTTTCCAGATACGTATTGACTCAGTAGTGGGAGTTCTTACATAAGACAGTGCAGGGCTCAAAAATACTGGATTGTGAGCAGTTCAGATTTTCAGATTGCCGACATCCCACGTTCACTAAATAGATTACCAGTTGATCAGTGGTAGAGAAAAATGTCTCCAGGGTTTGTCCTCATTCCTTCCATTTGCCAAATTTCTGTCCCTCAGAATCTTTTCAACTTGCCAAGCATATCACAAGATACACCTAAAGCCATAGCATAACATATGGGTAGGAACTGATGAGTACCCTGTGCTCTATAGTGGGCAGCTGTATGGGGAAAGGAGGGTGGGGAGAAGGGGAGAGGAGGGGTGGGAGGAGGAAGCGGGGAGAGGAGGGGAGAGATCATTTCTGTTTTTGAAAGGCATGTGGGTGGAGATGGTAGAGAATGTCACATCTTTGTGAGGCAGCGGCATTTGGGGCTCTGAAGAGGAAGGACCAGCCCTGGAGTCCAGGGAAGAGAAGGACAACCTTGGAAGAGATGTGGGTTGGTGGAAGCAGAGAGGGGCATGGGAGGTGCTGGAGTTTATAGGGAAGAAACACAGAAAGTAGTTTTTGTAAGATAGTTTTAGTCCAAACCACGGGATTTATTGAGTGTACCTAATGCATAAATACTCATGTTTTCTATTAATATTTATTTTAGCTTTCAAATTGAAGTAAAATATTGGAAAATGTACAGGATCCATGTGGTGCTGAATCCCTCACTCTTCTCAAAGATCAATCCTTTATTGTTCCCGAGAGTGGATGTTTGATTGACATGAAGAGAACTGGTAGAAGTGTTATTATCTTTAAAGAATCTCCAGTTGGCGGACACATACCTCTTTGAAGAGCTACCGATTTTGTGTGTGCACTGGAGAAGGCCGTACTAGAGCACATCTCTAGAGGATAATCTTCGTGCTTGAGATGAGGATTTAAGTTCTGAGCCAGCTGTCAATTTTGTGAAATGTCAATTTGGTCAAATCATTGACACCATCCTTCCAGTCAAAGGTTTAATTCAACAGTTCATCGTCCCTGAGTTATTGCCTGCTACTTCATGAGGGAGAAGGGCTGAGATTCAATCCCTAAATAGACTTTGAGGCATCATTACAACACAGGCACTCGAGAGTGGGGCCGTTAGGCATTTGCTGTGGGTTTGGGTCTATGTAGCTGCGCTGTTTGCATGCATGTAACTGCATTAGACGCTGCACATTTGAAGATGTGGGAGAAACACACTGGCACCACAGGACCACAGACCTGTAACCGGAGAGTCTGGACTCAGTGCCTGTCTTTGACCAATATCCTCCTGTGACCCAATGTCATGTAAGAGGTACTGTCAGTCCCTCATGTCCTCCATAGTTTTGCTGTGGATCCACGAGGCAACACAGGAAACATTCAGTGTCTCCATGGGTCTAGGCATGGCCTTACATCCAATGTGGACTCAGAAAATGTTCTTCTGCAGGGATTTGTGGTGTACAGGGGCACGCCTCTGCTGGTTTTCTACAGAATTCAAAAGTAAGTGGTCCATGTGGGGCAGGTGAATGGGAATGCTGCTTAGTAAATGCAAAGGAAATAGACCTCTCTTTCCTGTTGGTTGCCCTGAAATATACAACAGAAAGCTAAGTGTGAGCTGCTGCCAGGAGGAGAAAGAATACTGTCAAACTTAAGGGATCTTTTTTGTAACCTGAGTGACAAGATGCCTGGACAAGCATTAGCATTTTGGAGGAAGATTGACTGATTTTTATTTTATGTGTATGTGTTTTGTATGCTTGTATGTCTGTGTATCAATCACATTTGTACAGTGCCCACTGAGATCAGAAAAAGGTGTCAGATGCTTTGGAACTAGAGTAAGAGACAATTGGAAGCCACCATGTGGGTACCAGGAATGGAACCCGGGTCCTCTGGAAGAGCAGCCAGTGCTCCTAACCCAGGAGCCATCTCTCCAGCCCATGAGCATTATTTTGTTGTGTTTATTTTGTTTGTTTGTTTGTTTGTTTGTTTGTTTGTTTCTGGTTACCTGTCTACCACAGTTTCCCATCTGTCACAGTTGTGTTTCCTGGTTGGAAAGCATTGCCTTTCCCCCTAACCTTTGCTGCTCACTTGTGAGCCAGATCCAGGCAACAAAATCCCAGCATTTATGACCAGCCATAGAAGTGGCTTCAAGGATAGACAGGAGATTCTGCCAGCTCTGATAAGCTGTGAGCTGTGCTATTATTTAAATCTCCGTCTACTTGAAAGCTCATTTTTCTTGTACAGAGACATGCTCTCCTGAGCCACCTGGATGCAAAAAGAAAAGCAGTTTTCAGTGACCTCAGACTCTCCCTTGCCAGAATTCTCAGACAGGACAGGACTTTCGTCTGTGCTGGGCCAGGCAGGCTCCCATGTCTTCTAGGAGATGGATTACCATTCTTTGTATTGAGGAGAGTCAGGATTTCGTCCTGCTGGACCAAGCTTGAAATTCTGAAATCTCCAGCCATACATGGATACCTGGAGCTACTGAGGATCAGAGAAGTTGCGTATCTTCTGGGATGTCTCCTGTGACCCCCATAGCCCCAGAGATGACAGGAGCTTCCAGAACCTCTGCTTGGAGACACACTCCAAGCTTTGTTTATACACTGGAAAACCGTCTTAAGTCCTTCCTGTAAGTAGTCATTATCTTAATGGTCAATGCTTTCTGTTTGTTTGCATAGGGTGATCACTCTGAGGCCAGTGCCAAGCATTCTGTACGATTACAATTGCAAACAGCCTTTGCTAAGAAAAGTCTGCATTGTGTTCAGCCAAGTGCTTTATCAGGGAATGGCGCAGGGATGCTTGTGGTATGGAGGTGATGGTTTATTTCAGGCAGAATAATAAATAGGTGCTAATATCAAACCACCAGACCAATAGCCAGGCTGCCTGGAGGCAGACATATTGCTCATTTTATGATTGTATGTTATATACCTGCTCCTTAATATTTTGATCACCTTCCCTCAAGATATACAGGTCACTTGATAACAGGGACATATTCTGAGATATGTGTAATTGCACTCTTGGGTGAGTGTCACTGGGTGTAGTTACACAAGCCAAGGCAGATTTGGCGTTGCCGGGTGATATACAACCTCAAGAGACTACCATCGCACACTTGTGGTCCACTGTTGACTACAACACCGTTGGGTACCATGTAAGCCTCCATCATCTGGTAAGCTTATTTGACATCGACATCTGTCCTGAAGTTCATCTGATCATAGTCTGATGATTTGCTGTAGTGACATAAGGAGATGGGTTTTGGAAGGGGGAGTAAATGGCTTGTGTGCAATCCTTCCGGCTCTTGCTCTCCAAACAACATAATAGACACAGTTCAAAGGGCAGGATGGAGAGCAGAGTGCTGGTGATGCCTGTTAGAGCCCTGGGGACTCGGACCATGCTTCCTCGTCCTGAGCACAGTTCAGCCTCTGTCAGTACCTAGCCTAGGAGTCTCCTCGTGCTTAGATGAGATTACAGCACGCACTCGGCAAACCGTTAGACACATTGAGTCAGTTCACACAAAGCATTCTCGTGGACTCTGGTGTGAGTGAGGGCTGTCGAAGGCCCTGCCAGCATCACATTCATCTTGCTATTAAGGAGGGCCTTTGGGCCTCTCTGGGTCTCACTCTTTCTCTATGGACTGAAGGCTAAGTACAGATACTACTTATCCAGTTTGTAAACAAGGAGTAATGTAGCCTCTGAGGGAAAGCCACACAAAGGAAAAGACTGAAGTGTGTCTGTCCGTGCAAGAGACTGTGGGAAGGCCGGGCTAGCATGGCTGCTCAACACAGTATTGTCCTGAGCACACAGACAGGGAATGGGGACTATGCCCATGAAGGGGCCTTGTAGTTGGTCTGTGCTATAACCACCACATTGGGACAGCACTCGGGTTTCCAAAGCCATTTCAAATCTGTACATGGTCTTTCAATGTCCCTCTTTATTTCTTCTTGTCTCAGAGACAGGGTCACTGTTAAAGTGATGCCATGGGTAATCTGCACTGTCTACTTGATGGTATTTAATCATGGAAACACATCTCAAGATGCATCTGTGAGAGTGTTTTGAGAAAGGTTTAGCTGGGCGAAGAGAAGCCCAGCCTTGCAGGTAGCACCAGCCCATGGGATCAAAGAAAACAGAGAAGCGAGCTGTACCCAGCATTCATCACTCTCTGCTACTGGACTGTGGACACAATGCAACTGACCACCCCAGGCTCCGGGCGCCATGAATTCCCATCTTGATGGGCTGCACCTTCAAACTGCCTGATAACTCTCCCTTAACTTGTTAGGTCAGTCATTTTGTCACACCAACAGCAAAGGTAACTGGCACAGCCACCTAAGAGAGAGTCTGGAAGGAGAGACTCAGTTGAGCAGACGTCCTTTCGGCCGAGTTTCTCTTTAAAAGCCACCTCCCCTGTCCTGAGAGAAACAGTTTCTCTGTGGCTGATGGAAAGTTCAGTCCCCCTCTCAAGAGGATTTCCTTTCCAGAAACTCTGAACAAGAGCAGAGTATCAGCCCATGCGATTTTGTGTCAACCGGTAGCCTTTTCTAAAGGTTCGAACAGAACAATTTGTTTTTCATGGTTTATAGGTAGCAGATAAAACTTACATGGAAAAATGGGCAGGCAGAGATGGAAAATGAGACGCAGAACCTGGAATCGTCAGCTTAAAAAGCAATTTGTTTCATTTCAGCTGAGCCCAGGAATAGCTTGAGGTTAGCAAGTAAATATTTCTACTGGAAAGATCGGCTACAATTAGGTCACCAACTCAGAAAAGACGTAGGCGGAAACTTAAGCACCAACTCTATCATTATGAAGGTACCTCATCAGCAGAACTGTCAGTTGTGGATATGTTGACTTAAAATGATGACGAAGCTGAAATATCAAAGGACAGCATGGGGAGGTTTTGGAAGGGCCCTTTTGGACCAACAGCCACCCAGTTTCCAAATATGGAGAAGTGGCTGAAATAACATCTTGGGGGACTTGGTTTGAACTTCTTGCCTTCTACACAGTCTAAAAGGAGAAAATATTTGCTTTCTCTGGAGCCCTGTGGACTGCCGAAGGCTACATAGGCTATGGTTTAATCTGGCGGCGGCAAGAATGTTATTATTTTGGATACTGAGGAATGCTAATTTGATTTTGTTATCATACTGAGAAATAAATGGACTCAAGAACCTGTAACAATACTGTGCAAGCTTACCTAAAACAATAGGCACCATACAAATAAGGCCCTGGGAGGTAGGGAGCCAGCTCTAATTGATAAAGTCCTTGCTGTACAAGTTTGAGAATCTAAGTTCAATTCCTTGTACCCATGTGAAAAGCCAGGTGTGATGCTGTACACTCAAGATCCTAATTCTGGGCAGGGAGAGACAAGACGAGAGGACAGCAAGCCCCAGGTCCCTCTGAGAAATCTAGTCACAAACAAACAAACAAACAAACAAACAGATGCATGGCTCTCAAGGGATGATACTGGAGGTTGGCCTCTGGCCTCCATGAATACACACACACACACACACACACACAGAGAGAGAGACAGAGACAGAGAGACAGAGAGAGAGAGAGAGAGAGAGAGAGAGAGAGAGAGAGAGAGAGAGAGAGAGAGAGATATTATGGACAACCAGTGCTGTACAGAAGATGAACTCAGTCATCCACGAACAGGTTTCTTTTTCTTGGACGTTTGTCAGAAGAGTCTGAAAATGACTGTTAAGTTGATGTGTATTTTTCATGTTACATGAAGGTTTACTGATGATTAGATTGTGCTAAGATTTAGGTCTACCTAAGTCACGGAATTCAGGTGAATATTGCTTTGCCTTGCTGGTCATTGATTCTCACAGGACAGTTTACTTGACAACTCATTCTTTCCCATTTGAATTAATTATTCCCACAGCCAAACTGCCCATCTATGGGCTTTTCTTCTCTTTTCCAAATCTCCTTTCAACACATTAGATTGGCCTCGGTTATACAATGAGTCAATTCCTTTAGCAATTTAAAGTTTCGGAGACCTGTGCTTTTGGTATCCAGAGCCTCACTGCCATGAGCATAGTTAGGTGACCTCCATGAAGTCCCTTCTTCAAAAGGGGCTAATGCCGGGACAAAAACCCCAAAGGGTGGCTATTACCACAGCTGCCTAACTACCATGCCACTGTGAAGTGCGGTGGAGCTCCCAGGGCGGGTGGTTTGGGCCATGCCATGTAGTGGAAGGTAGCCACAGGAGGAAGGGCATCATTCCACCCTCCAGTCCTGCTTGGGTTTCCTTTGTCATATGGCCACATGCACGAATGAATGTGTCCTCCGGTGGTATAACTCCAAATTGCTACATCTTTTCCTTTTTAGTAATAATTGCATTGATCAATTTCTTATTCCTTGGCAGTTTAATACATGGACAGGATGGAGTTTAGTCCTTCTCACCCCCCTGACGCTTTGCCCTCTTTTCCCCCTGAAGCCTATCCTAACGAATTCCCCTACTTCCACGACTCTACTGTGTGGGATGCACTGAGTTGAAATCTGCTTGTCTAATGAGTGTGGTGTGAGGTTATTGTCTGCAGCAGGACCACTTACCAGTGTTCACAGCACTGAAGAAAGTGATGCTCCTTTCCCCAGCCACCCTTAGCTGTCTGTAATCCACACACACCCTTCGCCCTCCCTGTCCCATCTTATGCAAGCAGAACAGCTGCCTCGTTCATGAGCCTCAGTCTCTTCTGCTGCATACTAGGCATGCATTTCTAAGATGGACCTTTAAGCCCAACCTCCTTATTTTGCTATCATTTCTGCCACATGCTCAAGAGGCTTCCTGTTGAAGAAGGATAGCTCTTACTGGGGTCCCAGGGTTAGTCAGGATTCAATTATGAAGTCATGAAGGGTGTGTGAGTGTGTGTGTGTGTGTGTGTGTGTGTGTGTGTGTGTGTGTGTACATGTGTGTCATTTGGAGTGAATGATCAGGCCTTTATGGACCCTTAGAATTGCACAGTTAGCCATCAGTTTACATTGCCTTGGTGCCAACTCTGGTGTTTGCAGAAGGAAAATGGTTGGAGACAAATAAAGCTTTCAGAGTTAAGGAGCAAAAGGGAGACAATGAAAATGGAGCCTTGAAGGAACAGCAGAGCCAGAAAGAAAATAATTTAAGATCAGAGCAATACATACTGGCAGAGAGAATTCAGGAAAGAAGAGGAGAGGAGAGAGGAGAGGAGAGGATGGAGAGAAGGCATGCAGAGCTCATGTTTCCTTGGAGAGGAAGTAGGAAAGAGGGGCCTCTGGGAACCAGAGCCTGTGGAATATTGATTGAGAGAAGACTGAGGCACTGATGGAGCAAATAGGTGCTCTCCCTGGTCCTTGACACTCTACTCAAGGAAGGGTCTTTCCAGTGGATGCTCTTCTTGGAGATGGGTTAAGATACAGCCCAGGGCCAGGTTTGGAGACATCACCAGAAATGAGGCACAGCGGGGGAGCCATGCATGGAACAGTGGTGTCTCAAGTGCACATGTCCAACTGGAAACACAATTCCATCCAAGCTGTGTTGTGATTCCATCAATACCTAGGAAACTAGTCAGATGAGTGAGTGGCTGCATTTGCACAAAAAAACCAGCTTGCAGCTCCCACTCTGAGTGAATAGTTCAAGAAGGTAAAGATGTCTGCAGAAAGATGGACAGCAGTTAGTGGGAACACCCTATAGAGAGGTCCCTTGTTCTTCCACAGTCCAGCCACAGCGGCTCATGACACATTCGTGGAGCAGGAAGCTACAGGCTGGGTATAGCTGGGGAAACATTTGTTCTCTAGTCAAGGCCAGGTTTCAGGACCATCATGGCTGAACAGAGATGACCACAGGTGCCCATACATGGAGACCAAAAGTGACCACACAAGGATGGAGAGTACAGCCTATAGGAGTGAGGATGGGAGATGGGGATGAAGTCAAAAGTGTGAGTAGAGGAACATTCCAGAATGTGGTATCTTGGGGACAGTACCACATCTGTTCTGAAAGCTCTTAGCCTATGCTGCGCCCTGAAACACTCCAAGGTCAGCCATGCTCAATCCTGTCCTGACCTGGCATTACATGTTGGAATGGGGGGTTTCTCAGTGTCCTTACAGGGCCCCCACAGTCATTCTCAGCCCGTTGGTTTTCCATACTCACACTCCCGTGTTAGAGGATTACAGCCATTTTACCCTAACCAGCATTTCCTCCTCCTACATGGAGCATCAAGTGTGATGTGTGGTATTCTAGAAGTGCCTGGTGGTCTCTGTTAGAGTACTCTATCACCTGACTCCTTGGATCCATCACTTAGCTTCTTAAAATCTGGTTCTACCTTCCAGGAAGCATTGTGTTAACTTCTGCTCTCCCCTCCAACTCTGGTCATATATCAAGGTTGGCACAGCCTCCTCATGAAAGGTCAAGATTTGGCACCAAGCACCATCGTGTAGACTGTGTAATAGGCTCAGAAACTGAGAATAGCAACTACCAGTGCCAGAAGACAGGGACACAGGAGCCTATGGGTCACACAGCAAAGGAGTTGGGGGCCTTGTCATTCCCCCCTCATATTCAGGTCTTACCAGGGCTCTTGACTCCTTTTAGAACCAAGTCTTTAAGGATGCCACGAGTTAGGAGGCAGTCACAGTGACCCAGGGTCTGTGCTAAAGCAATGGCCAGTGTCTTTTCTGAAGAGGAGACCCACAGAGGTTCATGTGGGAAGGTACATCTTAAAGACAGAGGCATGGCCTGGAACCACACAGGCAGCTATAATCCAAGCAAGGAGTGTCTGGATCCCCAGATCCTGGAAGGAGCAAGGGGAATTGTTCTCTACTTGAGAAGAGCAGCTGCCAGTGATCCCTTGACCTGGAACGTTTGCACCCAAGAACTGGGAGAGAACAAATTTCTGTTATTTTCAGACCCCCTGTTTTTGTGATCTGTAACAGCAGTCCTTGGAGGCCCTGGCCACCCAGTTTTTTCTTGCCTAGTCAGGAAGCTCCACCCAGAGGTCCACACTGTCCCTGGAGCCAATCCCAATGCTACTAGTGTGATTTAAAGGCTCAGGAAACCTCAGCCATAAGGCTCCATGCCCAGGTAAGTGTATTTCTTGGGCCCGCCCTCGTCGTCATGACTTTCTGACTCCCATCTGTGTTCCTTTGAACTTCAATCAATGGCTGAACCCAGAATGTTGTTTTGACTGTTGGTGTCTAAACTCCCCACCATGTGGTTTTTGGGTCAGACAATCGGGCTTACTTCTGTGAATCATCACCCAAAGATTCAATTAGCTCTGGCTTCCTCTACCTTGTGGCCAGGCCTTTGGGGACTGAGGGAGAACAGGAGCATTTAGGCAATTGCTGAGGAAAGCCAGGCATGCCAGGGCTGCAAGGCGCTGACACAGGCCGGGAGCAGGCAGATTAGGGTGTCCGGACATCGGGGAAGAATGAAGTCACCGGGACTTAGGGCCTGGAGCAGGGACAGCTGCTGACTCCTGACACAGTAATTTAGGGAGAGAGAGAGTGAAGGGCTTTGCTCATGACTGAGGGGAGACGGAGACGGAGTCAAGGGGAGGTGAGACACATGTTAGCAGCACGGTCCTTTCATGGAGCCAGGAGATGGAATCCCAGGCGCAAGTCTGCTGGGAATAGAAATGGTTAGGAAGTTTCCTTTGAAGTCTGACATCATTAAGAAAAATTCACATAAAAACCAAAAAGGGAGAAGAGAGGGAGGGAGGAGGAGAGGCTGATTTTATCCTGACAAAGAAGATAGCAAAGAATGAACTGAGAGATGCTCACAGTTTGCAGCATAAACAGGAATTCAGTCAAATCCATCACAAAGAAAAAGTAGAGTCAAACAAACAACAAACAAGCAAACAAACTTATTATGAATTGAGCTGAGTTCTCTAAACATGAGAATTTAAGCACAGACATGTGCAAACGAGCCTTGGCTGAGGCTGAGCCCAGGCCGTCCTTGAATTCCATGGACTCCTACTGGTCCAGGTCTGCTCTGGCCAGTGCTGTGATATCATCTGCTGCTTTCAGAGTGTTCCTGCACCTGCACTTCACCTTCCTTTCCTATCTACCAAGGTCCTCCTAGCACCAAGTCTTGCTGAGGTATAGCCTGCACCAGAAGGCAGAAAGCTGTAGCTTATGATTTCTACAGAGACTTTTCCTATTTCCCCTTTCACTATAGAGCTAAGCGGTGAAGGTTCAACATCCTGTGATTAGTTTTCAGACAGACCTCTCTCACACCACCATCATACCACCCCATGCCTTTGACACTTTGTATGTGACAGTCCCTTGAGAATCCAGTTGAGTGTGCCAAGGCATGATGCATTCTCATCTAGTAGCTGACCATATGCAGTGCAACTTGGGGAAACTGGGCAAGAAGCTAGAGCATGTGATTTTCCTAGCTTGGGGACCTTTAAGTCCTCAAAGGGTATTATATTCAGATTGGATTCAGAAGAGAGGGGAGGTACAGTATGGTACATGCAGAACTCTTGTAATGACCTGTATCGTCCTGCATCCTGTTTGAGACATCCTCTTAGTTCATACTAAGGTGTGAAAGACTCATAGTTTCACTATTGCTGGTGTTAAGTGGAAACTCCAGCAACCTGGAGCAAAAGCCACGAACCCAGGTCATATCCCCGCAGCTAGTGGTGGCCAACTGGTGTCTTAATTTCTCCTTTAGAAGATGACCCCTTAGGTGACCTGGAATCTCGTGGGGTTCTAGGCACTGGAAACAGGTTAGGCAGAAGGACTGATCACAGGCCACATCTCATGGTGATAACACCCTAGAGAAGAAGGCCATGTGCCAATCAACAGGTAGGGTACAATTTTAGAGAGTAACAGGGCAATAAAATCAAGTTTACTTTCCAAAATAATAATAATAATAATAATAATAATAATAATAATAATAATAATAATGAGAAAATCAAACAAGACAAATGGGTAGAGCTAGCACATTGAGTGGCAATGTTCTTTGGCCACGTGGTGGTCACATGCTCAGACACATGTCCTCTTGGCAGTCTGGCAAGACCTGGCTGGTTCACACTCAGCCAGTTTTCAGAATGTCCAGCTGAGGTTACAGGGCAAGCCAACTTGTGGCCAGAGGGGCCTTTGTAAGTTTGGTTTCTCCAAAGTCCGGCAATAAAAAGGATGACTCTGGAGGCAGCTGGCCCTGACCTTGGCAGGAAGGAACACAGAGACTCCCTGGTGCCCAGCCTCTAGGGGAGCTGGCAGCCAGGCCCAGGGTTCCCCGAAAGGGCCATGCTTTTTTCCTGCATGGAAGAGTGTCTGGGGCCTGAGGGAAGGGTAGGGTTGGTGGGAGAGGTGCTAGTTGCTTCCACACCTTTCTCAGATACTCCACCCTGTGTGGGCTTCTCAGGGGCTTCTTTGGGGAGGAGGTGTGGTAATTCTAGGCACTGAAAAGCCTTCAGGGGTCCCAGGCACATGCAAGCTTTGTGTCTTAGTGGTTGTCACTCAAACATGGGGAGGATTAAATCCATGCAAAGAGCCTTAGTGAGAAGGGGGGGCGCTATAAAACACAGGCCATATTAAAGATGGATAGCAAAAATCATGGTTTAAAAATAACAATGTTGGAATGACCAGGGAGTCTAAAGGCAAACAAAACCACCCTGAGGGTGGGTTACCCGCCTCTCAGTGACTTCCCACTGAAGTTGCCTTCTCAGAGTTACCTGAGTCAGGACAGGAGCCCAGGGGAGATGACCTTGTGTGCTGGTCTTCAGGTATGCCTGTGTGTGCGTGGCATACACACACACACACACACACACACACACACTCAACTGAAGTAAAGGCCTAGGATAAACTCCATGTTCTGATTTCTTCCTGGGACTCTGCCCTCCTGAATATTCCTAAACATGACTTTTCTCCTGTCCTTTGGAGCCAGGCAAGTGGCTTTGGGGAAAGTCATGATCTCTGGAGTGGCTGCCACAGACTCCTCTCCAAGGGTCTGCCAGCACACAAACAAGGCGTCTGCCTCTGAAGGGAGGAAAAATCGAGGTCATGACCCCAGACAGGAAACACATTTTGACAGTTGTGGGACTGTTTCAGGGTTCCAGAACACCCAAGGAAGGGAGACACTTTCTTTCCAGTGGCAATTCAATGTTTAAGACTCAGAAAAATTATTGAAGAAATGTTACAAGTTTGTAAAAAGGATAAAGTATTTACTCAGCTTGTCAACTCCTTGACTGAAAAGATTGCTTTGTTCCTACTGATGAAGACTTTGATGATGCTGATGATGATGATGCTGATGATGATGATGATGATGATGATGATGATGATGATTTTGTACTGGGAACTGAACCCAGCACCTTGTGTGTGCTAGGCAAGTGTTCTATCACTACACTCCATCCACATCCTAGGGTTTTGTAGTTGAAACTCCTGTGTAGATACAGCCAGCCCTGGGCCTGGTTACTTGCTGGCTGCAAGTCACCTGAGGAAACAGGAATGACTGCCAGCCTAAATGCCGACTGGCCACTCTACCTTTATTCACCCGGAGCCTTCAGCCAAATTCTGGGACAGTGACTGGTTTCTTGCCTGGGCTTGTGACACTTCCTCCAGACTAGCACATGGACAGGGTGCAGGAAGTGCAGGAGGACATGAGTCAGGGCTGGGCTGGTACCAGGTAGCCTTGGGACTGGAAAGGGAGCTTGACCACTTGAAGCCCACAGCAGGCTCTGGGAGAATCGTGCAGGGCTAGGTGAGGAAAGGGGCTGTTTCTGACTCCGGAGCCTGGCTGTGGACCACAATGTCCCAGGGATCCACACACACTACACTCCACCCTTCCCGGCAGACGTTCAGCTCTTCCAGTTGTGACCACAAAGGGTGGAACCGAATGACCTGGGAACCAACTTCTTATTGGTTTTGGTAAATTCAAATGATAGACTGAGTAACACATTAGCATCATCATATGAAGTTATATTACAGAGCTGGAAATGTAACTCTGCGGGAGAATGCTTGCCTGGTGTGAATGAGGTCCTGGGTTCAATTCTTAACACCACTCAGACACAGACAGACAGACAGACAGATGACACAAACACACTCACCAATAGTAATCACAGCTGTCTTTGAGGGGGTGACCCTGTCCTGCTGAAAGATTGGAACTAGGTTCTTTCTTGGGTATAATTTAAAATTTAAATGCTGTAATTTTCTTGTACTCTGTTATCATGGTGTTTCTAGGACAGGGCATTGGGAGCTAATGGTTTTTTCCTCCACTTTGTCCCTATGCACTCCCGGTCTCCTGTACATGCCAGGGTGTAGGGATGCACATTCTCGTGCCTATCACTCTATCCACCTGAGACACCCTTACTCACATGCAGGCAGCAGTCTTTTTCAGAAGTGTGGAGAGAAACATGACTGTTGGATGCTCCTGTTGCCGGTCCACAGGCATGTAAAATCTTGCAGAGCCAGGCCAGGAGGAGTGGCCCTGTGGCCATGGCCTCCCCTTGTCACTGGGCTGGAACTGTTCCTGGCAGCGCCATCTTTTGGCTCCCCCAAGAGTCAGACCCCACTGAAGCAGGTCTGAGCTCTGATCCAGTCCCTCGACCCAGCAATGGGGCTCAGACAGGACTCTGAGGAGGGGAAGGGACTCCAGTTGAGGTGACAGACAGAGGAGCCTGTGTAGGGATGCAGAAGAGGCAATGGGAAAAATAAAGGCTGTGGCTGGGGGCCTGGGCAGTGTCTCGGTCCTCTCCTGGGTCTGAGACCACAGACATCCCCCTTTTGCAGTACCTGCCATGTCACATGTCCGACCCTTGGTGACTCTTTTTCAAGCACCGTGGACGTGTTTATGAAGTAGACCATGAGCTTCTGGGGGCAGAATCTTTGGCCTAGAAGCAGAGTTCCTGGAATAGTGTTGACACTTCTCAAATAACAGCTTGGGGAAAAAAAAAAAAAGAATCCTAAGCTCTTCTCTTTCCCTGCCCTGCTCGGATGGACTCTGCCCCATCCCAGAGCATTCATTGACACAGTTTGTGAAAAGAAGTCAGCCTCCCAAAAACCTCAGTCCAGAAAGTGTTACTGAAAAGGAAGCAGGAATCTGGTGTTTCTGGCTTGGCTCCCCCTCCCCAAGTTTATCATTTTTTTTTTACACAGTGAAGTCAAGAGGTTAAAAATAAGACACAGGGCTTGGGGTTAGCTTGGTCAGTAAAATGCTCCCTGCAGAAATATGAGGATTTAAGTTCAATTCCTGGAACCCATGTAGAATAGCTTGGGTTACAAACAAACACTTTACAGTCTCAGGCCTGGCGTGGGGACCAGTGAGTAGAGATAGAAGGATCCTTGGGTTTTGCAGGCCAGACTAATTGGGGGCCCCCAGACTAATGAGAGATCTGGCTGAAAAGACAAGGTAGGCAGAAGCCAAGGAATCACCTCTGGCCTTCACACTCCCACCCACATACATGCACACCCATAGAAACACACACACATGCATGCATATGCAAGTGAATATAAAAATCGGAAAGACATGTGTACATGCAAGTACACAAATAACCTGCTCAATTATAAACACACACACACACACACACACACACACACACACACACACACACACACTTGTTTAGGTCTTAAGCAACAGGATATAGATACCATCATAATACTTTTGCAAAATTCAGAAATATTGCTACATTTTCCACGAGATTAACTTTTGAGATGAAAGAGTCCTTCTGAACTTAATATTTCTTAAAAAAAAAAAAAATCCCTTAGCCAAAGTGAAGACGTTTTCTGGGGAGAATAAAATGACTAAGCTGTCGTTTTTCACAATGAGAAACATACTCTCATAGCTCTCCCACCACTTTCTATCCTTACAGGATGGGTTTCAGTTACATCACTCACAACCTGTTAAAAACGTGAACAAAATATTGCAAGGAAGAGCCAAACAGCCGCTGCCGCCGCCGAGATTACTGCATGGGTGTTGGCCGCAAGATCTTCCCCCTCAACCTGAGAGCCCATATTTCAATTCAAACTGGAAGCTGGTACTTCACAATCTAAAACACATATTCTTCTTGCTCCTGTGAGATAGGGCAGAGTGATGGGTCTCTTCCTGCAGTGTATCTGGGCTTGAGTTCTTAGAGACAGCTAACATCAAAGGAAACAGAAGAAATGGTGTGGGGACCACAGATAACTGGGGGGGGGGGTTGTTAAAATTAGAAGTGAGGTAGCCTGGGCTCTGGCAAGGACCTTGCTGATCATCTACTCACATGGACTCTTATTTACGGCCAGGCTTCCAAAGAGAAAGGCTTACTCTACAGGCTTGACTGTCTTCCAGAACTGCGTCGTAGCTCTGTAGTTGGAGGTTCTGTCCTAACTACCTTAAATTCTTCATGCCGGTTACTTCTTGCTGTGGAGCCCCGTGTAAAGTTGACAGGCCTGGCTTGTGCTCTCAGATGGTTTTCATAATGGAGAACATCCCTCACACTCCTCTCCCACGCTCCATGTGATACTTTGCAGAGCCTTCTTTGAATTTGGGATGCATCTGCACACTGGGGTGGGCTAAGGGAGTGGTCACCTGGGATGCTGTGGTGTGTCTTACCTTTTCCCTTCTCTTTCTCCCTCTGTACACGGTTCCCTGGCATCTACCCCTCAGGATTTACGCTATGGGGGTAACGATCACATCCTGGGTGGGCCCATCAGGAAAGGGTTGAATTTTTCCTACTAATATCTTGGCTGCCCTGATTTCCTCTTCAGAAGGCATTTAAGGACACAAGAAAGTTTGAGAAAAGGGATGGACAGAAGGAAAGGGCTTAGGAAGAGTTTGACTCAAGCGGGAACCACAGAGATCAGCCCTGTTTCCCTGAGAAGGCCCTTGTGGCTTCCTCAGAAACCCCACATGTCCAGAGACCACCATGGGACATTCAGAGATAACAGAGGCAGTTCCTGTTGGTCCTGCATCCCTCCTTTCCTCTGCTACCCTCATCTTCCTCTTCTTGGAAGATCTTTCGTAGGCTTTAGAGTCGAGTCCCTAAGGCTCTGTGTCACTAAGGGGAGAGAGAGTAAACCAGATTCCAGGCAGGTGTCTCCCTGGTAAATGGGTGAGTAACAGTGGCTGTCCGCGTAGGGACTCGGGAACCCAGGCTGAGGCTGAACAGGGCACAGACAGCTGGGCACAGTGGGCCTTTATCTGTTGCCAGTTGGACCCAGAAATGGGGCTCAGAGGCTGGAGCACTCTGCCTGTTCCTGGCAGATGTTTCCTAAGCAACTTTGGTGGCTGTGGCTCCAGGCCCAGCCCAGAATAACACATTGTTAGCATATGTTAACAGTCTGCCTTCTCCGCAAAGATCACATAATGCCTTCCATTTAGTGTATGTCTTGCAACTGTTCCTATCTAGTTTATGGGCAACAAAACCAAGACCCACTGAGGTCGGGGAGCGCCTGCATCTGAGTGGGAATGAGTTAGGGGTTGTCCCAGGAGACCCCTGCTTCCTGACTGGAGAGCTGTTGTTATTCACCACTTGCCCTCAATGAGAGCTCCATCCACGATGGTCTCTCTCTAGCTGGCAGATCTCAAGGTCTGGTAGGAGTTAAAAAGAACACATGTGTTCTGAACGCTTTGAGAGTGGCACACACACACACACACACACACACACACACACACACACACACACACACTGCAGTGTTCAGCATGCGGTGACAGATGAAAGAGAGGACGCTGTTTCAGTACTGGGTTTTGTGACCACACATGGTTTCCTTCACCCCTGAGGAAATGTGAAATTGAGAAAGAGGGCAAAGGCTGCCTGTCTGCCTTCCCTCCCACTGTGAGAGCTTGCGATCCCATGTAAAAGTGTGGCTCTTTCTGTCCCCTGAACTTTCTTATTAACTGGTGGCCGACACCATTCCACAGAAAGAGGAACTGTGGTGCAGAGGCTAAGTGGAAATTTCCAGATGGTTTCAGTGGCTCTCAACAAGGAGAGCTCCATCTTGCTGAGGGCAGAGGAGGAGCATGCAAGCCAGTTGCGGCTTGAGGCTGCCTTGACAGAGACCCTCAGGCAGGTGACTCCTCAGCTGTCATTCAAACGAGAGCAAGAGATCTCTGGGCGAAGACTACCAACAGAAGAGCTTGCACACAGAAAGCAAGGTCCTTAGGACATTAACTCCAGAGCAAAAGAGGCTCACACTGAAGAGTATACAACACAGCCAGGAAATTAAAGATCTAAGTGAATGGAAAGACAGAGCATGCCACTGAGTGACAGCACTCCATGCTATTGAGATGACAATGTGAACAGTCCATAGACTGAATGTGGTTCCTACTGAAACCACAATGGAGTCTCTCTCTCTCTCTCTCGTGTGTGTGTGTGTGTGTGTGTGTGTGTGTGTGTGTGTGTGTGTGTGTGTAGGTGCACATGCATATGTGTGTGGAGGGGGTTGTGCCACCTTCCCCCCCCTTAGACAGGATCTCTCACTGGCTGGGAACTTGCTCAGCAGGCAAGCCTGGCTGGCCAGGAAGCCCTAGGGATCCACCTGGATCCTCCCCAGGGTTGGGATTCCAACTGTGTGCCACCGAGGGACAAGAAACCAGACTGGTCCTGGACAAGCAGACAGATAAGGAGAGGGGCCATACATAGATAATAAAAACCTTGGGCTTCTTCCTTATTCCCTGATCTGAGAGAAAGGCCTGGCAGGATTTTTCTCCTGCAGCAGGACCCCATTTTGGCTGGCTAGTCCGGGCTGGTCAGATATTCTCTATGCTGATCCTGAACATGTTTACTCGAGGCTGTCGGCCTATCTACTCCATTTCTTTGTCTAAAATTAGGGAGGGGGGCTGCCCTACACCATCATAAGCACAGTTACCCAAGGCCATGGGCCCACCAGCTCCCTTTTCTGTTTTTAAACTGACAGATCCAAGATTCTGGGAAGAGGACCCATCACGGGTCACCAAAGCTACTCAAAACTTGCCGTCCCCAGGACAGAATGGATTTCTACTCCAGGGAGTCCACTCTGTGAGCTTTGCTGGGTGGCAGCTTCTTCCTTATTATGAAGCTTGTCACCTGCTGGGCCTGAGAGTGTTTCCTGCTTTTCACCCCAAGAGACTCCTTAGACAGGAGGTTCTCAACCTGTGGGTCACGACCCCTCTGAGGGTTGAAGGACCCTTTCACAGGGGTCGCCTAAGACCATGGAAAACACAGACATTTACGTTATTATTCATAACAGTATGGAAACGAAGTAGCAACAAAAATAATTTTATGATGGGGGTCACCACAACCTGAGGAACTGTATTAAAAGGCCACAGCATTGGGAAGGTTGAGACCACTGCTCTAGACAGTAACACTGCCATAGCCAGTTCCTTCTTGTTTAATGTGGGTTCTAGCAATGGAACGCAGGTCCACATGCTTACAAGGCAAGCACTTTTCCAAGCACTCTCCCAACACTGAGAAGAAAAAACTTTCAAACCAAGTTCATTGTTGTGGGCTGTTTTCAGACTCATGTCTTCCAAGGCACTAGACCTGGATCACAATACACATGAAATCACTCCTCCATCTGAGAAAGTCATCAAGGGATCTTAATCCATCTTAATCATCGATGGCAAAGGAGCCTGTGAGTGGAGATGCACTTATTATGACTGTGTGGAATGCCAGGACTTGGCCTCAGCTGGGTGAGAGTAAGTCTCCATAGCAAGGAGCCGAGAGCTGGCAAGAAAATTGCAGCACTGTCTGTGAGTGAGTGCTGAGGATGAGCTGTAATGGGAGACTCCCGAGGTGAGACACTTAGTACTTGTAGACACAGCTACGTCCAAACCCATGTTCAATTTCATGCTTAACTGGTGATTTCCTCTTTGATGATGATGACGATGACGAGTGACCAAGGAGAAATCTGTCTGCAAAGGGATGACTCACACCCCTCTTCTTTTAGAGCAGTCTTGGGAACACTGTCCTGAATTACATCACTGACCCCCTGAAGCTGGGAAGTCTCCTAGAGAACATCCCAAAGCCAAAGCTGCAGCTCATGAGGGTCAGCACCTCATGAGAACGCCTCTTCATTCTCTGAGGCAGCACTTACTGGAGGGAGAGAGAGCTGAACTCTTCCTGAGACCAGCAAGGAGCATTTCCTCCCCTATGGCTGAACAGGCTGCAGTACCAACCTGAAAATGTGGCCAGGCTGAATGTCAAGAATCTTCAAAGCTCCCACAAAGGACTGGGAGATAGTGTATGCTACCTGGCAAGACTCTGTCCCAAAACAATAAAAACACTAAACAAAGAAACAAACAATAACAGACCAGACAACCAAAAAGGACCAAACAAAGCAAAGATAGATAAATAAATCAACGAATCAACAAATAATAAAACGAAACATGGGTTGCTCTGCAAGAGTAGCTGTTGGCATGGCCCTGACGATGTAGGCTTTAGTCTCATAGCACATCTCAAAATCCCCTGAATGAAATCAGCTCCCATCTATGAGAATTTTAAGAGAAAATGAGGCTGAATCCCAAATCTAGTGGCATACAAAGGTCATACCCAGTGCAGGCTCACCAACTCCACCTTCAGCACTTCATTCATCACTGGGGGACTGTGCCACTCTCCTGAGTGGATCAGTGATGAGGTGAACTGGGACCTCAACTTCCTGCCCCCCTATTTCCGCCTCATCCTGTGGCCTCCGTGTCTTCAGATTTCCTTTTGTGGTGGGACCATGCCTCTGCAGAGAGGAAGCATGGATGCTCAGAATGGAGAGAGCTCACAGATCATCCTCCTGTTTGTGGGGTCTTGGGCAAGTGACTGTCCTGTGCTTTCAGTGAGCATTCAGTCCTGGATGACACACTAGGCCTCCAAGGACCTTGGCTTTAAGTTCCTGCTGGGTCTCTGTAACTGGGTGACTTTTCTCTGAGTCTTCCCAAGGCCCTACCTGGAGTAGGACACTATGAGTTTCAGTTTCAATTTCTGTGTCTCAGTGTCTCACTAACTCAGCCACATCATTCCCACCTGCCTTACAGGCCTCCTAGATTGCTGCCTTACTGGATGGAGGATTGATCGAAAAGTCATAGCTAGATCAGAGTGATATACAGAGTTCTCAAAGAATCTATTCTTTGCTGGGGTTGGATTTTGTTCCTTTCAGACATGTTCATCCTATTCAACAGAGTGGTGGAAGAGCAGGGGAGATGGAGACAGAGTAACTGTATGAACAGACAGAAGCACAGATGGATGAACAGGAAGATGGGTGGTTGGGTGAGTAGATGAATAGACAGACAGACATATAGGTTACATTTTACCCACATCCCATACACTGCTCAAAGTCCTATTAACTTCATGAGAATTCTATACAACCCATTTTATGTCCCAAAAATTGTGTTTTTACCTCTAGAGTATCATGTTGTACACACCAGACTTGAGTTAGATGCCTATATACCCCCAGGAATCTACCCATGATTTCATCATTCTAAGATATTCATGTTAAATATTTTATAATGTATATATTCTCCATTCATCTATTTTTAAGCTTGGGAATTATGTTTTTCAAACATAATATATATCACATTAAAGAGACCCTGAAGTCCCATCCTTGTCCCCAACACTGAATCACCATCTCTGTAAGGGATATTCGATCTCTCTTAGCTCCTCTTCAGCTAGCTCTTGTGAGAACCCAGCCTCTGGTGGGGAAGCCTGCACGGAGTTTCTCACAAGCACGGAGCTAGCTGGGCTCAGTGCCTTGCGCTGCTGTAAATATTGAACCTGGGGGAGGAGAAAGTGAGCTTGCAACTGCAGCTGGAAGCTCTCACCCCTGGCATACCTTTGAGACACCTTCTGAATCTCATGTCACTGCCAGGGACTGTGGACACACATGGTTATGTTATTTCCTACAGCGCTTTGCAGGTTTGCCACATGACCTTGACATGTTCACACTTACTTTTCAGCTGGAACGTGGCAGCCAGCCCCCTGGCTACCTTGGCTTCCCTCAGCTGGAATGCCCGAGGTTGGATTTTGCTGGATGACATCGTCCCATCTGGGAAGAATCACTGAAAGGCCTCCCGTGATCCTTGGCAGGCACATCCCCTCTTAGTCATCCTCTGAGATGAGAAGACAAAGGTTCGTCTACCATTACCACCCTTCAGAGCCTAGGCTGATGCTGTAGCTCAGCATCCAGGGCTGTGCTCTGTGGCCTTTAGATGAGTTGTCTTTGAGAGAGGGCATATAGGGGGAGGAGGTGGGGCACTCACACATTAAAGACCAAAGATGAAAAATAACTGAATGTTCCCAGTATATGGATAGAAAAATTACCTTGCTTCCACAAAAGCCCCAAGTGGCAAATTTATCTAAATGTCTTTTTTTTTCCAGAAAATACAAAAAGGACATCCTGTCTGGCTAGAATAAAAGTACATCATCCTCTCCATCTACCCAGCATTCCAAAGCATCCTTCCTCTAGCAGGCATGGAATAAACTTCATGTGGTACAGAGGTAAAGAACATGGAGTGTTTGAGATCAGGAAGTCAGGTGAGCCCTCTGAGCTTATGAAGATAGTATTTTAGTTATTGCATGTGAAGTGCTGGGCACAGTACTACATACCTGTTTGGTCCATTATAGGTAATAATTAATATTTAGTACGTCTTTTTGTGGACTGGTAAATCAGCCCAGGGCAAACATTTCAGCAAATCTTTTGATCCTGAGGCTAAGGCTAGTATGTTAGAGAGATTGTGGGCAGAGATGGAATTAAATGCTTCTGGGATTAATTCTTTTTTTTTTTCTTTTGTCTGTGACAAAATGCATGGAAAAAACTTGAGGAATGATCTCCTGGGTTTCACAATTCTAGGGAGGGTGTGGCAGAGGGGGTGAGGCCACTGGTTACCTCCTGTCTACGGCTAGGAAGCAGAGACCCATGAATGCTCGCGCTCTGCTCATCTTCTCCTTTTTGTTCTGTCTGGATGTCAGTCACACACATTGATTGTGGGCCTCTCTACTTCAATGAGCCCAATCTAGAAACCCTCTCACAGACAAGCTCAGAGGTCTGTCTGATAGAGGATCCTAGATTCCTGTCAAACTGACAATGGATATTAATGACCTGGATAAAGGAGTTGGAAAAAGGAAGTAGAGAACACCCCCCTTCCTGATTGGCACCAGATAGCTCTTGCTTTTCCCTTGTCCTAGCCTATACCATCCTCAGGAACAGACCCTTGAAGGAGAACCAACCATAGATCAGGTGATGAACAGGTGGTTGGTCTGAAACGGAGACAGCCTGTGAGTACTGTCCATACCCACACCAGCTCTGGGACACATACAAAAACGAAACACCATAAACTATCACATTAGCCACTGGATATACATACATAGAAATGGAAACACTTAGCTGTAATGTGTTCAATAAAAATAGGAGTCAAGCAGTCTCCCATGGGGATGGTTAGCCTTGATTGTCAAATTGACAGGCTTGAGAATTACCATGAAAAACTCTTTTTGTTGTTGTTTTTTTGTGGGACTTCTTCCCACGAAGAGAAAGTCCTGGTTGCAACTTTTTCACCAATTTGCAGCCACGACCTCAAGAGAGGTTTTTCTTCACACCACCCCTCAACACTGATGAGGTTTTCCTACAATCCAGAACTGTCATGCCTCAGTGTTAAACAACATCCTTGAGCCTCCGTGTTGTTGAAATTCTCTATTCTGCCATTCAAAGCCCTGTAGATTCTGCCTTGTTTTCTGGGCCCAGCTTCATTCATCCTGAGTATCTCTGCCTTCATCCCTTACACGTCCCACCAGCATGGCCTTGTTGTTTTTGGTGAACATATGCTATGCTGTTTTCTCTCCATGGCTTTATGGGTGGAGCTTTGTACACTAATGCCATCTGATCTTCCTTGTGTGCTTTGGAAAGCTACCCCCCTTAAGGGCAGAGTGAAAACCCACATCTTTCTAAGCTCCCCCAGCCATGGCCCATTCATCTTTCCTCAACCCTAACACCTTCATCATGGCGCCATGACGAAACATTCAGTTGACTCCTAGGAGTCTCCCTTCCTGCCTAGAGGAAGAATCCTTTACTACATGGTTATTTTTTCCATCTTTTGACATTCCCCCTCTCCTAATAACTGGAACTCATGCATGGAACTTCATGTATGGCAGAGGGCTGGATTAATGACATGTGTTAGTCTAGTATGTTCTTGGAAGGATGGCTGGCTGGTCTTTTCTCAGATTTCCTACCTGGCTGTAGCATACCCCAGTAACATTTAAAAAGCGATAGAGGAAATTAGGTTGTGTGTCTGTGTACAGGCAGACTTTCTATTATGCTACATCTAAATATTAGCTGAATGTGCATGGTGAGGCTATTTCTGCCAAGGTCAGAGTCAGCAGTAGTAAACCCAGGATGTGTCTGGGCATCATTATTCCCCCACTCTTCCCTTACCCTCCTCTTACATGGATAGGACCTGAGGTGGCCCTACCTCTTCTAACTATGCTGATTACAGAATGATCATGAAGAGTACAGAATATGAGTGCTTCTGGAGGAGATAAAATTACATATTTATTAGATTGTCATGCAAAACCTTGCCCGAATAGATCTACTGATCCAATGGGGGAAATACAAAGGAAAAGAAAGAAAACACAGAGGCCAACTGATAACAGAGAGATTGCTGCTCACTTTTGGGATGGCTGGTCATGTGTGTTGAATTACAAGCAATTATTGGTGGACTCCCTGATGGCCCTAATGTACAGCCATGTGTCAAAGTGGAACCTGATCCTAAGGAGAGAAGCCCCATAGCATCTTTTAATCCTGTGCCAACTCTGCTGGGCCCAAATCCTTCCATGGTGCGTTCTTATTCTTGAAATCTGCCTAATAATTATTGGTTAAAGTTGATGTGAGGTTAAGAGTCTCTACCAGATCATCTGGTTTTTAGACTGAAATAAATCCTGCTTTATGTCTTTCATACTGTCTAGCAGTCTGTCCTCCATATTATATAAGGCAACTAAATGTTATTCACCAGGATGGTCTTTTTAATTCTTTGAGTGTGTTGGATGTATGTAGTAGGATTTGCACATATGGAGGCTAGTGTCTTGCTCAACCCTCTCTACCTTGTTCTTTAAGACAGTCTCTTACTGAACCTGGAGCTCACTGCTTTGGCTTGACAAGCTGAGCAGCAGCAAGCTCCCAGCATGCCCCTGTCTCTGTCCCCCCACCCCCAGTGCTAGATTACAAGAACATGCCCTGTTGTACCTAACTTTTTATATGAATGCTGGGGATGGAACTCAGGTCCTCCTGCTGAGCAGCAAGCCCTTTACCTAAATACTGAGCCATCTCCTCAGCCCTGCCAAGGTGATGATCTTGAGGTGCTATGGGACCTTGTGGTTTAATTCATCAAAGAACAACAGTCACGTTAATGCAATTTGACCATTAGTTACACTTCTGTAAACTCCTGGGAATTATAATGTTGGAGTTTATCAACACAGTGATGGAGCACACATCACTGAAAAATGGACTCCCAGATGGTCCAAATGGTATGCAAAGCGAGGTCAGCTGGATAGTAATTGGTACCTCCTCCATGGATTGGTCTGAGTCATCTTTGCTCATCCCTGTCCCCAGACCCCATCTATAACCAAGGCACATGCTTCTGATCCCGAAGGACTGAAGGTTACAGAGTAGAGAGCATGGGGGCACATTGCTTAAAGGACATGTCTAGGTTCTTGTTCTCCAGGGCAGTTCAGGATATTCACACTGAGGAAATGGAGTACAGGCCACATGCTGGCTTTTGTGCTTCGTTTCCACAAGTGCAGGAGGTGAGTTTATGGGGGTGTGGCCTTGCAAGCTTAAGCACCCTATCAGCTTATGCTATGCACAGCAATTATGCAAACCACACTCTGCCTAAATATTCCAGGTAAGGTCTGTCCCTAGCCAAAAGTGCTCAGAGAAAGTGCTGAAGTCCATGAGGACCAAATGTTGGTTGATGCTGGGTGGGGCTCAGGTTCTAAAGCATATGAAAGCCACTTTACACACTCTGGTTTCAAGGACCTTTTCCCACACCACAGCTCCTCCATCAGCAAAGAATTATTACTCTGTAAATCCTGGAATGACTTAAAAGAAGCCCTCAGTACCATAGTAATGACTATCAGGGCCTGGAGTTTAATATTTTTTCCCTCATTTTTGTTTTGTTTTTGTTTTCATTAAGACAGGATTTCATGTAGCCCAAGTTAGCCTGGAACTCATTACACAGCTCAGGATGACCTCGAACTCCTGATCTTCCTGCCTTTACCTCTCACATGTTGGGATGTGCCATGTGCCATGCTGCTTGGCTTGGGAAGTTACTGTTAATCAAGCCCCTCATCACTGGTTCATTTAAAATAAGCAGTGATTCCAGTTGCTGAAAATCACAGCCTATGACCTCCCACTGTCCATGTCCTAGTGAGGTAAGAGTTGACAAGAATGTTTCTGTCTGGGATTGGGATTTTTTTCTCTCCTTAGCTTCTGGAGCAAGACTTGGTTTGTTAGGGTTAATAGAATATTGTCAAGGGAGTCATCAGGTGAACCTTATAGATGGCCAGTTACCCTCTCTCTACCAGGGCACTTGTTCACTGTGTCCAATGGAAGGAACAGCCACAAGCCACTGACAGAAATGAAAGAGACATCCCATGTCTATCCCCCAGGGCACACCTAGCTGCCCTACTGAGAGAGATTCTGGAACCCCAGCTCTAAGCACTGGGGTTAAGAGCTGCATGGGATGACCAAGTCTCCACCCTTTCTCCTTCTGACAATGAATATGCTAATATATACAAATGAGATGGATTGCAGTAGGGGGAGCTGACACAGAAAAGAGAACCTAGCATGGCCACAGGCAGAGAGGACCATGGGTGATAAACTTCTAGGAACCAAAAACAAAAACAAACAAACAAAAAGACTTGGAGAGTCAAAGCCTACAAAACACACCCTACTGATCATCAAATGTCCTGCATAGGTTTCATCCTTTCAACATGAGTGGGACAGGAGAGTGGCTCTGGCTCTGGAGCAGGAAGACCTTTATAATCCCACTTTTCTTTTAAAGCACAGGAGATTCTGGACATCCGTCTGTCCCTCCCACCCCCCAGGCAGCCTCACTCCTGGGCTTTCAGCGGGCAATGCTGCTGTAATTTCTCTGGTCAAATGAAGTCTATAGAAAGCTACAGAAAGAGATGTAGACCCCAAAGCTCAACGGCCCTTGGAGGCAGCTGGCTTGTAACATGATCGGGACTCTGTTTCCTGCTTTGTGTGCGTGCTCTGGCCCTAAGAATGGGTTATTGGATGTCTCCTGGCAGGTGCGGTGGGATTAAAGAGGGAGCTGGTCAGAGGCAAACTTTGAATTATGGTAGTTTAGTAAAAAAGTAGGGGACTAAAGTAAATATGATCTTTAGCTTAATTCCCCCATTGCTAACATGAGGTGCAGATTTAATAGCAAGGTTTGAAAACTTGGTTGGCATGTGTGTCTGTCATTTGTCTGTATGTCTTTGCACCTCACACCAGGAGTTATATTTTAACTCAATGATGCAGTCTCTGTTTAGCAGGCCTAGCAATCTAAAATACCAAATGCATTGTTTTTCCTTGTTTGTGAGACACAAAAGGGTAGAATATTAAACAGCGTGGGGAAATTTTATTGTTTAAATCACTTTTTTTTTTTTCTTTCTGGGCTAGGGATGGAGCCTGGAGCCCTGTACCTGTTCAGTAAGTACTCTGCCTTTGGGCTACACTCCTAGCTCTCTTTTAATCTTTTAAAATTTCAGACAGTATCCCACTAACTCATTTCCCAAGGAAGGCCTTGAATTTGCTCTGTAGCCAGGCAGGCCTTGAACTCCAATCTCCAAACAGATGCAGCGACAGGATTCCATCACCAAGCAAAGCTTTTGAAGTCACTTTTAAAGAACACTGCAAAGGCTGTAATTTTCACTCATGCAACTCAGAGCCACAATACATGATAGATTTTTAGGTAATGACCCTCACACATTCCTAAAGATGAATCAGGTTTCTGGATCACCTAAGAGAGGCTAGGGATATAGTTCTGTTGGCATTGTGCTTGCCTAGCATGTAGTGGGCCCTTAGTTTGATTCCCAAGTACCATATAAATTAGACATGGTAGAGTATGCCTCTAATCTCAGAACTAAGGAGGTACAAATTAAAGGTTATCTTGGGTCACATAGTGTGTTTGATGTCAGCCTGGTCTAGATGGCACCTTGTCTAAAAGAAAAAACAGAAACAAAAACCCCAAACACGCAAAGTTTGACTTGGAGGCCACGTTATCTATTTAGTGTGTCAGTTCTCTTGACAGACATAGTCATCAAGTTAACAAGAATTGCTGATCATCATGTATCTCACACACAGGATAATGTCTACCCATATCTGTAGCTACCACCCCCACACCCATGTTACCCAAGAGAAGCAACCCACAAGGAGAATTTTGGAAGGCAATGATACACACTAGCTGAACAACAGAGACAAAAGAAAGGCCCAAATACGGTGACTTCTTGTATGTAAAAATGGTAAGATCCTAAACTTGAGCTTTCAAGACCTAACTTCAGCTTTGTATGCAGCTTTGGACAATCGGTCAGCCTCCCAGAGGTTTGTCTGCCCTGGAGGAGTGACTGCAGACAGTGCACACTTGAAAGTGTTTGTTTATTAGCTTTTTCTCCCTCCCCATCTCCCTCCCCCAATCTTTCCCTGTGTGCGTTTGTTGTTTGTGTGTATGGGCACACATGTAGAAGCCAGAGGTCAACTGGCTGTTGTTTTCGAGGAGACAACCACCTCTTTCTTTTTCTCTTGAGCCGAGGAACTGGGTCTCACTGAATAGGCTGTGCTGAATTACCAAGTGAGTCCCAGGAAGCTGCCTGTCTCCTTCTTCCAGTAGCTTGGATTATAAGCAGCCCCACATGCCTGGCTTGTTGACATGGAGGTTGAAAGAACTTTACCAATTGAGTTGTCTCACCAGCCTTGGGATGCTAAAATGTTAGACAGGAAGCTAGTAGAAAGCACGTCAATGATGATTTTTATATCTGAAATCCATTTTGGTAGTTAGAGACTCTCTGGGTAGTTCCAGGGCATCCCCAGGGCTCTGCTTTTTGTCATAGGCTTGGACTAGCCCCTCT
The DNA here is from genome assembly GCF_903995425.1 of Onychomys torridus. NCBI lineage: Eukaryota > Metazoa > Chordata > Mammalia > Rodentia > Cricetidae > Onychomys > Onychomys torridus. The sequence continues at coordinate 69,984,736 of NC_050454.1, forward strand.
CTATGGAGAGGTCTGTTCCTTCTTCTTTATCCTGTATGTTCCCTTTGGGCCATTGCTGTTCTTCATCACTGTGGCTTACTCCTGTATCTTTCTCTTTTAGCTATTTGATGATGCTCCAGTAAGAGCTGGATCCTGAAATCTTGCATCCTTACAGATTCTCAAAAGATGTCTGAGTGGAAGACGTCCTGCTGTATAACCCACATGGCTTTAGTTTGGGGCTGAGAACCAGGGGAGGAGTGTCACTGAGCTCTTGACAGGAGAGAAAACAGCTTACAGAGTGAGAAGAGCTGAGACTCTGAGGCTCTAAGGACAGGGGTGGGACTGAGCCCCTGACACCTTCCCACCCAGACCTGCAGATGTGGGTGACACTTCACAGCTGACTCTGCAGGATGGAAAGTCTGGAGCTGAGCTCTTTTCAGACTGCAGCCAACACCTAGGACTATCCCACTTCAATGGACGTCATCACAGAGAGTGGAGAGACAGCTGTAATCCCAGAGCATAGAGAGCTGGGGACAGTTCAGACATCATTAGGCAGAGATACAATCTGAGTATTTCATTGTTTCTAAAATTTCAGTTTTGCAAGATGTGTGCTTAAACACACAAAATTCCTGGAAATTAGCAACCAACACTCATGAGAGCAGGTGGGTAAGAGCCACTGGCAGGCATTTGGAAGTAACAGGGCTGAGAGCAGTGTGGAGAACTGAGGGGGGCCAGGAGTCACTGTGACTCACAGAGAGATACATGAGACTGAAGACAGCATCTGTAGGTACCAGAGATTGTAGGGTAGCATGGGCTATATCCACTTTTTTAAAAAATAGGGTTTCATGTAGTTCAGGCTATCCTAGACCTTGGTATGTAGCCCAGGATGACCTTGAATTTCTGATACTCCTGCCTCCACTTCCTGACTATTAGATTCCAGGTGTGTGCTACCACACTCTGTTTATGAAGTGCTGGAGATGAAACCCAGGGTTCCATGCATACTAGGCAAGCATTCTATCAAATGGCTATATTTCCAGCCCCAGATTGCTTTTTTAAACAACAAAAAAGAGCATTCATTTAAAAATATTTTATAAAAAAAATGCTTGCACATCTATGAATTTATTGTATATTTACATTTTATTATACTCACATGGTTTACACATTATATAGCCTGCTTTTTTATGTATGTAAACCTACACTGATACATTAAATAGATATAAATTTGCAAACCAATTTAGCTTGGGATGGCTCCACTGCAGAAGGTTACATTCCCAGCATTCCTTACTACTCAGTATTTCTGAGGTCTTTTTAGGTTCTTGCCAGTGAATTATGAACAGATTCTGTTCTTACAGCAAACAACGCATGTTCCCTTCAATAGTCTCTCAATTTTGCCTGAGGGGGTAGAGATAAGGTGTTGGGGCCGCAGCAGCCATCTTGAATGCGGTGCTAAGAGACAGGTATGACAGAAGGCAGGCTGTCCAGGTAGAAGATGCCATGTCTCCACGAGAGAGGAATCACACTCCACACCTCTGTCTTGCTTAAGCTCGAACAGTTTATCTACCTACTAGTAAAAGCCAGAGCCTATCTATGATAAAGGTAGACTTTTGGGTGTTCTCTAAAAGTCTTCATGGAGTTTTAATTCACTTTCTGCATCCTAATCCCTTTAACTTCTGCAGCAGTGAATTTTAGTGCTGTACTTAGGATCCTGCCCTGAAAACAACACACTATGGCCCTTCTCTGTGGTCTTTCTTCCTGTGATTCCAGTTAACCAAAGTTAACTCACTACAATCTGAAAATATTAAATGGAAAGTTCCTGAAATAAATATAACTTCTAAACTTTGCATAATTCTAAATGATCTGACAAAAATGTCATCCCACACCATCCACACCAGAGTCATCCATTAGCTTTGTTCAGAGTAGCCATGCTATGTGTGCTACTCTCCATCAATGCCTTGGTATCTGTCTCAGTAATCAGACAAATGTCTCTTGGTTTCAGACAAGCTGGTGGGGGCGGGGGTAGGGGCTGTCTTTGGAATCATCGCTGAAAGAGAATAGATGGCTGCCCAACCTTGCTGCTATACCAGGCTGTGTTCTTTTCTTTTTTTTGCTAGGAATGACTCAGAGTGAAGCTAACCTTTTGAGCACTTACATACTCTATAGCAGGCTGACAATAAGCATCCTTTACCCCAGTCACCCTGCAACTCTATAGTCTCCTCCCACGATGCAGAAGGCCCCATATCTACTAGGAATGATAGCATGGCTCATGTTCTCTTCAGTGTCCACCATGCCTGGAGGATGAGTTGAGGCGATTGAATTTCAGAAACAGCCTTGTCTTCAGTGGCTTTCACTGAAGACAAGTGCCCATGGAGGTCTCTCTGCACTCATCCTGGTAAAAAATGAGGTGGGATCTAAAAGGAAGAAGAATTTTCTCTCCTTTAACCAGTTCGATGACTCAAAAAGCCACATCAAAGGAGCGGGCCCCAAATGTTTCAATTTAAGAATGGCACAGTTGGAATGGTGTTTATCTGCTGGGGACTACTTTGGACGACTGTATAGTTAGACATTGGAAACTCTGACACATACCTTTAGAATCGGCCTCTCAATTTACACACTGCCATTTGTTTATGATAACGTTTCAAAAGGAAGGAAGCCCACTGGGCTATTCACGAGGACCGGCAACAGTGGTGCATCAGTTTGGGGCACTCTCTAACAATCCCTCCCTGTACACACTTTTGACAACTGTGCTCCATGGAGCCCGAAGCAGCCACGCCTCCTCCAGGGCTTCCCATATCTTCCACCCACCTCAGGAGACAGCTGTGTCTCCCACTGGTCTCCATCTCACTAGTCAAGAGAGCTGGGACTTGCTCTCTCCCCACTTGAGGGGTGGCCATTCTTTGGCCTGAATCCCTACTCCCTCATGATTATCAAGTCAAGCCTCTTATCACCACTGTCTGAACTAGTCAACTATGGAGATGTTGGGATGTCTGTGGTGGGCACAAGCATCTCAGAGGAAGCAGATGAGAAAAGCCGCTCCAGAGCAAGGTCATGGGGAGAAGGATGGTGGGGTGACGTCGAAGAATAGAGAGGCGTTAGGAGAAGAGTCATGCAGAGTGAGCAGCCACTCAGCTTGCTCATAGGATTGTTGCCCAGTTTGAAGAGGTTGCTGGAGGAGGGGATGGGAAAACCATAGAGTTCTCTGGAAATCCTCAAGAACGGCCTAGATTCCACACACCAGCCAAGATTTGTTTTTATGTGACTGTGTGAGTGAGTGCAAGCACATACACATGAGTGTGGGGCCTGAAGAGGTCAGTAGAGAGTGTTGGGTTCCCTGAAATGAACCATAGGCTGTTGTGAGCTGCTCTGTGAGTGCTGGGAACTGGACCCGTGTTCTCTTACAGGAGTAGCAAACACTCTTAACCACTGAGCTGTCTCTCCAGACTCTAGATTAGATTCTGGTTTTTGTTATTAATCTTTTAGTTAGCATACAAAACACTAGGTTTCACTATGGCATTTTCACACATATAAAACAAAGATTTTATATGTGTGTGTGTATACATACACACACACACACACACACACATACATATATATATATACATATATATATATGCAAATTAAATTTTGTTCATATTTATCTTCTATCACGTTCCAAATCCTCACTGCCCTTCCCAATGGTTCTCCTTCTCCTATCAGGACATGGATGTACTTTCTTATCTCCGGGCTTTGTATTCATCAGGTACACCAACAGCAATGAAGGCTATGGGTGTGTTTTTTCCTGTGTTCTTGAACATATAAAGTGAACTTGAAACTCCAATTTACATGTGGGTATCTAGAAGGTCTTCAGGGTGATGAAGAACACCCCATCATGTGGTTGCATGGAGGCCCCTTCCTAGGGGACTTGCCATCAGCCCCTTAGTAGCTACTTGCTGTGACACCAGATGTCCTCTTTAGTGGTGTGTGTGTGTGTGTGTGTGTGTGTGTGTGTGTGTGTGTGTGTGTGTGTGTGTGTGTGTGTGTGTGTCTACTTTGTAGCCCAGGATGGTCTCAGAGTCATTGCAATCCTCCTGCCTCTGCTTCCTGAATGCTGGGATTGGATGTTTGGAACACCACACCTGGCCACGTCTGTTTTCAATGCCTAGAGAAGCAGGTCCTCTGGAGTAAAGAACACCGTTTTCAGGTTGAGGCTCAGTTGACACCCTTTGCCTGGGAGGGTCAAGCAGTTTGCTTTCCAGTGAATTTGTGGTCATAGCTGCGGTTACCCACTGACTTCTCGTCTGCTTAGCTTGTCTGATAACAGGCAAATGGGGGGGGGGGAGCTCTTAATACCCCTCCCAAAAGGCGAAGATGGGCAGAGTTATTCAGAGAACCGAACCAGGCCAGGACACCTTACTTGGAGAAGGCAAACTATCCATGCTGGACTCTGGTGTCCCCTTCTTTTTGAATCTGGTGTTTCTGTCTCTGTATCTCTAGTCTCTCCGTCTCTGCCTGTCTGTTCGGTTCTCTTTATTAAAACCAGGTCACAGTAGCCCGCGATGCCGAAAGACAAGCTATTCTAGCTCCTAAATGAGTCATTTTCAAGGAAGTTTAGTTCAGGACCAGGGTCTGCAAGCCTTGGCCTGGGGGAGTCAGCAGCGAGTCGGGGTTCCCTGCTACCCTCTGCTCAGCTCTCCCCTGTGCTCAGGGGTCTTTTAAGGAAAGAGAGGGTCGTAGTGGTTGAAGGGGTGCCACAAGTGGCCCACAGAGCCCGCACGGCGCGATGGCGGGGACAGGAAGGGAGGCGGTGGCTCGGGCCTGCGCGGGGCGCTGCAGCTCGGAACTGCTGCAAAAGCAAGCTGCCCCTGTTATCAGTGGCGCGCAGGCCTGCGGTTTTCTCGCTCTTGCAACCCAGCTTCAACTGCCGGTTTATTTTTCGACAAACAGGATGCCTCCATCTGAGGCTGTCAGCATCCCAGGCTCTTTGAGAAGAAAAGAGGTAGTGAGGGCCCCACCCTAGGGCCCAGACGGGAGGGGAGGGAGGTCTTGTTTCTAGAGGCTTCCCAGAGAAGTGAGAACCCGGCAGGTGCAGTTGCTGGGCGCCAGGAGAGTGTCAGGAAGGGCGGAGGTGAAACTTATACCCCTCACCCCCACCAGAGCTCAAACGGACTTCTTGGGCCCCACCTCTACATGGGTTCCAAGGCTAAGAGTTCCTCCCATTGCAGGAAGAAAGACAGCTTGGGCATGGAGAAACGTGCCTTTGAACTTCAGTGGGTGTGCAGAACACTTGAGGCTCACCCAAAGCTAACCTGCTGGTCCAAGGACCAGCCAGAGCCCTGGGATGGGGAGCCTGGAGACAGCCTCCTTTCAAATGCTAATGGTGTGCAAAGTCGTAATAGGTGGGAGTGGGGGTGTGATTTCACTCCCAGGTTTTAAGAGGGTTACTTTGCCAGTGGAAAAAAGGGATTCCTTTGTGTTCTAGAAGGAATGGGATTTGAAACTGGAAAGGATTTGAAAATCTGAGCTAGAGAGATGACTCAGCAGTAAAGACTGCTTATTGTTCTTCCAGAGGACCAAAGTCATTTTCCTAGCATCCACCTCAGGTGGCAGACTGTCTGTAACTCCAGCTCCAGAGCAATCAAATGCCTCTGGCCTCTGAGGGTGTCTGCAGTCACACACACACACACACACACACACACACACACACACACACACTCTAAAAATAATGAAAATAAAATCTTTTTCAAGATCCCAGCTGGGAACGAACACCTTCAGACATTGGGGAGAATCTAGAGTAGGGTTTCAGCCAAGAGATGACACATAAGACAAAAAATACCCAAAAAGATACCCAGTCGAGCCAGAGTCCTGGCGGTCCCTGAACATATCCTCATCTTGCATTGGACCTTCACAGACACATTTTTCAGGAATTGGGCCATTGTATTTAATGGCACAGAATCTATAATCCAGATTTCAGAGCCCAAGACTTGTCCTCAAACAGAGTCTAGGATTGTGACATGAATCTAACATGGATGTTTTTGAGTTTCATGTGATTGGCAGAGTCCTATGAGAGCAGAGAAAGCAGGGTAGGGGAGGTCCACTGTGTGTGGATTTCTCACCAAGGAGAAGGCAAAAAACCCACCAGATGGTCCATATAGAAACTATGTTCTGCTACATTTTGCTCAGGCCTGAAGTTGCACCAAGATTCCATTTTGACTTCATCAAAACCAGTTAAGGCTTCCTGTTACAGACTGTCACTCAAAGACCTTGAAGGCTACAGAGCAGTTAAGATGTTTTGTCTTACCTCTGACTTGGGGTTTCTCAATTGGGCTTTGGAAATCTGGAAATTTGCTGTAAGGGGTTTTTATGTACTGCCAAGCTGAGAACTCCCAGGTCTACAAAGTTCAAGTCCACAATCTTACTGGGGCCTTCTGAGCATAGGACACATTGTCCCTGGCATGGTCTGATGCCATTCTTGGATTGATGAGTTAAATTTTTGTTCACAAAGTGTCTCTGGCTTGGGCTTTGCCTCTCTAACTAGACGGCAAGTTCTTGGAGGCAGTTGTAGGCAGTCTGTAGGTTGTTTTATAGCACAGAGTCATACACATGGGCCACCCAGCAGAGCTATGGATGCTCATGACTACTAAGGGAGCTAGCAGTCACACACGTATGTGGCTTTGGGATCAGAAGAAGTTGGGAAGAAAAATGGGGTGATGGGTGGGAAGAGTTTCAGGGAACCTGGTTATATGGTTATACGGTGAAAATAGGGAAGGGAAGCGTGGACCCTCTGCTCAGCTGTCTGCTGTGTGAACTGCAGAGGGATGGCTTCTTATTACCAATACTTTACACCGTGTGTTAGCTTCAACTTATTACCTCCAAATACCAGACGATCAGTGTTTCCTCTACACTTTCACGCTCCCATGGTGTTGTCCTGGGCGGCCACTGTCTCTTCCTTTTTGCTCTAGCTGGCTTCCCAGTTTCTCTGCCTGGTTGGTGGTCAACTCAGACAGACCTTCACCTCCAAGCTCAAGTTAGAGGACCTTTTAGTCTATTACACATAGTCAGGCAAGTGAAAGGCATGCTTGTATATTGTTGAAGTATATTACAGTACTTTAGGAAAAGCAATAGACATACCTCATTTTGCTCCATCATGGCTAAGCTAATTACTGACTGTGTGATCATGGCCTTCATTCTTAACCTTCGATGGTCTTGGTCTGTCAGCTGAACTTAAGGCTCAGTGAGTTCACTTCTGAGTCGCTATGATCAGATTGGCTCATGAGGGTTTGAATGGGTGTGTGGCAGATACTTGGTGACCTTTTAAGAAAGCCAAGTGGGCCTAACCTGGGGTGCCCAGCCCTTCTACGCAGTTTATTTCCTGGAGAAAAACTTGCATTTTTCCCACCCCTTCCTTCTCTTGGGTTCCTTCTCTACTACCTCATCTACATGTCCACTGCCCTTTAGACTTTAGTTTCCCTCTTTTGGCTTCTGTAGGAATTCCTTCCTTCTGGAATGCAAGAATATTCCCGTCTGTCATCTGGTCATCCTCCTCACCAGGTCCTCTGTGCTCCCTACAGTAGCCGAGGACCCCTCTGTTCCCCTTATCTTCTCCCTCTGGCCTTTGATCTTCAGTTTCCAAAGGCGTCCCTCTTTATTCTGGACTCTTGTGTCTTCCATTTATCTTCTTGTTTCCCTAATCTTCGAAATCCCTATGAGAGCCTGCAGACCACTCCCTTCTCTGTACGATACAGGGAGTAAGATCCCCGGCACAGTGCTGAGCTCTGCCTCCCACGAAAGGCCTGAGCAGCTCAGCCGCCATCATTTCTAAGACCTTTGAAGTTCTTTGTGCTTTTACAGAAAATTGGCTGTGCTCTAGAGATGTGCCCAGTTGATATGCAGGGCTGTGTGTGTGTGTGTGTGTGTGTGTGTGTGTGTGTGTGTGTGGTGTTAGGGGGGCTTTCTAGGAAATAAAATAGGAAGAATGCAAAGAATAAGAACTTTCTCTTATGGTGCTAGTGATAGTGTGAGGCAAGATTTCCCTACTTTGTCTTCATTTGGGCCCGAGCATTCCTCGTTTGGGGCTGTCCTGTAAACTGCTATGCATGCAGTAGCATCTCTGGACCCCACCGACTCACTGAGTTGCTAATATTGTCTCTCTCCTCTCCCTCACCTGAGTGGTGGCCACTACAGACAACGCCAGACATCGATGAGTCGCTCTTCTGTCCTCACATGGCTTCCTTCCCCTTGTTAAAAACCAGTACTGTCTAACATTCTCTTGGTGTAGAAGAAAAATGATAAGGAACCTTACTCTGGAAAGCTGTCTAAATATGACCCGAAGAAGTGAGGGACGCGTGAACAGACTTGCTATAAAGGCCAACTCTTAAGAAAAAGCAAAACTACAAGGAGATTAGTCAGCGTCAGATGAGCTCCAGACACAAACCACCTGAAACCACTGAACGGAAACGGAAGGCTTCTTGACATTGGTCTGGACAACGAGGCTTCATATAAGACCCTCAAGGCATGGGTACCAAAGAAAAAGCAGTCAAATGGGATTATATCAGATTGAAAAGCTCCTTCTAGGAAAGCTATCAGCAGGGTAAGAAGGCATCCTACTGAACCGGAAGACACATGTCTGCTAAGGGCTTTATATCCAGTGCATACATGGGACCCAACAACTCAGTAGCAGCAAGGCAAGAAATAACCAGATTAATACATGAGCAAAGGGCTCGGCAAACTATTCCCCAGAAGACAGAAAAAATGGCCAAGTATTTAAATTTGATCAACACCTCTAACCATCAGGGAAATGCAGAAGAACACCTCTGTGAAAGGGCACCTCAGCCCAGAGACTCCAGGGCTGGTGCAGAAAATGGACCCTGGAGTGACTGTGCTCCCCAGAAAGCCATGACCCGGGACTTTTAGTCTGTTACTCTCTTCCAGACAGAAGCTGAGGCAGCCTTCTGCCACCTGTGCCTCCATTCCAATCTCTCCACCATGTGTCTTTCCTTCTCGTTGATTGCAGGAGTTAGGAGCGGAGCCAAGAGGGAGGGGGGAGGTCTGTGTCAGCTTCTCCCCGCTGTTAAAGTGCAAGCCTGTGGTGTGTGTGTGCGTATGCGCGTGTGTGCCTGCGTGCCCACACTCAACTGTGGATCTCCATGTCTGTTTAGAGTCAAACCTGCCATTTGTACAGAAGTAGCTGGTGTGTCATCTCTGTCCTGCTTCTCGGTCCAGAGATGGCCATTATTTATGTTGGACGACTCCCCAGGCAGGTCCCAAGTCTTGATGAAGTTAACAGCAGATGCCATCATGAAGAAAGACGGAAGGCAGAGGAGGAGGGAGGGGACGGGGAGCTAGGCTGGCCTGGCCCTGGAGTGTATACAGACATCCAGAAAGAACATGAAGAAGCCCAGCAGGGCTCTGAAGTGCCATCAAATCCCTGGGGTTTTCCCTGTCCATCATCTGCACAGACAAAGCAGCTCCTTGGCCTTCTCCAATGAGCTTTATTATTTTATTACTGTTTTTTATTACAGGAGAATAATTAGCTTGAGCACCTTTTAATTTCTTCCCATCAAGATGTTTTCACAGTAACAATTAGAGGCTGGCAGCGCCTAGCATCTACATAGGGATTCTCTCCAGAGCCGGCAGGAGCTGGCATGGGGACTCATACCACTATATCCTCCCTTGGGGCCAGCACAGAAAGGATGGAATTGGGGTGAGTGTGTTAATCCTTGGCAGGAAAACCAGGTGAGAAGTGCCTTCAATACAAACACAGGTTAAAGGAAAGAATTCGATGAAAACCATATACACAGTGACTTGACGCAAACAAAGGCTTCGCGGAGACGCTGAAGGATGGACGGCATGGACTTTCGAGATGATAAATGTTTCTAGAGAAAGACCTACCATGCTCAAAGGCCCTGTAGGAAGCACATCTTTGCTGCTGTGTGACTGGCAAATAACGATAGGGAGGTCCTGCTCACAGAGCCATTTCTTGCTGTCACAGTTGAGTCCACGGCTTCTGGCTAGAGTATTTCAATCAAGAAACAATGACATTGAACTGTTTGATGCAAACCCTGGTCAAGGTCAGAGGTCACAGTCAGGGTAATGAGGGTGCTGGCTCTCAGAGGCTCCTCGCCTTCTGAAGGATGGACTGTATGGTCAGTCATCCTATGGACGCTTTGTTAGCTGGATCCCGGGGCCTGAGTTTGGATGGAGTCAGAGAAAAAAATCTCAGAAAGAAAGCTAAAGCTATGCTCTGTGTCAAGGTCATGCAAGTTCAGGGTCAGACTTGGGCAACTTTGACAAACACCTCTTTAAGATTTTCATGGGATGTGCCCAGGAAACTACAAAACACAAAAGACACAGGAAATAAACACGAAAACACCCCTATTAGATATCTTCTTGGTCACAGAGATGTCCAAAATGTCACCTCCTTCTTCACCCGAGGAATCTCAAGAGTGACGAATGAAAGCTACAGACTGCTATGGAAGACTGAAGAGTTACCTGTCCCCAGAATGCTAACATGGCTGGGATGGGCACTCAGGCTTAGGTACTGCTGGCTTGGGGAAGTACGGACAGACAGACCCCTGTGGGAGAAGTCTGAAGGTCTTCAAAGGGCAGCTGTGATGGGGAGGGCCCTGAAAAGGAGTACAGTGAGAAAGGAAGCAGGGCCACCCGTGGTGAGAACGAGAGACCCCTGAATGCCTCCAGGGACACCCAAACAATCGAGTATGGTAGGCAGTATTCTGGGTCTATGCCTTGACTATCATATAAGTGACTTTTTTTTTTTGGTTTGGTTTTGGTTTTGGTTTTTTAAGACAGGTTTCTCATGTAGCCCAGGCTGGCTGTGAGCTTCTGATCTTACTGCCTCCAGTTCCAAAGTCCCAAGACTATGGGCATATAGTACCATACCCAATTTAGCCAGTGTTGGAACTCAACTTCAGAGCTCCATGCATGCTGGGCAAGCACTTTATTAACTGAGCCACATTCTCAGCCCCATAAAAATATTCTTAACCTGCCCCATGTACCATCTGCAAGCAGACACTGGGCTCTGTAGCCTGCCTGAATGCTTCCGTTTAGACTTGGCTGACATGTCCTTGAAGCCTGACCCCAGGCGATTTCTCTTGCTTCTGCATGAGACTGATTATCATTAGAACATGTTCCATTGACCATTTGAAGGGTTCAATGCTATATGTGCACTTTCCTCACAGTTAGTAGGCGCTCAAGAAATGCTTGTTGCCCTTTGCTTAGTTTAAATGGCTTTACATTCAATGCTCTTTGAGGGGCACTAAGCTCACCACGGGTTGAAAGCAAGCTGTTTTCTCCTTCACAGGTGCCTGGTTCCAGGAAACACCACAAAGCTGCCTTCTGAAGCTATCAGAGGCGGCTCCCCACCTTCACATCCATGGCAGTTTCCACAATTGCCCATTTCTTCTTGTCTTCTTCCGGGTGTCTCCCACCTAATATAGTCTATCTCCAGCCTTCCATCAAGTGAACAAAGGTTGGACCATCTCCTTACTGTACAAGTAGGATGCCAAGATGTTAAAACACAGCCCCCATAAATACTGGTGGTGAATTGTGGTGGCAGGGTAGGAACCAATGGCTGGATGCAAAGCCTTCCCCTCGGCACCTGTCTGCCCGGGCCTGTCTCCATTTTAGTTCCTCTTTGAAGATGACCCATTGGAGAGGGTCTAGTGGTCCAGAAAACCTGGATCCCCTTGGCTGCCTTCTAGAATGATTGGACTGGTATTCTGAATAAAGAAATGGACATTCAGAAGGAGAGGCAGAGTCTTGTGAGTTATCTGATTCAAAAATGGGAAGCCCATGGAATGGTGGGAAAACACATTAGAACTTGTATTTGGATCTTTTCCATTTTTTTTTGTGTGTGTTTTATAATGAACATTCTACAGTTGTCTCAACAGTGGCATGGGCATATCCTTTGTAAATAAAGACCCATGCAAAGACTGTGGGCTTGTTTAACAGCTAGCAATGATTCATAGTAATGCGAGAGCCCAAGGTGGCTGCTACTCCTGCTGCCCATGGAGAAAGTATTGTCCAAGTCAGTATGTCCTGAGAGGTCTCAGTGGATTCCCTAAGGCATGCACATTTTGAGTCCTGGCCTGTGTGCATGTGCTGGTGGTATGAGGGGAGAGCTTCATTTCTCCCCAGAGAAGACATTTTTGGCCTTGTGAATCAGGAACCCTGAGTTTCCTTTAGAGTCAGACATTCTGTTGATACATCTATTCCTGGTATAGACTATAGTCTTGTTCCCTGCTTTTCAACACTGCCCCCCAACCCCCCTCAGATCGGGAGGCTACCAGGTTGGTGGACTGTTCTCTGCAGCCATGACTATGCTCAGAATTCTGCTTCTTTAAATTTCACCACAGACACCCACAAGCCAACCCCCGGCTAGCCGCAACACCGGTGGGTATATCGTGAGTGTTGGGTTTATGGGAGATGGAGACTCCATAGGACCCTTGTTCCTATCATAGCCTAAGGAAGATGCCAGTGGCTCAGGGACTTTACACACAGTATGCCATGCAGATAGATGCTTGGTATGCAAAGGACCCTGGGTCTGACCAAAGCAGAGGATTACTTGTGTCTGCGAATTCTTCAGACTCTTGAATGGTATCAGCCACACTGGTGTAGTGTCGGCAAAGCTCCGAGACAGAGGTTAAGGGGGCTAGTTTTAGTAACTGATTCAGATGAGACCTTAGGTAGGCCAATCTCTCTGAAGCCTGATGGGATTTCTACTCCAGTTAGGATCCTGGGAGACAGCTCAAACAAACAAACACATACATACATACATACAAGCATAAATAAACAAACAAATAAAGTGTTTGCCTTGCAAGCACGAGAACTTGAGTTCAAGCCCCAGAACTCACATTTAAAAATCCAGGCAGTGTAACCCGCGCTTGTCTCTGTGGAGACAGGCTCATTGGCCAGCCAGCCTGGCCTGCTCGGCAAGCTCCAGGCAGTTTGTCTAAGGAGGCACAGCTGATTTTGTCCTCTGGCCTCTGCATACACACATCACACATGTGCATTTACACTGTCCTTGCACACACATGAATGTACACACCCATTCTCCTCTTTGTATTTTGAGACAAGATCTCTCACTAAGTTACCTGGGCTGGCCTTGAACTTGTAATCCTCCTGCCTCAGCCTCCCAAGTAGCTGAAAGAAGAGTCATGAGCCACTAAGTGGGGCCTGAATTCCCTTGTCCTTCATCTCATACCCCTATCTAGCATGTTGAGTACTGCAGTATTTTCTAGCTTTTTCTGTGGGCTCTCATAAGAAGCCCCTCCCTCTCATGTTCTCAGAGTAGTGTTTGCTCTACTGTGGCCATGCTATACCTGTAAGGAAGGAGGGGAACACTTCCTAGAGCAGTCTCCTGGTTAGTTTGGATGAATGTGCTTGTCCTACATTTGATTTCCCTTCCAAAGAGTCCCGGCACGCATTTCCAAAAGACCTGGCATGAAGGCCCGATGGCTGGTGGAAAGGGGGAATCAGACGCCTTGCACAGTACAAGAGCTGCTCGTTCCTGTCCGCCTGTGCAGTTTCCAGGCTGACATACACACGGAGCTTTGACTTAGAACCCACAAAACATGGCTTCACGTTTGCACAAATTGATGTCAGCCTTAGGAGCAGCAGAGCGCTCAGTATACACAAGGAGGAAATGACCGTTTCTAATGGGGTAGGGGGTGGGCTAAAATGTCTGGGAGAATCGTTGGTTTAAAAGAAGTCTGTCCAAAAATAGGCACCCAGGGGGCTGGAAATGGGAGGGTAGTGCCGTGTGCAGAGCCAACAGTCCTCAAAATGAACACCCATCTTGCAGCAATGTGAAATGAAAGGTGTGTATTATTTCTTCTTTTGAAGGAAACCTGAATAAGGACTTTCTTTCCTTTCTTTTTTTTTTTCCCTTTAAATGAAGCATTGACTCTCTTAGCAGAGAGAGAGATAGAGAAAGATTTGCATCCAGACTCCGGAATCCAACAGGGCCAGTAATTACCAAGCAAAAACAACCTTCTCTTTGCAGTATGAGGTATGAATGAGAACCATCCACCCTAGAAAGATGGTGATTTTCTGGTCATTATCTGTTATTTTTTTTATTTCTATGAAAGAAGAAAACATCTTTAAGCAAATTTAAGGTAAGTCATTTAAAACTAAATTTCCCTTGATACAGGGGTAGAAGGCGAGGGTGAAAATCAGTGGTTAGACCGGCATGTGTGAGGCCCTGGGTTCCATCACCAGTACCACATGGAAAAATGAAGAAAATTAAAAGGGGAAGGAAGGGGGAGGAAGAGAGGGAAGAAGGAGGGGGAAGGAAGGAGGAAAGAAAGGAGGAAAGGAGGAAGAAAGGAAGGAAGGAAGAAAAACACCATGGAAATAATTCTATAAAAAGCAAATGAATTTCCTGGCTCCTGGCCAGGCGTGGTGGCTCTGAGTCTACTTTGCTTTGGACCTCTAACATATCAAGGGTTAAGTATGATTTTGAATTTTAACACTGTGAATTGCTGTGGTCTTGTTCCCCACTGAATCAGCTCCAGCCCTACCATATCCTATCCCTCCTGCTTTGTCTCAGGGAACCAATTCTCAATGGCCACCCCAGCATCCATCAGGGAGGAACAAGGTGCTTATGTGCATGCACCCCTCAGAATCCTGACGAGGGAGGAGTGCCAGGTGTCTCCACCTCCATGGAGGACAAAGTCCCTCTTACAATGGCATGCTATTTGCATAGAACATATGTACATCCTCCTAGATATGTGAAATTGCCCCTGGATGACGGACATATCTAATACTATGTAAAGGCTATGCAAATGAGGCCAAACCATATTACTTAGGGAAAGCAGGTAAGAAAAATCAAGTCTGACTTCAGTTCAGTTGCAATTTTTTTCCCTCGATATTTTCCCTTTTGTTGTTGTTTGCATCCATGGGTGGAGAAGGCAGGGATGCAGAGAGGCAATCCCATTTGTAGAGCATAATCAGCCTAGAAAACAATGACACAAGACAGGCTCAGGAAGGTGCAGCCTGGGAGCTGGCTCACCCATTGGCTGCTGCCCTGTCCTCCCACTCCCTGCCTTCTCCATCCCAGCTCTCTGCTCTGCACACAACCCTATCCTCCTTGGCTGCTCTCCAGCCAGAGGCTCACAACACGGTGCTGGCCCACATGGTATGGAAGCTTCCCTTGCTTTGCTAAATGCTCGTGTTGTCCAACTGCTTTCTAAATATTTACGTTTTTATCCACAGACCTAGGTGGCTCCCAACCACAGGGAGAGGCTTTTGTTTTCTTTTGCATGGGGGGCAATTAATGCAGAGACTCATAACTTCAAAGAGTGCTGAGAATAAGTGACAAATGAGTGTTCATCCCTAAGTGGGACATTTTTTTTTTTATCAGCTCCCTTCCCCGACACCACTGCCCCATTGAGGCTCAGGAAACATCCAGGAGGAAGCAGAAAGTACGTAAAAGCCAAAGAACATTGAGCAGGGCTGTGAAATGCTTGTTGTTGTCTGGACATGGGGTGGCCTCTGATCTCAGGAATTCATGGCAGGTATGGCTACATGGTTGCCTGCAGGAGATCCACACAAGACCGAGCTAGCTGAAATTCCAGCATGGCCTGGGAGGAACTAAGGATGTTCAGCCCCAACTGAAGAACTATTTGCTGTTGATGGATAAGAAGAGGGCATGTTCTTCTTCTTTGGGGGTATGGCCATTGATAGTTACTCACACTCCAGTGGCCCCATACCCCTGTGTATATGAGCAGCACTCACTGGACTCACTTCTTTCCATAAGAAGGGCCGGAGTGATGGCTTGGTGGTTAAGAATTCTTAGTGCTCTGGCAGGGGGCCTGGGTTCTGTTCCCAGCACTCACACAGTGAGTTACAACTACCTGTAACTCTAGCTTCATGGGTTCCTACACACACACACACACACACACAAATAGACACACATTGAATCAATCATTTAATCTATCATCCAAACAATCAATCAATCAAGAAGACATGAAGTTGGGAAGAGGTGTATGTGGGGAAGATATGGGTAGAATTGTAAGGGAAATGGAGAACGGGATTGATTATACTTCATTTTAGATATGTATGGAATTCTCAAAGAATAAATTGTAATATATGTGTGTGTGTGTGTGTGTGTGTGTGTGTGTGTGTGTATTCAAAAGCATAAAAATTATAAAAAGAAGCTTCTCTTTCTGAATAAAAAGATAGCCCCATGTGATGCAGAGGCCTGCTGTCTCCTTCCTGCCTAGACAGGGCTGGTGCTCAGCCATCTTGGCCCTGGCCCAGCATGGTGGGGCCCAAGCCAGAGGTGTCTTGTGTCCCCTACACCCGTTCTGGGTTGCTGGTTCCACACACAGACTAGCCCTTGTCTGCAGTGGCCACTGTGGCCAGCTTTTCCTACACAGCTGACACACGCTCACTGAGGAACCCAAGCAAAAGTTCTGTTCTCTTACGCTAAAATGATCCGTTCCCATCGCACTTGGGTATAGCACTCCTCTTTCTGACCTGTGCCCCTCGGCACCACTCAGAGTTATCAGGACAGCAGAGAGGAAGACAGAGAAAGGGGAGGGTGGAGAGGAGAAGGGACCAGAAAGCTAAGGGAGTACAAGAGTACACTACAGGAATACTTGAGCTTGCCTGTCTGACACTAAAGGTGATAGATGGTTTAGAATCCCGTTTTATTTGCGATATCCCTGGGTCCCATTGTAACACTTCCTGATTGCAGCCATTGTCTCCAAAGACCTCAAAGAAAACACACATCCCCCCCCCCTTTTTTACCCTGAGACAGGGTCTCTGTATCCCAGGATAGCCCCAGACTCTATGTAACCGAGGATGGCTTGACCTCCGGCTTACAGCTCCCAAACATTGGGGTTACAGGTATGTACACTACCTCCCTCCTCCCCCAGGTTCTGGAGTGCTAGTGACTGGTACCAGTGGCTTGGTGCATGGCAGGCAGATTCATGTTACAGTGAGCACTCTCCAAACTAGGCTATGTCACCGGCCTGGAATTACTTCCTTTCTGCCTCTCAAAGGGCATAATGATTATACTTTTGCAGGGTTAAAAAAATGTCAAAAAAGACACATCATCTTGTCTTGGCCTGAGGCTTCTTCTTTTTTGGGGGGTGGGTGGGTTTTGAGACAGGGTTTCTCTGTAGTTTCGGTGCCTGACCTGGATCTTGCTCTGTAGACCAGGCTGGCCTCAAACTCACAGAGACCCACCTGATTCTACCTCCCGAGTGCTGGGATTAAAGGCATGCGCCTTTTCTGCTTCTTATATGCAGAATGTAAGAAGTTGTGGTTGCTGGTTCACGGGAAGAAAGGGCAGTGGGAGCCTGGGGACAGGAGCGGTGGGAAAGATGTGGGGTAGATATGTTTGTGTACTAGAGAAGCTTCAGTAGATTTTTCTAGAAAACTGGGAGATAGAAAAACACGGAAGTGTCTGAAAATATCTTCCAATATTTTTGTATGAAATAGTACAAAACTTTTCATATCAAAGTAAAACATTAAAACAATAACAACAAAAACTTCCTTGTATTGGGGAGCTATAATTTGTTTTTTGGTTTCTAAGGGGTTCAAAGATTTCACACAGGAACCTGATCATTGGGCAGCAAGCTCTTCTCAAACGTTACTAACCCCTTTTTTGCAGAACTCAAAGTAGACGCGGCGACATTATTGACTCATCTAGGTCATTGGGAAGTTACCTGAGAAACGCATGAGTTTCCTGTGTGGGCCTCTCCGCCTGGCCCCATCCAGTCAAAAACCCAAAGCGTCTTTATTGTTGAGCTTCGACAGAGGACTTGTCAATGACAAATGTCATGGAAGAAGAGGAAGCTGCTGGTCTTGAGAAAACCAGGGACCTGCATGAGGTTCAACAGGCAAAATGGCTTTCCTTGGAAGAGTCTTCTGGACCCTCAGGCTACACCAGGACTCTCAGAGCCTCTGCTCTTGCTCTGCCTCAATGTCCGGACTGAGGCCCAGCCTCCACCCACAGGTCCTCCGCTTGTGGGCCTGCCCAGTGGGCTTTGCATCTCCCCTCTTGTTTGTGGGCCTGCCCAGTGGGCTTTGCATCTCCCCTCTTGTGGTCACTGACAAGGAGAGGAAGTGTGGATGCTGAAGGCCACCCGAGGTGCTGCTTAGCTCCTGGCCTCCTGTGTCTCTGGGGTGTGTATGGGGTTCTGCAACTCTACTTTGGGTCCTCTGCCTGGACCCCCACCTGCTTTCTGTCTCCCCTGCTTCCTGAAACTGCCACTTCCTTCAGGGAGCCTTCCTGGTGTCCTCCATAGTATTGTGAGCTATTTCCTTCCAAGAGTGGACAGAGGTTGACCAACTCACTGGTAGCTTGCCACGGTTAACACCACTTGCATGTTGTAGAGAGAATAAACTCTCCCACAAGCCCTCAGATACTTTAATAATTCGTACTGCAAGGTTAAAAAACAAACAAACAACAACAACAACAACAACAACAACAAAAAACAAGGCTCAGCCAGGCATGTTGGTGCATGCCTTATTCTTTTTAAAATTATTTTTATTACTTCTTTGAGAATTAAATAAAATCTATTTTGATCAGACTCACACCAACTCTTCCCTTCAACTCTTTCCAGACCAACCATGCTTTAATCCCAGCTCTCAGAGGTAGAAGAAGACAGATCTCTGTGAGTTCCAGGCCAGCCTGGTCTACGCAGTGAATTCCAGACTGGCCTAAGTGACATAGTGAGACCTTGTTTCAAACAAATAAAATCCAACCAGCCAAACCACTTTCCAAATACAGCAACACCTTAAGCAAACCAAACAAGAACGGAAGGAAACAAAGAAAAATTAGGCTCCGGGGAACCCTTCAGCTTCGTCTGAAGCTGTAGAGGAAAGGAGAGAAATGGCCTGGTAGTGTTAGCTGAGCACTCTGCCTCAAACCTCCTAACCCTGCCTCTGCTCACAGCGACCCTCCTGGACCTTGCCGTCTTTCTTCTGCAGACAGACACCTGGCTTCTCTCTGCAAGCCTGTGTGTGCCAGCCCCCTGGTCTGTCCCAGCACCAGCCAGCCTTGCTGACCCACAGCAAAGGGCTACCACTTCCTTGAACCCATCTTTCAGGTCTGTTTTCAGAACACAGAGGAGTCAGTCACGTTGCTCCAGGTACTCTGTAGGGCCTTTTGCTGTTTAATCCAGCCATTGCTTATTCACTTATTTCTTGGCTTTAATCTCTGTGGGTGCCTGTGTGTGTGCGTGTCTGTGTGTGTGTGTGCCTATGCGTGTGCGTACCTCTGTGTGTGTGTGTGTGTGTGTGTGTGTGTGTGTGCATGCTGTTTCTGTGTGTGAGTGTGTACATGGGTGTGCTAATGGCACTCGTGTGGAGGTCACCATCAAACTGCGGGTCCCTGTCTTCCTGTCTCACCTCCATGTCACAGCAGGAGCACAGAGACAACGGACATGAGGGTCTGACTTTTTAAGAAGGTTCTGGGGTTTCAAACTCAGCTCCTTAAGCTTGTGTGTGAAAGGCTTTACCCAGAGAGCATCTCACTAGTTCCACCTACTACTTCCTGTCCTATATTTCATGTGTGAACTGCTATAGGGTCACCCCTCTCCCCTGCAGTCACTTGGCTGGGGCTGGCAAGTGTCCTTGGGATCAACCTGAAGCACAGAGCATTCCTGCTGAAGAGAGCAAGGCAGAGCTGGTGGCTTCTTTAGAGACTTCTAAGGGCTCTTCGGAAACCATCATTAGGCCATCGTCAGCTGCTTCTCAGTATACAGAAAGAGCCTGTGGCAAAGGTTATGAGGGGGTTTAGATAATTTTTAACACCTCTTGAAAATTAGTTTCATAATGTGTGGGTAGCCTCATCTCACAAGGGAAGGCAGGCTCTGACTCTTGAATGTCCAGGGAGGCAGCTGGCCATGTGCTTCATTCTGGTCTCCTTATGGACCAGAGGAGGAAGATTTGTCCAGGCACCATGTCAGGGGTCACACTGTCCTTCCAGCTCTATACATTCAAGTTTTAACTCCCAGTTCCTCAGAATGTGATTGTATTGGATATAGAGTATTCTAGAAGTAATTAGACAGAAGGAAGTAGGAGAGTGTGCCTTGCTACAACTTGGCTTATATCAGGAGGTTAGGGGCTGAGGCTGGTAGAGCATGCCTGTAATTCTAAGACTCTGGAGGCCGGGGCAGGAAGATTGTTTTGACTCAAGGTTATCTTGGGCTACATTGTGAGGGCTAGGTCAGCCTGTGTGAAAGAGTGAGCTGAGAAAGAGAGAGAGAGAGAGAGAGAGAGAGAGAGAGAGAGAGAGAGAGAGAGAGAGGAGGCAACAGATAAGCCACAAGTCAGGCCTCACAGAGCCTGAAGCTGCTAACAGTCTGACCTTACACTTCTGGCACTTCTGGCCTCCAGAGCGTGAGGAAACACATTTCTGTTTTCTAAGTCTCCAAAGTCTGTGGTATTTTGCTGTAGCCCGATTACTCACTAACAGGTTTTGCATGGTGGACAAAGCCCCACGTAATGTCATCTATGACTTTCTGTCTCTTAAGCCTTCAGTGGTGCGAGAGGAAGTGTCTTCAAGTCTTTCAGTAGTTGTAAACTTGTGTTTATGGGGAAAACACACCGCACACAGTCAGCCTCAGCTCTTTGATTTCTGTTGAACAACTCTGCCAGAGCGGCTCACAAATTGCTACCCAGCTGAGATTTTTTACCCGTGGTTCTAGGAACTCAGGCATCTCAGCACTCAGGCTTTGCCTAGACCACTAAGCCACTTCTAAGAACAAGGCTACCTGAGGCATTTTGAAAAAAAGGAAAAAAAAAGGAGAAAAAAATTCGATAGTGCCTTCTTCCCCTCTGTAGTCATCTCTTTTGTGCTGTGCATTGCACCTTCTGAGGGGACCAACTTGGGGTTCTGCAAGAGTTTCACGTCTTTAACCACGTGTGGCAGCTCCTAGGAGTCTCAGGCGACTCTTATCTCCTTGCTTAGGCAGACAGAGTGAGAACGTGGTGTGGGTGATGGAAGAGGGGAGTCCTCTGTGGTAGACCACATTCTCTTTGCGTGCCAGCGTCTCAGACGCTGGTCCAACTCTCATGAGAAAGGGAACAATGCTTTGCTCGGTTCCCCATCTCTGTTTTCTCCCTGTTTCCACACTGGTATCAGGCTGAGAATGAGTTACGGGTTTCCTCCTGTGAGGATTGCAGAGACTGATAAAGAACCATCCCAGGAGGAAAACAAGATGCTGTGAGCAGCCCACAGCGGCTGCTGGGGAGGGAGCACAAGGCCATAAATTACAGGCAAGAGAGCAGCTGTGGAGAACCCTATGAATGGCCAGACCATAGTGTCAGGGGCCAGGAGATGAGCTGGGAGATTGAGGTGCTGGCAAGGAGGGTGGGTTCTGGCACCAGTTCCATATGGAAAAAAAAAGGACAAAAAAAAAAAACAACCCAAAAAACAAACCCAAAAAAACAACTCCCCCCCCCCCACCACAACAACAACCACAAAAAAATAAAACCAGCAATGTTTTGTCGCAGTTCTGAGTGGGGTGTACAGTGGACAGCCAATGTGGGTCATTAGACCCTTGTGTGGACAGGTCATTTGGAGGAAATATTAACCAGGAAGTTGCCAAGAGTTCACTGAGGTTCTGATACTAAATCTCCATGCTATTCATCAGCCTGTGGATTCTGACAGCCCTTTCTCCCTCCATCTGTTCTGTTTTGCTCAGAGGAGGAAGTGAGGCCTTTTCAAATAAACCATGCTGATTTTTAAAAATCAGTATGTGTGTGGTATGTATAATGCCATGTGCATGTATGTGCATTCACGTGGGGGAATGTGGATACATATGTGCCACAGTGCATGTAGAGGTCAGGGAATAACCTTAGAAGTTGGTCCTTCCTTTCTATGTTGTTTGAGGCAGGGTGTCTTTGATGCCCTGTGTGTACTCAAAGCTAGCTGGCCTGTGAACCTCTAGGGCACCTCTGTCTGTAAGAATGCTAAGGTTACAGATGAACACATCGCTGCACCTGGCTTTTATGAAGGCTCCATGGATTCAAACTTGGGTTTCACGCTTGCGTGGTGAGTATTTAGACATCTCTCCAGGTCTTCCTGAATGTTGATAGGAGCCAGGCCTGTCCAGATAGCCTGCTTGAAAATAATCAGACTCTTGCTCCTAGGCTGGGGCAGCTGGCTGCAGAAGTCAGGCTCCTTTGAGTTCCTGGTTACCACATCCCTAAGTGTCTTTGCTCTTGGGCCCATAAAGACATCCCCAAAGGCCAGCACCAAAGGCCGCAGTACAACCTACTCCCCAGCAGAATGCTCAAAGTTTCCTGCTTCTGTCTTTCCAAGTTCATCAAATAGGAAACAATAAACATTCGGAGCATGTTTGAGAGTGGAGTAAGCCAGGAATTTTTCTACAAATATTGCTTCCTTTGCTTGTTGGGAGCCCAGAGGAATGCACCAGTGAGCAGTTGGTGGCTTTTTACCAGGGGCCCCAGGGCTGGTGTCTCTGCCTATCCCTCTGCAGGACACTGTAAGATATGTGACTCACACCCATGCCCATGATTCAGCCTCACTCAATTTCCTCCACTGCCAGCAAGAGAGCACTTGGAAGCCCTTTAGTTTAAAGCTTGGATTTGGTTATGGCTTGTATTCTTCTCCTTCTCCTTAAATTCTAATGCCACCCCCAAACCTTCAAGCACATGTGTGCTCACACACACACACACACACACACACACACACACACACACACCTTTCCCTAGTTCTTATATGTCCACACAGAACCACTATGACATCCTCAATAGCATCTGTTCTGATAAAGTGACGAGCAAGCCCTCTGCACTCCCCTGCACTTGGCTGCGTGAATAAATAATGATTCACAGATACTGGTTGGGTGTGCATAAGAATTTGTACCCAGAAAATGAATGATCCCCCCCCCCCCCGGTCGAATTCCACTCCATATCAGCTTTGCCAAACCATCAAGCCACAAGCTGCAGGCACAGGTCAAAGAGCATGTCTTGATGCATGGCTGTACCTTCATGAAATTTTTACGACACTCTTTTTATTTGCTTAAGCTCAGTCGCCATTTACCATGAAATATCCACAAAACACACATGGCCACTCATGGCTCAACTCCGTCTTTTTAAGTTTCAAGAGGTTGGCTGTGAAAATGTAGGCAGGTTTGGAGACCTGCATGGTGCCTAAGTCTGTAATCTAGTAATTTTAGCTGTGAGAATGTGTGGACTTAGGAAATGGCTCCATAGTTCTTTTTGAGAGAGACTATGTACGCCACAGCTTGCTGGCTTTCTGTCTTGAGCAATGCTGGCTGCCTTTTTGCAATTGAGGCTAAAAGAAAAACCACAGTGCAGCCCCTTCTGATGATTTTTCCCAGAATGAGTCTGCCCAGATCCTGCTCTCTGGGAGTCGCCACTTTGGCCCTGAACTCTCCAGGCGGGTCCAAGGTATACCTGCGAGCTGCCTCTTCCAGCCCACACTACTGGCTCCATTCCTCCTGGTCAGCTTAAGTACCTCAGCCTGCTAAACTCCGGGCAAGCTGAACTCACCAACAGGGCCAGACAGCTTGCTGACTTCAGGATAACTCCAATAGAGTCATTCAGGGAAACGGACAGCCATCTCAAACCCAAAGACTAGCCTCGGTGCCAGCCTCTAATCTCCAGGACTTTAAACAAGAGCAGTCCAAAGCACTTGACACAACTTTCCCTCGGCGACCAAATACTTCAACAGCTCAACTAAGCGTTTATTAAAACATCTCCGCAGCACAGCGTCCAACAAAGAAATAATCCAGTTGCCTCATAATCACAGGCCTCTGTTTGAATTCCTCCCTGCAAGCAGGCAGGGACCCCAGGCAAGCACCCGAGGGTCCTCTGGCTGCCATTTCAGTCTGTGCAAAGCTGAATAAAATCAGATATAAAAAGACCAGCGTACTCACCTCTCACGAAGCACTGTGGGTATGAAGGAAATGACTCAAAAATGCTGTCTGAAGCCATCGTTTCCTTTTGAAAACGCACCTCTTCTGAAGGTGGGGGGATTCGATGAGTTCTTTCACCTTAAGAGCAAAAACCAACAAAGGTCATCTCCTTTGACCTTACCTCCCACCATGGCTCCCTAAGTCTCTTTCTCCCCCAACCTTACACCCCTGGAACTCCATAGGCCTGATTCGGGGGGAGTACATTTGCAGTTTTCAGAAACAAACATTCAAATTCTTAAAGATTAAAAAAAAAAAAAGCACCGCCTGGGCTGTGGGCTGAGCTGCTCACCGCTCTGCGAGAGTCTGTGGTTTGCAGTCAGTGTGATTCGCCCTGCCTACTGACCACTGTGCCGGCTTTAGACTTCTGACACTGCCAGGCTACCCGACTTGTGGTTCTGTGGTTGTTTATGAGACCCAAAGAAGTTTTCACACAACCCAAATTACAAATTTAACTGTTCCCCTTTCCACAGCCCATCATCATTGGCTCTTGCCAATCACGTGACTTAAGTGATGTCAAATTTTTTTAAAACTTTCTGAGCTGTGCCCTTCCTGCCCTCCACCTGCCCTCCCCTAAGCTGTGTAAAAAAATAAATAAATAAATAAATAAAAAGTTGAGTAGAGCTTAGAAGAGGGGGCTGTAAAAGAAACACAAACAAACAAACAAACAAAATCCCCTGCCTCAGTCTTTTCTTGATGTCTCCGCTCTTCACTGATTCAGTGGAGATCAGATCCTGTTGTTATTTGTGGTTTGGGGAACAGCTGATTATTTAGATAAAGATTGCCTTGCTGTTTATCCAATAGTAATTTAACATTGGCACCAACTCGCTGCTGAGACCGGATGCGGCTTCCATCTCTTACATTGCTGGGCATCAGCTTGGAGAGCTGGCTTCTTGGTAAAAGCATTTAAGACTAAGAAGGGAAAAAAAAACAGATAAAGGAACCATTTCTGTGAGTGGCTGACCCTGAAAGGGGCTAGCAATCTACTGCCATTTCAAAGCTTGGAAAAAAGAAGTAAAACGTTTTAATTGTGGGATGAAAAGACCATTTTAATAAAAACCCAAATGATGAAGCTCTATTCCCCTTCTGTGGACAGACTTAGCATGGGTCTCTTTTGGTAAACAGAGGAAACAGTGGCATGCTCTGCATACCCGCACTGGCTTCTGCGTTCATATCAGGAAGTTCGTTTCAAGGAAAGTAAAGAAAGGAGAATCTCCTTACAAGGCAGAGCTGAGGCTAGTGTGTAGGGGTTCATTCATTGTTCGTACCTGTAAAGACTGCAGATAGCCTCAAGTAAGCAGGCCAATTCACACCTCCAGGTAGATTACCCCTTGAGTTCACCAGCAGCTCCAGAGACTGCCCAAGACCTGCCTCCTCCCAGTTGCCTGAGGGGAATACTACACAGCTCTTTTGCCTTCAGCAGCCATGTTTGTGTGGAAGCAGGCAATAAAGACATCTTGCTCTCTAGATTTACCTTTGCCAGTCTCTCTGTTTTGCCTGCTGACAAGTAAAACTTTACCCTGTCTATAGTTCCCAGATGAGGCGTGTCTGTCCTTTTATAACCTGGTTCTTCCTTTTCCTCTGATCAATTTTCCTCACGAGAAGTTGTGCCTTGAACATCATAGGTCCAAAATGCCAGCCCTGGATGCCAACCCCCAGGGATTGAGGGTACTTCCCTAAATCTGAACGCCCGAGGGCGACCTCACTCAATTTTCATTGAGCTAATTTTGCACACACCAAGCCCCAGGGTATTACCTTCAATGACACAGGTCTTTCTAAAGGACCAGGCTCCATTTTTACTAAATCCTGGTTTAACCAATGCAGGAATTAGAAACCTAGGGATTTCTTTCTCCCAGCCACGCTGAGCAGCCAGCAGCAAATGCCCACACTTGGCTCATACTTGAAAAACAATGGCTGTACATCTTTTATGAAGCTTATTAATCTCTAAACACAACGCGTACTTCACGTTGCCTCTCAATTCAAATCCCTTGTTAATATAATCCTCATCATTCAAATCCCTTGTTAATATAATCCTCATCATGTCTCTGTGCTGCTGGTGCTTCGAAACAAATTTCAGGCTACGCAGAGAGAGGCTCCCGCCAGGCTGCGATGTATTCTGCACTCACTCCTCCGCCGAGCGAGCGCTCTTGGGAGCCAAGGGCTGGAGCTGCAGCAGGCTTCTCTAAGGTGACTCACTCCACGGAGTGAGAAACTCAAGTGCCCATGCAGATTAATCCTGTAGGTATTTCACTTTAGAAACTCCCAAATGCTTTTAGCTTTAGGTGTCCACATGCCCACAAGCATGGTTTAGATGCCCAGAGTATCTCTTTGCCTTCGGAGGTCTCCACAGGGCAAGTCAGAGGGGAAGAAGGCTCTCAGCAGTCCTGCTCCAGGCTACCATCACCACAAGGGCCCTGGTTGCAATGAGGCACCAGGGGGCAGAGTACAAAGGCCTGAGTGTTCAGCAAGTCCCGTGACAGCAGTTAAGGCTTTTCTGGGTCTTTCCACGGCAGCAAGGAAGGACTCGGCTGGCTGCCAGCAAACTAGGCCTTGCCCCTTCTTTAGGAGCCCAGGACAAAAAGACAGGCCTGTCATCGGTGAACAGCCTCAAAGAAATACTTAATCCTGTTTTAGGCAGAACTGTTGAGGATTCTTTAAGTTCTCAGGTGGACCCACCCTCCAGCCTCATTCTTGTTGGTGACTCAGACCCCAGGCTGCTGGCCTGGGAACCACACTGGAGCTGCTGCAGGGGACTTGGCTCTGCCAAATAATGCCACAGCAATCTTCATCCTCTGATTGGCAAAGTTACTGAGATGCCACTCTTGAGGGTGGGGCGGGGAAACGCTCAGGTGTCTTTGTTAATGGCCCTATAAACATACCGGGAAAGGTTGGAAGATGCGGAGTTACATAACCCTGTAATTAATGTTGAGAGCTCTGTGCGCAACTCCATCCAATTAAAACACTCTCTCAGGCCGGCCTTTTCTCTGTACATCATGCTGCCTCTGAACTCCACACCTAGATAACACAGATTCTCTGGACAGAAAATATGGGCACAGGTGGGTACCCCCAAATTAGATAGTATCAAAAATCATCTTCTGATAACATAGATGAATATAATCTCCACAGACCTGTGGACTCTGTGTGTGTGTGTGTGTGTGTGTGTGTGTGTGTGTGTGTGTATTCCCATGAGTACACAGGTGTATGGAGGCAAAGTTCTTTCTCAAGCACCATCTACTTTTTTTCTCCTTCTTAAGACAGGGTCTTTCAGTGGCCAGGACTCACCAGTTAGGCTAGGCTGGTTGGCAGTAACCCACAGGGACCTTCCTGTTTCTGCCCCCCCCCCCCAAGAACTGGGATTACTAGTGCAGACCCCCACACCAGGACTTCTTAATGTGGGCTTGAGGGCTCAAACTCAGGTCCTCAGGCTTGTGGGACAAACACTTTACAGGTGAGCCGTCTCCCCAGACCTGTTGTACATTGCTATTGTTGTCTTTGCTCTGTGACAGAGGTGGTAGCCTGTGTTATGGCAGCAATGGGCTCAGGGATTCATAACTGGTATCTAAGCTCTGTGGACTGGACAGGATCTGTCCTGGCAGATCTGATGGCTTGAATTGACTGGAGAGCCTGAGAGGTCTAACTTATCAGCTTTCCTCTCTGGATACTTACTCAGTGCAGGGAGTGTGTGTGTGTGTGTGTGTGTGTGTGTGTGTGTGTGTGTGTGCAAACAACCCTGGAGTTTCCCTCATTTGGGCAAAAGTTAAAAGTGCAAATTTTAGCCCCTAGAAGACATTTGTTAGCTTGGCTGATGTTACAGTGCACTGAGGGAAACTGGAAATAGGAAGGAGGGAGGGAGGGAGGGAAAGGGAGGAGAGAAGGGAGGGAAGTATGGAAATCAAGCCTGTTGAAAGAACGCTCTGAAGACCTGCAAGCCATCTAGTGACATCTGGAGTTGGAGCCCTTTGCTGCAGTCCATGGGGACCCAAGCCGCAGTGGCGACCCCTCTGGGACTTGCTAGTGATCAGTCTTGGCTCTGTCTTCAGATTGTGTCACAGTCCAGGCCCCCAACTCCTGTGCACACGGAAGCTGAAGGGGAAGCCTGAGAGGGAGGAACTTCCTCCAGACACTCCAGAACTTGGAAAGAAGAACAAGGAGGAGGGCAGCTGTCCGTGCTATGACGTCATCCCCCAGCACTGGCCGAGGCCTCCAGCGGTCTATCTTATTGCCCCAGCATGAGAGCTCAAGTCCCAGTGTTTCCAGACAGCAGCCGCCCACAAGGGCTGGTTTATGTCATCCAAGGCGGCACTTTTGCTGGTTGTCTGGACTCCACCCCGTTGTGCTTGACAGTCCAAGGTGAGGTGTGGCATTCTATGCAGGAAGGCTCTTAGGTGCTGTCTAGCTGGTGACCACCTGGGTCTCCAGCTCCTCCTGCAGGGGCATCAAGACTCAGTTTTCACTGACTTTGTAGTTTTGAATGTGTGTGAAATGCTGTGATCTCTACCAGACACTCACAGCAGGTCCCAGCAGCAGGCAACCCTGCAGGTGGCCTGGGTAGCCCCACTATGGGTTCCCCACCACCCATGCTGGTTCCTGTCCATGCTCTGCTGTAACTACCCCCCTGATGCTATTCTCTGACCTTTGCTTCAAAGGAAGGGCTCACCTCCTTTGTCCATATTTCCAACAGCTTAACCTTGCTGGGCCTGAGGCTCCATTTCCACAGGCACACAGGAGACAGGCAACTGTCTGCTGACGCACCTGGATCACTTCAGGCCTGCCTCAGGCCATACAACGTTTGGATAGCTTCTCCTAACCTCCTAACCGAGCGCTGGCCCTTCTGTTCTTGATTCCCGCTTGCTACCAGCAGGCAAAACTGGGCAACCAAAACCCATTTTGAATGGTAGAAATATACAGTGTTCAAGGTTTGGTCAAACAATGGAGACAGTCCGGTAGTCAGTGATTACCTTCCCAGCCCAATGTTGGATTAATTTTATCATGCAGAGAACACTAAAGGAAGTTCAGATTCCCGTGAGAGAAGCCAGGACTCACCGGGTCAGAAGGCTGCACATTTGAGACTTGGGATGCAGTGAGCACTTGGTTTGGAGAACTTTGGACTTTTATTATGGAGTGTTGCTGTTTTTCCTGGTGTCAGGCAAATGAACAGCCATCCACGGAGCAAAGTATAATGCTACTTTTATCACTGGGGTGCCATGAAGATCAGTGACTGTTTGGACTATGCAAAATGGTTTTGAATGAACTAAGAGAGAGAATTGTGGTTGGCATCTCAATATGGAAACATCTAACATGTGAATTTTAATATCGACACTTGCCAAGTATCATACAGGCATGGTGCCAGTAGCATAGAGGTTGGGGTTGAAAACAGCCTGTGTAGTTGATGCTAGAGAAATCCCAAGTGCTGATCAGTGTGTGTGTGTGTGTGTGTGTGTGTGTGTGTGTGTCCTCACCTTCCACACTGTTTGGAGTAGGGTCCCTTTGTTATTTGATTGTGTTTTATGTACTACCATACTACCTCTCTCCACTATCCATCCCACTTTATGAGCACTGAAAATGCAGATTGACTCTGCAATCCCTGGCTTTATGTGGGATATGGGGATTCGAACTCAGATCCTTACACTTGCATAGCAAGCATTTTGCCCACTGAGCCATTGCCCCAGCTCTGATTTTGTTTTGATAGAGTCTCACTACATATCTAAGGTGAGGCTGGCCTCAAAACTACAGTCCTTGGCCTCTGCTTCCTGATCGCTGAGATTACAGAGGTGCCGCCCCATGCCTCCAATATCCACTGAGCCCCATGTTTTGAAACAATAAAGCGTCACCCTACCTATGCAGGCCAAGATTTTTGCAGAACCTCAAAATATCTAAAACAAATGAACTATATGAGACACACAAATATTGCCACTTAAAATGATGTGGTGTGCATTTTCCTTCCCTTTGAATTGTTTTCTATTCCTGTTGACCACTTAGAGACTGGCAGGGGTTCTGGAAACTGCAGGCAGGAAGAGCTGGTCCATTGCTCTGGTTCTGATTTTTCTCCCTCAGGTCCTTGGTTAGTTCCAGCAGAGAAGGAAACTGAGGCTTTACCTTGGAACATATCACCTGTGTGGAGAGTGGCAGGCGAGTGGAGGGGCTGGATCTGCATGCCTGCCATAGATGTCATCACCATGGGATTGGGCTCCTTTGGGGTTCTCATGTGGATATTTGATATGGTGGGGAGGCAGAGAACCAGGAAGAGTGGAGGGAGGGGAAACTGTGGTTACTGTGGTCCAGCATCCTGTACTGTGTAGAATCTGATGATCAATAACTTCACAATGCCTTATTAGAACTGAAGGGAAGGGGGAGCAGAGACCCTGCTGTGTTAGCCATGGAGTGATGACCCCCCCCCACTCCCTCACCCCCTGTCTAAGGACTTGAGTGGTGAGTGGTGGGATGGGAACTGTAACAACCTGAGTGGCCCTGGGACTTTGTGCCTCCTTCAGCCATACCGTGGCCACCATGTTCTGACTGAGCAAGCCCAGGGCTTGCCCTTGGCCCAACGAGATAATACCAAACTCCACACAGAGATTTGAAATGAAAAAGTGTTTGCACTTCAGAATATGCCCAGGCTGGTGCAGCAGAGGGTCAGACACATGGAAGATGGCCAGTTGCACCAGCTGAGAACATCTGCCCTCAGCCGAGCAG
This sequence comes from Onychomys torridus, assembly GCF_903995425.1. NCBI lineage: Eukaryota > Metazoa > Chordata > Mammalia > Rodentia > Cricetidae > Onychomys > Onychomys torridus. The sequence goes on from NC_050454.1 coordinate 70,015,320, forward strand.
CAGACATTTCGTGAGCCCTACCTTAATTCAGAGCGACTGATCTGGAGGTGGACATGGTGGGAAGGCCCAGTGAGATGCACGGAGCATCTGCAGGGCTTGGGAGAACTGAGCTAAGTGTGAGGCCCAGAGAAAGCCAGCCAGGCACAGACAAGTGGTCTGCTCTCCCCCTTCCTTTCTCCCCTTGTCCCTGCGAGCATGGAGGTGTGAGGGTTCTTGCTTAGCATGAGGTAGAGGTAGATAGAGAAGCAAAGAGCTTACGCTACTAACCCACTGTGCAGCCCACAGTTGGTTCCAATAAAGCTTGCTGCTTCAGCATCTGAGACTGTGGTCTACTGGTAACAAGACCTTTCTTATCTAAGCAAGCAGTAGAGAAAGGGTCACACTGAGGGGCTTCACAGGACAGTGTGGTACCAACGCTTGGAGTTCAACACAAGTTCAGGGCTAGCCTGGTCTATACAGTGAGACCTTGTGTCAACATTAAGAAAAACAACATAAATGGATACAACACTGTAGAACACAAGTCAAATAGCTTTTTGGAAAGTAAATGCAATGCAAACCGCCCACCAACATCAAGAGATTGAATGAATGTTCTATTGGCTCCTCCATGGCAGTGATAGAGGTCGGACTAAACAGAACTTGGACAGGAAACAGTTTAATTGGCTTACAAGTTCAGATCACAGTCCATCACTGAGGGAATCCAGGACAGGGACTCAAACAGGAGCAAGGGAGGCCATGGAAGAACATTGTCAACATCCCAAGATCACCTGCACCACTGTAGTGAGCTAGAATCCCACCTTAACCAACAGTCAAGAGAAAGCCCCACACATGAAGTTAACATCTGATGAAGTTATTTCCTCAGCTGGGCCTCCTTTCTCCCAGGTGTGTTAAATTGACATCCAAAATTAGCCATCACTGTTCATAAACAAGATGTGGTACTCACATACAGTGGGACATTCTTTTGCCTCAGAAAGGGATGCTGCAATGTAGGTGGACCAGGAAAACACACTTAATGAAATAAACCAGAGATTGACCAACATTGTGACTCCATGATACAAGGTGTCGGGAACAGACAAGATTACAGAGAATAAAAGGGATGTTACTAGAGGCTGAGAAGAGGGAGATTGGCATGCCACTGTCCCCTGAGTGTAGAATTTCCAAACAGGAAGTTGATATTTCTGGAGCAGGGTAGAGGCAGTGTATGTAGCCAATGCCAGTGAGTTGCATATTTAGCAAGAGTTGCATCATGAACATTAACTGTGTATTTTACCACAACAATTAAAATAAACAAAACAAGTGGCTTTTTGTCATTAGACCCCAGGAATTCGTTATGACCAAGATAACTGTTTAAACTGCAATGGGACTCTGGTAGCATTCCTTACAGCTTCTGGTAGATTAGCAGAGGGAATGATTTTATTATGGCTGCTTGTCCTGTCCTCTTAACAGGGTGGGACTTGAAACAGATATATCAAGGCACAATTCTTGCCATTATGTGACTGAGTTATTGTGGTCTGTTTACATCTTGAGTCCTTTGAGAAGACTTGTTTGAGGCAGAGTATGCCACGGTTAACGCGGCACTCACCACCTGGTCGACACTTACTTGTCTTTGTTGCCTCGGTGAGGAGGGCTGTCCTGAAAAGTGAGGGATACTTCAGGGGTTGTGCTTTTGTACCTGCCTTTTATTGTAGTCTGTGTAGTTTTCCTACTTACACACAAACCCAAAGTTAGCCCTGTTTTTTAAACTTTAAAAATGTGTGTGTGTGCATGTGTGTGTGTGTGTGTGCGCACGCGTGCATGCATGTCAAGGTGTGTGCAAGTGCCTGAGGAGGCCAAAAGTGTGTTGGATCTCCTGGACCTGCGTCTTCCTGATGTGGGTGCCGGGAACTCCAACCGGGTCTTCTAGTAGAATAGCAACCATTCATAACCACTTTTCACCCTTCAGGAGCCATCTCTTCAGCCCCTCAAGTTGGATCTTAATTAAAATGAAACATAAGCACGTTTTCCCTTTCTAGGAAATTCCCTGTAGCAAAGCTGATTTTGAAAACCATCAAGACCTCCACACACAGTCCATACCCCCTTGAGTCCAGGGTGCTGGCTTCTGGTTTTACAATGTCTTACTTGGCAGAAATGTGCTGGCAAGCCCCAAGTTCTTGTTGTCCAACTTCTCCATCCTTGGAACTCCCTGTATATATGAGGATGGTTGCAAACTCAGAGCCACCTGCCTCTGTCTTCTGAGTGTCTGGTGGCGTTCTGGAAGTCAGTTGACTACATGGAGAGCTGATCTAGAGAGGGGCGTGGATTTGCTGCTAATTCAAATGACTGATCTTTTTTCCTGTGGTGTCTCCATCTTCATGGCTGGAGACCATCTTGTTTGATTGGCAGTGGGCGGTTGTTACCAGTCCTCTTTACACCATAGCTCACTCACTGTCTCCTTCTTGACCCACTCAGGTGTCTAACAACAGCCTTCTAGGTTTCTGTTGCCACAGGAACCATGGCATTGGGCAAATTCCACTGTGTCACAAATGTCTGCCGCTGCACCCCATTCAGACACGCCAATGGAAATGCAAACGGAGAAACCTAGTTATAACCCCAGGTGGAGAGCATTGTGACACATGCTGCGCCCAACTCTGGGCAGTGTGGACCCCGAAATACACAGGAACGCTGTCATTTAGGAAACAGGGGAGGAGGCAGCAAAGAGATTTTATGGGCAGAGCCCACAACTGCAGAAACGCAGTTAAACTTTAGGATGTTTACTTCTAGTCACCCCCACTGACCAGTGTAGGGAACTTTAGCTTTTTTGGGGGGAGGAGGGTTAGACTAAAGACACTGGAAAGAGTCATGTGACTCCACTGCATGCCCACCAAGCCCTTACCTTAATGGAGTGCCATATTTACTCTGAAGTTCACATTTCTCTTTACCAAAGATGCTCCCCGCTGATATAATGAGGTCAGGGTATTGAGAGTTAGCAGGGGGAAACTGAACAGAACAAGCAGACAACAATCAAAAACACCACAAAGGAATGTATCATTAATTCTGAATTTTAGAGACAATGGAAGTTTGTACATGCCCCAGTGTTGTATGGAATATGGAAGAGTAAAGAGTTTTCTCTTCGTGATCTAAATTCAAATTTAACTACGACAAATTTAAGTTTTTATTGAATTATGTCAGTGTGTGTGTGTGTCTGCTTGTCTGTATGTGCAACACACGAGTATGCCAGTGTCAGAGCCCCTGGTGCTTGAGTTAGAAGTGGTCATGAGCCACTTTATGTGGGTGCTGAGGATTGAACCAAGGTCCCCTCTGCAAGAGCAGCAAGTGCTTTTATCCACGGAGGCATCCGCCCAGCCCCACTGGGCAAGTTTTAATTTAATCCATTTCACTTATGTTCACTTATGTATAAACCTCTGCCGATGGCCAAGACATGAGATTCAGGCGGGTGGGTGTGTCTCTTTAGAAGGCGGCACTTGGGGAGAGAGGCTTGTCTTAATACCCAGAGCGGCACCGAGTGCCCCAGGACTGTCCCTCCTGTGGCTGCTGTGGCTTTTCTTCTTTCCTTACCATGTGCCCCTTTCCGAGGCCCTGGAGGGGTGTTAAGTGCCAGCCTCACCTTGTTAGTGGCGTGCCCAACTGTAACGAACAATGGCGAGGGATCATTTCCTCTGTGATTTTCTAGGTTGGACTCACCTGCCTCTGGCCTAGGAGGACACGTGCATTATTGATCTTCTCTGCCTCTTTCCAAAGGGGAGCCCAGGCGTGTTAATTACTGGGTGGCGGCTATGCTAGCTGCAAGTGGATGACAGCTGGGTGCTAGGCACACTCTGCAAGGAGAGTTTTGGGTTTCCATTGTGGTCCACATTATAATCCCAGACCTTCCATCTGCCCTAACTGTTGTTTTAGGTCAGGAACAATTGGCCAGGTCCAAAAACATAAACACCTCCCTGTGCCGGCCCTTATCATTTTCTTTTCATGTTGGCTTAGGAAATACACCTGAGAGAGCTAAGGCTCACAATGAACCCAGCAATTACCAACCACCGAGGGCAGGGAGCAAACGTTCAGAAACAGAACCCCAGAATGGGTGGCTGCCGGTTGCAGGCTCACCTCAGGGCCTCCCCGCTTCTAGCCTGAGCAGCTCAAGTCAGTGCGGCTAGCAACCAGGGATGGTTCGGAAGCCTCCCCTGATTTATTTGGAGCAAACAGCTAGTTTTGCTTATGTGTGGTGCCGGGAAAACTACTTAATAAAGAGGAGGTAGAGGGCATGACCAGTTTGTCATCTATGGCATATTAAATTGCAAAAGTGTTAAAAGCAAAATTGGACATGGGGACACACACACACACACACACACACACACACACACACACACACACACACCTCTTTTCCATCCCCCAGGTATGGCCTTGGAAGGCAAATTCCAGAGCAACACTGAAAACAACGGAGGGTGAGTTAGGGCACGCTGCTGGAGAACGGCCCCATGTGGTAGATAGCATTGAGACCATCCACAGCAGTCACTTACTGAAGACTTAAAGCACAGCTCCTATGTACCAGGCATCATGTCAGTGAAAAAGAAAAAAAAAAAGGATGAAAACAGACCTTTATCATTAAGTTCTGGAGCAAGAAGGTCATGACATTAGCATGAAATTGGCACTGTGAGTGGGTTGAATCCCACCTACATGCGACTTGTCCTCAATCAGTGGGTTAAGGAATGTGTGCTTGGTTTCCTCATCAGCTGGACAGGGAGGACACCACTCTGTCTTTGCAAGATCCTATGAAATGGCAGTAATGACATTTATTCCCCACGTAGGGTCATGGTGAGGACCAAGCTGGTTTACGCTTGAGAAGCACTTAGAAAGATGCTTAGTGTAAACAAGGACACAGAGGCTCTCTTGACAACGCTTCTGTGCTGCTCTTGAATACCAGCAAATGTGCCACCCATGTGATCCTTTCCATAAATGATGGTGAACAAAAAAGTAATTCCAAACTTATGAGGAGACTGTGAAGACGTATTACATTCACGATCCCACGTACCAAGAAATAGTAAATTAGTTGAATTGTTTCTATCACATTCTACTTTGGGCTTCAAATAGCATGAATGTTATTTCTTTACATAATTCCCCAAATATCATTAGAATACCAGTAATATGAACCATCAGTAAAAACTTTTATATTCATTACCATCTAACTAGAAATGAAAATTGATTGTCAATTTAACAGGATCTACAATCACCAAGGAAACCCAACTCTGTGCATGCCAATGAGAAAACTTTTTGACTGGGTTAATTGAGGTAGGAAGACACACTGTAAATGAGGGTGCTACCATCATGTGGACTGGGGGCCAGGCCTGAATAAAAAGGACAAGGTCGGAAAACCTTTTTCTCTTGACTACAGACACAATGTGACTGGCTGCCTCATGTTCCAGCCTCTGCCCCTTCTCCTCATCATCACAGTCCATTGACTGTACCCCGAACTGTGAGTCTCTTCCCCTTCTCCTCATCATCACAGTCCATCGACTGTACCCTGAACTGTGAGTCTCTGCCCCTTCTCCCTATCACAATCCATCAACTATACCCCAAACTGTGAGCCTGAATACACCCTTCCTTCCTTCTTTAAGTTCTCTTTACCGGGTATTCGGCCCCAGCAATGAGAATAGCACTGGGTGCCTCCGTGGGTAGTAGGACTAAATATGCTGTATTTCTGGTGGTTCATACATCCTGTTCCTTTGCTCGTCTAGAGACTGGCAACACAACAAAGTTAAGGTGCAAAAACATGCTACACAAGAGACAAGTCAGCCATTGACCTTGGCATAGTTTGTGGTAATAGTCAAGTTCACCAGGCTGACATCATTGGCTTCAACCAAGATGCAACAAGTCCACTCCCTTCTCCTTATCTCATAAAATTGATCTTTGGTTAGTTGGCTCCTCAGAATGGAAAGCACAGATGCTTCATGTGCTAAAAGGAAGGAAAGCACCCACCCAATTATCTCACTAAATTATTATGGATGCCCTGGCCATGTGAGTTAGCGATTCTTCTACCTGTTCATTTATTTAACACACCTTGAAGGAGTACCGAACTTGTGTTGGGTTCTGAGTTTGGTACTGGGGGAAAATGGATAATTGAGAAATGAATTGAGAAGAGGACCCTGGAAAGAAAGCATGTGGCATTCTAGGCATTTCCTTTGCTGGGCCAGTAACATTACACTCTACCATCCAGCTCAAACTTAATAATTCCTGCCTATAATAGTTGGAGTTGGCACTGATTTTGAGGTTGTTCTCCTTCATTACCTTTATATAGGTGGAAAATGTAAAAAGGAGCCATTGTACCCCAACTTTCTAGGCTGAACATAGGCTTCTAAAAATCCATCTCCTACTGTCCCCCTTCTACTGTGAATGATCCAGTGTTGATCATTTAGACCCCAATAGATTCTCTGTTTGGGATAAATATCATGACTCATCAAATCTCTTCTGGTCTGACATCCCATGACTTCGTTGGAGAGGAATGTGTGCTTTCTGTTGTTATGACAAACATTTTGACTAAACATAACTTAGGGGGAGGGAAGAGTTTATTTCAGCTTACAGATTATAGTTCACCATTGCAGGCCATCAGCATAGGAACTCAAGCAATAACCAGAAGGCAGGCCTGATCACTATTCCATACAGCATTACCTCTGACCCAGGAACTCACTCCACAGCCAAATGAGGTATGGGAGACACCATAGAGGATGCTGCTTGCTACTTGGCTCACAGGCTAGCATATGCTCTTCTACAGCTGAAGATCATCTTTTTAGGGATGGTGCCACTCAGAGTGGCCTGGGCCCTCCTACTTCAATTAACAATCAAGACAACCCCCCACAGACACGCTGCTGGGCCAATCTGACCTAGGCAATTCCTCAGCTGAGACTCCTTTTGCAGAAGACTCTAGGCTGTGTAGAGTTGATGTTTAAAGCTAATTAGGACAGGTGGCAAGATTTTTTTCTTCAGTTTTCTTTCCCTCCCCCAAATATCTAGATGGTTAATTGTTATAGATATTATTATTGTTTTTGGAGCTGAGGATGGAACCCAGGGCCTTGCACTTGCTAGGCAAATGCTCTACCACTGAGCTAAATCCCCAACCCAGAATATTATTTTATGATGTGTTTTAAATTTGTTTATGCTGTGGAACATTTGTTTAATGATGCAAAGATGTATTGCATTTCTTTTTGTTTCATTTGTTTAACTCTGTGAAGCTGTGTTACTCTGCCTGTCTGAAAAAAATCTGATTGGTTTAATAAAGAGCTGAATGGCCAATAGCTAGGCAGGACAAAGGCTAGGTGGGGCTGGCAGGCAGAGAGAATAAATAGAAGGAGGAAAAGAGTAAGAGAAGCAAGATAGATCAAGGAGCAACAAAAGGAGGAGAAGAGGATGCTAGTGGCCAGCCACACAGCCACACAGCCATCCACAAAGTAAGAGTAAGATACACAAAAGTAAGAAAAGGAAAAAGCTCAGAGGCCACAGTAGATGGGGTAATTTACATTAAGAAAATCTGGCTAGAAGCAACGCAAGCTAAGGCTGAATGTTAATAAGAAAGAATAAACCTCTATGTATATTTATTTGGGAGCTGGGTGGTAGGCCACCAAAGAGCAAAGAGCCAAAGAACAAAGAGCCAAAGAGAAAAAGCAACCAACAACACTCAATGCTGCAAATAAATTTTCAATGCACATTGGTTTCTCCACTTCGGGTGGAGTCTTCTCTGCTCTTCTGCTCTCTTATATTTGTATAGACACTGGGGACAGTAGTGTGGGAGTAAAATTTCCTTAAACTTGATCATTCTTTTCCCAGGCTCCTGTGTATAATAGATATGTGGTTATCAACCAATTCCAATTTTACTGGGTTCTAATCTCTCTTAATGTAAATGCTAGAATAAGCAAGCTCAACGTTTTTGTATAGATGGAGATATGAAATGTTGCATCTCTCCTCAAGTAAAGGCCCATATGGACACAGAAGACACAGAATAACAAAAATTTATCTTCTAGCGATCTTAGTTTTCCTTGCATAGTGGTCAGAGCTCTGTTTCAGCTTGTTTTCTGTTGCTATGATCAAACACCAAGACCCAAAGCAACTTGGGGGAGGAAATGCTTCATATTGGTTATAGTCCATCATCCAGGGAAGCCGAGGCAGGAACTGAGGTGGGAGCCTGCATTCTTATACAATCCAAGACCACCTGTGCAGGGGTCACACTGCCCACAATGGGGCTAGGTACTTCCACATCACTACTGATCAAGACAATGCCCTATAGACATGTCCACAGGCCAGTCTGGTGAGGGCACCATTCCTCAGTTGATGTTCCATCTGCCTAGGTCACAAAGGCCTGTGTCAAGTTGAAGAAAACTAACCAGCATAATTTCTGCAGTTATTTAATTATCAAGCTGATAAACTTTAAAAAGGAAAAAAGGAAGTAATGGGTAACTGATAGGCAAATACTCATTGGTGACTTCATCTTCACTTGGATTAAGCAAGAGTTTAGTTATTACAACCAGATAAGTGCCATTATCCCATTATCTCAGCACCTGGGAGGTGGAGGCAGGAGGATCATGAGTTCAAGACCAGCTTTGACTACATAGTCAGTTTGAAGCCAGCTTTGGCTACATGAAACCCTTTATTTAAAAAAAAGTCCATCAACAAACCCATAAACCAATCAACAGTAACAATAAGGGCTGATTAATGTAACAGCTGCCATTAGTTGATGACCTGCCGAACTCCTGGTGGTGATTTTTGTATGGATTTATATTACCTTACATTACATATTTATAATACTTTATGTTATTTCATGCTTACAGCATCACTTTGGGGCCCGTTGTTATGTCTGAATGGAGAATGTCTATCCCAGGCACATGTGTCAAGTGCATGGTTCCTTAGCTGCTGACACCATTGGGGGTGTGGAAATTGGAGGCAGGGCCTACATAGAGGAAGAAGGTTACTGGGGACCAGGTCCCCTCTTCTGCCTCCAAGCTCTATCCATAAAGAATGCTACCGGCCCCTGTCACAGGCCTCTGTCATCCATGGGTCTTCTGAGACTATGGAACAAAATAGACCACCATCCTGAGTTGTTTCTCCCATGGACACTGTCATTGTGGTGAGGAAAGTGACCAAGAGGCTCACTTAGCAAATGAGAAGACCAGGTAGAGAGAAGCTGTAGAGTTCCAAATGTGGAGAGCCATGGTTCCCCACCCAGGCGGGCTGGCGCCAAATGTCCCCAGCCCTTGCGGGACTGGGACCACACTGCCCAGACCACTGCACAGCTTCTTCTTCGCTCTCCATTCTAGTTCTTAACCGGGAACCGTCTGAGATAGGAAAGAGGGGATTTATTTCCACAGGAATTCAATTTTCACACGCTCCATAGATCCGCTCTGGGACCATTGACTTGAGATGAATAGAAGTTATTTTCTTTAAAGTTCAGAGAGTTCGTAGGAGGTAGTGCCCAATTTTATTGTCTTTTGTCTCCACGGTACATATTATTTATAAGGTGTTCAATTATACTACAAAGGGGTCCTAGGTTCCCTTGGAGATTTAAAAAGCCTTATGGAGGGATAATATAGCTTGGCCATGTCCAGGCCTGCACTTGTCTATGTCTTTATGGAAGGTGCCTTTGGGTCATGTTAGATCTTATTCAATGGGAGGTGGTGTGACCTAGTCACTCTGTGTGAACTGATTCCCAGTGATAGATCGTCCCTGCCTCCAAACACTCTGGCCACTTCTTAACCATCCACAAAATCAGTGCTGCCCAAGCCTGGCTGATGGCTGTGGTCTTCTGTTCTCTGACAGTCTATAATATTTGAACTGCAAAGGAGTTGGCAATGGATATCGCCACGCCCTGAGAGCTCTGTAAGTACTAGGCCCCCAACACATTTGTGCTGAGGTGTTGGTTATCTATTTCCACAATCACACTGCATAACACGCACACCCAGAGAAAAGACTTTGCATGAACGTCATTGTTCTCAGGTCTGTGGGTCAGCACGGCTGGACTAGAGGCTTAGGAGTTTATGGTCGATGGCAGGTTGGCTGAGTAGCTTTGCTGACACTGGCTGCTGCTTTCACATATGGAGATTGGTATAGGAGGAGTGAAATCAGCAAGGGTGTCCTTCATGTGGTATGTCCTCCTATCTTCCTAGGATATTGGCCCAGGTTGGCTCACTTGGAAGTTTTAGAGAATGAGCAGGTACGTGTGTAGCTCTCTGGATCAAAGCTTGCCAGTGGCAGTTATCATGTCTGCTGCTTTCCATCAGCTAAAGCAGGCTTATAAGGCAAGCCTAGATCAAGGCCTGGAAGATACAGTCCATGTTGGGCAAAGCTACTCAGACTCAAAGTCACAGCCTGTAGATCATGTCTGCAAGAAAACGGGGAGAAGTGGGTGGGTTTAGAACTAATAGACCAAGAGGAGAATAAATAAAAATGCTTCCAGTTGGTTCAACATTGTTCCCAGTTTCTTTTAATTTTTTTTAGATTTGTTTATTTTTATTATTTTATGTGTGTAAGTATTTTGCCTACATGTATATGTGTGTACCACATGTGTGCCTGGTTGCCTTGAAGGTCAGAAGAGGGTGTTGTGTCTTTTGGAATTGGAGTTACAGATGTTTGTGAACCACTACGTGGGTGCTGGGAATTGAACCCATATCCCCTGGAAGAGCAGCCAGGGCTCTTAACCTCTGAACCATCTTCCAGCCCCAGTCCCCAGTTTCTTAACTGCAGATCATTATTGGTGTGGGAAAAAGCAAAGAAGGGTGAGTGAGAACAAAGCCTGGTTCAGGACAAAGCTCTCCACACTGTGCCTTGGATTGAGTGATAATGGCCCTCAGAGGCTCATAGATTTGAATGCTTCATCAACATGAGCGGCACTGTTTGAAGGGACTAGGAGGTGTGGCCTTGCTGGAAGAGGTGTGTGTGTCACTAGGGGTGGGCTTTGAGGCTTCAAAAACCCACCGGAAGCCCAGAGTGTCTTTCTGCCTACAGATCAGGATGTAGTTCCTAGCTACTGCTCCAGCACATACCTGTGTGCCACCATGATGATAAAGGACGGAACCTCTGAAACTGTAAGCAAGCCCCAGTTAAATTCTTTTTGTAAGAGTTGCTGTCACCAGGCAGTGGTGGCGCACGCCTTTAATCCCAGCACTCGGGAGGCAGAGCCAGGTGGATCTCTGTGAGTTCGAGGCCAGCCTGGTCTACAGAGCGAGATCCAAGACAGGCACCAAAACTACACAGAGAAACTTTGTCTCAAAAAAACCCAAGCAAACCAAACAAACAAACAAACAAACAAAAAAAAGAGTAACTGTGGTCATAGTGTTTCTTCACAGCAACAGAACACTGAAGAAGACATACTTCCTTGACCATAAACTAGTCTCCTTATGCCCTTGGTCAGCATCTCAATTTCCCAAATTGTTATGGGAATCCACTGGGACAATGCTCACTGAATGGCTTCCTAAGTTTTAACTCTCAATGCATATGTGTGTCCTCACTGATGGTATCTAATCAGGGGTCCAGGAGCCTGTCCACAACCTCCCCCAAATGGACAGATCCTAAATAATCACTACAGAGAATGGGTAAATGCACAGAAATGATCATTTTCTTACTTCACCCCAGGAGTGGGTCTGACACAGCCTGAGAATGGTAGTGGAGTACTCACAAGAATGAGAAACGCAGAGGTTTTAGATGTGGGGCTGTACCTCCCACCTTTGGGAAGAAGAAATACATGTAGGCTGTGGCCGCCATGTCTGAGGAGGGTGGCATATGGAAGATGATGTCTGACTTTGTTCTAGCTGTGGGATCAACTCTTTAAAACAAAGCCAATTCTCTGTCTTCAGACTTCTGTGATGACAGCATGCTACAGAATTTTCTTTCATGTTTGTGGGTTTTGTTGTTGTTGCTTTCGAGACAGGATGTTAGGTATCCCAACCTTGCCTTGAACTGCTCCCATAGTTAAGATGACCATGAACTTACAGGTGTGAAATTGAAATACAACACATGCTTTATGCAGCGCTGAGGACCAAAACCAAGCACTCAGTTAACCGAGTTAACATTTCTAGCCCCCTACAGCCTTCTGTCTTTGTGGTTTCCTTTACCCCACGCCCTTGTAGAAATGAGAAATAACCTCTGATGACATCAGTAAGAACGTCATATTTGATATTCCTACTACTTCAGAGTTCCTTATGGTGCAGATGATAATGGTGCAGATGGCTTGGCTAGTCAGGGCTCCTGCTGTCAGGCCTGACTACCTGAGTTTGATCTCTGGGACCCACATTTTAAAAGGAGAGAATGCATCCCCACCGGCTGTCCTTTGATCTCCACGTGTGCGCGCACACACATTCACATAGAAAATAATGTAATAATAATAAAAATCATAGGTCATTTTGCACAAATGAATTATGAGGAGCCCCTTGCCCATCCTGTCGTCTGATCCAGATTGAGTCAAATAAGGATGTAAATATTTAACACGTTGCAATGATGTTCAGGGAAAAAGATTCAACCTGGATGAACCTGTGTTGGAGACAGCATCCGCTGTCTGCCTGTACATATGGAACTCTTAGTCATCAGTTAATGCCTCTGGGCCAGATCTGTGGATATTTATTGTATCTCAAAACATGTGGGATCCCAAATTAAAAGATGTCCTAGAATAAGAGAGACATCAGGGATTTAGAATTCATTCTCTCTCTTAAAAAAAGTGTGTGTGTGTGTGTGTGTGTGTGTGTGTGTGTGTGTGTGTATGCGTGCGTGTGCACGCACGCCTGTGGAGGCCAGAAGTGCATGTCAGATCCTCTGGAGCTGGACTTACAAGAGGTTGTGAGCCACCATGTGGGTGCCAGGAAATGAATTTGAGACCTCTAGAAGAGCAGCAAGTACTCTTAACTACTGAGCTCTCTCTAGCCCCCAGATTTCCTTTTGCATCAGATGTGCCCTGCTTATATAACACCCCCAAACTCAAAATCACCTTAAATGTCATTACATATGGAATATGTAAAAATGTCATTTATAAACCGACAGTAGAAATTTTGGGGTCTTCCTCTTGAGTATTGACAACACGCCTGTGCCACACGAAGCTCTACTTGCCATTTGTTTAACTCCCAACCCTGGGCAAGTGTGTGTGTGTGTGTGTGTGTGTGTGTGTGTGTGTGTGTGTGTGTGTGTGTGTATTGCATGCACACAAGCAATCCTTAAGCCAGATGGACACAGGTTGACTACATCCTGTCCCAGTCTTGAGGAAAGGAACAGGAGGTTAGAAGGTGGCTTTGGATGGAAGGTCCTTCCTGTGGACTTCCGTGGGCTCTCAGTTGTCAGAACCAAACGGCTGATGGCTGCTGAGTTGGGTGTCTGGAGATGACCAGAGCAGGGCAATCTGGTGGAGATCTGGCCAACAGCAGCAGCTATGCGGTGCTGGAAAAGACAGTACTGTCCTGTTTTCATTAAGTGTATTTATAAACACACTGAACATGAAACATTTTCCCTTTCTTCACAGTGATGGATGATTATATATCTATGAAATGTTTTCATTTATTTGGCGCCAGGGTAATCAAAATCAGTTGAAACTGCCCCAGCGAAGGGAGAGACAGCAAGGCAGCCTGGGACAGCCCCGGCTGCTTCCCTCCTGCTCTTCAGGGTAGGAACTGCCTGGCAGAGAGGCTCCTTCACAGAGGAACACGCTCTTGGGAGGGGTAATTGCTCCCAGCCCTACTCATGGCTGCAGTCCATGGAGGCTGCAGCTCGGCAGGGTTTTCAAAGAGATTGCCTGCCTCCTGGAAGCAGCGTGGGAGCGGCGGGGCCAGCCTGTGCGTGACTCTGTTTAGGCTAAGAGGGAGCTTGGTCCCAGAAAACCTTTGTGAATGAAACGAAGTGGGCTTTCATGTCTGCCCTGGCCCGTGTTCTGGGTCAGGCGCCCTGATCTCCAACATCCTGTTTAAACTGGTGTTTTCCACTACATACAGACAAAACTATTTCTATTCTGAGCTCTTCGTGATTGCAGAGAGACAAGCAATGGGGATTAGGTAGGGAAGCAGGGTTGCCCTGCTGGGGAGAGGCATACAGAAAGCAGACGCCCAGGCCTCATGCTTTTGATGTTTTTTTTTTTTTTTCTTTCTTTTTTTCTTTTAGACAGCTACAAGACTCAGATCTGTGCTTTACAAGTTTAACCTTCAGCTGCGGAGGCCACTGTTTCGGTGAGTTTATCCAGCCTAAACCACAGGACAAAGCTGTCTGCTTCTGGTCACCAGTTTGCCTTTGGGTTCCAACATGGACCATTTACAGGCAAGAGAATTCAATTCTCAGTGGGTGAAAGAAAAACCAATGTCCTTGATTGTGACTCATCACCTTTCAGGGAATTAAGTTGACGGTTAGAGCAGGAAAAAGACCTTCACCTTGTGGTTAGGTTCAAGAACTTAACCTAGGTAGGATTAAATGGGGGGGATTTCTCTGAGGTTTGTTACAGTAGAAACAGGACACTAACAAGGTGAAGGATACACTAGACAGTTTACCTGGATTATTTTTCTGAAATTTTGTGCTAATAATCATAGGCCAAGTAGCACTTTTCATTTTTCAGGAATAGAAAGGCTATATAGAGAGCCAAACTGCTTGCTATTAAAAAAGCTACAAAACCGTGAGCATCTCACGCCTGCCATTTTGACCACTTGGAACTGAACAGTAAGGGAATATGGAAAACTGAACAACATAAATCCCCCGTAACAATAAATTAAAAGTGATTTCAGTTTTTGAGGGTGATCTTTGAGAGGTCACTTTTTCCTAGTTCTAAGAAAATTGTAAGTGTATCATGGCATCCCAGATAAATGCAGTGTTTTCTGGTCTTCATCTGAGTTACCCCTCCTACCGGCCCTTGACCTCAATAGTGGAGCTGATGAGCTCTTCCCTGTGTGGCTGGGGCATACAACACACACTTGTAAGGATGCGATTGGAATAAAAATAATAACATTAGAATGTGTCTGATACAAACATGGGCATTTTTTTTCTGGAGGGACCAAGAAGCCACTCTGCCCCTTGATTAACCGATGAGACATCCTATTTCTTGTTTTTCTTTTCTTTGCTAGCTTGTGTCAAGTTAGCAAAAATCAACCAACACACAAACGTTATGGCAAAAAAAAAAAAAAAAAAAAAAAATCCATGTCCTGTATTATCTTTTTCATAATTAAAGAATAGCTATTGTGATTTAAAATATCTTGATAATAATTATAAAACAACAGAGAGAAAGAGATGATTTGAGTAATTTTCAAGATGGTAACCCCGACTTTGAATGTTTAGATTTTCAATTAATTGGTGTGAAACCCAGTACTTTCCTGAGAGAGGAACAAATTAATTCGGTAACAGAGAGTGGCCAAGTTCCTCCCAGAGAGATAAGATGACATCACCTCAGAGTCTGAGGAGGCAGTATGAAAATACAACTTCAAATCAGCCAATCATATGGGTTGAGATACAGTGAGCACAGCCAATCACCATCACCCCCCTCCCTCATAGACCCCATTCTGTCAACCTCCAGAAAGAGTCAGGGTGAGCCAAGATTGGGGCATCCAGCCAAGCCTTACACAAATCCCTGTGATACATTTGTCTCTGGATAAACAGATCATCTCACTGTCTTCAGTGGCAAAAGATCCTTTGGACAGTATGATGTTGGTGTCTTCCTAAGTAATGCATTTCCTTCATACAGACAAACTGACTTGTTTAGAAGATTTTTTTCCTTTCTATTTTTATAGGCATCTCAGCCAGTTCCATTCAGATTTTAATCTAAAATGGGAGTACATTCTCAGATGTTGGATATGGAGTTCGAGAAAGACCTTTCCTCAGAGTTTAGCTTAATCTACATCATTAACTATTCTTTCTTGCCAGAGTGATACAGATTTTTCAAAAGTGACAAGCTACCATCCCTGCTTGGTTGTCTCTGCTCATTGTTTCTTCAGGGTTTGGCTATACCCCCACATACTCCCTGCATCCCAAGAGTCTAAGTGTCTTTCATTCTTACCATAGAACACCCAAGGTCTCGGTGTAGGCCCAAGACCTCACAGACTTTTCCAACCATCTCCACACAGAGGAGTCTCTATACTTTGTGTATAATCTGGAATAATTTTACTGCTACAATGAAGACCAACAGACTGGGTCATTTATAAACAGCAGGTGCCTGTTTGGCTCAAAGTTCTGGAGGCTGGGAGGTCTGAGAGGACGGCAGTGGTGAAGGACTTGTTAGGGCTGTGCTCGTGTAGGATGAAGATAACGGGAGGCAGAAGGGCAAGAGAAATAAACCAAGACAGGGCCCAACACGCTTTCATGATGGTGCATTCTTGAGACAGCTACTCCCCGGACAGTGACATCTGCTAAGGCCCATGTGACTGCAGCCCTCCTACTAGGTATCTCTCCCAGCACTGCTGCCTTGGGGATTAACGTCCCAACACCTGAACTGGAGGAACACTATCAAACCATAGCATCCTGTCGAAAGTAAAAACATGGCTCTCTTGTTCAAAACGCACTAAGAATGTCAAGATGTTCACTGAAGGGCCTCCAATCCAGGGTGAGCATGGAGGCCTGGGTGAGCTCTCAGGGCACAGGCTAAAGAAGCCAGCCCTGATTATACCAGTTGCCATACTCAGGCATGCATCCCTCACGGGCACACGACACAGGACATGCTTAGAGCACAGGGACTTCTCACTTTACTAAAACCTCTACTAACCCAACGTAAAGAATTCTTAACTCAGATCTACATGTTTCCTTTCCTTCCTTGATCTGAATATGTACCATCCGTCCCACATTTCCTGGTAAGCAGGCAGTCTGAGTGACTCCTTCAAAGCTTGTGCTAACCATTTTTCTGATTATATGTATTCTATCTAGAAAACTTCAAAAATAAAGAGGAAAAGAAAAGCTCATTACCCACAAATGCCACCAATTAGTGGTGACTACTGTTTTGCTTTGCTTTCTGCTGATGAGATAAAGTGCTCGGACCCAAGGCCACTGTGGAGGAAAGGATGTTTTTGGCTTATACTTCCAGGTCATAGTCCACCACTCAAGTCAGGAAATCAACAAGGAGCTACAGCAGAAACCATGGAGGAAGGCTGCTTAGTGGCTCACTCTCTGACTCATGCCCAGTTTTGTGTACAGCACCTGGCTCGGCATGGTACCGCCACCCACAGTGGGCTGGGAGTGGGCTGGGAGTGGGCTGGGAGTGGGCTGGGCCCTCATCCTCCCACATCCGTCACCAATCAAGACACTCTATTACAGACAGGGACAGAGACTGATCTGATCAGATGATTACTCAACTGAGATGACTCTGGGCTGTGTCAGGTTGAGAAAAGCTAAGCAGCTACCCTGCTATTCAGATTGTTTTGTACACCCCTCTAAAATGTATTTCTTCTATAAATTTTTATGTGAGAATTTGTATAGGCTCTTGTGTATTTTTCAAATCTAAAGTGGGGTCATATGATCCTTTTTGTTTTTCACTTAGAAATGGCAACACAAGCCATTTGTACGTTGAGAAGGAACTGTGCAGGAGGCTATGTCTACACAGCAGCTGACATAATAATCTACCATGGCTGGTTAGAAATTACTTTAGGGAGCAGTGAGAGGTGTTCAACAAACAAACAACAAACAAACAAAGAATACTCTCAGTGCTAATTCCTTTTGCTACCGTATCTCTTACTCCACATTAGTCCAAAGCGAGCAGTTATTCAAGCAAATGTGAAATTTGAACACAGGTCCACCCACAGGCAGAGGCAGCCCAGGAACTGCAGGGCCCTGTGATTTACAACTTCATTCAAAAGGAAGGCCCCAGGGTTGGCACGTTCTCCAGAGCCCTGGACACGGTAAATGCTTGGCAGTCATTCTGCTGCAGAGAGAAGGGAGCCAGATGAGTTCATGAAACAGAGAGAGGCGACGGAGTCCTCAGTAGTGATGACAAGTGATGAACAGGGTGACTTCTGAGCCAATGAAGTGTCACCACAGAAACAATCCTGTCATTAATGGCCATTTTTTGGTCACAGCCAGTCAGTTCACACACTGGGAGAATCTAGCCAAGTTTTTCTTGCTTATGAGAAACAAATGCATAAGGAGAGATGGATTGGTTTCCATCTTCAGGAGGCCAGCATTTTGAATTCCTCAGCTATATGTCTCCTGGACTCTGTTTTTGTCCTCCAAGTGAGAATTCAAGGCAGTTTCAGTGAAAAATTGTACTTCCTAATTTTTTAAAAATAAAAATCACTTGTGAATTATTTCCTTGGTGTTACATAGTTTACTCTTGTTATATGAACCCCCGATGCACAATCAGTGGGTCTGGGATGGACATTCTGAGTATAGCCTCATTCCCAAAGGGGATAGAGAAGGTTCCTGGTATTTACATCAGAGCAAAGAATCTTAGGATGTGTAAGAAAAGGAGCTAACTGGGGCCCCATACTGACTACAAAATAAGCCCTCCTGAGCAAAGGCCACATGGGGGTGCATCAAATGACCACCAATTAGTGTCCTCCAAGAATGGAGGGTTATTCTCTCTGTAGTTTTGGAGTTCTGGGGTCCACACTGAAGGGTGTTTGCAGAGATGCCATTCCTCGGATCCCTTCCTGCCTCTTCTTGGCCATATTACTTCAGTCTCAGCCTCCATCTTCCCACAGCCTCCTCTGTTGGACACTTGCTGTTAGAATTAGGGCTCACTTGGATATCCAGGACAATATCATCTCCAGATCCTTAACTACATTTGTAAAGACCCTGAACTAGTTAGCTGTCAATTTGACACAGCTTGGGGACTTTGGAGAAGACAGTCTCAGCTAGGAGATTTGTCAGGTCAGACTAGCCCGTGGACATGTCCTCAGGAGAGTCTCTTGACTGTGAATTGACAGAGGAGGGCCCAGCCCACTCTGGGCAGTGCTGGTCTCTGGTTCTGGGCTGTATAAAGAAAGCTAGCTAAGAAAAGGGCCTGTGAGTGGGGCATGTTCTTGCATGGTTTCTGCTGTCATTTCTTGGCTGATTGAGTTTCTTGGTTGGAGGTAATGCCCTGCTGGAATACCAAGTGAGCCTGCTTTGAGTTCCTCAATGATGAACGGTGACCTAAAAGTTTAAGCTAAAATAAATCTTTTTGTACCTTAGTTGATTTTAATCAGATTGTTTTACCACAGCAACAGGAAGAAAACCCCGACAGCATCTCCAAAGAAGGCCGTTTTCACAGGTGTCAAGGGTTATGAGGTAGACCTGTCTTTGGGGCAACACCACTCAGTCTGCTGCTGGCTTGTCCCTAGAAGAGCTTCTGGGTCCTCATGGGTGGTCAGACTGCTTTCCTCTGGGTCCTCCTGGGTAGATGTGGTCATCCTGCTTTTTTTGTCTGGGTCCTCATGGGTAGATGTGGTCATCCTGCTTTCCTCTGGGTCCTCATGTGTAGATGTGGTCAGCCTGCTTTCCTCTGTGTCCTCCTGGGTAGATGTGGTTAGCCTGCTTTCCTTTGGGTCCTCTTGGGTAGATGTGGTCAGCCCGCTTTCCTTTGGGACCTCATGGGTAGATGTGGTCAGTCTCTTTTCCTCTAGGTCCTCATAGGTAGATGTGGTCATCCCACTTTCCTCTGGGTCCTCATGGATAGATGTGGTCAGCCTGCTTTCCTCTGGGTCCTCATGGGTAGATGTGGTCAGCCTTGTTTCCTCTGGGTCCTCATGGGTAGATCTGGTCATCTTGCTTTCCTCTGGGTCCTCATGGGTAGATGTGGTCAGCCCGCTTTCCTTTGGGTCCTCATGGGTAGATGTGGTCAGTCTGTTTTCCTCTGGGTCCTCGTGGGTAAATGTGGTCAGCCTGCTTTCCTCTGGGTCCTTCTGGGTAGATGTGCTCAGCCTGCTTTCCTGGATGAGGCTGTGGTAACAAGGAAGAAACTGGAGCGAAGGGCTATCTGGGTTAAAGGCAGCCATGGCTGCCTCTCTCCAAAGTCTCTGTTCTGCAAGGTAGTGTTTGTGGGCTGAGGAGGGTCTTGAATGCTTCGAGAAAGGAAGCTGTGCTTACTGTGGAGTGCTGGGTGAGGTGTGAGCTACCACAGCAGCTTCCTGCCTAGAGATAGGAGATGGCCAGAAGACACAATTCCTGCTGTCCCACCTATGCCGTGGTCTGAGATACAGCCTTGAGGTCATGCAGTGCCAGAGGAGGTGGGCCATCCCACTGAAAGACAGAAGTGGGAGGTGCTGTCTTTTTCTTTACACCAGTCAGAACTTGCCAGAGAAACAAAACCATTAGGAACATGCACGTGTGTGCACACATACATCCATACACACACATATTCACACACTCACATTCATACACCACACACAAATGCACACATACTTAACACACACACACACACACACACACACACACACACACACACACACACACGGCATTGCAGACACAGCTGGTGTGAAGCTGGAGGAGCTGAGGCTGGATTCAGTGCAGTGTTCTGTGGTATAGGCTTGAGAATTCCTTATGAGGCCACAACAGACTTAACCTTTAAGCCTGGTAGTGAGGAGACTGTTCCAGTGTATAATCCTACTATACTCACAGTCTGCAGAGGTAAATATTAATCACATGCAAATTATACCCTCACAATAATACTCAACCAGACTGTACCGAAACATGAAGTGAGCTGCCACACAGACATACCAGCAGGCATGGGCTGTCATTGAGACGTGGGCATTTGGATTGTGCTATGTGCTGGAGATACAATGTGGGCACCTACCATCCAGCCTGTGTTGTTAGACTCTGCAGTGGAGTTGCTCAGCTAGCCCAAGCCGCCATGAAGGTTCTGGTGTCCCAAAGTTGTGGAGGCTACTGGTGACTGATCTCAGATTGGCAGAACTGTGAGCCAAGCAAGTGGATGAGACAGAAAATGGAGAGGTGTTCCCAGCAGAGAAGAAGTTGAGAGACAGAGGAGGCTAAGGAGTTGAAGCTGAGATAGATGGAGGGTGTGGCCAGAGAGGTGGGCTTGGAACCAATGGTCCTGTACCCCCTCTGCGTTGCTGAGGTCAGGTCTCTGGTCACTGGGAGCCACAGAAGGCTGCTGAGTTAGGAAGGTGTGGTCACACTTGCCTTTTCAGAAGTGAGCTCAGGCAGTCGTGTGCAGATGAACTGGAGTAGGGGTCGGGCATGGAGTTAAGTTAATGTCAAGGCGTAGAAAGCATGATGGATGTAAGAGTAAAAATCAACCAAGACGGTATCTGCATCAGTCTTGGTTTGTTCCTATGACAAACCCCTGACCAGCAGCAGCTGAAGGGAGGGTTACTCTGTCTTATACCTCATGGAGGCAAAACATGGTGGCAGGAGTTGGAGGCTGATATGTCGCACTGGATTTGAAGTCAGGAAGTAGACAGTGAACAGGAAGTAGGGTTTGGCTATAAAACTCCAAGACTCACTCCCAGTGACCCACTTCCACCAGCAAGGCTCCATCTCCTAAAGGTTCCATGACTGTTCCAAACAATGAGATAAGCAGAGGACCAATGAGTGTGTTGGGGGCGGGGGAGGCCATTTCACATTCAAACCATGGCCCCCCTCCTCCTTATTTTCTAGCCACTGCTGGGGTCCAGCAGATCAGGAGTCAGAACGAGATGCCGGGATCCTTACTCTCGCTTGCGTCTTCAATTCTGATTGGGCATAGAGATGTTTGATGCTCGAGGTCAAATTTGGAATTAAGTGGTTCTAAAACCAAATGCTTATGGGGAATTAACAGACCACCAAAAGAAAGATGAACGGTTATCAACATGAAATGCTTTGTACTCCACAGTCTTCGCTGCCTTTGGCCTCAGGAGCACCCCATTCCCGTGCTACCTCAGATGAGGACACCCTTCTCTTCCTCCCTTCTCCTTAGCAGTCTCTTGCCTTTCATGGAGAAGATCAAAATTGGAGCAAATTACAATCGAACATTATTCAGCCTTTCCATATTAAAGTGAACATGAGATCAAATTGTCAATGTTCCCAAACTTTATGTCAGTTTGTATTAGATTACCATCCAGATGCCAGGACACAGAGCTCATATAGACCCAGAGTGGAAGGAATCTTCAAACTGAGCCAAATCTATAATGGGAAGAAAAAAAAGGAAGAAAAAGAAGAGGCAACCTAAGCAGAGTATATCTGAATGTGAATGAGCCACCTCTCTCTGGGCTGGAGGGGATGAGGTGAGTTCTGCCCACATTTGGGGTTGGGGTTTCTCATGTATCAAACTATACCTCCCAAGCATTCAAAGTTGTACCACACTGGAAACAGGCTCTGCCAGATGCCATGCTCTCAGATGCAATGTGTGTTTTGTGTGTAGTGGACTCCACAGATTTCTTATCCATTTACACTGAAGTCATCAAGATGTTATCCAGGGATGCCTCTGTGACTCATGGAGCTCTCAGTCTTCCTTGCTCTTAATTTGAAAAAGGGAAATCATACTTTGTTAAGGGTGGACTTAAAGCCACAAATTTGTACAGTGATGAAAAAATATGTACTTGCTGTTTTCTTTCTCTCTGTTTCCCGAGCTTCAAAGATATGGGGTTGCCAACTTGGCAAACTCACGACTAACCAGAAGAATTTGTACCAACAGAATGGGCTCAAGTACCCATCTCCCTCTCATATTATTGTCATAGTTCCTCACAGGAGGGACCAAGAGAGGAAGGGGAAGAAAGGGCAGAGAAAGTTCCACAGGGAAGATGACAGGAGGAAAAAGAGCAAAGGGAGGCTAGAGGGAGGAATTGAGACAGGTTCTTGCATTCCCTGAACTCACCAAGTAGGCTACCCTAGCTGACCAGCGAGCCCCAGGGATCCCTCCAACTCTTCCAGGGAATTACAAGCTCATGCCTCCACATCACACTTTTTTCCCATGGGTTCTGAGCATCCAATTCAGGTCCTTGAGCTTGCAAGGCCAGAAGCACTAAGCGATCAGCCACCTCTCCAGCTGGAGTATTAAAAACAATTCTAACACGGGAAATTTCTACATCCCGGTAGAGGAAGGGACCAACATGCTTATGGGGAACAGCTTGTGGTAGCCAACTGTCTCTTCATTCAGTCGTTAACATGGTATCTGTGCACTCAACATCATCTTTTGGCACAATGGGAAATAAGAGTGGATGCAGGCTCTTTGATGGTCCTCCTGTCCAGAGACTGGCCTGCTTCCTCACCATTGGAGTCTGTGTTGGTCCGGGACTGTTTTGGCCAAAGCAGTTTGGTGAATGTGATGTTAAAGTAGTTTTGGATCTGATCTTCAAGTGCACTGGCACCTTCATTGTGGCCTCCAGGAACTAGCCAGCAATATGGAGACCAATTATCAGCCCTGTTGGGACCTGAGATAAGAGTCAATGTCTGCTATGGGCTTTGTGAGGGCACCACATTGGACTGTAGCCTATTTAAACTTGACACAGAGACTCATTTCCGATTTCACCAGTCCTTTCTCTGGAGTTCAAAAGTTGTTTTTCTAGAGAACCTTTGTTAATATTAAAGTGTTTGTTGCAGCTCTGGGTCCCTCAGATGAATCTTCAGAAGTTTTGTATCATTGATGCCACACATGAATGCCTTGCACAGTCTTTTCTCTCTCTTCTTAGACACTCACTGCCTTCTTAGAAGCTGTATATGTCGTAGATGACATGATTTAAGAGAGGTGTGCTCTTTGAGTAAGTCCTTATTGTCTGTCTGTCTATCTATCTATCAATCATCTATCTATCTATCTATCTATCTATCTATCTATCTATCTATCTATCTATCTATCTATCCATCTATCTATCTTTCTATCTATCCATCCATCTATTCTACTACTATGTATTATTTATCCAGCTACAATCTTTTCTTCCTTCTTTTCTCTCTCTCTCTCTCTCTCTCTCTCTCTCTCTCTTTTGTTTGTTTTTCAAGATATGGTCTCTCTGTGTAGCCTTGGCTGTTCTTGAACTCACTATGTAGAGCAGGCTAGCCTCTGACTCATAGAGATCCACCTGCCTCTGCTTCTCAAGTGCTGGGATTAAAGTTGTGCACCACCACTACCTAGCTCATCCATCATCTATTAATCCATCATCTATCCATTTATCCTCCATCATTCATGTATCTATCATCTATCACTCTATAATCTATCATCTATTATTTATCTAACTACCATTCACTTATCTATCAATCTCTCATTAATGTATCCTCTACCTTCCTCCATCCATCTATCTATCTATCTATCTATCTATCTATCTATCTATCTATCTATCTATTTTCATCACTATCATCATCTATGTACTTATCACTTATCAAGTAATTGTTTCTCTATTAATCTATTATCTATGTATAAATCTATTATCTATTTATCAATAAATCTATTATCTCTACCACCTATTATCTATATAGCTAGCTGTTATCAGTCATCTGCTTATCATATCAATTTGTCTACCCATCATCTATGTATTTATCCAACTCATCTCAAATTTCAAATATGCCTTGAATAAACCTACTATGTATAAACATTCATGAATCACACTCATTTTAATTTATCTACAATGATACATGCTAATTAATAATCACTCATTTTAATTTCATAGTTCCTTAGATGGGTTAAGAGATTCAGTTACTTGAACTTTGTAAAAATGCCTCTGCTTTGTCCTCTGCTCTCATTGACTTTGATTTGGATGTGATCTAAAGGGAATGTATGAATGACTCCTGAAAACCCCACACCCTTCACTTGCATGGCTTCCTGTATTTTTTCTTCCCACTAGCTTTGTTTTATAATAGTAAGAAAAGATGCCATTTGCAAACAGCATGGACCATAATTATGAAGACCACAGCACAAATACCACCCCAATCCATCCTCACAACAAGGCCTGGAAGCAGGAAGTGTTTTCCCATTTCTTTGCTAAGGAAGAGCTGCTTGGAAAGCTCCAAACACTTGCACAGGGTCACACACTTGGTGGTGGACCTGCAGTCTGAGGCCGGAGTTGTCCATGAGAACACAGCACACAAGCTTATCTCCCATCCACACTGACTGATACACAGGAATTCATTTGTTCATTGGACCAGTCATCTTGAAAGTTCCCCAGACATCCTCTGTGGGAAGTAGTTTAGCAAAACAACTTCAACTCAAGGGCCAATAAGTCAGAGTAAGGACACTGTTCATGTTTGTAGGGGGATTTATTTTATCATTAAAATGGGATTCCTACGGAAATCAGTGTGGAGGTTCCTCCAAAAGCTAAAAATAAGCCTACCGAATGCTCCAGCTATATCACTCTTGAGTATATACCTAAAGGGCTCTAGATCCTATTATAGAGACACCTGCTCATCCTGGTCACTGCTGCTCTACTCACGATAGCCAGGAAGCAGAAACAGCCTAAGTGCACCTACTTCCCTTAAGGTACCAGTCACCATAGGCTGTGTCATGATGTGGTAACAAATAATACCCCAATTTCAGTGGTTCAAAGTGAGACTAATTTCTTGTCCTTGATGTGTCATCCTCGTGGCTCACAATATCCTTTCTTCCATGTTGCTATCATTGCTTCTCTGGCACAAGGGCTGTTTAGCACATTAACAGCCACTGTGACAGAAGAAAGAGAGCTCTGGAGGTTTCAGAGGGACCAACCAGAAAGCGAGGCCTTTATGAGCACACACCGCGTATTGGCCACCGTGACTTCCCAGCACAGGGGCCAGGGTGGAAGAGTCAGGAAAGAGAAGAACCAGGGTGCCTGGAGCAAGTGGTAATGGCACCCCACATGTGGCAACCCCAGAGCTCCTGCTCTCATGCAGGGGAAGACATCAGTCTTCAGTGTCTTAGGACTCGCCAGTGGAAGTGGTTATTCTAGGCTTCCTCTGCTCCTTCTGTCCCATGGAGGGGAGTAGATCCTTACAGACCATCTTGTGGAGAGGATCAGAGAGTTGGCAGAAAGACTACCGAGTCTTCTAGTGTTTGGTTCTAAATTCCCAGGCCCGGATCTGCAGCTTCAGCTAACTGACTGAGGTGATACAGTCCTGCTATCAAGAAGGAGGAAGGCCAGATAGATGCAGGATGTGCACACACCTGCACGCAATCTGGGTAAAAGCCACTAAAGTGAGTCTGATGTCTTGCAAGGGAAGGAGATCCTGGCACTCTATTCTGGTCTTACCCCAGAGCTCTGTCCTAGTATATCCTCAGCAGGAGACAGGGCAACACCATCCAAGGGGAGGGAGTCTGAGCAGAGCTATCTGTCTGTCTGTGCCTGGGGATACAAAGAGATGCTCAGATCTATGATGCATGGAGACTTGAGCAAACATTCTGGAGGACAGGGAAGCTCAAAAACGGAGAGCAGCTCTCTAATCTGCTTTTCTCCCACAGGCCTTGCGAGAGGCAGAGAAGCATTGCAGAAAACAGCTGTGTAAAGTCCATAAGATAGATGTAGAATTCTCAGATGCTCATGACATCAGGATGAGAAAATGAATGAGTTCATGGCTTGCCAACTGGAGGAGCATGATTAACAAGCCAGGTGGGATGTCTCAAGTACAGTTATCTCTTGGAATCCACTAGGGATTAGTTCTGGGATCCCCTACAGACATCCAAGTCCATGTGTGTGCAGGTCTCTTATGTGGAGCAGGAGAGTAGGTCCATAATCCCTGTGTACATCCCCCTTGTAATTGAAAACATCTTCAGGCTGCTTAGAGTGCCCATCACAGCATCAGAGCCATGCAAATTGTTGTTATGCTGTGCCTCTGAGGAGGACAGGAAAGGAAGGCCTATACTTGTTTCACATAGATACAATCATAGGCCTAAGTATAATCACCACAGAGACTCCAAATGAACCATGTTTAGATAAGGAGAGGGGCTGAAGGGAATGGTCGCAGCTGGGGTGCCTGCACCGCAATCCCTTCGCCGTAGTGCTCAGTTCAGAAAATTCAAGTCTTGTTCTGGAGATTTTTACAGCTGTCATCACCATCATTGTCATCATCATCAATATCAGAAATTTTCACTGTCTAGCCCCGTTAAGCTTAAAACTCACTATGAGTCCAGGCTGGCCTTGAACTCCTGCCTCAGCCATCCTGAGTATTGGGATTACTATAATGTCTTCCCACATGCAACTGTTCACAAGCTTTTTTTGAGTCATCATTGGTTGGTTCTGAGATCTAAAACCTACAGATGCAGAGGAAGGATTGTACTGTATTTCAGGAGTGAGGACTGACCAATTCGGGCTAAGTCCTAGAGAGACTAAAATTCAGACTCAAGGCAGCTCAGCCTCCGACTGGATCAAGAGGTCTGTTTCCATGTCAGTCATCTTGAAGGTGACAAAGAAAACTGTTTTGGAAGTGTGTAAGATTAACCAAAGAGTCCCCCCGACCCAAGTAAGTAATGCTTACGGTTCAGTGAGATCCCCAGGCAGACAAACGAATAGCATTCAGAGGGACAGTGGAGAAACTGAGTTACGGACCTACACAGGAAATGCATGCAATGCATCCCACAGACTGGAGGAGAATGAAGAGTGTTATCAGAGACATCTACTGAACATTCAGCATAAATAAAAGTAAATATGTATTTGGAAGAGAAAGAAATCCATGGAAAAGTGTGTTCAACCCTACCCCACACCACACAAACAAGTTAACTATGGGTGGCTAGTAGCTTTAATTATGGAAGTTGAAGGTTAAACTTTCAAACTTCTAGAGGATAATTTAGGTCATTTCTTCGCTTCCTTGGACCTGACCAAAAAATATTAGTGGAGACACAAATCCTTCAAGTGTTAAGTAAACTGCTGTCGAATTGGGTGGTATTAAAATGAAGAACTTCTGTTCATCACGACATCATTAAATGGGTAAAACTCATGCATGTGCAGGTGCTCACATGAGAGAGAGACAGAGACATAGAGAGACACACAGAGAGATACAGCAAGAGGCAGAGAGACACAGAGATTTGTGAGCAGGTATTGATCAAGGGATCCGATCCCTGACAAATCAGTAAGAAAAAGACAACTACCTAGGAGAAGGACCAAACATATTAACTAGACCCTGAAAGGAAATAATTGGTTGTGAGGAAATGCGAAGACGCTCCAGTCACGTGAGGCCATGGCAATGCGTGAGGCCACGGCAACACAAAATGACCCGGATTGGCACCATTCTCCCACCAGAGTGAGCCAGCCAAACCCATAGTGCCAGCATTATCTCCGCAGTAGGTCAGTGCATTCTGCTGCTGCAGCAGGTGCCTGGTGTGACCTGTTCAAAAAGGAAGGGTTGCCCATAAGCACAGGGGCCAGAGTGCTTATGTTGGGGACCATGTCATGGCAGGTGCATGAGAAGCTTGCTCACATGTTGGAGGATGAGAAATAGAGTTTCAGGCCAGAACTGGGGCTTAGCTATCATCCCCAGGGGCTCCCTGAACTTGCTTCCTCCAGCTAGGCTCCGCCTTTTAAAGTTACCACAACCTCCCAACTGAACTCCTTAGTCTGAAGGCCATGTGTTTAGAAATCCAACCCTCTGACTGGGAATTGAAAAAAAAAAAACCACCAACAACAACTGGACTCTTGATTCCTACATTGTTGTGCATCAAGACTTCTCCTGGGGAGACAGAACACACAAGTCTACAAGTACAGACCAAAGAATGGGTAGCACCAAAGTCCAGTTTGGTGAACCAATGAGTTTTATTGGGGTTACTTACAGGAATATGGGTGAAGGGTTACTTACAGGAGCAGAAATGACTCAAGGACAGCTTCATCAGCTCCATCACCAAAGCCCACCCCAGCATGTGTGACAGAAAGTGTTCATAGAATGAGATACCAAACAGTAAAATAAATGAGCAAATGAGTTGCTGGTACACAGAGGAAAGTCTATCCCAAGGTGAAGCTTGAGGCGAGCCTGTGTCATCATCTGTATCAATTTCATCCAAATGCACACTTAGTCCATGCTGAGAGTGTGAACACTGTTACGTGGGGGTATTGTCTTAGTTATTTTTTGTTACGACAAAATACTCTGACAAAAGCAACTTAAGGGAGAAAAGGTTCATTTTGGTTCAGGGTTGGAGTGTACGGTCCATCTGGGCAGAGGTGACCAGAGCTTGAGGCAGCTGTTCCCTGGCATCCACAGTCAAGAATCAGAGAACAATGAATGTCATGCCCAGCTCATGGTCTCCTTTTTACACACACCAGGACCTTAGCCTAGGGAATGGTGCCACCCACAGTGGGCAGGTCTTCTCACCTAAGTTAACATAATAAAGATAAACCCCTGTAGACATGTACAGAGGAACCATCTCCAAGGTGATTTTATATTTCATGTTTACAGTCAAAATTAACCATTGCAGGCAGCAAAGAAGAACTGGGGAGTTTGGGGCCCTGACAATGTTTCTTTTTTTTTTTTTAATTTGTGTTGAGTATAATAAATAAAAAATAATTGTTTATAAATTTGGCCATCTTGTGATGAATTGAGTGACACAGAATCTGCACATAAATATATTATACTTCAATTAAAATATTCACTTAAGACAATAAAATCCTATTGGACAGATCTGATTGATGTTGGCCATGGGTTCAATTTTCACATCATTGCAGTAGATTCCTTTTGCTCACTAGAAAATGATCAGTGAGAAAAGTAATCACATGTCAGAATAAACATAAATAAACATAAAATAAAAATGCTTATAATTCATTTATGCTTTTATTTTGACTTGGATTTTTATTTTCTATTTATGGATTTATATTTTCTATATAAATATAGAATCTAGAATAGGCAATTTCATAGATTAAAAAAAAAGGTTTATTTGAATTGTGGCATCTAACCACTAAAGAGTTTTTAAATTTTTGCCCTGGATTTTGTTACACAGTAGAAGAATGAGATAAATTCTTTACAGTTTGATCATCCTCCAGTGGCCAAAGCACACAGTCACATTTAGTTTTGTTTTTCTTTACTCGAAAAGAGTGGTGGGAACTCAGTGGCAATCCGTCTTGAATAATAACCATGCTAAGCAGGCTTGGAAGGAACGACTCTACTTCCTCTTCGCGATTAGAAGACAGCGCTGTGTGTGGCTGCGGACTTGGTTCTTCATGATCGTCCGCGGGCCAGATACCAGGAGCTGTGATGTAAATGTGAGAACACTGGCCAATGTAGGTGTTTCTCCCTCATCTCACTTCAGCCTGTTCTCTGGGCCTGGGTGCGAAAGCTCAGGATCCTTGGTTTCCGGTCAGTGCAGGCAAAGCTGTGACAGCCGCAAGAAGGCAAGTTGTGGTCCCGGGGAAAGGCTTGGATGGTGAGGTGTTTGTCCAGCAAGAGTGAGAAGCTTTGTTCAAAAGCTAGAAGCCGTAGAAAAGCACGGAGCTTGGTGGCCTGTCCTTGCGAGCCCAACACTGGGAAGGCAGAGAAAAGAGGATCCCTGGGCAAACTGGTGACGGGTCCATGAGACAACTTCTCCAGGGAAGTGGGTAACCTTTCTGGAACATCAAAGGCTTTCCTCTGGCTGCCATGCATGCACATGTGCACACACACACACACACACACACACACACACACACACACACACACTACAAATAAGGAAAGCCATCATTGGACATATCTGAGTTGAACTGTTGATAACCTAGAGAGAGACATGATTGGTATCCAGTTTCCAGGAATAGATCCTCAAGAAAGATTTAGGAAAAATGAACCCAATTTGGTGGCACAGACTTGAATTCCCAGCTCCTGAGAAAGTTGATTCAGGAGGATAGTTAGTTCAAGGTCAGCCTGGGCAATGTGAGGAGAACTTATTTCAGAATTTAAAAACTACCATAAGGTCTTGTGGTACAGTTCAATAGTATGGCCCTTGCATGGTATGCCCAAGGCTCTGGGTTCAATCCTAAGTACTGTAAAATAAAAGTAGAAAATTGATATAGTCAATTCTGTATTTGTGTTGACTTAGGAAAACAGAAAATGAAAAATATGCAGAACAAGGTAGTGAAAACCTAGTTTCAATATGACAAAGCTGCTTCTTAAAAGCTTCCACTGTTTCATAAAGCAGACTTAAAAGCCTCTCTGTACTGCTTCCTGGTCTCATCTGTCTGGAAAATCACTGGCAGGGAGGCCTTGTGAAAGCACAGGATATTGGAAAGAACATGGGGAGAGAGGAAGGGATGGAGGAGGAGGGAGAGGAGGAGGAGAAGAAGGAGGAGGAGGTGGAAGAATGGGAAATGGAGGAGCATGGTGAGGGGAGAGGGGAGGAGGAGGAGGAAGATACCTGGCCCATCATCCAAACCCATGTGAACCAGGAGAGAGACCTGAGAGCCCGACCCCTTAGTGTTCTCCAAGGCCATGGCCAGTGGCCTCAGTGCCTGTGTAGATCTGAGCTTTCCTCAGAGGCCCCTGTTCAACATGGAAACTGATGTTTCTGCAATCATCTGTGTCCTTGTCACAGATGAGCTGCTTAGGATGGTTTGGGCTTGGCTCATCAAGTTCAAATACCCAGGCCCAGTCTCTATGACCAGTTAGGCTTTTCGATCTGACATCCAATCCTTTACTTTGTGGGGCTCACTCACCATCACTCATCTGCTCCAGATTCCAGAGCTGGCTGTTCATCCTGTCATCCAGCTGACTGGCCATGACCCCAGTAGTTCAGCAAGGCAGAGACAAATTCTTCGCTGACTCCAGAACAGGTTTCCCCTTCTTTTCTCTGCTGAGACTCAAGAGTGAGGGCTGTAGACACAGCTGTAAAGGTCATGGCAGATATGGGAACCTAAAACTCACTTTGTAATTCCCTTTGCCCTTTGCTCTAGCGTTGTTCCATGGATCAGTTAACTGATGCCAATGAACAGAAGACAGGATAGCTCAGGCAGCAGGGCTACCACATTATCCTCTGCATCATCCACCATCAAGGGTGGGGTTTCATCTCTGGTACAGCAGGTGGCTCTTATCATCAGGGACCCAAGCTTTTCTGTTCTTCATTCTCTGTGGTCTTTGGCCAGTTGGACCAGAAAAGAAAACTTTATATTTATCACCTCATGACCACAAGATGGCTGATGTAGCCCCTGATGGCACAATCTCCTCTCAGCGATACAAACAGGAAGGAAGGAGCTGACACAGAAGTTGTCTTTTGATTTAGAAAGTGAATCCCTTTCGGCTTCCCTCTATGTCTCAGCGTGGGGACCTAAATATATTCCCATCTCTAGCTGACCATCAGTGAAGCGGGTAGGATTTCCACAGCTGGTTCAGCACAGCTAGGGGTTTGTGTGGAGAGCAGGACCAGTCTACTCTGGGAATGAAGAGACCTCTGTTACAGGTCTGGAACACAAAAACGGGAGGTGTTCTAGTGCAATGGCCATTGCTGTGATGAAACACTGTGACTAAGGGTGCTTTGGAAAGTAAAGTGTTTATTTAACCTTTCAGGTCACAGTCTATCACTGAGAGAAGTCAGGGCAGGAACTGGAAGGCAGTCCCATTTGCTGGTCTATGGAGCATTACTCTGACTGAAGAACTCATTCCCAACCTCAGAGCCTAGGAAGTATCACAGGATCACGGAGGGACTCTTGTTCACAGACTCATACTTGACTTTTACCCTTTTCTTTTCTTTCTGATCTATTTACTGTTATGCTTATGTGTATGAGTGTGTTGTTTGATAAGTATGTGTACGAGCCGTGTGCCTCGTTCCCCAGGGAGGCCCGAAGAGGGCATCAGATTCCCTGGAACTGGAGTTACAGATGTTTATGAGCTACCATGTTGGTGCTGGGAACTGAATCCAGATCCTCCGAGGGAGCAGCAAGTGCCCTTAACCACTGAGCCCCATCGCCATCTCTCTAGCCTTCTTAAACAGACTTCTTATACAAGGCCACCTGCTCACCATGGACTGGGTCACCACCCTGAGCCCTCCTACATCAACTAACAATCAGGACCTGCCAGCCCAGACATTCCCACAGGGTAATTTTATCCGGCTAATCTATCAGTTGAGGTTCCCTTCTCAGATGACTCTGAGCTATGTTAAGTTGACAGTTAAAGCTAACTAGGGCCTGAGGGAACAGCTATGGCGCATGCAACTAGGAAATCAGTGGAGACGATAAACGTCTTTGCCCTTGACTGGCATGAGGTAAGTACAAACTGAATCCTGGGCCCAGCATGCCTCACGTGTGAAGGGGTGAACACCTGACTCCATGAGTCCATGAACGGCTTCGGCAGGCCCTCTTCCCTGCTCATGCAGACTTACCAGAGCTTTCTCTCCATTCTCACATCGACCTCTTGGAAGCGAATACGTCAAGCTTTCTTGCA
Organism: Onychomys torridus; assembly: GCF_903995425.1. Classification (NCBI taxonomy): domain Eukaryota; kingdom Metazoa; phylum Chordata; class Mammalia; order Rodentia; family Cricetidae; genus Onychomys; species Onychomys torridus. The sequence continues at coordinate 70,048,419 of NC_050454.1, forward strand.
CACTGGTCATGCGTTTTATCATCCTGCCCTGTCTATTTATAATTCTCCATTCTAGGCTTCCAGGAAGCCCGTCTCTATCATGTTCCTTTTTCTGAGCAGGCTTCCTCTCCTCAGACCCTTTTTCTTTCTTCCCCTCAGCCGTGTTCTCTTAGTTGGCGTGCCTACCAGCCTGTGGCTTCTTATTTTATTTTTTAATTAATTATTTTCCATACAATATATTTTAATCATATTTCCCCCCTCCAAATCCTCCCAGATCATCCCACCCACCTCCAAATATTCCTAAATTTGTGCTCTGTCTAGCTCTCTTCAAAAAAAAAAAAAACCTCAAGAAATAAAAACAAAAGCAAGCAAGAAGCAAACCTTCTAAACCATAAAAAAGTGAAAATCAAAACAAACCAACAAACATGTAAAAGAGCAATAAGACAAAAAATGCTAAAAGAAAGCAAAATGAAACCAAATGTCCACAAAAGTATCATTGAATTCATTTTGTGCTGGCCAACTGCTCCTGGGCATGAGCCTGTCCTGGGGTGTGGCTCAGAAATATTGCCATATTTAAGTGTGAAACTGAATGAGTTTTAGGAATCACTGTAAATCAGACACAGGTTATTTTCATCCATCCTGTGGTCAGGACTCTCCTGCTCACTGGCTCTCCTTTGCTAGCTCATTCCTTCAAGAAGCAAGGCTTTGATTGACAGGCAGCAGCTCCATCCATATGTAATTCGGATTATCCATCAGAAGAGGGTGTGCAATGATAACAGAATTAGAATGTTTAGCTGCATCTAAGCAGAGGCTTATCCTTGTTGGTCAGTGGCTTTTCCAATAGAAGGAGTTCAGGATGGTGCTTCCATCATCAGAGGGTGTGATGAGCCTGGCGATTCTATCCTCCCAAGCTGAGACTGGCAGAAACATTATACTGAGTTAGATTGCACAGAGCACAACTGGGCATGCCCAGTGAATACAATGGGTAATTTCTTTGCTATTTTTCCTTGCTGGTTATCTGCCTCCATCTCCCCCTCACTGACCCTACACAGGAGCACACATTTTGCATGCTCGCACATACACACCATACATTACACCCCACCTAAACACTCCCACACCTTCTTACATGTGCCTCTTCTCTTCCTTGTATAGATATTGGACGGATTTTGACCAACAGCTGTGACATCACCCCCATACTTCCTTAGATCGAATGTCTGTGTTGACATGAAATCATGTCATGTTGAAATTTTCACCCCAAGGTAATGGATTTTGGAGGTGAGGCCTTTGAGGTGATTAGGTCATGAGAACAGAGTTCTTAAGATTAATGATCTTGTAGGTGAGGTCTCAGAGTGGCATCTGTTCCATATACCATGTAAGCAGCCAGGAAACAGACAGTCAAATCTACTGGCACACTGACACTGAATTCCCAGCTTTCAAAACCATAAGAAATAAACTTCTTCTGCCTATAAGTCACCCATCCACTGATTTTTACTAAAGCAGCCAAGACAAGCAGATGATCCCCAAGAATGTGGCCTGCCTGTTATCCCTCTGAGAAGTTTTCTGGAGTGATAGCAGCAGAATTGATGCTTTTTTTTTTCTGAATTCATCTACAAACCCAGATATATGCTGGCTTGGGGAGGTAGTTCAGTTGCTAAAGTATTTACTTTGCAAGCATGGGGATCTGAATCTGAACCCCAGAACCTAAATATAAAAACAGACAAAACCAGCAGGCACCATGATGGATGCTTACAATCCTGGTTCTGAGGAGCTAGAGATGACTCCTAGCGTGGCTAGGGCTCCCCGGCTGGCTAGCTAGCCTGGACACTCTGTCTTCAAGAAAACAAAACAAAATGAAGACGTGGGCTGGGAAAGACTCAGTGGATAAAATGATTACTCTACATGTTTGGGGACCAGAGAGTGGATCTCTAAAATCTACAGAAGAGGCAGACAGGCTCCATGGTAACTGTAATCCCCACACTTGGGAAGCAAAATCAGGAGATTCCTGGAGGAAGCTAGTTAGCTAGGTTAGCTAGTATTGGTGTGTTCTGGGTTCAGCCAGAGTAGTGGAGAGCAACTGAGCAAATGAAGTGATGTCAGCTTCAGGACTCAACAGGTACTCATACACAGGTACACATATGCTGCACACATGTGTAGGCCCTTCCTGAAAAAAAAAGGTAGGCAGCACCTGAGAAACAATACCCAGGGTCTCTGATCTCCATATGCACCCAACACTATGTACACATATACAGGAACACATATGTGTGCATGCATGGCCACAAAGAATAGGAGACATACACACAGACACACATACACACACACACACCCCTCACATACACACATGAGCATGGGCATATTTATAAGTACTTCACATGCAAACATGATTGCTGTTTGCCTGTCTGATCCCTGCACTTTGTTAGTTTGTCAAGAGTGGGGTCATGTCTCTCACCCTCGGCACATGCCCTTCACCCTTGGCACATGCTTGCAGAATGAGTGTCTCTCCAGGCCGATAGACCTTTCACCCAGATGTGTTGTAGGTGAAAAGGGAGTTTAGAATCTTCGTCTGTCTGCTGATTATTATCTAACTTCTCAAGAAGTGTGTTGGATCACACTTTCCCAACTACCCGAAACCGGTTGTTTTCCTCAGTCACAGGACCCTCCCCATCCTTCCACATTGCCTCGTCCTGATTACTACCCTCTTGAATTTTATTTTGAAGATTTTTGTTGTTATTCTAGAGCTTAATGAAGCCACACAAGATGGCTTAACTGAAAACTTCTACATTCTGGAAAACCCTTCCCCACAGTTATGATAAATCTAACTCAGAATAGTGTTATCAAACCAGCCTCTCTGCAGTCCTTCTTGACGGCTTCCTGTGATGCTCTGGACCATCACAGTGCCACCAAGGACCTTGATGCTGTGTGCTGAACCTTCAGACTCCAGTTATCGCAGGATGCACTCGACATCCATCCATGCCGGGGCCATGGGGCCCTAGTGGCAGGCTGCCAGCATAGGGCACCCAGCACGGCTCTTAGTAAGAATGTGTAGATTTGTCATCTATACTGAAGGAGAGAAAACCACTCTGGGGGCTCCTGTGGGGTCTAGTCTGGCTTCAAAGCCTTGTAGCCTCAAAGAGCACCTCTCTCTTTTGAAACAAGAACTTCTGGGGACCCTGTCTATGAATCGCCAAATAAGGACACACAGATTAGGCTTTCTGTTTCTTCCCTACAGTTTTCTCGTTAGGATAATCCACCCTATCATTTCTCAGCAGCAGAGTTGGCCTTTAGTCTGACCAGTCACCAGAGTTCAATGGTAACTAAAGATCAAATTGATGGAAGGTGAGAGACTTTGGCTCATCAAGCCTTGGGCCACACTCAGGTGCCATGAGAGCCAGGTCTCACAGCACAGTGTTCAAGGGAATCGCAGGCACAGGACCAAGGGCACTGTCAATTACATCGAATGCCCCACGCTCGCTGGAAGCAAGTCCCCCCGGTCCCTCATTCCAACAGTTTCTCCTCACACTCTGCCTCTTCTCCTCTTGCCTCTGCCCTCTCCCCTCCTCACACTCTCTTGGGGGGCTCCACAGCAGCCCCGACAGATTCCCAGGATATCCCCCAGGCTGAGTTATCGTGCCGTCTCCATCACATCTTTGTGCCCTGCCCTTTGTACAGAGCATTGTTTCAAATGAAAGAGATGGGAAGAAAAAATGACCTTGTCCCCTCGGATTTTCCTGAACTCACCTGTGTCTTCAACAAGGTGAAGACTGGGAGGCCACAGGGAGGTCTCTATGTCTGAGTTGCTGTCCCTTAGCAGAGTGGCCCTTAGGAATGTGGTAGACACCTCCAAAATATTTTTTCTTTTGAAGTCACACTGGCACCAATAAAAAATCACCTAGAAATTTTCCAGGCGGTGCTAGGGAGATGGATCAGTAGGTAAAAGTTCTCGCTATCAAGCCTGATGACCTGAGTTAGAGCCCCTGAACCCACATGGTAGGAGGAGAGAACTATGACTTCTGTATGGGTGTCAGGACATGTTTACATTCACACACACACACACACACACACACACACACACACACACACACACGTTACCAAACCATCTTAATGCAATAAAAAAAGCTCCTGACACTTCCCCACAGCTAATCTTTGCCACTCAGTTCAAGAAGCAGTAGTGCTGTATCCGTTTGAATGGTGTAGAAACTCAGCGCTATGGGCTACACATGCTTGATCACCCAAGGTCTTTTGTGTTGGAAGCTTGGTCCCCTGTGTGGCACCCTGAGAGGGGTTGGGCCTTTAATGGTGTCCTAATGAAGGCAGTGCCCTTAGAATAAAAGTGTGGGGGTGTGGGACTCCAGCCATGTGAGGAAGCAAGCCTGGCTTCTAATGGCTCCCTGACTTCCTCCAGGGTGACATGATGGATCTCCTTTAACTCATGCTCCTCTTGTGATACCAACTGTCCCCAACAGAGCCCCACCAACGAGGCTGCTCAAGGTTGGATGTTCAGCCTCCAAAACCTTTTTTCTTTACAAATGATGCATCCTTGGGTAATTCATTATAGTCACGGAAATCAGATGAGTATAACCTGCATCAGAGCTGTCCAGTGACTTCACTGAGATAACACAGCTATCAGGTGCTAGAGCTCAGACCCATCGCAGGCAGGATTCCCACTACCAAATTATAACACCTCTTTCCAACCTTGGAGGGTGCCCGAAGAGGAACAGAGCAAGCCACAGATGATGGGGAGTTTTGTTTTGACCTTCCTCAAAGGCCAAATGGGTTTTGACCACTGGTTCTTCTGGACAGTTCAGAAGCTAGGTCAAAATAATTGATTTCTGGTGTTACTTGAGAACTCACTAAAGATATTTTTAAACCACATTAGAAAATATACTGTGACATTTTGATTTTTGACTATTTATAGCATCCATTGGGGTAAGTGTTTAATACTTTTAGGTAGTGTATAATAAGTGTCTGATATACAGAGACTTCAAGAAAAGGGCTGAAACTTCCTGTGCCAGGGAGCAGCATTTACCTGTAGCATGGATCTTAAATGGTCTTATTAATAAGAACAAACCCAGAGCCAGGTATTGGGATGAACACTGGAAGATCAGAGAAGCAGAACAAGCCACAGCTTCCTCACCTCGCCAGTTCCTCAGTTGATCCTGTTTCCTCAGACTGGATGCCTCTGAGTCCAGAATGGATCTCAGCTGAAATGTGTTGCTCAAAGCCTAAAAGCTTAAACAGCTAAAAACTTCTAGTTTCTGGTCTTCACACCTTATATACCTTTCTTCTTTCTGCCATCACTCCCTGGGATTAAAGGCTCACTTTCTGGGATTAAAGGCATGAGTCACCATGCTTGGCTGTATCCTTGAACACACAGAGATCCAGGTAGATCTCTGCTTCTAGAATGCTAGGATTAAAGGCATGTGCTGCTACTGCCTATCCTCTATGTTTAATATTGTGGTTGTTCTGTTCTCTGACCCCAGATAAGTTTATTAGCATGCACAGTATTTTGGGGGACACAATACCACCATATTTATCTACTGTTAAAGTTTGTGTGGATTGAGTTTGCGACTACAAGTTACCTTAACTGTGTGACTTGGGGTCTTTGCTCCTTTGCTGTCACTGTGATAAAATGCTCCAACAGAAGCAATTCAAAAGAGAAAGGTTTCATTTTCCCTCACAACTGAAGGCACAGCCCATCATGGTGGAGACAGCATGGCAGAGAGGGCTGGAAGCAGCTCCTCACCTTGCATTCACAGTTAGGAAGCAGAGCACAAGGAATAGCTGCATGCAGCCCCTGAACTGCATTTCCTGACTTACATAGCCAGGATCCCAAGTAGGGAATGGACCACCCACAGTGGGTAGGTCTTTCCATCTCAGTAACATAATCAAGATAATACCCTACAGGCATGCTGAGTCTCCCAGATGGTTCTAGATTCTGTCAAGTTGACAGTTTACTCACCGTCATGGTTACTGTTGCTCGTCTGTGATTAAATATCTGGAAGAGTAGCTAAAATGAAGAAAGATTTATCTCCCTCATGGTTTCAGAGTCTTCAGTCCCTGTTCCTTGGCTATCCTGATTCTGGGCTATAATAAGACAGACTACCACGGCAGCCAGGACATGTGAAGGGGGAGGCTGTTCACTCCAGGACAGACAGGAAGAAGGGACTTGGAGTAGACACAACCCAAGTGACTTGCTTCCTCCAGCGGGGCTTCATGTCCTCAAACAGCATCACCTCTTAGAAGTCAAGCATGCAAAACAACACATGAGCCTGCAGGGAACACTTTGCATTCCAAACGGTTACTTCAGAAATGACCGCATCTACAGATCTGTCTGTGTTCACCCCACCTGGGTGATGGAAGGGTGAGTATATCCAGCTCTTTCAGGACTGGTCTAACCATCTCCAAGCAGGGCAGAAACATGCCATATTTTCTGTTTAAATTTTGACAATCTAAAATCACACAAGTTCTATCTTACTCATATGTATCTATCAGATATATGAAAACAAAAGGATTTCAGATGGTCTCTTAGGATGTTTTTGTCCAATTCAGTCAATTTCATGGGTTACACAGCTGAGACCTTGTCAAAGATACCCAAATGGGGTGGTAGGATCTAGCCTGCTTTTACAACTCTTCCAGAAGATTCTATTTATTTTCCTGAAGCAGCTTTTTTTTTTTTTTTTTTTTTTTAATTTTACCTGAATGATGTTTCTGAGATAATGTGCTAATGGGACAGGAAATGGAACAATCTTTCTCCATTCCTTTGCTCACTCAGCCAAGATTCACAGAGCCCTTCACCAGTGCTCTGTGAACGGGATCGAGACAGTGTTCTCTTCACTGTAGTCTTGAATCATAATTACTAGTTCTTACCAGTCTACAGTCTTCAGACCCAAGAAATTAATTTCTGAGAACTTGAGATAATCATATGCTGACTATGTGGAGACGTTAGGAAGACATTAGCAAGTAAGTAGGTTTCTAGAATGTTCTCCTTCACTATCTATGAACATGACAACAACAAATTCTTACTTAAATACATCAAATCTGAGGCCAGCAAGGCACTTGTCACCTAGCCTGACAACTAGTTTGATCCCAAGGGTCCACATGGTGGAAGGAGAAAATTGGCTCCCTTGGGTTGTCCTCTGTCTGACACCCACATTTCTAGTGGCATATGTACCTCCACTGCACATGTGTACATAAACAAATGTAATAAAAATCTTAAAAATAATAAATTCTAGTCTTACAAATGCTGAAACAATGGGCTTATCTATTGCTAGATTTTTTTTTAGGGCCTAGGTAACAAGTGATGCCCATTCCAGAAGTCGGTGATAAATGGAAACTCAAATAATTTTCACATTTTGGGGATAAGAGCTAGACTCTTGGGCTATAGCCATTTGTCTATCAGCATATTAATTTTAGCAATCTGTCTATCCTCTATCTATTCTCTATCTATCTAATTATGTATCTATCTATGTATATATCCATCTATTGATCTATCAATCCTATCTATCTATTTATCATCTATCTATCTATCTATCTATCTATCTATCTATCTATCTATCTATCTATCATCTATCTCTCTATCCATCTATCAATATATTTATCAATCTATCATCTTTTTAAATAGATCTCTTTATCTATAATAGATTTACTTATCATCTATTATCTTTTATTACCTGTCTCATTTATCTGTCATCTACTATCTATCATCTATTTATCTTTATCTATATATCTATATACCACCTATCTTTTGAAATATCTATCTCTAATCTATCATTTTTCACATGGGAATAACTCCTCAAATGGACACAGCTGAGACAGAAAGATCTTACTGGTGACTATATCCTGGGTCCTCAGGCTGACTTTCCAGCTTTGGAGACTATAAATCTTACCTATGTGGCTGTGAGAAAACACATGGCAGAAACAGGTTACATGAGGAAAGCCTTAGCTCAGCTCACAGTTTTAGAGGGTCTTAGTTAATCCCAGTGGAGAAGCATAGTGGCGTCCACAGTGGCAGCCTCATAAGGCAGAGGCTCCTAATACCACATCAGATCTCAGAAGAGAGCTTGCTGGAAACCAGGGCTGGTCATCTCTAGTCACTTCCTCCCACCAGCTAGACTCCACCTCCTGGAGTTTCCACACACTCTCAAGTAGTGACACCAGTTGAGGACAAAATACTCAAAACATATGCCTGCAGGAGATGCTTCAAATTCAAACTATAACCAGGACTGTGGTTTATCCTGAACTACTGATGACCATGGTGTGGTTGAGGAGACAGTAAATGGTAGAAGCAGCTTGTAAGTACTTCATAGGATGACAGCCTATCTTATAACTAACCACAGTGATTGGAGTAGTCCCTGGGACTCCAATTTGTCTTTTGTAGTTTGTGTGTTTTAACATAGCTACATTTAAACTATAACATGTGGAGGTTTGAGGAAACATTAGGTTATCACGGAACTATTTTCCCATCATCTTGTTCTGTTCATAAATACATCTCTCCTATATGCAAGAGTGCAAAAATGCACCCAATAGCATCATAGACAGTAAAAACAAAAAAACCAAAAAACAAACAAACACAAAAAAACAAAACAAAAAAACCCCCACTGTGGCCCGTACATTTAGGTAAAATAAAATGACATTATTTGCTTATTATACTTCCATTTTTCTTGTGGTAACCCACTATCAGAATTAGCTTTTTATTCTAGGACTGTCAAAAAGCTTAATTTTAGATATTAAAGTATTCATCCCCACAGCAGTTACCCAAAGAAATATTTATTTAGGTTTCCTAATCCCCAGAGGTTTCGAAGCGTAAGACCATGGACGGCACATCTTATCTCCTCTCATTCCTCCAAACATAACGTCACATGTCTATCCAGTGTGCAGAGCACACTAGAGAGTGAGAGAGTGTGTGAAATCGTTGATTAGGGCAGGCATGGCGGCATGTGCACGGGAGCCGAGCATTCGTGGGGCTGAGGAAGGAGGGTCAGCTTGGGCTTTGTAGCACCACTCTGTCTCATTGTTTATCAAGGGTTACATGTACATAGCAAGGGTGTCGGGTATACATTTTATGGGGAGTCATCACTGAAGAAGACTGATGGGATATTGTTATCCAAGAGACAGAAATTCATGATATCTCAGGTGGGTGTAACAGTGTTACCTGCTATGACAGCTGCCCCATCTTTGTGTTGACCCAGAATGCTTCCAGTTCAGTCCCATGTCCAAATCACCCCACAAACCATGAAACCACATGCCTTCCCTCTATACGTTCACGTTGACGTACCCCCACACTGCATTTCTTGAGGTCCCTAGGGGACCCCCGGCTTCCTCTGCTTCCTTCCAACCCATCAGGAGTTCACTGGTTCCCACTTTCTTCTCTGTCTTTCCCAGCCCCGTTCCTCTGTAGGTGTGCCATTGTTCCCTGACAATTCCCCATCTTCCTGTCATCTAGAGCCAGCAAAGCTCCACCGGCCACCACTGGCCCCCATGGTAAGCACAGACGAGATCATCAAGGCCTTTTAATCAACACACAGGAAACACTCCTCTACAGCTCCACTGTTCTGCTTTCCCATCTCACAGTAGATGGCTGGGCGTGCCAAACAACCAGAACCCTCTAAATTCCCGCCTCAAACTTGCGCAGGCATGGGTCGGCACAGACCTGACTTTCTTGCTGCTCTCGTCTCAGCTCCTGAATGCCAATCCACCAGCTGTGCTCTGGGCTTTGCTCTCTCCGACTTCCCCGACTCTGTCCTTCAACCCATCCCCTCTTTGCCTGATCCTCACAGCTTCATCTTAGCTCTTAGCGTGCCCCTCCCTGCCCATAACATTACATTCTTTTTCTTACCATTCCCCCCCGCCCCCCCAGACAGGCATCTGCAGCCCAAGCTGGCTTCCAGCTGCTGAACAAGTACGATGCTCTATTTCTCATTCAACTGTATGTCCATCCTCCTTCATGTTTATTTTTGGTTTTTGGTACAAGTGTTTTTACATCTGGCATTACTGGAGAATTTAATCTGTGGTAACCTCTTTATTTTTTGGCTTTTCGAGACAGGGTTTCTGTGTGTCGTTTTGGTGCCTGTCCTGGATCTCGCTCTGTAGCCCAGGCTGGCCTCGAACTCAGAGATCCGCCTGGCTCTGCCTCCCGAGTGCTGGGATTAAAGGCGTGTGTCACTGCTGTCTGGCCACCTCTTTCCATCTTTCCATCTTCCCTCCCCAGTCTGGATCCTCTGGGGGAGACCTGGGGTTTCGTCCTCCAAACTTGTATTCTATCATTTGAGATTTTACAGTTCTGACTTCTCCAAAGCTGGCCTCCAAACTCCTCCACTTTCTCCCCATTGTCTGTGGTAGATGCCAGATCGACCTGTCCCCGTGTCTTCACAGCCCCTGCACTTTCTCGTTGGTTAGAACAGATCCAAAGAAGCCCTTCTGTGGCCTCCTCCTCGAGCTGAAGCTGAACTCCAGCAGCTGTCCCCACAGCTTCCCTTCCTGTCACCCAGTCTCACCTGGAAAACATGACGGCTCCACCTCTGCTCCATCCTTCCCTCTTCCCATGCTCTTTCCACTCTGCTCTACTGTAACGGTTACTCTTGCCTTCCTTGTCCTTGGCGTTGACTGGTTCAGCTGTTGATCCTATTTCTTGTGAATAAGCATCTGCTTTACTGTGCTGATTTAAACTCTGGTGAAGGTGACTAGTGCTAGTGACCTTTCTGTGTCAAAATATTCTGTTGGTTGATTCCACAAGTTCAGTTCTGCCTAGTGCCACAATGTCAGCTCCATGACCATCCACACTGTTTGATCAAAAACACCAAGGGGTTTCAGAATACTGGGGGAGCGCTCATTCTGATTATGCAGGATTCTGTTATTCAGAGAACCCTTGGTAACTCAGTGTCTAACAGCTACAGACAGCCCGGACAGGGCTGGGAGAAAACTCAACCTCTGAGTATGAACCTGCTTACGGTGGTCTTAGGAATATACTTTTCCAGCTGCTTCGGAATCACACCCTTCATCTGAAAGAGAGAGGACGTCTTCTTCACCACCTGACCTTCATTAGGTGGCCAGCAGAGCAAGCCGGCCTGTGTGTCGACCAGTGGGGTCCAGCTGCTTGCAGATGAGTGGGAGCACATGGTACAGCAAGATAAGACCCTGGTGGCCTGAAATAAATGTGAACAGCCAGCCTCCTCCGAGGGGCCTCTGGGAAAAGCCCTGTTATCACCAACATTGTTCACACTTGCTAACAACTTTCCTTGAATGGGGTTTTCAACATCCTTGTTCCTTTAACTCAGCTTTATCTGCCAGTTGTTAGCATGGGTCGTGGCCCTCACAGCAGCTTCCTGATGTTGTCAGCACAACAGGGAGGGGACAAGAGCCGAGAGTGATTTAGAGGCCTGGGTTGATATAGCCCTTGCCCAGTGTGAGCCCAGCTCTGGGGCTGGTTCTGGCGGCTCCAGCTTTGGAACAGTATTGAATGAGCCTTTCAGAGGACTGATACCATGCCAGGGAAGATGAAGATCAATCCAGGATGTGAGGCTGGCTCTTCTCAGCTACTGAGAAAGGGTCTGAAAGTTCTCCGGGACACTGCCATCCTCATCTATTTGGCTATGTGTGTAGGCCAGAAAGACAAATTTGGCCATTGCTCCTTGAGCATCATCCGCATTGATTTTTACACTAACTCTGTCTTTGACCTGAAACTCACCATGTAGGCTAGTTCGGTAAACAAGTGTTAAATTGATTGGAGGAAGTGCTTTCTTTGGCAACTCAATCTCTTGGGATTTCAATATCCTTAATCTGAGCAGCGAATGTATTGGACCACCTGGATAGCTACATGCCAGCTCAACCTACTTCCACTGTGGAATGGGTGTTTGGTTGGCTCCTCACAGGAAACACAAAGGTGACCAGGCCATATTCTAAGCACAGAACAAGGATAAAATGGAGTAAAATGATCAACTGTTCTGATAGGTGTAATTCAAGGCCATTTGTAACCCATATGCTAAGAGGGGACATTCTGGCAAACAAGTTCAAAGCAGATGGAGACAACCCTGAGTGCAATGCAGGGAAAACGCCTTCTGAGCAGGTCAAGCTGAGCCTCAAAGAATCGTTAGGATTCAAGAAAATATACTTCTCGGGAGGTGGCTTTGTCAGCGCAGTACTCACCACACAAACACGAGGACCGATTCCATCGGCAACACCCACATAAGAAACCAGCCACGGGGATGCCTGCTTGTAATCCCAGCACCGGGGTAGAAGGAGACATGAGCAGCACTGGGACCCTGGGCAGCCAAACCAGACTACTGGGCCCCAGTGAGAGACCCTGCTTCCAAAAGATGGGGTGGATGATTCCTACAGAACAACACCTACAATTCCTACAGGGTGAACCTCCTGTTTACACACACACACACACACACACACACACACACACACACACACACACACACACACACACACACGAGAGAGAGAGAGAGAGAGAGAGAGAGAGAGAGAGAGAGACAGAGAGAGAGAGAGAGAGACAGAGAGAGAGAGAGACTTTAATTTTATTTTAATCGTGATGTACATTTAAAGGAAACTTGAAAAAAAAAAAAACCAGAACATAATAAAAGAAGGAGAACAGAATTATTCTAAACCCCAACATTCAGAAATAACCACTATGGGGCTTCATTTTTGGAATCTGATTTTAGTTTTCATCCAGCATCTAAACAATGAACAGTCCATGTGCATAGGTTATACACTGCTATGATTCTTCTGTTTTATTTTGGGACAGAATCGCACAGACCCGTTGGCTTCTCTGGAACTTGGGTGAATTTGAGCTCCTGAATCTCCTACCTCCCACATTCTAGAGTTACAGGCATGCACCACCACGCGCAGATGCATTGGTCATATTCTGGAGCCTGTGGGGTCCCGTTGTGTGACGATGTCACAGAGCGGCGGGCCATCCCCGTAAGCACTCTCCCTCTGCTTACTGCCACAATGACGCTGATACCCACCCTGTGAGTTTCTCCAGCTCCCCCTCGGTTGCAGCTACAATCTTGTGAAGGTGCTTTTGACACAAGAAAATCTTGAGGAGAGGCATGTTAGGGTCACCGTTACTCTCCAGTTTCCCCGAACTGTGACGTTGTGCACTGAGGGTGCAGCCCCATGCTAACAGCAGGCTATGAATGACAGGCTACAAGGGTGTATATTACTGGGATGGCAGCAGGGAGGCTGTGATCAGGTTGGCATCTGGGTATTGACAGGGTGAAAGATAGTCATAATGGAGAGGCATTAGACGCAGTGTCCTGGTTAGGAATGCACTCAGTTGTAGGTGAGAGTCAACGCTTAAAAACATAAAAGCAGCAGAGAGTTGCTGGTCAGAGATCCTGGAGACCCATCCCCAACAATGCAGGCTGCTGCCACTGCTCCTGGAAGACACCACACACATTAGTCAAAGGACACGGAGAAATCAACTTGGTACTGACTAGAGAGCTTCCTCCCCAGTGAGCTCTCTCCGTGCTGGGAGCGGCTATGCAAGCTGGTGTGTGTGTGTGTGTGTGTGTGTGGAGGGGGTGGGGAGTGGGGGTAGAAATCAACAGTCTTACACAGCTGGAAACACCTGTGGACTACAGAAATGACTCAGGGGTGACAAGATGTGCCTGTGGATACAAGAGTGGTACACATGTTACGGGGGATTAGCAACTGTTTTCTAGTTGGGTTTAAGGATTGCTCTGCAGGAGGAAACCTTTGTCTAATACTATAATCTGACCAGGCACACGTAGTCAGGGAGTTCACCGACCCCAGTGGTAAACCTACTATATATAATTATATAATTCTTCTAAATTGACGTCGTATCAAACTGCCCTCTAAATTAATGTCTCTCCACCTATAGACTCCTTCAGCCCTCAGCCCTCATCAGAGGTGTTTCCTTGTGCAGTGGATGATAGTTAGCATGGAAACTTAAAACCACCAAAAAATGCAGGGAACAAGTGTCAATGGGGTGCTGGGCCATAAACGAGACATCTCTGTCCCACCTCCTGTGCATCAGAGACGATCATGAAAGAGGGAACAGAGAGACAGTGGGAGTCAGATGAGGGGGAAGACCAGAGTGAAGCAGTCTGGACAAGACAGGGCCGCTGTGCTTGTGAGCTCCTGGAAGCTGGGGTCTTCTGCTCCAGATTGTAACAAGAAGGTGGGGCCAGTCAACATCGTACCACGGACTGGGGTGCAGTTCGTGAGCTCTCATTCCTAACAGAGGAGCTATGGACAGTTGATGGCTTTTGAGGGAGGAGCAGTCAGTTTTCTTTAAGGGTGTGGCCCTCATAGGTCAACCAGCCTCCAGTGGATGGACCCACTCCCAGAAAAATATGGGCAACTCCATGGGTCATTAAAAAAAAAAATAGAGGACATGAAGTTGCCAGGCGGGGTAGAGAGATGTAGATGGTTCTGGGAAGAGTTAGGGAGGAGTGAGGTTTTATAAGTTCAAAATATATTGTAAGAAGTCCTCAAATAATTAATAAAAACATGCCTTTTTTAGAAACAAGACAAATGAAGAGTACATTTAGCATGTAACCTAAGCTGTGAAGAGCAGCGGCTGCTGGTTGTGTTCGGATGTTACATGATGGCTAAGAAACCCCCAGTCTTCCCAATGTCTCGCTCTGCCATGCTCTGTACACATTATAGACGTTCTGTCTCAGGCTTTAGACAGCACAGCATCAGCCAGGAAGAGGAGAAAAGTACAGTGGCAGGGTGAAGGAGATGCTTGCCCGTGTGTTTCACCGTTCACCAGTGCCGGTTAGCCAGGGCTGCTGTGATGTCACAAGCTTGGGCTCCAAATCACAGGAGTGTTTTCTCTTGATGTTCTGGATGCTAGAAATCCAGAAGCTGTCAATGAGGAGGACAGTGCTCCTCCTGAAGTCCTCCAAGGAAAGCAGTGCTCCTCCTGAAGTCCTCCGGGGAGGGTTGTGCTTCTCCTTAAGGCACAGTCAGGGAGGAAGTCCTTCCTACTTTTCTCCTGGATTCCAGTGTTTGTTGGCAGCATCTGGTAGTCCTTCACACGGAGATGCATTCCTCTGATTTCTGCTGCTCTCCTCATGTGGCCCTCTCTTGTCTCTTATCCCTCTCCATTTCTAAATGTAAATCCCACCTCAAAAAATGATCATTGAATTAAGATCCATTCAAATCCACCACGATGCATCTTACTGGCTCACAAGTCCAAAGCTATATTTCCACATAAGTTCATGTGAGCCTGGGAACCTGAGCATCCAAGGGAGAACAATTATTCACAACTGAGGACCAACACTTGTTCTCAAGATTCCCCAGTGAGCATCCTCTCATATCTAGACAAGTTCTGTGTCAGCCCTCATCTAAAGGCTTGTGATACAGCTGCCATGGGCATCGAGTACTCTGATCGATACTCCACAGAATTAAAATGTCAAACAAAAAGAGGAGGGGCATGGGATGCTTCCTAAGTTGTGTCTACCACATAGGGAGAAAACTTAGGAGTGTGTGTGTGTGTGTGTGTGTGTGTGTGTGTGTGTGTTCACATGCATGTGAACACACAGGTGCAGATAAACTAAAAACAAACAAAATAGACACCTGCAATATTTGCAGAGACTGATCACCGTGCCTGTGATACAGGACCTGCATGTGAGCACTGGAGTCTGTGGCTAAGGGTGAATCTCATCCAGAATCCAGTCATGAAGCATCTCCATGACCTTGATATTAAGGGACAAACAGAGCAGAGAAATGGGAAAAGTGATCAATGAGGAAGCTCTGGGGAAGTGTGTGTCACAGAGGTGTGGCTTTCATTGTCATCCTTGCCTGTAGCATCATACATTAGGTCATGCCCTCACCAGGCTTATAAAGGAAAGGTAATCAGGCTCAGTGAACTTCTGGAAAGCACAGCTCTTTGGGAAAATAATAACATCTACCATGGAAACTGGACACCTGGGGATGAAACTTGCAAATGGAAAGACTTGGGAAGTTTTTCCTTGGCTTCATGTGAGCAGCCACAATGGAGAATGGAGTGGAATGGGCTAGGTGCTGACTTCCTGTGCTTCTGTTCTGAAAGTTCAGGTGTCTTTCGCTTGGAGAATAAGCATCAGCAGTCTTTGAGCAGTGGTAATGAGAACTGCATATTGCTACCTGGCCTGTGTTTGGACACTCATAGAGCATCTCATTCATGCTCAAGATCCTGTGTCCAACTACACGAGTCGCTAGGATGTGCTGATGTATGTACTAGGGATATTTATTTGTGCTGTTGGTATGATAGGCTTGCAGTCAGCTTGAAGGGCACCTCTGGGAGCTGAAGTCACCCTTTGCTGCTGGTGACCCTGTTGGAGACACTTTGTCTTCAGAACTGGCACTTGCACAAAGTTCAGTGTGGAATATTAGTATTATTCTTAGGGTTTCTATTGCTGTGATGAGACACAATGACCATGGCAACTCTTACAATGGAGAACATTTAATTGTGGTTGGCTTATAGTTTCAGAGGTTTAGTCCACTAGCATCATGAAGGGGCATGACAGCATTCAGGCAGATGTGGAGATGTGGTGCTGAAGAAGGAGCTGAGAGTTCTACATCTTGATCCACAGGCAACAGGAAGTGAACTGAGATACTTGGCGTGGCTTGAGTGTGTATGAGACCTCAAAGTCTGCCTCCACAGTGACATACTTCCTCCAACAAGGCCATACCTATTGGAACAAGGCCACACCTCCTAGCAGTGCCGCTCCCTATGAGCTTATGGGGGCCAATTGCATTCAAACTACCACAGTATCTAGCTCTAGCCTACTTTGCCCATAATTGCCATCACCATCTCAACACAAAGTTCAAGGGAGAAATTTTCTAAGTTTTTCATGAACTGTAGCTTACAGAGCAGCATTGTGCACATAATTTGCCTCTGTTTTCTTCATCTTTTTAAAAACCCAAATTCTTTTCCATACAGTTCTTTAAAGTTTTTTTAAAAATCTTTTAAATAGGTATGTGCGTTGCGTATGTGTGTCTTTGTGTGGGTGTGTGCACATGTGTGGTGTTGGTGCCCTCAGAGTCCCAATTCTGTGGAGTCATAGTTCTAGGTGGTTTTGAACCACCTGATGTGGACAGTGGATCCAAACTATGATCCCTGCAAGAGCACTGTGTCCAACCCCTGGCATCACATTTTATTTATTTGTTTATTATTATTATTTTTTATAAGCTTTCATAAGAAGGGCCTGAGGTAATCCTGTCATTACCAGGTCATATTTATGTCAGAATTATTAATGAAACACAGCCCTTAACAATCTTGGCTCTTCATTCAGATCAAGGAACAAAGAGTCATTTTTTTTTAGAGGGAAACCCTGAAGGGAAAAGGAGCCCAGAGACTTCACTCGGTTGACTTACAGTTGGCGTCAAGTGGGGGAAGTTATTGACTGTCCCTCCCCCCACACAAAGAGGCACACTTTACTATCTTATATTCGGTCATAGAATCCAGGAAGATAATTTGAAATCTGGAATCGTCTAATATGCACATTTATTGAGTCAGAATAAGTTATGCGCAAGCATGAAGTGCTGTATCTGCCCCATGGAATGTGATCCAAGCATTCATCTTTCTTCTGCCTCTGTCTTGACCTGAACATGGATTTTTGCATCCACATTTAAATCAGATGCTCTAACATGCTGCACACAAGCAGATAATAATACCACAGATGATGTTTTGGCTGGGCCATGAGGGCTGTCAAACAGTGGAAGAGGAAGGATGTGAGCTGAGCCCTCAGGTCCTCACTCAATGAGAAAATTCCCAACTGCATTAAACAATGTCCACATCTACTCCAGCATGTGAGGAATCCATGACTTGACACTGTCAAATGAGGAATAAGATTTAAATAGAGCTTTTCTCATCCTCAAAGATTGATTCTTTCAGCTAGCACCCATCTCCTGGGCATCTCAATGGGTTGTGTCTCCTCAGTGGTGAAAGGTTATTATGGGATACAAGCTCTAAGTGTTCTTTTAGCGGAAGAGTTACTTAGGAGTTAAATATTGTTTTTATCCATTGGTGTATTCCTAGATGTGACTTATTTCGAAAGATACAATCTTTGCAGAACTCACACAGTCAAATTGGGTCTTTAGGGTGGGCTCTATTCTACTATGACACCTGATGAAAAGACATTAATTTAATTTAATAAGTATACATAGTGTGTGTGTATGCTTGGTTATATGTGAGAGTGTGGGTGCACGTGGGCCACAGGACACATGTATGGATGTCAGAGGACAGCCACAGGTGTCTCTTCTCACCTTCCAGGCTTCCATCTTGTTTGAGGAAGGCTCTCCTGCTGCTTGCCGCTGCGCATTCCAGGCTAACTGGTTCTAGAAGTTCTGGGGATTCTCCTGCCTCTAATCTCACCACAGGAGCCTGGGCTTGCAGATGAGGACTATGGTGTTTGGTTTTTATGTGGGTTTAGGGGTCTGGGGTCCTCAGGCTTGTGCAGCAAGCATTTTACCTATTGAACCATCTCCCTGGCCTCAGGCTGTCACCTTGATGGCAGATTTACAGATACACGACCAAGTGTGCGTCTCTGTATGAGCTGTCCCCTTGGTTACAGACATCTTAGCAAACTTGCAAAGTCCTGTGGTTTAGATCACATCGGACCATTACAATTTTAATCATAATTCATAGAAATTTTGTAAATGTTCATGTATGTACAATCTTATCGAATTCTGACCTCACAGGAGGCAGAAGCAATTTCTCTGATTTCATGGAGGTTAGATGCCAGCTCCTGATTTAAAAACAGGAAAAGTCAAGTTCACATATAAAACTTGACCAAGATCACAGAATGTTGTCAGGGCTGCTCTGGACACAAATTTATGTCCTGCTTCCAAGATTCATGCTCTATGACACTGCCGCGTGAATGTCTGTGAGTGCTCATGCTTGACCATAAAGAGCAAATATACGCTGAAAGAATAGGGCGCAGAGACAGAGAGAGACCTGCTGGTGTTCACAGGACATCTGTGCAGACAGAGAAGGCTGGAGCTCACTCTGCAGCACCATCTACAGCAGGGAGAGGGAGAGGGACTGCCGTCCTCCTTTGCTTGCTTCCTTAGCTTGCTCTGAAGATCACCGCTGCCCAAATGCAAAAGGTCAAAAAGCAAGCACAGGTCTCTCAGAAGAAAGTGAGCTCTGAGTGAGGCCATGACAAGGTTCTAAATCAGTCCCATGCAGCTCTGGGAGCACCCTGTAATGCATCACCACAAATGTCTGTTGTTCTGTCAGAGGAGACAGAGGGATCCATGTGTGGCTAGAGAAGGAGCCAGAAGTTAGGATCTTCTGAAATGTGGTTTGAGAATTTGTCTCAAAAGCAATCGTTCCTTTTGCTTCATACTTCTACTCAAGCCCGTACAAGATGAGGAAATGTGTGTATGAGAATGTCCCAAGCAGCTCAGGCTCCTGCCTCAGTGGATAGGAAGACAGTGTGCACAGAGGAGGTGAGCCAAGGACTGTGGGACACTCTTCAGGCTTGGGGAGCCACTGAAGACTCAGGATTTACTGAGACGCAATGACAGCAAAGGTTGCTACAGGTAAATGTAGAGCTCACAACATGCAAAAAGTATGTGGGACATACACTAAAGAAATGGGCCAATATAAAAAGGGCACAGGCACAGGCCATTTGGGTGGGTCAGACAGTAAAGTTGCAGCTCAGACAGACAGAAGGCAGTCCCTCCCATGGTAGCCATGGAAGGGCTAGGCTGCACCAGCAAAGGCACTAAGGGCCAAGCGCAGTCTCAGGACTTCAGCTGGGGCATCATTTGTAGCTGTCACAAAGGGAGCTGCTGGTATTTTCCCAGTCAAGGCTAGTGATGCTGCTCCAATCCTAGAGTACAGAAGATGGTCCCTAAAGCCAGGGATAACCTAGCTCAAAGGGTCGACAGTGGCGAGCACAGGAAACTAACTGTCTGGACTGGGTAAGCAGACGCTGAAGGAGGGGTTAGAGGAGTGTGGTACAGATGTGGAGAACAGCTGGGAACTGAAGAGACTCAGTCACGTGGGAGACATGAGGGTCACAGGTGTGGCCTTCCACTTAGAAGAAGGAGCACTGGCAGACACAAGAAAGGTGTGACAATGGGTCCCCCTCAAAGGTTAGATACTGCTCCTTACAAGCAGTATCTCCCCCAAAGGAGAATACAGGAAGACTAAGGTGCCACAGGGAGAGGAGAGCAGGTGGGCTGAAAGGTGGCAGCGCAGGCCTCACTGGGGAGCCTGAGAGGGTGATGAGTCACAAGCCCCGCTGGAGGGGGTGGGGAGACCCTGAGGAGTCCCCGTGCAGCACACTAGGGAGTTCTTCACTTTGCCTCTGTCGGTCTGTCTGTCCTCTCCACATATCAATTGTCTTGGAGAAGAATGGGACTGTGAGAGTGAAGAGCCCACACTCCCCAGGGGGCCTGCCTGGGTCAGCAGCCAGCCACCTCACTGCATGCTGTGGGCCACTGAACCCATCTGTGCCTCAGTTCCTTTCTGTAACATGGAGTCAACACAACAGCATTTGCCTCCCAGACACGGTGAGTGGTGGGTGGGTGATTGTTCATAAAGATGAAGGTGACACCCTGTGCCATTTGCAGAGACATTTGATGCTCGTTACATTTTGGTGGAAATGAGACCCAATCCTGTTGTTTCTTGGCTCCTCAGAACAGGGCACGTTTCACCTCCTGAAATGCAGCCAGTGCTGAAACTGAAGCCAGAGTGGAGAGGAAGAGGTAGAATCTTTGTGTTGGCCCTTCCTCATTACCCACAGACTCCCAGGGATGTCATGGTAGAGTCACTTAGGCTTTCTGTGTTGGGGACAGCACAAAGAAGGGACAGTAGTCACTCATGTTTCACAGGCCCCTGCTTTGTAGGTAGCATAAAGGACATATTTTTCTCTGACCTGAAGAGGTGCGATACAACAATTCCCAGTCAACGTCGTTGACGTTCTGTTTTTCATGTCCAGTCTCCCTTCCCATAGCACCCTTGGGGAAGTGACATAAAATCATTTTGTTCCCCAAAGTCCAAAAGTGCCATCCAGAGCCTGGATATGAAGTAGAGGGTGTGAGAAGTACCAGCTGGGGTGGTATTTGTGTGAGGGTCCCACCTACCGCTGGGCAGTTTATCAAATACTTGTCTGGGGATGTAGCCCCCTTGGTAGAATGTCTGCCCAGCATGCACAAGGTCCTGGATTCCAATCCTCACCACTGCATTAAACTAAGCATGATGGTGCACACCTGCCATCCCAGCACTCAGGAGGTAGAAGCAGAAGGATCAGAAGTTCAAAGCCAACCTAGGCTACATAGTGAGTTTGACGCCACCCTGGGCTACATGAGACCTTATCTCAAAAAGAAAAACAATCACATTGGTGTTTAATTTAGCAAAGATGCTTAAAAGGCCAGTGTGGGCAGTCTGAGGTTCCTAGTATGGCTTCTCTAATATGCTTACAATTTACACACTCAATTTACTAACTGTTTAATGCATTCCGGAAGAAGCAAAATTCAGCTATTTTCTGGCTAAGATTATTTCTCATTAAAGCTTTTTTGATGGGACTTGAGTAAGAAGGTCGGCAACTCTGTTGAGCAGTTGACTGTGTGTGGTAACATTATTATGTTCTAGCTTGATACCAGCTGTGCCTACAGCGTAGACATAGCCCCAGTGGCTAGGCTTGGCTGTAAGTGAGTAATTTATGAGAACTGAATTCAAATTCTTCTTGCCTGAAGAGGCTCAAACAAGGCTCAGGACAGTTACAGGTCTTGGGGGCTTTGTTGACAACTGATAGTTCTGGGCACGGTAGGAAAATACCCTGACCCCGTAAACATCTTTCATTCCTACAGTCCTGGGAGGAAAATCTATCATTGTAAAGTCCTGATGTTTCGAGTAATGTGGCTAAGTCACAACCCTTGGTTTCCTTTGGGATTTGTGCTGCAAGGCTCTGTCTGTGCCAGAGACCTTATTGCCCACATGGACTTGTTTTATAGGGAGTTGAGAGACACTGAATTATGTCCTTGTTTGAGCTTCCAAAAGCAATTAGTGTCAGAGGCAAGCCTTGATCCCCAAGTTCCCGGTTCTCTTGCTGGAGTCCCTTCCCCTATGCTGGGTGGGTCCCTTCCTACAGGGACATCTGCTCTGAAGTATTTGCTTGAGAGTGGCGGGTGGGGTCAGGGGGCACTGTTGTCAGCGCCTAGTAAGGTCTGAAAACCAGGAGCCCTGGCGACGGAAATCTCCCTCACGTTCACCCTGCCAGCCTTCATTTCCTATTGCTTTAGCTCACAGCTGGGGGAACTCTTCCAGACTCTGTCACCATCCTATCAGCCCTTCAGTTTCCACAACCCCCAGGGGGATCTCATCACATTTCCCAGTTCACTCTTGGAGAAAGGACAAGAGCAAATTCTCAGGTTCTTCCCAGTCCCTGCTCTCAGCTTGGCTATACATGGGAGTCTACACAGCTCACCTTCTCTGTAATCATCTTCACTGAACCCAGATTTGTTGACTGACCATCAAACATGAGGACACGTTTTACCAAGGGCAGCTATGAATGGGGCTCAATACATAATCCTGCACTTAATTTAAAACATTCTAAGACATAATGTACATATTTGTAACTGGATGGCACAGTTCCCCTATGTGAATTTTGTAAATGATACTATTTCACAGTGTTAAAATGTTGGACACATGAAGCTGGAAACAAGTTTCTGTAGATGAAGTGCTTGTCAGCAAACGTGAGGACTTGGGTTTAAATCCCCAGCAACCCTGCAAAAGTAGAGGTAAAGAACCCCAATGCCGACAAGACTGAAACAGGTGTTTGGGGGTCTTGTTGGACAGCCAGTGAGGAAGAACTGTAAAGTTCAGGTTCAGTGAGAGACCCTGCCTTGAGGAAATGAGGCATGGAGTGGCAGAGCAGGACTCCTCCATGCATGGACACCAGACTCACATAGATATACATGCACACACACACACACACACACACACACACACACACACACACACACACACTTTAAAATTTTCTCTTTAATTCTCTTCTCTGGAAATAAAGAAAAGATATTGTATATACCTGTGTATATGCAGAACAAAAAACAGAAGTGTAGTTGCATCCACATAGCAATCTTAAGGATGTTAAAACTAATTAAAGCCAGGCATGATGGGTGATGTCCACAATCCCAGAACAGAATGAGACAGGAATATCACCTATCAGCATAAAACTACAGTTCTTATCTTACAGGAATACAAGATAGTTAATTCTGGAGCCCTTTTGAGTGATCGTGGCCTGGAGCACATATTTAGATGATCCCAAATCCCATGTTTCAATGTGGGATCAGTTTCATGAGGTTTTATAATTTTACAGAACAAATACAGTCATAAGTCAAGACAGATTTAAGACACATTGGTGAATATATCAGAGAGGTGCATACGGCAAGATGGGAGCAATTTTCTACAGACCTAAGATGGTATCTGGTAACATTCTCACTTTGGGGGTTGGTAGAAGCCAGTGGTCTGCTGAGTTAATAGATTTCAAAAGGTTTTCATCTATTAGTCACAGGATGTTAGCTCTGTCAGAGACAGAGGTGGACAAGGGATGGCTGTCCCAGGGAGCAAGAGAAAGCTATTAGCCTCTGGACCAGCAACATTCCAACCTCTCCATAGTAGTTCTAATTGGTCAGTCAGTCTCTACAGACACAGCTTTGCAGGAGCTCTCATTCATAATCACAAGTTCAAGACCATCCTGGGCTACACAGTGAGTTCCATGCCAGCCTGGGCTACAGAACGAGGCCCCATTTTATCACCTTATTGAACCCCCACCCACGAGAGCTAAGCCAGAATTACAGTGTGTCTGAGCTTCAAAACTCTCCAAAGATGCGTTTCCTCCAAGGCAACCCTGAGAGCATCCTGGAATTGTCTCCCTCTGTGGCCGTCCCAGAGTGTCCTGTGCTCACTCAGCTGAGGAAGTGATTCCAGGCTGGGCTGAAAGAACCTCCATGGCTGTGTTGCCACTTGTTGCTATTCACACATCAAAGTGACACAAATGTATCACGTGACCCAGAATTTTAAGCCAAAACATAACTTTGATGCACAGGCTTGGTTTACTGTTGTGTTTTCCCTTGGGAGTGAAACCCTGCCTTTCTGCACTCCATTAAACCCATTGGCCTTTTCATCTTTCCTTAATCCAACGACATAATCTTTGGTTGTCACGATTAACGATGGCATTAAAAACACGGGGATAAATCTTAAGAGGACAGAGGAACTGTGCAGCCACAGATGCTGAAGTCTCATTTCTGAAATTTCAGAAAGATTTATCTTCACTAGTTACATAACCTTCTGTTTTGTCTAATTAAATGAAACTTAATTGTACTATAAACTCTCCCTATAAGATTTATCAAGTCCACTGTCAGGGAGTTAAACAGGCTTTTGTGAGCAGTGATTTGATCCCTGATCTAACATTTAACCCCAATCCTTTGGGTTTCTTCAAAATTTGGCCTATACATTGTGTGTGTGTGTGTGTGTGTGTGTGTGTGTGTGTGTGTGTGTGTGTGTTTATGAGTGTTTTGTCCACATGTATTGATGTATTGTCCTCATATGATATGTATGTCTAGTATCCACAGAGACCAGAAGAGGGAATTGAGTCTCCTGGAACTGAAATTACAGATGGCTGTAAGCCATCATGTGAATGCTGGGAATCGAACTTGGGTTCTCTGGAAGAGCAGGCAGTGCTTCTAACCACTGAGCCATCTCTCTAACTCCTGCCCACTTTGAGAGCCTGTCTGAGCATATTCTGGTGGCTCTTTCCATCTTCTGTGAAGTGGCACTGGTGAGCTTCTGCTCCCACAGCCTCATTCTGTGTCTACCAGGGCTACCAATGGGTGGCCATTCTCACATTCCACTCAATAATGGGGGAGATACAATCCTCTTCAGAGAGAACAGCGGGCCCATGGAATCAAGGGTTTTTGCCCCAGTGCTAGAGGAAAGACCATGGACTCCTGAATTTCTGCTAATGATGGTGATAATGGCCATGGCAGGAGCAAAGCAATGACTAGCACTGAAAGGCAGGAAGGTGAAGGTGTTTTGCTCTCCTTCAGAGCTACTAACTGCACACCTCCCGGGGCCACAGCAGACCTGCTTACTTGTGTGGTTCATACAAGACATTAAGGGATAAAGGGGTTGGAGGAACGCATTCACAAAAATATCCTCTGAGTATTTTCCTTCCAAGTGACTTACATAAACAAGCAAGAGGCCAAGGCAGTCTTTCCTTGTCTGTGGATCAGCAGACTGTGCCCCAGCAACAACTAATCTGATCATAGTGTGCTCAGCTAATCATAGCCCTCTGTCAGAATAGTGTCTTATCCACACAAGGAGTAGATTCTATCATCATCCATCTCTCCATCCATCCATTCATGTTTCATCTCTCCATCCATCCATCCATCCATCCATCCATCCATCCATCCATCCCTCCATTCATCCATCCACCCCATCCACCCCTCCATCCATCCATCCATCCATCCATCTTCCTATTCAGCATACTCTGATTCATCTTCCCATTTTATCTATCAACCATGTTATTCCTTCATAACTATTACTAGTATTGGAGTATTTAATTGTGTGTGTGTGTTTAGATAGATAGGAAGATTATTTCTGTGGTCTCATGGTGTATATACCTGACCTTGACCTAGTACTGACAGAAGAGGGTACAAATCCCAGAATCTTTTATGTTTTTACACACACACTCTCTCTCTCTCTTTCACACACACACACACACACACACACACACACACACACACACACACACACACACACACGCACAGACAACTTGATCATCAGTAAAATCAAGCTGATGTTTCTACTTATGTTTATCTAATTATTTAGAACTACTTTCTAAATTTTATAAATGTCTTCAGTTCCTTGGAAAACAAACCTTCAAAAAATTTTAAGAGACATATGCAGTGTCCTAGTGATTTCCCATATTACAACTCCTATTTTATTGGTTTATTCAGTGTGTGTGTGTGTGTGTGTGTGTGTGTGTGTGTGTGTGTGTGCAGGTGAGCATGTACACTCTCCTCTGTGCTTGTGTACACCATGGTGTGCATGTGGAGGTCAGAGGGCCGGGCAGCTCCTGAGAACTGGTTCTTGCTTTCCACCCTGTTGAAGCAGGGTCTCTTATTAGTCCTGATCCTGCACTGCGTAGCTGACTCTCTGGCCAGCACACTTTTGGCATTCTAGCTCTGTCTCCCATTCTCTCTGCAGGAGTGAGGAGTGGTGGGGTTACAGATGTGAACCAACAATGCATTTGGTTTTTACATGGGGCCCGGGAATCCAGTGGAGGTCATGAGGCTTATTCAGCTAGTGCCTTTCCTCACAGAGCCATCTCCCAGCTCTGTACTTACTTTAAAGAAGGTTTTCTTCATCTTCTTCAGCCCTTTCCTACACCCTAATCCTACCCACGTTCTTCCACCAATGTTTAAACCTCTCTACAGAAGGAAAGAAGCAGACTAAAGATCCACATAAAGTAACATTCACTTTAATTCCATCCAAGTCTAACTAGTGGGCAGCCTTACACTGAGGAATCTCAGCCGCTCCACGCCACTTCCGCCGCTCCACGCCACTTCCGCTGATGGAGAGGTGAAGCTGTGACGTGGGAAGGACAGCTTGTGCGGACAGAAGAAAACCAAACTAGGAAGAAAGGGTTGAAGGTTTCAACTACAAATACTGTACGATGACGGGGTGTCTCTCAGCCGAAATCGCAGGGCCCACATTCAGGTCCCAGCTGGAGCCCCTGTGAGCCGAGCCCCTGCGAGTCTTCTTGTCTTCAGAGAATCATCTTCCTTCTCCTCTCTTCATTCCTTCTTCTTGAAAGCGAGGCAGAGGGAACATGCAAGTGTTTGGAAATGATTTTCAGAGGTGAGGCCCTCAGGTTGTCATGAATAGTGGGGAGCAGGGGACCACCTGCCTCAGTTTGCTCAGGATGTGGGGGTTCCCCGGATAGTGGACAAAGAGGTCACCCTAGACAGAAAGAAGCCACCCTCCTCTGTCCACGCCGGGACAACATATCCCACCTGCATCTCCAGAAAAGGCAAAGAAGCTATCTCTAACTTCTCACATAGGCTTTTTCCTTTGTCATCCCAACCTTCTACTGCCAGGTAGGACTGATCTCTGCATTATAGTTGCTCAGCATTTGCTTTCAACTGTGCATCAGGTTCTACGGTCTCTAAGGTCAGAGGTCCCCCGATGTTGACCCCAGGACACAGTCCACTTCCCTCCTGACTCCACCCAGCTGTGCTTCTGAGACTGTGGGACCATTGATGAGGGACACCCCACCGAGGGAAGGAACAGGCAGAGAGGGGAGGATCACACTGTGTGGTTTGGACATGGTTTGAGTATGTCCCCAAAGCACTCATGTGTGAGAAGTTTGTTCCCCGGTGTGGAGATGTGGGGAAGTGGTGGGGCCTTTAAGAGGCGGGGCCTAGTGGGAAATGGTTAGGTCATCAGGCAACACCCTTGGAAAGGATGAAGGCAGAATGAGTAAGTTCTCAGGAGAGTGAGTTGTTACAAGGCCACGGCCCTTCGGGGTGTAACTTTTCCCTTTCTGCTTCTCTGTCAAGCTGCATTACTACAGGAAGCCCCTCCCAGACACTGCACAGATATGGCTGCCTGATCATGGACTTCTGTACAAACTGTAGCTAAACAATCTTCTCATTGTAAGTATCCAGTTTCAGGCATTTTGTCATAGCAACAGAAAGCAAACTGATACACACTCTGTGGGAATATAGTTGAATTTCCTAAGACACTTCTGTAAGGATGACCTTTGTATTTCTCCTATTCTGTTCACTTTTGTTCTGAGGAACTTGGTTGTAAAGATTCTTTCTCTCTTGTGAATGGTTTGGAGTCCTTTTGAATCAAGCACTTAGCTCCTTTGGCTTTTCCCAAAATCTTTACGTGATGACCTTTGAACGATCCATGAAAGCTCAGGAGTATATGTTAGAAGGTAGCTGGGAAGGGGGCAAAAAGTGGCTTTGAGAATGAGCATCTGTGAACATTCATGCAACCATTAAAATAATACATGATTTATAAACACCACACGTTTAACAAATATTCCCAGGTGACTTCTCTGTCACCCAAGTGGCTGGTGCTGGTAGACATGATGTGGGTTGCAGTGATGGACCCTCCTCTGGCAACCTGTGAGGATTCAGAGTAAACTAGAGAGGGACTCTGGGCTTACTTCCTTGCTTGTACAACCACAAGGGCTTGAGAGAGCCTTTGTGCCGGCATAAGCATGGCTGTGCACCACAGGGCTGTGGTGAGTATGTGCATGCTGGCATTGCTGGGGCAGGCTTCTGTCTTAGTTAGGGTTACTATTGCTGTGATGAAACACCATGACCAAAGCAACTTGGGGAGGAAAGGATTTATTCAGCTTATGCTTCCACATGACTGCCCATCACTGAAGGAAATCAGGACAGGAACTCAAACAGGGCAGGAACCTGGAGGCGGGAGCTGATGCGGAGGCCTTGCAGGGGAGAGGCTTACTGGTTTGCTCATCATGGTTTGCTCAGTCTGCTTTCTTAGAGAACCCAAGACCACCTGCCCATGGATGGCACCAACCACAATGGACTGGGCCCTCCCCATCAATCACCAATCGAGAAAAAGCTGTACAGGCTTACCTACAGCCTGATGTTAGGAAAGCCTTTTCTTAATTGATTACTCAGATGATTTTAGCTTGTGTCAAAATGACATAAAACTAGCCAGCACAGAAAATTAAGGCCATGGAGTTGGGTATTGGGTGTCACTTAGCAATATTAATCCTGGGGCATTGGGCAAATAGTTGAGTCTGTTAGTGTCCTGGTTCCAGCTTAGCCCTTATGGGGTTTATAAGACGGTCTAGCACATAACCTGTTGAGTCCAGAGCCTGACATATACAGCTCACACTCAACTCCTATTTTCATAGTGTTCCCTAACTGCAGCTGAGAGCAGTGTACGCCCTCACATGTCTTCCTGAGGGCTGAGTGCAGGCACCCAGGCTTAGCTGGCTTCAGTGTTTGGATCTGTCATATTATATTTGAAATTTATACTGAAACCAACATGCAGAGGTCCCTGGAGAGAACTGGGAGGGGGAGCCGAGGGGTGGAAGCGTATGGTGGGCTGCGTGCTGAAGAATGACTTCAATGATAGAAACAGGCTGCTGAAGAAATATGCTTTTCAGGCCCGTCAGTCACGAACAGTTTCCAAATGTTGACATTATGCGTGATATTAATATACTATAAAGGATCCGTGTAAGACTGGAAAAACACAAACACACCCTGCAAAGCCGAGTTCTACTGAGGCTCCTCCTGGCTTAGAAGTAAAAATTCACATCCAGATCTGAATACCAGGGTTTGGCAGTGACCTACGTACGACAAGGAGCCCCTACATGGCCATCATCCACAGACCTGTGCTTTCCCAACTCAATGTCCCATCCTCACATTGAACATCTGATCAAGGCTTTCTAAGTTTTTCTCCTCTATGAAGGACATTTAATTGCCCTTTGCCTCCTTTCGGGGTTTGCTAGGGCACCGTTAATCCATATGGAGTATAAAGGCCCTTTATTTCTGCTCCAAGCATGGATGAGCTATTCTGGCTAAGAACAACCTGTGAGGTCAGGGAAGCTGTTCTATCAAGCCAAAGTACAAAATGAACTCGCAGAGAAGCCCCAGATGCATTCTGGAACACAAGGCAGAACCCAGCCGACGGGGATGCTAATTTTCTGCTTTCGTCAATGAAAACCAGATGCCAGGAGGACTTGCTTTGGAGGCCCAAAAAATCTTCCTTAGGGAGATGCCACATGGCAGTATCAGAAAGCTGGTGTGCCCGGTGGGTGAGGTGGGGGAGCCATGTGTGGGTGAGGGCTGGTTCTCTTATTTTCTTTGGCACGGTTTATGGAAAAGTCAAAGAGAATGAATTTCAAACGATGGGTCAAAACTCAAGATTTGAAACACATTTCTTCCATCCTGGAGGTCTCCTGCATTCATGGAAATAATTTTGATAACTTGAACCCTGGTCCCATTTTGCAGGTATGTCCCCGTATAGCCCCATGTAAAATTATTTTTATTTCAGCCATTTACCATGCACTGAATCTTTTAAATTTTGTATAGTTACAGAGGGAAGTTCAAATTGGTTATAAATGGTTCCCCTAATTTCTATTTTGTTCTCCATTTCTTTTCTGGTTGTGTCCAGAAACTTGCTCTCACTCAGGGGTTGGGATGGGATCTCTGCTCAGGTGACTCTTTCCTCTTGCTCTAATTTTAGCTTAATGGTAAACATATTTCAAGTGTTTGACATGTGTGTGGCCGATGCAGGAAAATGTGGGAATAACAGATTGTTTGATGGTAAAATAGAAGAAATTATACAGATGGATGACTGCTCATTCACAGGGGCAGAACATAGATTCTCTCTCTCTCTCTCTCTCTCTCTCTCTCTCTCTCTCTCTCTCTCTCTGTCTGTGTGTGTGTGTGTGTGTGTGTGTGTGTGTGTAGGATAAAGGACAAGCTGAAGAGTCATTCCTCAGGACTCATCCACCTTGGGTTTTGAGACAGTCTCTCATGGGACTGGGGTTCTCTGAGTAGGTTAGATGCCTGGTCACTAAGTTCCAGGGATTCTCCTTTTCCTCTCCAGCACTGGATAAAACACACACCACTGGATGCCTGGCTATTTAACAAGGGTTCTGAGTTAGAACACAGATCCTCACACTAGCAGAGTAAGCATTGTACAGACTGAGCTGTTTCCCCAGGCCCAAGATGACTTCCCTGAAAGGACATTGAACTTTGGAAAAGGGAGCTGGTACCCAACCAGGAGAAACATGGTTACAGAGGATGACTTCTTACTGCAGAGATTGATTCTTTTTTAATTTTTATGATGCTGAAGCATCATCAATTCTGTGATCATCTTCTATCCCATAGTCTCCATCCGGCTGAGTTTCAAAGGGAAGCTGTGTGCTTGCTGGTGCCATGTGAGCCCTTGAACTTCTTAGAGTCACAAGTGTCTCCTGCCCATAAAACTTGCGCTGTGCACCAGTAAAGCTGACTCTTTAATACCTCTTTTTAAGAGGTCTTTACAATTAGGACCCAAGCAAGCCATCCAGATGAAAATATCCAGAGGGTTATAAAAATACAAAGCTGATCCAGGCATTTCAGATGCCACCATTTTACCTTGACAGCACTACACAGCCATGGCCAGACCAGCTTGCTCTCTAGGACCTCAGTTCTCAACCCTCTTTGATACAGAATGCCCCTAAGATGCCCCATAATGCATTGATGACTTTTGATGATCATCACATGCATTGTATTTTGGTTTGAAAACAGAATCACCGGGTCTGAGGAAGAGGCTCATTGGTAAAGTGCTTGCCTTGAAAGTACAAGGACTTGAGTTTGATCCCCAGAACTCATGATTTTTTTTTTAAAGTAAGGTGATGTGGCATGTGCTTGCAATCCCAGCACTGGGGAGGAAGAGGCAGCTGGGTTCCTGGGGTGTGGTGGACAGCCTATAATATTTGGTTAATTTCAGGCCAGGGAGAGACTCTGTCTCTAAATCAGGATGGACAACATCTAAGGAACAATAGGTGAGTTTATCCTCTTGCTTCTGTTGATATAAATGTGAGAGCCAAAGTTACATATCTTAAGTTTTAATTGTTACACCTTAGAGATCCATGAAACAAAAATGTCTCTGATCTGCAGGCTTCTTGACCAAGGACAGATAGTTCCTGAAATGCTGGGGGCTATTGTTTATGAAAGATAACAAGGCATGTGTTTTTCATCCTCCTAAACAAGTTTGTTTGACCCATCTACACAGGATGTGCTTGACTGCATGTGGACAAGATGTTCACAGGCTGGAGTTATGTCAGGATGTACGCTTGCCCCTGATTGGACGTGATGGGAAATGCAATGAATTATGGGTTTTCCTTCTTAAGCCGCCGCAAACCATTGGGACCATTTCTCAGGAATCTGGGTATGGACCTGACCAGAGCCCATCCACTTGGCTGATATTTAATTAAAGTTTGCTTCAAATTTGCCTTTAAACTGTGGTAGTGGTCTTATTCTCGATCAGTGGGATTCACTGTACAAACGCACATGTGAACGTGTGTCAGCACACATGTGTATACCCAAACACACATGAACACATATACATACAAATAGAGTAAAAACAGTCCCGTATTCACCCTTGGGCCTCTCTGGTACATTGGTTAGTGAAGAATCACAGCTCTTCTCCTGGAGTCATGTGACTAGGCTGCCATTTCCCCATTTTCTCCAAGAGCCACTCAAGCCATGTCCCCAGGTATATTCTTGTTCGTCAAGGCAAGCTCCAGTCACCCCTCGCTCCTCCCAGGCCTGCTTTGCCTCGTCCATAGCAGCAGCCACAGAGTGCACACTGGAAAGACCAAGATACAGAAAGACTGTTCCTGTCTAGGAGGAAGCTCAGAGCAGATGAGCATGCTCAAGCATTAAGTGGACCTGTGGGATGGGCTGAGGATGTCTCTTCCCCGACTATGGAAGTAGCTCCTGGGAGAGGGCAGAGAGGAGAGAAAAGCAGACTGTCTTCTCACCCAGGAGGCTATGTATTCAAACTTGACCTTGGAGATGTGTGCCCTTAGCACTAGGCTTCTGGGAAATGATGTCTATGCTTTTGAATGTCAGGCCCGCTAGGAGTAGCTTTGTCTGCCTGGAGGCTGTGAGCCAGCCAGGACACAGGTGGATGTCTGATAGACTTACCAGGCTGGGGGAGGGGCGTCTGCAGGGAGGGACCTCTGGGGGGAGGGGCCTCTGGAGGGAGGGCCTCTGGAGGAGGGGCCTCTGGGGGGAGGGGCCTCTGGGGGAGGTGCCTCTGGCTCACCGCTGTACCCGCCCAGGGGCTGGCCACATGGGCCTCCAACAACATCTATGTTGTTGTAAGTCTGCAGAAAAGACTCTGATACCCAGGCTCCCCTGGGCTTCCCTGCTGAAATGGTTCATTATAGATAGGAAGAGAAGATGTGAAAGAGAGAGAAAAAGAGAGGAATAGAGAAGGGGGTCAAGGGGTGCACACCTCGTGGGAAGAAAGGCAGAAGAGAGAGAGGCAGGGGAGGGGCCTTTCCCCTGAAATGAAGCTTTTAAGTCAGGACGCAGGCCAATGCCAAGGGGCTGGTCCGAATATTAATTTGTAGACACCACCCTTTAACTCGCATTTGTGGTGAGTGTCTCCCTGCTGTCTCCCTGAACCCCCACGTTCTGATTTGCTTGTTCCTCATCTCATTGTTTTTGTTTATGGGTTTTTTTTTTTTTAGTATTTTAAAATTTATTGTATATACCAACCTTATTTTAAGACAGGTTTTCCTGCAGGCCAAGCTAGCCAAGGATGACCTTTGACTCATGTCTCCAAAGTACCAGACATTGGCCACACACCTTGTGCAGTGCTGGGGACTGAATCCAGGGCCCCAGGCATGCTGGGATAGCACGCTACCCTCTTTTAAACATACACATTATCCACTGGTGGTATTTTTTTTGTTTTTAGCTTATTTATGTTTAAATGAGAAATTATTTTTATGTTTAAGTGATGTGTGTGTGTCTGTGTGCATGTGAATGTATATGTGTGTGTGTATGTGTGAGTATGTATATGAGTGTGAGCATGTGTATGTGTATGTGTGAGCAAGTATATGTGTGAGTGTGTACGTGTGTGCATGTTGTTTATTTGCTTATGTTTGCCTCCTTTACTGTAAGCAAGTACCCCACCACTGAGCTACACTCCCATCCCTGAAGAGGTGTCTGGAAACGGTCTACTGAGCTGAGACTGGTAACACAGGCTTGTAATTCTATCTACATGAGGGGCTGAGGCAGGGGTTCAAGGCCAGACCAGACAACTCAGTGAGATCCTGTCTTCGAGTTAAACAAAGACCATTAAAAATAAAGGCATGCCGGGCGGTGGTGGCACACGCCTTTAATCCCAGCACTCGGGAGGCAGAGCCAGGTGGATCTCTGTGAGTTCGAGGCCAACCTGGGCTACAAAGAGAGTTCCAGGAAAGGCGCAAAGCTACACAGAGAAACCCTGTCTCGAAAACCAAAACAACAACAACAACAAAAAAAAAAAACCAAAAAAAAAAAAAAAAACCACACAAATGTGTGCTCACAGCTCTATAGGAGAACACGGTCTACTCTACACAAGCTGTCTTTGCATCTGAGGCACACTGCGTCCATACCTCTCCTGATCATGGCCGCCCAGAGCTTCCTCCTGTGCCTCTCTCTGTTCACAGGACATTCCTCCACTGTTTTCCTTATCTTTATGTTTCTCCTGATGGGACTCTGGCTTGAAGCCAAAGGCTTTGACAGGCAATTTAGTACACGTAGACCCACCCCAGCCAGACGGCCTTTTATATAAGGAACCCATCATTGTATTGAATGAGACTCTGTGCCAGTCTGACCTCATCTCACCTGATACCACCTGCAATGACCCGCATGCATTCGGGAGCACTAGGGGCTAAGACTCCAGAGTGCATTTTCTTTAGAGGGACACAGTTTACCCTGCCACCCCACTGACTGAAAGACAAAGCTCACAGCGAAGCAAAGATGTCACCACCTCCCAGGTGGGAAGAGACCAGAGACATATAGAATGTTCAAATGCACCACAAGCGCACAGGGCAGGCACACAGTGCAGAATCCTTTCCTGGGTCTCTGCGGTGACTGAGCCTGACCAGGCTATCCTTTCCAACATGGGGAAGTTCTTTAAAATCTAAGTGACTCTTCCCACCTGTGCCCGCTCATCATGCCTGGGCGCTGGGGGAAGTCAGGGAGTCACGAACCAAGGGGGCATTGTTTCCCAAGAGGGCATCCATCAAGTGGGTTTGCCCTGCGAGCACGCCGAGACAGCCCTCTTCCACCTTGCCTTTCCCTGTCCCGACTTCCGCTTATCTGAGAACCTTTTGTTCAGGCTCATAATTATGCAGTGACTCAGGAGCCCACAAGCCTTCCCTGTGGAGGCAGACGAGACCAGCAAGCTTCTTGGACCACCTGTTCCAAGTTATTTCCTGTGTGGGCGGCCACTTCACAGGCCTGCATCTCAGTTACTGTAACAGCCTCTTCAAACTCCGGTCCTCTGAGCTGTTGAAACTAGATGGGATCTCGTTTGGGTCTGTCCGGGCCAGACTCATTGCGCTATCAATGTTTGCATATATATTAAAAAACCTCATGCTCCTTCACAAACAAAGGTTCTCAAGGGGAGATGGCACACCCTTGCCATGTCACCTTGATGAGGAAGCGCAAACTCCTCAGGGCAGGGTAGCTATTCCGCAAGATGCAGTAACTCAGAAGGCAGCAGTGGGTGAGGTGAATATGGAGGTGCTGCTGTTGGCTCCCTGGCTCCCCAGTGAGCTTAGGGTTCAAGGCTATTGCAGGGTGTGAAATTCTTGCTCCAAACACAACCTTGTGGGCTTTGAAATAACACAAACTATAGCAAACGCTGGTCAAAGTCAATGCTGTCCCAATGAACTTGGACAGCTGCTGAGAAGTTATCCTGAGGGTGAGCAGGGGAGGTGAGCTATTCCCAGTTGGCAGTGAGTTGACATTAGAGGTCACACTCAAAGTCCAGATGTCCAACTCTGCACACCAGCTGTTTTTAGTACTAGGATGTCCCATGTATTAGTTACAGTAAAAATTACTTGTATTTATCTGAAATTCAAGGTAGGATCTGGTGTTCTCTCAGGGGACTCTGGGCCGATTTTACAACCAGTGTTTGTTTGTACTGGCTGGGTTGTATCAAAGGACATGATAAATATTCTGACTCATTGTCTACCTGGGAGCACCAGGGTTGAGCACTCTGTGTGACTGAGAAAGTTCGCAGAGAGAGAAAAACAGACCCATGCTTATGCTACAGAAAGAACAGGGCACAGGGACCCTAACACTTGGTTAAAGGTTTAGCTGTAGGGTTTGTACTGGTGACTGAACATCTCAGTTGTGCTATGGCAGCAAGTAATGCCTGTTCCTTCGAGCCACAGAGGTGATGGAAGTCACAGGTTCCCCCAAGCATATGCTGTGTAAGTCAGCAAGCCAACTGAAAATTCTCAGTGCTCCAGCCTCCATCTCCCAGACACCCAGTGACAAGGATCAATGTCACATCAAAGAAACATTTTGTAATGGTGCAGATGGGGACAGTGAGTCACAGCTCTCTATGGGGGTCACATAGCTGAATGTGGAGGTGGAGGAAGTAAATTCAGCAACAGTGGCAACCGAAAACGAGCTGAGAACCGAACACTGGTGGACTGGAGGTGATTCTGGCAGGTGCTTGTGTGTGTTCCATTCTGGGATGTCACAGTAGCCTTGATTCCAAACACACAACATGCACACTCTGCACAGTGCCTGATGTCATACCACACCAAGCTAAGAAACCGTGACTGAAACACATGAGGTCAGGTTCCAGACTATAATATGCTATGAACTGCTGTGCATATATATATATATATATGTATATATATATATACACACACATATACATATATATATGTATATATGTATGTATGTATGTACATTTTACTGTGCATGTAAAACCTTCTGCTCATATAGAATCGAAATGGTTTAATTAGCATAAAACCTTTTCTGCCATTATCCTTAGCATGTATCATGTTAGTCTACATTTGGATTTGATTGTGTTAGAACAGTTGTTCTCAACCTATGGGTCAGGACCCCCTTGGGGGCCTAACTACCCTTTCACAAGGGTCACCAAAGACCAAAAACACAGACATTTACAATATGATTCATAACACTAGCAAAATTATGACTATGAAGTAGCAACAGAAATAATGTTCTGGTTGGAGGGTCACCAAAACATAAGGAGCTGTATTAATGGGTCACAGTGTTAGGAAGGTTGAGAACCTCTGAGTTAGAATGTTTGACTTTTAAAATTGCTTTCTGTGGTTAGGGTGATAGCTCGGGGTAAAGTGCTTGACCTGAGTTTGGATTCCGAGAACTCACATGAAGCTGGGTGGCATTGTGCATGTCTGCTCTCCTGGTACTCCTAAGCTGAGATGGGAAGAAGGGCAAGGAGAATTGCTGGAAATGATGGCCAGCTAGCCTGGCATAAATGACAAGAGACCTTGTCTCAAGCAAAGTGGAAGACAAAGGCCAACACTCAAGGTTGTCCTCTGACCTTTACATGCACACTGCAGTGTATGCATGTCCACACACATGCACACAGACATACACACAATTTTAAAAAGTCTGCTGCTACAGTTAAGTTTCACAGAAAATTCTTATATGTATTTTGCTTTTGATGAGAAAAGAATTTCCAAAAATTTCTGAAATAGCCCCAAACACTTCTTCCTGCTCTACTGTAGTATTCATTTCAGTGAGGCAGAGTTCTCAGCATTAACAATTACAAAATCAAGATATCAATCAGCTCTGAAAAACAGTGAAGACGCTCTATATTCTGTAGTGTTGAATGCCCAGCCATGGCTTAATTCCTTATGGGAAAGTCAGCTGGGCACATCTGCCTCACCAGCATGCAGCTTAGTCTTCAACAAATGGTAACATTGTATGTATGCCAGAGAGCTGTTTTAAAACAAATTTCCCTATTATACACCAGTAGATGCTTAATCTGAACGCATACTTTATATATCTTGGGTGGTATGAAATGTATATGAGGTGAAGAGAGGTCCTGAATGAGAAAATTTAAGAATTTCTAGGTAAATACACCAGGGACCCAGGTAGCACCCCAGCGAAGGGCACGGACTTCAGTCCAAGTGATGAAGCCCTTGGGCTTTTCAAGGAATGCCCTTGGGCTTTTCAACGTCCTGTCCTCACTCAGAGATCAACCTTGTATCTGGACCTGGACCATTAACTCATGAGTTCATGTGTAGTTATTAAGTAACTCACTGGTACAGTCCTCATCCGAAGCTCTGGGCATCGAAAGCTGTGTCTCACCTGTCCCTTGTGGTCCAGCAGGGGAGACAGGCAATAGATCACTGCCCAGAGCTTCAGTATTCTAGCCCAGCTGAGCTCAGTGCTGCTAAGGCTTAGCACGGGCTTGGTGGGGGGAGAGAAGAGCAGTGGCGATTTAGCCCACTGTTGCCCTCGCCTGCACAGTGCCCCTTGACTGCTGCCCCCAATCAAATGAATGTGTTCTTGGTGCCACACTGACAAGAACTGTTGGGAAAGG
This sequence comes from Onychomys torridus, assembly GCF_903995425.1. Taxonomy (NCBI): domain Eukaryota; kingdom Metazoa; phylum Chordata; class Mammalia; order Rodentia; family Cricetidae; genus Onychomys; species Onychomys torridus. The sequence goes on from NC_050454.1 coordinate 70,086,472, forward strand.
CATCTGGGATACAGAAAGTGAGACAAAGGACATGTTTATTCCCTTTAACAGTTGTTTCTGCGTGCTTATATGAAAGATCCTTTCAACAGTAGGGAGCATTAACGCATTGCTGGAGAAACTTTGTTCTTACTGCATTACCTTTGATCTGAGTCACTCAGAAGTCCTGGAGACATTACCTCACCCTTCTCTCAGTGCTCCTCAAGCAGAGGTGAAGAGACTATCTTGTCCCTATTTACAGATGGAGAGACTGAGGCATGGGGTGGGAGCAAGACCAGGGGCCAGGCTTTTGCCACTCAAGATCTGTGAGACTTTAAAATTCTCTCTCTCTCTTCTCCCTCCTCACATCTTCCATTCCCTCCTCCTCCTCCTCTTCTTCTTTCTGAAGTAAATGAACCTTAGTTTCCCATAGACTGGGGTCCCAGACTGAAAAAGAAGAAAGCGTGATGATAATTTTTGTAGCCCTGGCCAATGGACTAAAGTAATTATTTAAAACCATATTATGTAATTATGGTCTGTTGGTCTAGAAATATTCTCTAAAGATAGGAAGTAACCAGAAAAAGCCACCAGGTTTCATATTCTAGAAGCTAATTTGTTTGTTGTTGTTACCATTTGTTTTTAAGATGCAGGGTCTCACTCTGTGGCCCTGGCTAGCCTGGAGATCACTATGTTGAGAAATTTCAAATAATCCTATGTGTCAACTGGGGCCTAATTTTAGTACCAAAGGAAAGAGTTAATGATTATAAAATAGGGTGATCATTAACTGAAGGAGGATTGTGCACATTTACCTCCAAATGTCAAGTGGAAACTCAGGTTGCTCATGAGACCAGAATAAGCTCCCCCTCCCCCACCTTAGTGCATCAGATGGAGAGGTGAGCGAACACACAGGAGTCACTCTCTCACTTTATAGAATTGACAATCCCATGTGTAGACTCGTCAGTGTGCATTAGTCTGGAAGCCACACTGTTTGAACGTCTTTGTTACCATGGTAAGAAGGATGCATGGACAGAATTACAAAGTTGGGTAAATTGTGTTTAAAAGTTCTACCCTGAAATTTGCCTTCCTGGACATGTTTACATTGCACTGATGAGATGTAACTGGGGTTCAGTTATAGAATCTTGGGGTGATGGCGGTAGTTCACCAGAAGAGTCCAACCTACAAGGGAAGCGGCCTAACCTATAGGCAGTCTCTACAGACATCTTGGTAGCATACTCCTGTGCTCTTAACTCTGAAGTAGGGCGGAGCAGGAAACAGGCTGATCCCCAGAGCTCACAGGTCAGCTTACACAGCAGATATGGTGAGCTTCTAATTCAGTGAGACACTATCTAGAAAGGTAAGGTAGAGAGTGATAAAGGGAGATAGCTGATGTTGACCTCTGACCCCCACACACGTGTGCACATGCCTCTGCACGCACAAGGCACACACTCACATGAACACATACGTACACCATATGTACTCAGCACTACACAACACAAAGATCAACAGGAATAAAACACATTCTCCTTAGAGATGCCAGAAATGCATATTTAGGATGTCTGAACTTTGGTGTTTTCCACATATTTACAATCCTGACTATTCCAAGGCCTGTTTCAACCATTCTCTCACCCGTCCCACAGAAGCTACAGAAATTAGAGAATTCTGAAGCAAGCCAGAAGCAAATGAATTGGCAAGCAGTGTCTACAGAAACCTGGACGCCATCTATGGCTTCTGCACCTGCATGGACGCATACATCTGTACACACATATACACAGAGAGAAAGATATTTTTATTGTGTATGACATTTCCCTCCACCTATCAGCACTTCCCTCTTAGCTGGCAGCGTGCCCAACTGTGGCAGAATCAGGACATGGCTGGCTGCAGAAAGGCTGGCATGGGGGGGGCCAATACACTAGTCCAGATGTTCCCTGTATACAACACACTTCCAACCCAGACAGCCAGAGGTAAATGGAACTGTGATTCCAAACATAGACAATGGCAGGCACTGAGTGCATTTCTCAGATACTTGGATGAATTATTCACCTGTTCTCATGTCCCTGACTTAAACACTACTATGGAATCATACTGATTGAGAAATGGAATTCAAGATGGCATCTTATGAATATATGGACAGTTTTGGACTACTTTAGTTTATTCCTCACCTACTTTGTTATAATATAGCTGTGTGAAAAAAGGAAAAAACCCTTACAAATAGAAACTACAAAGCGTGGCTTCCTGGCACAAGCCTGCAGTTCTAGCCACTCGGGAGGCTGAGGCAGGGAGAAGGCCAGTGAGTTCAAGGGCAGCCTGGACAGCTCAGCAAGACCCTGTCCAAAAATAAACAGCAACCAGAGGGCTGGGGGTGTGGCTCAGGGGCAGAGCGCTTGGCCAGCAGGAGCAGAACTCTTTGTTCAATTCTTGGTACATCTAACACAAACCAAAACCGGCCTTCCTCCCCTTCTGATCCATTTTTTAAAAATATTAAAATGGATCAGATCTAGCCTCAATTGCTTGGATCTGACACCAACTATATTGGAATGAACAAAGGTTTGGGGGTTACTTTTCTAGAAATTAATATGTTTCCTTGTTGTGATTTTATTATCTTCCTCTTATTTTTTTTTTGGAAAACTGGACAGAGTGAATGAAAATCACTCTGTTTGGGAGAATCCGTGGGTCTGAAGGCAACTGACTTGGCTGCTGGACCAGACACACATTGAGCCTCCAACAACTTGGAAGTCCTGCTGGTGTGCAAGAGCCCAGAGGAGAGAGATGCTCAGAGACATCTAGATTTCAGATGAACCCTTTTCTGTGTCTGTGACTATGGTCAAAGTTGATTTCAAAATCTGCTTCACCGTGGCAATATTTTCTTTCGATCTGTGATAATTTTTGACAAGTATAACTGAGAAAAGTATTCAGGAGCCCAGCAAGAGAGACCTGGCAAAGACTGAGTTCTCATCATTAGCCATTAGCAGTCACATCTGAGAAAGGTGACCACATTCAGCCCTATAAATACACAAAGATCACAGAGTTGTATTGTTCTCCCAAGTGGCACAAATTAAAGTCATTTACGAAGCATGCTGGGAAAATGTGGTGACTATTTTTTACACATTTTTTAATTGCAAAATTGTGTGTGCATATGTGCTCACACTTGTGTGTGTGTGGTTGCACTTGTGTGTGCATGCACATGCATGCCATGGCACCTGTGTGGAGGTCATGAGTCGGGTTTCAGGAGGGAATCAGTTCTCTCCTTCCACCATGGGTCTCATATTCGAACTCAGGTCTTCAGGCTTATGCAGCAAGTGTGCTCACCAGCTCAACCATTTAGCTGGCCCACACAGTTTTCAGGACCCAGAGAAACACTACTTAAACTCCCAACTGCTTAATTCCACCCCTGAAGAGCTTCTTCCCCTGAAGAGAATCCTGCATTCTATCTTCCTCCCTGGCATGGTCATCAGGAGCTGTAGCTGCAAACAACCCCCCTGGTGTCTACAAGATAGATCCGAGCCCTCCTCAGGAAACAGGAGACCAGGTGCCAGGGAATAAATCTTAGGGTCAATACAGCGAGTTTCTACCAATTCGTTCCACATGTGCATTACCTGAAAACACTTTCTCCCAAACCACCTTCAGCCTATGACTGACATTTCCATGTTGACCTTAGAGATGGAGAGAACATTTCAAAACCTTTAGCACACCCCCAACTCAGCACTCGCTCTTTTCCCTTCAGGGTGGGGATTGGTAGGGTTTTGTGGGATGGGGTGGTGCTGGGATGGAAAGAGAAGGTCCTTTGTCTAGAACTTTTAATTACTGACTTTTTTTTAAAAGCCAAAGAAACAATTCCTTTCAAAAACAGTGTCTCACCTCGAGTTCTATCCACTGGATGTGGTTGATCGATGATGTAATCCTATCGTTACTGAAGGAAAGCGATTCTTTTATTCTTACAAAGGGTTTGCTGAAAAATGAAAAGAAGCCTTCAGTCACTTATTTTAATCTCTCAGGATTGTTTATTATGCCTACAAGTCAGGACACTCCACATTTGGAAAGCACATTCCAAGAGAGAAGTTTTATTAAAAACAAAAAACAAAAAACTGTATTTTTGAAGAGGTGGGGGTTTTGCAAGGTAGATTCTTTATGGACAGCATTTGAAACGCTCTGTGTTTTATCAAGTGGTGTTTCTGAAGGGTCCGTGGCTCACTGGGTGTAAATGAGGAGATTTGGCTTGTCTTTGTCGCCATTAAGAAGAAATCAGTAAATTCTTATAAGCCTAACGCTTTTAGGACAGACTCTTGAGGACACCCGCTTGCCTGACCACTTCCTCCTGGTGCCTTTATAGCTCAGTTAAACTGTGTACAAAATTTGTACTTAATTTATTCTCTCCACGATATCGGGAATCACCTTCCCAGGCATGATGGAAGCTCTGGGGCCACCTTCCCTTTGAGTTCTACAAATGTCTGCTTGTCACCTGTTAGTGTTTAAGCCCTTCACCCTGTTTGAATATGAAGAATATAAGGACCCTGGATGCTATGGGTGACCTTTCCTTGGTAGTATAACAGCTGAGAATCTGCCCAACCTCATTTTTTAAAACTCTATTAATTTCCTATTTAGAGGCAAACCTAACATACAATTAATGCCTAAGACTCAATTTACCCAAGTGTTAGTTGACAGCTATGAGATCTGCATTGTCCTTGTGTTACTTTTCATGGGACTTGTTGAGGCTCATTTCCTAAAAAAGGACATGCTGCCTTAGAGACACAGTGTCTTCAATATCCCACAATTCTAGTCCATTTTCAGAAACTTATATCATCTACATCTTTAGTTGTCTTGGTTCATTGGTACACATGGGGCCACCTAGCAAAGACCCTTTCCTTGGTAACTGAGACTTTGTTCTTGGGAAACTTTACACATCTCCCCCATGAGATGGAAACACCAACCAGTGAGCACTAATGGACGGCTGCAAAATGTTCTAAGTCACACTTGGTTTTGAAATATATTGTCTAGTTTCCAAGTCTATTCTAAGCCTCTAATGCTCAAAACTGATGGAAATATCTTACAAGGGAAACATCCAAGTAGAATGGAATCAAAATAATCCAGTGATGACAGGGAATATAGTAAATCAAAAAGAATAAATAAACTTTAAAAGCCCTAAATGAAGACAAGATCATCTGTGATTACAGATGTAAACCAATTGTGCCAATGAATCCCCTATAGACAAGATCAGCCCTGGCAGCCTCAGATGAGCCTCTAATCAAAGCACAAAGTCCCAGGAATAAAATTCAGCACATTCCTAAAGAGGAACTGAAGGTGGTTTGGGAATGACTACTCCTGAGATGTTGATATTTCCAGAATCTCAAGCTGAAGCACTTACCTGTATTTGTTGATAACGATACTTGATGGCCTCCTCCCAGGGCCAGTAACTGTAGTGGATGCTTGTTGGGCGTCATGTAAGATGCTGTGCGGTCATGGTTTGTGCCTTCCTTGTTCCTCAATTTTGCCCATCCTAGGTGCTTCAAGACTTGATACAGTCTAACGAACACTGAGATTAGAGCTCATGAGGGTCTCCAAGTCCTTGGACAATCTCCTGACCTCATGCAAAGACAGTCTACAGCTGAAGATCAGGGCACTTCCCTGCCCCCCATCCACATTATATGTCCCTCAGGAGGTTACTTGAGAAAACATGTGTTAGACTTCTTCCTGCCAACACTTAGTTTAGAAATCTTCCTTCAAGAGTATTCATGGGATTGTTAAGACTTCCTATTGTCAAAGTCTGCTCCTGATTTTGATGAAAATATTCTTGAACACTCCAGAAATACCTTCTCCCATTGTGAAAAGCTTTGAATAGTTGCTAGGCTCATTCCAAACTTGAAGACCTTAGCACAAACCTCCAAAGATGAGAAGATAAAGTAAAAACAGGAAATTATGGACAAGAAATGAATTCATTTCTTATCTTTGAAGTCATCAACTTGATCTAAAAGTGGGAAAATTCTATTTAAATTTAGGTGCAGGTTTATACGTGTGATTATGAAGTTATCCATGCCATAATTCTTAGGGATAGGGGATGGCATAATCATTGCCTCAAGCAAAGTTAAGCCTTTGAGTTTTATGGAACCAATTTTTGATTTAGTCCTTTGTAGATTATGTTTATCTCCCATGACCTTCAGATGACCAGATCTAAACTGTTGGGACAGAAAGAGTGACATCGGGGGTGGGGTGATCTACAGTAATTGATTCTCAGCAGGAATGTCAAGAAATAAGCCAGTGGACCTGCTCATGAATTTTCATTATTTCTGATATTCCCAGCATCTAATATCTTCATTTTATATAAAACAAATGGAAAGAAAGATAGCTTCAAAAGAAGAAAATATATAAAATAAATTAAACTATCACTCAGACTGGACATTATGGCTACTGAAAAGTAAAGCTTATTAGGCACATACTGTTGGATTCCATTCTTATGGCATTCTTGAAAGGACAAAATTGTTGAGATGCAGACATGATTAGCAGTAGGTACGAAAAGGATGGTGGGATGCAGATTTAAGAAGGAAACCTAAAACGGCTCCTCTGTGGTGATGGACAGTGTGGTAGTTGTGCTAGTGGTTACACAAATCTGTCCTCTAGGTGATGTCTATTTGCACACACAGAAACAGATGAATGCACAACAGTCTCTCTCTCTCTCTCTCTCTCTCTCTCTCTCTCTCTCTCTCTCTCACACACACACACACACACACACACACACACACACACACACTCACACTCACACACACACACACAAGAGTTGTAGTCTACTTAAACCTGATTGTGTGGGTGCTGTTGTTGGGGGAAGATGAGAGAAGGGTACACAGGGCCATATTATTTTTGTTACTTTCTATGAATTTACAGTTATTTCCATTAAGCAAACATCTCTAAGCACATGTGTGTGCACAGGTCTGCTCTCATGTGTGGGGCTATTTCAGTGTTCACTCCTCTAACGCTGTTGGCCTTGGTTTTTGAGACCGGACCTCACACTGGCTGCCAAGTAGGGAGGCTAGCCTGTGAGCCCCAGAACCTGCCTCTCTCCACCAACCCTAGCACTGGGGATGTAAGCACCGATTACACCTGCTCCCCCTTTTAAATGTGGGTCATGGGACTTGAATTCAGATTCTCTTGCTTGCTAGCTCCAAAGCCCCACAAAAATTTTATAAAAGTCCATCATACCTGTCCCAAGACACCCTTGCTCACCTCATGTTCCCTCAGTACAACTACAATGGAAATACAAACAGAGATACATTCTTTTTTTTTTTTTTTTAGTAAAAAGAAAGTTGGAGAACGCCAGTGTCACGGAGGAGGATGAGTCACAGCAAAACCATCAGACAGTTTTCCTTACTTAACTTCCCATAAAAGAGAATACAATGCCTCCTTGTTTAATTGCTCTGAACTTGAAAGTGAAGTCGTAGTCTTTTGAAATCTAAGCCTTTTGTAAATTGAAATGCCATGAAACACTGACCCTACCAGCAGCTTTAGAAAAGCAGAGTAATTTGTAAAAAGGTGATTTTTTTTGGAGATACTAATATTAAATATAATTTCTTTTTCTGAATTCCATCTTATAATAGTCATTTAAACACACACAGACACATAGAGATAGACAGACAGATAGACACACACACACACACACACACACACACACACACACACACACACACACTGATCTGAGTTTGAGTGATGGATTCCAGGCTGTTCTCAGAATACAGGAACTTCAGGGTCAGGGGTACATTCCCTGAGATGTCAGAGGAAAGTCTTCCTGAAATAGTGAATGAGGTTACTGAAGTCATTTGGGCCAATTACCTGCTGAAGACAGCTAGAGACGCTGTAGATCATCAGTGTTGTCATCACCACCACAGTATCACCATCTAACTGAAGGCATCGTGAGCTCTCAATGCAGAGAAGAACTACCAGGCCGGTGGCAGTCAACTTCAGTCTTAGACACCATCAACTTTTTCTTTTTTTTTTCTTTTTTTTTGAAATAGAGTCTCTCTTTGTAGTCCAGGCTGTCCTAGAACTTGTAAACAATACTGGCCTCAAACTCACAAAGATCTGCCTACCTCTGTTGTTGCATGCACCACCACCCCTAGATTTCAACCTTGTTTTTGAGTCAGGGTCTCTCACTTGCTTGGAACCACCTCGTAGGTTAAGCTGCGTAGACAGTGAGCCCAGGAGTCTCACTGTCCCTAATTCTTCAACACTGTGATCTTGGGCATCACTACACCCAGTTGTTTATGTTGGTTCTGGAGATCTGAACTAGGTCCTCCTGCCTACAGGACACGCTCTTTACCAACTAAGCCATTTCCTCGGGCCCTTATGTAAGTTTTAATATTCTTATGCATAAAAGCTTCACCCTGCTATGATGGAGGGTGCCTTTAAACTATGAGTCAAAGTTAAGCACTCTTAACATTGCTTTCATCAGAGCAACCAGAAACATCACTGATACAAGGTGAGTTTCAGTTTTTGTCCCAAATGCCAACAAATTACTTTAAACGAAACTTCACCCTCTCTCTTTGCCAAGGTCAAATTCAACGTTCTCATCTGCTGAATGTGTTATATATTTGATGCTTGGACATTCACAGAATGGGAGGGCCTGCTGGCTGCTGCAGGATGTTTGTCTCGGCAGAGAGAGGCCCCCGAAGACTCATCATTGGGGAGAAGGAAGGAAAGCCACATGGTGTTCTTCAAGTTGGGGCTTCTTTGGGTGAAATCTCTGCTTACGGGTCTTATGATTTCCTAGAATCATGACCGCAGACACCTACTCGAAGCCTCTTGCTTCCCAGACACCGCACAGTGGCGGCCAATGTTTGGAAACCTCACACGTGATGCCTACTCCTCGTCTCTCAGCTTGACCTCAAGTCTTCTCACTTAAGGGTTAATAATGTGTGGTGGTATTGTGTTCCCCAAGATATTGTGTGTTCCCCGAAATAAACTTATCTGGGATCAGAGAACAGGACGGCCGCAATATTAAACATGAGGATAGGTAGTGGTGGTGCTCGCTTTAATCCCAGCACTCGGGAGGCAGAGGCAGGCAGAGCTCTGTGAGTTCAAGGCCGCATTGGAAACAGCCTGGCATGGTGACACACCTTTAATCCCAGAAAGTGAGCCTTTAATCCCAGGGAGTGGGGGCAGAAAGAGAAAGATTATATAAGGCATGAAGACCAGAAACTAGAAGCATTTGGCTGGTTAAGCATTCGGGCTTTCAAGCAGCAGTTCAGTTGAGAGCCATTGGGATGAGGACTCAGAAGCTTGTAGTCTGAGGAAACAAGTCCAGCTAAAGGAACTGGTGAGATGAGGAAGCTGCAGCTTGTTCTGCTTCTCTGATCTTCCAGCATTCACCCCAATAACTGGCTTCGGACTTGATCTTATTAATAAGAACTTCTAACCATTCTGCTACAATAATGAATTTTTATATTTCATATAAAAGGAATGCTGGTTCCAGTATTGGTCAGAGTTCTTCAGGGAGAGAGAGAGCAGCTAGAGACTTCTGGAGAAGCTGACGGTGCATTTTTAGTCAGCAAGTCAGTAGGTTTCAGAGCCAAGAAAAGCTAATGTTTCCACTGGAGCCAGAAACTAGGAAATTAGTGATGTCCCAGCTCCAAGGTGGCTGGGCCAGAGTAACAGTCTCTTGTTTGTGGAGGGTCAGCCTGTGGTTCTACCGGATGAGGACTGTGCACATTAGAGAGTTTATTAGCCAGTTTCCCATTACTATAACAAATGCCTGAACCCAGTCAACTTATAAAGAGGAAAGGCTTATTGTGGCTCAGAGTTTTGGAGGTTTCAGTGCCTGCTTGGTTGACTGTGGTGCTTTGGGCTTGTTACCAGGCAACATACCATGTCAGGAGTGTGTGGTAGAGACAGCTGTCCATCTCAAGGATGACATAGAGAAGGAGGAAGCTAGGACCCCAGCATGGCTGTCAAAGGCCTATCCTCAACGACCTAACTCCCACCCCTCATAGGGTCCATAGTCCCTCAAGCTTGACAGTAGCTTTGATGAACAGTCTGTGTCTAAATCATAGTAGGGCAGGGATGCTTAGCCTGTTAATTTAGAAGGTAGGGTCCTCTGCAAACAACTTCACAGACATACTCAGAATAATATTTGACCGAATATTGGACAGTATACAGTCCAGTCAAGTTAACATATAAGATTAACTATTCCAAGTCTGCCTCATTCCCTTAAGGGTCCTTCCAATTAAGACAATGATGTGGCTGTCATTCTGCTTTCTATGGTGCAGTTATAGTGAGCACAGCTGGAAACGGTCTACACTCTAGCCTAGCAGAAGGGGTGCTGACTGAGAGTTCCTCTTTTCCCTGATACCATGTAAGTTAAAAACGATGTGAATTGAGCGATACTAAAGCCTATGCTATGAGACAGTCAAGAGACTTCCTGTGACATGAGAGCAGGGAATGGAGGAAGTGAGGACACTTGCTAGATTCACGCACATGATATGTGGATAGCAAAAGAAGGCAGAGCTATTCATGACAGCTACGGTCATGGGTTCTGCAACCAGTATTTATGTATTCCTTCCTCAACCCACTGTGAATGTCCTCGACTATAAACACCTTCCCTTCTGATGCTCTTCATTTAGTGGGGCGATCCCCGAAATGTCTGGGACATTACTGGTTCAGCTTGTAGTGTATTGTTGGGCATATTATTCTAAGGAACACTCAGCGATCACCTGTTCCAGACATATGTTTCCTTAGCCTAAGAAGCACTACCTACATTGTCCCTCTTGACAGGCAATCTGTAAGTTTTCCTTGGTGCTAATATTAGTAAATATTTCTTCCTGTTACCCCCATTTAGATATCCCCCAATATTTGGACCTGTAGTGTGAGAGTTCTATGAGAACATCCTTTCTACCTCCCCAGTGTTCCATGTAGTCTAGTTCCATCAGAAGGAATTCCAGTGTGTTTCTATGATCCACTTGTGAGTCTCACCAAAGTGACCATTTCCCAGGATGGGAAGGAGGAGAGATGCTGCCAGAGCTGATCTCATTGGGTATGTATCCACTGTTCACTAGCTGAACACCGGTGGCACAAGTGTGAGGACCTGAGTTCAATCCCCAGTACCCACATAAATACCAGGCATGGTGGCCAGCATATGTTTAAAGTCAGCAACAGGGCCATGCAGTTTGGGGCTTCAAGAGTGCATGAGATATGGCTACACCAGTAAAGGAGTTTAATGGAACAGGAGAGACAGTCATGGTCACAGGCCTGGGGACATACATGAAACTGGCATGGAGATTCTGGCTGGCACAGGCATGGCAGCTTTGCAGACAGAAATGTGTTTAAAACCAACCAGCAAGGACAGGAATGGTTTTTACAAAGGAGAGACAAAGAGGGAGGGAGGGGGTGGTTATAAAGAAGGGTGGGGCCAATCATTAAAGGAATTGAGGAAAGCAATGAGGTAGGGGTGTTGAAGGAGCCATGGTCCTGGGGTTGGAAGGTTCTTTACCGGGTGAGGAGAGGAAGGCTTCGCTGTAAGGCCGGATGCTATGGAAGTTGAGCCTGGGATTCACCAGCAGGAGTCATCAACATGAACAGCATGGAGGATTTTGTGAATGGTGCTGGTTATCAGGCCCAGATCCCGATGGGCGCTCGGCAAGTGCTCTAGCAGTGAGCCGCACCCACGACTCTGCAGCCCATCATCATTTTAAGCCCAAGAGCAGCATGATGAGAGAAGTCATTAGGACAACTCAGCGGACAACACACAGGAGGAAGACCATGGAGGCGGAGTGATGCGGTGGCCTCCTGAAACGGGAGGGAAAGGGAAACAGCAGGCTTTGGAGAGAGGCGTGGCGGCGATGCCTTTCATGAGGAAAAGGTTCAAGGCAGGGAGTGAAGGTTGGGGGCCAGGGGAGCTATCGGACTGGGAAGGTGAGCGCGTGAGTCACGTAGTGATAGCGTAAGTGATGACAACAACGCAGCTCTCCTAGGAGAGTCTAGACCTGAGATGTGAGGAGCTTTGAGGACAAAGCCGGGGGAGCAGTAACCGAGAGTGAGAGCGAGCGGAGCCAGGAAAGATGAGTCAGTGAGGCAAGAGAGGGGAGCAGAGGGCCCTGCCTGCGGAGCGGCGGAGACTCACCGTGAGGCAGGGCCCAGGCTGGAGGTGGGAACTACCAGAAGAACTTTGAAAGTGATGGGGAAGGCTGAGGTCAGAAATGAGCATCCTCTAGGTGAAGTGACATCATCCAGATGAGGACCACATGCAGGGTGTGGGAAGTGGTAAAGTAAGTTAAAGTTGCAAGTGTCTGGAACATCAAGTGAGAGAGCAAACCCATTTGTCTAAGAATCTCCACAGAGTGGGGCTGGGAAGATGACTCAGTAAAGTAGTTCCCTCACAAGCATAAGGACCCGAGTTCAATCCCCAGTGCCCACATAAATGCTGGGCATGGTGGCCAGCGTCTGTAATTGGAACACTGGGGAGGTGGAGGCAAGCAGATCTCCAGGCCCCCCTGGTTGACTATTCTTGTGGAATTAATGAACCAAGTACCTGAGGTCCCCACCTGGGGCTGGCCTCTGGCCTCTACATAGACGCTCATCCATATATATCCATAGACAGATGCACATGCAAACGTGCAAATACAAGCACATGTACCATACACCAGAATAAAAGATCAGAAGGTCCCCCAAGGGAATAAACGCTACTTAGCCAGAGGCATAGATGACACATCACTGACTTCCACAGGCTGGTGGCCATGGCGAAGATGGCACCTGTGTTTCCCCCTTCAAGCATGGGACATAATGAGGACTGTGAGAACCCTCCATTACAACTGAGCTCTTCCAGCTGGAGCAGTCAAAGCCAGAGAGAGCCCAAGACACAGTTTGTAAAAATGCACTTGCCTAGATATGACCTTGACTTCCTGACCATTAAGCCATCAGCCAACTGGAAGCCACCTTCTAAAAGCTTACTTCTAGGAAGAACTACTTTTGACTCCTAACTGGGATGATTTAACGCCTTTGGAGTTGATACTAGACAGCAAAGAAGTGTCGTTTGAGGACTCTAGCAGCAGGGCGGACCTTTCTTCCCCTAGGCTAGACCACCTGTCCTGCTCTCAAGTCCTCCTGTCCATCATGGGCTCTGCTGCCACCCCTGTTCCCAGTGTCTACACTGCCCACCGCTGTGCTGCTCTGCTCTGACTTCCTTCTTCTCCCAGCTCTCACGCAGAAAAGACTCCCGAGTTTGGTCCCCATGCTGTCTGGCTCTACCTTTGATTATCTTTACCTAACACAGCTAGTGACATACCGTGGGAGACCGTCAGCTACAAGGGAGTCCAAGTCACAGAGGCAAATACCTGGTGTCTCCCCTGAGCTGGTCTCGGTGAGATGGTCTTCATTCTGGCCCTGATTCTTTTCACACCCAGCAGCCTCAGACACTCGATTTAAGCAGTTTCTCACACTATACAAAGTACACAGACATAGGGATATGCTCATATGGTCACCGCAATGGCATCCTACAGGGCATAGCTCCTCCTCCAGTGGGCAAAGGAGAATGTGGCTCTATTACTTGCTTCTACTAGATCAGAAATGCTAAAGTGATAGAAGTTTCTGCAGTCCGAGAGGTGGAAAGACACAATCAGAAACTGTTTTGAAAGGTCTACCACAACTTAGCATCCCCAAGCAGGGAAAGAAGGGATGGGCTTCAGTCATGTCCACTTACAATGGCCACATTTGACGGAGTTTTCTGGTGTCCCTCTGGAATGTATTAGAGTCCACTATCGTCTCCACTCCTACTTTGCCACAAGCCTCATTTTCCTCTCTGCCTTTTCACCATTTCTGTATCCTACCAGCACAGACCCATCCCCCAAACAGCCATCCCTAGGGAAGGAAATGAAAACAGCTCTTCCTGGAAGAGGTCACGCTCCCTCCTTTACCTTCTGCACAGCAGTAGACAGACTAGAATTCTAAGTGGCAGTCGGGGGACGCTGAACCAGGTGCCCTGCTTGGGAAGACTGAACATTAGCCGTCAGAAAAATGCCAGTCTGTACTGTTTTGGAACAGTGGGTTTCAAACCCTGCCAGAGCCCCAGGACAAATGCTGTGGACTACTTCTAGCCCTATCTCTTCAGTCAATTCAGCTATTTCTCTTTAAACTGACTAACACGGCCAGGCGATGATGTCATTCTTTAACCTTATTGATCTAAGAAGAATTTTATTAACTACAAAACAGGTTCATTATTTAGTCTTGACATTGGCTACTTCTGGACAAAGTGTCCAAGCCCTGAAGATGAAAATGACATAAATATGTAAAGGACGTGGTACATGTTTGTAGGTTGAAGAATTAGGGGCTAGTTAGTTAAAGGGAGTCAAACCTGTTGCACTGTATTTGAAGTAGACTCCTGACACACAGGAGGAAAGCACGTTTTGCACAGAGAACATGAGAATGCACTTCTAGAATTGCCAGAGTTGCATTCCATCTACCAGTTACTTTATTTCTTCTGAAGATACCACATTGTCAAAGAAGGACGCTACAGGGCCAGTAGCCCCAGGATGGCTAACTACCATAGATGGGATCTGAAAGGAGGAATAAGATTAATTAACTAATCAACAACTATCATATGAAGATTTATCACAGGATACGTATTATTCAAGTGCTGATTGTGCGATAGAAATGTATGTGTAGCACGAATCTTGAAGGTCTTATTAATAAAATCAAACCTGAGCCAGGTATTGGGGTGAATGCTAGAAGTTCAGAGAAGCAGAACAAGCCACAGCTACCTCACCTCACCATTTCCTCAGCTGATCCTGTTTCCTCAGACTGGAAGCCTCTGAGTCCTCATCCGAATGGATCTCAGCTGAACTGCTTCTCAAAAGCCTGAATGCTGAACCAGCCAAATGCTTCTAGTTTTCTGGTTCTCATGTCTTAAATACCTTTCTGCTTTCTGCCCTCACTTCCTGGGATTAAAGACGTGAGTCACTATGCATGGCTGTTTCTAGTGTGGCCTTGAACTCACAGAGGTCCACGTGGATCTTTGCCTCTGGAATGCTAGGATTAAAGGCATGTGCTACCTCTGCCTAACCTCTATGTTTAATATTGTGGCCATCCTGTTCTCTGAACCCAGATAAGTTTATTAGGCTGCACAATATTTTGGGGGAACACAATACCACCCCCCCACACACACACACTATTACTCTTAAATCATAGAGCTTGAAAATTTGTGTGTGTGTGTGTGTGTGTGTGTGTGTGTATGTGTGTGTGTTTCAAATGTTCTATAATAATGGTAGATTAGATGATATAGATAGATAGATAGATAGATAGATAGATAGATAGATACATTAGATAATAGATAGATGATGGACAGATAAAGAGGGAGTGAAACATCCATCCTGGAGGGGAACTCACTAAAACTTAATAAGTGACTATGAAATGTCCAGCTGCCTGCAAGTTGTACTGGGAATACTGGGGACGTGGCTTTATGGGTCCTCACTCATGCTGGGATGGACTTTTGAAAGATGTGGCTACCTTTATCTTTAAGTCCCTACCTGTCAGCCGTATTCCTGTAAGTAACCCAACAAATTCATTGCTTCATTAATTTGGACTTTGATGGAACCATTTCTCTTTGGTCTATTGTTAGTTCCCAGGATGAGGAGATGTTGTATGTTAATGTTTCCTTGGGAAAATTTATGAACATGTGTATGTATTTATATGTGTGTAATCATATATATATATATATTACACACACATATACGCTAATGTCATTAAAGTATCAAAGTAAAGTATATGTACATGTGTGTATGTAAAAATACATTTGTGTTAATGTCATATTAAGTACCTGGTGTCTTGAGTTGGGATTTTTCTCATAATTTGCTGCCAACATCTGGATAAACATCTGGAAAAACTTTTTCTCCAAAGGAGGAAGCTGAAGACTGGAGAATTTTACCCACTGATGTGGAACTGAGTTCTCAGAGTTGATGAAGTGAGGCATGCACATGGCTTTACAGCAGCCATGGCTCTCAGGGATCCTCTTAATAAAATCTGCCAGCCGCAAGGAGTCCCCAGAGCAGAAGAGGTAGTGCGTGTACACATCGCTGCTGGGAACACAGAATGGTACAGCCGTGGGGAAACAGTTTAGTGATTCCTCAGGAAGCTAAAATTGCCACATGACCCAGCTACTCTCTCCTGGTACATCATGGAGAGAAGTGATAACAGGTCTTCACATTGGCCTTGAACTCCCATGGTAGGTTTGGTTAGCTAGCGAGCCCCCGGGGCTGTCTCTGCTTTCCCACTACCGGGATTGCAAGTGCACAGGCTTTTTGTGCAGTGCTGGGGACCGAACCAGCTCCTCATATTTGCACGGCAAATTTTCTGCTGCCTGAGTCGCCTTCTTAGCTCAAGGAATCATTTTGGAGGGGATGACACAAATCAAAACGTGATGACCAAAACTGTCACCTGTTTCCCGCATTGTGTCCCTGGGTGGGTAACACCAGCTGAGGACCTGCCTAGGTCTGCTAGAGCAAGGACCCCCGCTTTGGCTTTTACTCTGCACTCCATTGCTGTATAAAATGGGCCAGGTTCCCCCAGTAGTCAGACAGGCTGTCACCAAAGCCACCTGCATGCACAGATGTGAGAGGAAAGCCTCTGTGACGTAGAAACCACTGGCTGGGTCCACCCAAAGGTAAACTGTGAGTTCCTTCACAGGAGGGACACAGCAAATGAGGAGAAAGCCCACGGGGGAGTTGTCACAAAAACCCAAATAATTAAAGCTTTCAAAAACAGGGCCTAGGGAGAAAGCTAAAGGAATTTAATAATTTGGCAGCTAGAAAAGCAGACCAAGGTGTGGCTTCCCAGCTCCCCCGCATTTGAAAGGTGTCCAAAGCCACTCCTGTGCCTGCTGAGGAGACAGCCACGGGAAACGAGGCTTGAAGTGAGGAGGGCATGGGTGGGATGAGCTGAAGAATGTTCTGGCGTTTGCCATGGTCCTCTAGGATGAGCTGGCTGGCAGGGAGGACTTAGCTCTTGCCCAACACACAGTGGCCAGGGCAGGCTGGTTTTGCAAGTGTTTTCTTCTTTCATTCTTCTGACCTGCCTATGTGGCCACAGAGAAAGCTGCACCGTGCAAACTGCAGCTAAACTCTATCCACTGTAAAAGCCACCATAGGTATGAATCCAGGTTTTCTTAACATCAGCAGAATTCATCACTGGGCCCAGAGAGGAACTGTCCTGTGCAGTGCGCATGGAGAGAGGGGAGTTGTCCTGTGCAGTGCAGGGAGAGGATCCGTCCTGTGCAGTGCAGGGAGAGGAGCAGCCTGTGCAGTGCAGGGTGTTTGACAACAACTATGCTCTCTATGAGTCAAATGGATTCACCTAATGGTTTTCATAGGTTACTTTGGCTTTCCTTCTCATGTCCATGTATGCAGGTGACTTTGGTGACAACCTGTCTAACCACTGAGGAATTTGGTGCATATTGCTCAGTGATTTGAGAGACAAAACCATTGCATGATGGCCCCTGGGGCAATGCCACTTCTGGTTGAGAACCACTCATCTGTGTTAACTCTCAACTTCAGTTTGAGTCCTTTTATCATTATTGTTTTTCCTTTTTAAAAATGGGGACACACCAGATATCATTGTTTATGTTTTAGACTCTAAGGAAGAAGAAATGTCCAGAGGCTCATAGACTACTTGGAAATGGGCCTATGTTGTCCCTGCAGTGAGGCTGTTGCTGTAACGTGGTAGGTTTCTGGATAGGAGACTTGAGCCCTGAGATTTTCAGGAAGCTAAATTTTTACAAAGGATACCCAAAGCTAAAATACCAAAGGATGAATACAGTTTCCTTGCTAGGTATTTCCACTTAGAGCATCTCAAGCTTTTGTTTTTAGACAAGGTCTCTCCTAGCCAATGCTGGCCTCAAACTCTTTGTATCTAGGGATGACCTTGAACATCTGACCTTCTTGCCTTTTCTTTACAAGTACTAGGATCACAGTCACACCCCCAGATTGACGTGGTGCTGGGCATTGAACCCAGGGACTTGGTTCATGCTAGACAAGTGCCCTATCAACTGAGCTACAGTCCTCATCTTGCATATCCAACTTTTATTCCCAGAAAAGGGTGAGCTGATTATGGACCATGAGCCACACTGGGCCCCTCTATCTATGTTTACAAATAAAGTTTTATTGGCACATAGTCATGGCAATTCATTACCTATCGCACATAACTGCTTGGGGTTGTGAGATCAGAGTAGAACAGTTGCTAGAGACCAGATGGTTTCCAAAATCAAAAAAGACTGGGACTTACTGGAATGAACTTGCTGATGCGGGTGTAGGTTGCAAAGCTCTGTAGGACAGGGACCCTTCTGCAAGATGTCCTCTACAGCGACCTTGTCAAATATCACGTAGTGAGCAGCCAGGGAAATGCAGGGCTCTTATCACCACTTTCATGATTTTGATGTCATTCAAATCTCAAGGACACACTACATCTATTAAAGAAAATAAGCAAACCGGGTAACCCATCTTTCTGTGATGGATATATGTTCTTCCAAATAATCAGGGCTCTGAGTCCCTCTAATAGCAAGCAAATAAGTAAGTAAGTGAGTAAATATAAATAAAAATGGTGCATGAGCCACACAGCTAAGCACTAGGTGAGTGCTCCACTCTGTGCCCCATTTGCCCTGCTGAGGACCGGCTGTCCTCCTAAGCATGTCCAGCTGACCCCTTCACAACATCTGCCGCTGCCATCAGTAGAGCCTCCCTTCCCCATCTCGAGACTCAGCTGGGAAGTGCAGGGGACAAATCAGACTGGAGCACTGAGTTAAAAGAGGCCTGGCAACAGAGATGAATAAATCCACTCCATGAAGGGTTGCGAGATCCAGGGGGCCACATGAAAGACTTTCCCTAAATCAACTCAGGATGAGGCTGCCTGGGTGGTGGGAGAACTCGACATGCCCCAGACAGCTGGCGGGAAACAGTGTGGTGGGGAGGGAAGCTACTGGAACCTGTACAGGTTGGTCTCAGGTAAATGAGCACAGGGATCCGGTGGCCCCCTTCCTTGTCCATCTTCCTCCCTGGGTGTGCAGTGGAGGGTTTTGTCGGGTGCGGGAGTGCATATATATTTGTAGATATGCAGGAGGAACGCAATGGCAAATGTTGGGATTCTCGGCTAATGAGTGTAGAGCCTGATGCCTGAAGCACTTACCATGATCATCCCAGTCCATCCTCTAACACATGCTGGTGTAAGCTCCATTGCAGTCAAGGAAAGTGGGGCTTAAGGGGCTTACACAATCTGCCCAGGGTTCTGGTGGCTCTTTAGGTGGCTGCCCACTTTCCAGTTAACTGCTCCACTGGATGAGCGCTTGCACTAGAGGGTATTTCCTGCCAGGGAGCAGAGAGGCAGAGTTCTGTGCAGTGGCTTTCAGGTCTCTGCTCTCTAAGCTCATGCAGATGGGCTACGGGTGTGTCAGATCCTCCGGCAGCACAGACCCACACAGAGTGGGCAGATGAAATCAATCAGCATCGGAAAAGAAGGAAATGGTTTAGGCCTCCCTTGTGTCCCACATGTGGAAGGTATCCAGCCACAGAGGAAAGAGGTGTGAAAGTCTCCAGTGCCCCTGGGCAGGGGAAACAGCTTGAGCCCACATGGAGAGACAGACAGGCCTCCCTCCCCCTTGCCATGCTGATGGCTTGCTGCAGCTTGGGGCATGCAGGGATCCATCCTGGGTTGGGGTGGGAAGTATCTTCAGAGGAGGGTATCTTCTTCCCCAACTCCTCCTAACCATTGCCTTCTTGCTGTGAGGTGCCTCAGGCAGTCAGGGTCCTCAGAAGGCTTGGGGGAGAGCCTGCATTCAGTATGCACTTAGAAACCCACATGCCAGTTTTCCCTAACCGGTTCGCTCAACATCAAACCCCAGCACGAGTGGGCACAGTGGAAGGTCACCCCTGTAGCCAGGCTGCTACCCAGTATCAGAGGCCAAACTCCAGCTGCAGCTGCTACAAACTCCATCCTCCTCACTCATTAGGAGGCTTATGCTTTTCCCAACATTGCAACGCACAGAGACTTAGAGGGACCGAAGGACACAGGTGTTCAGCTGCTGGGTCTGTAGCACATGAAGAAGGCATGACTTGGGTAAGAGAGGCCTTGCCTCGGAAGGGACACTAGGCCTCGAGCCCTGTCCTCTCTCTGAAGCGTGTCATCTGTCCCAGGGAATGAACAATCTCTTCTCTCTCATATGAAGACTCCAAATGCTCATCTCCAACTGCTCTGGGGACCTTCATTCCAACACTCTGAGCATGGCCTCA
This sequence comes from Onychomys torridus, assembly GCF_903995425.1. Taxonomy (NCBI): domain Eukaryota; kingdom Metazoa; phylum Chordata; class Mammalia; order Rodentia; family Cricetidae; genus Onychomys; species Onychomys torridus. Next base: position 70,106,685 of record NC_050454.1, read on the forward strand.
CTGAGGGTCCCATTTGCATCCTCGTCTTAAACAATGGTTCTTCTGACTTCCTGCCTCACTGGTTCCTCCAGACACCAGGTCATGTGGTTCACTTTCTCTTTCTTTTCTTCATTCTTTTCCAAGAGACACCTTGACAGTACTTTTTCCCATTTGCTCCTTTCAAACCTAGGGATTGCCAGTTCACACGTGGTCCATCCTTCTTGATTAGTTTCCCAGAGTGAAAATGGTTAATCTCAGCAGATGCTCTGATTACAACAGCTTCGTGACTGGGCATCTGCCTCCTGCAAGAGGCCTCACAGTTATATGTGGTGAACACCAGGAAATCTCAGCCCGGATTTCTGCCATTGTGATGTTGTTCTTGGCTTGTGTCCTAGAACACTCAGCAAGGATCTAGAACCTGTGTTTACCCATCAGCCATAGGTGAGATGTGAAAGAGCAGGCTTCTGAGCCCAGGTGGCATTGTTAATGGACAACGTGATTCTGAGGAGGTCCCTGAACTCTGGGTTCACCTTGCTTCACCTAATGTTTCCCTTCAGAGTTTCTGTGTATTCATAGACAGCTAGCTTATCACCGAGATGTCACACTTTTGTTCAAAGACATCTTGCTTCCGTGTTTACAGCTTGTCAACCAGCTCTCTTCACAGTACCGAGAGCCCTTCATTACAGATCTTTTCCTTCATCATCAACTTTTTTTTGGCAGGTTCCGGAAGTTGAAAATCCAACAAAAACTCACTGACTGCAGAGGAATGTACCAGCTCATGCTGGGAAGGGTCATGCATAGCAAGGCGTCCTGTGACACGGGCACAAAGGCAGCTCAGTCAGGAGCATGTGCTGTGTGACTCACAGGAGACTTGAATTGAGCATTGTGTGTCACAGCTTCAACAGGTGTCCCCATCGTTCCAGCTGTGCCCCGTGTCCAATGGGCAATGCCACGCTGGGCCAAGAAACCTTCGGGGGATGGGTGCAGAAAAGTCTCCAGGCTCAACCTGTTGTGCCCCATCTCTGCACCCATGCTTCTGCACTCGGTGGCTAATAACAAGCCCAGGCCAAAGCCAAGAGGAACTGCAACTGAGAAATGGAAGCTGGGGAGGCTGAATGGGAGAAACACATAGTGCTTCTTTTACTATATTTTATTATTATTAAATATATTTTAATATTAAAATTAAATATAATTATTAAATAATTTTATTATTAAATTAACTGGCTAGTTCAAAGAGCTCAAGCAATCCCAGAGAGATCTGTCAAGCATCAGCCAGTGAGGGAGAACGTGGAAAGGACTACCGGAGTTAACTGTTCTGAAAGGCAGGTTGTGCGTGTCACAGTCGCCTGTCATGAGCTCTAAGAGCCAAGAGTTTTATGCTCATGACCCCACTCCTTTTTACCTGAGGCATATTTTATAGCCACTCTTGTATATAGGTGTATGAAGTAGGTATATAGATCAAACATTTAGTTGGGCATAGTGATGCGTGGCTAGAATTAATTCCAGTACCTGGGAGGTAGAAGCAGGAGAATCAGGTGTTCAAAGCCAGCCTCAGACACATAGTGAGTAGGAGACCAGCCTGGACTACATGAGATCCTGTGTCAGACAGACAGACAGCCACCCACCAAATTAAATGCTGCGTGATAACAAATAATAAAGAATGTATTTTATAGCACTTCTTTGGGGAAATAGGACTCTACTGTTTACAAAAGAAGAAAGCCCATTGGTACACCAAAGAGGTAAAGTGCGTATCTGTTTTTCCATAAAGAATTAAATCTTGGCCAGATGTGTGGTGTGACACAGATATAGAATATCTTCAACACTGACTGATATTTTGACTCAATGATTGTCAATGCCGAGAGTGGTAGCCCACATAAGTATGCACTCACTACAAAGTGGCAGAGTCTGGTAAGAGCCATTTCCGAAACTGTTGGAAAATTCATAGTAATCCTAAGCCAAACTATACTGATATTTTAATGTGACTCAAGCCCACAATCTTTAAAATCAAACTTCAACATCATCCACTCCCATGGTGTGCTAATTTGATTCTCAGGAATAATAGTAGAGGAACAATGAAGCCTTGGCTTTCCGTAACTGAACCATTATGCCTCTGTGTGTAGTGGGTAGCCATTCCAGCCTTGACCTGGAAGTTCCAACCCCCATTGAGGCTTCGGAAATGGTCACACATACAAGGTGGGGCTGAGAGAGGATGCTGAAGACCCAGGATGAAAAGGAGAGGCTTCTCTTGGTTCCAGGATCCTGGACGTTGGAGGTAGACCAAGCAGAGTTCTCCAGAGAACACCGCCAGACTGCACCATACCTTTGCCAGACCCTGCAACCTATCCCTTCATTTGTAAGTTACCCCACAAAACAAACCTCCCTTTTAACTACGTGGAGTGGCCTTAATAATTTCACCAATATCTGTACAAACAGAAAACCTGTGTATATTTCAGTAAAAACACTACAATTTCTAACATACAATAACATGGAACCTGAGCCAAGGTGTTTGGGCAGAATTTGTCAGTGTTGTATGGTCTGAAGGCCTCCACAGTGCAAAATGCCTGAGTTGGGTTCAGGACAAGGGTAGTCATGGAGACCTGGTTCAGGACAAGGGTTGTTGTGGAGTCCTGGTTCAGAACAAGTGTAGTTGTGGAGCCGTAGGATGTAACAGGAGGGACCTCTGCCTGCAGCACTTTGGACTTGCTACACTTTGGCTTTGTATCGATCCTTGGCTGCTGCATATTCAGAAGTTTTGCCCTGTTGTCAGATTTCTTGAAGTACCCCCAGACTGGGCTGTGACTCACAGGGTAGGAAGCTGGGATCTAAATAGTTAACTTGTCCCCATTCCAACTGCCCTATGTAAGTAAACCTGAAGTCACCTTCTCTCTGGAGAGCAGCACTCCATGAATGCTATAAAATAGAAGGAAGAAATGGCTGCCTTCAATTAGGTGGGGATGAACTGGGAAGGAACGTGAGAGACCTGTACTCACAGTCTTGTTCTGGCTTGACAGGTGTTGAGTTACACACACACACACACACACACACACACACACACACACACACACATCTTCCCCGAACTATCAGAGTCGTACATGTCAGAGGTATGCATTTCACTGTGGGCATTTCCCCACTAAACACATAAAACACTGAACTGTGAATGGAGTTATTTACCAATCAAATTCACTGATAGCTGCAATTTGCTTTAAAGTGCATAAAAATATAACAACAAGTAGTCAAAACTCTTGGGTGTAGGTTATAGGCAGTAGGTATTTTCTGTATGATCATTTTCATTTTGTGTATGTTTGAAAATCTTTGCTTATGATCAGGGTGCATTCTATGAAATTTCCAAATAATTAATAAAAATATTATGTAAGGGGAAACCATGAGGGAAAGAAGAAACTGGAATCAGAAATTCCCCGATGCTTCTCATAGGGCTGAGATGTTTGAACAGAAAATATCTCCATACTCTACAATTTATAAAGATACTGTGTGCAGGAATCAGAGTGCCTTGAATGCCTAGGACACGAATAATCCAAGTGAAATCAAGTAACCCACAAATGAATCCCCACACAGAAGTTGGTCCCTGGCGAAATCAACAGGTATTCATGTGTGAGGTCCCAGAAGAGTCACAGGACTGAAGTAGTTCATGAAACCTCTACCAAAGTGCTTTGGACTTAGGATTGGTGCAGTACCCACTGATGGCTGACCACCTCCTGCCCCACCTCCAAATTCACAGAGTACTGTTTGCCAGCTTTACTAAAGTATAGTTGAGAAATAAAAATTGTAGGCATATAAGGTGTTCGATGAGACATTTCGACACAGTATCATTGGGAAATGATTATTCTGACCGACCTCTGATGGATCACACTGTCAACTTGATGGCATCTAGAGTTACGCAGGAGAAAAGCAGCTGGATGTGTTTGCGTGGGGGCATCTAAAATGGTTTAATCAAGGTGGGAAGACCCACCTGAGAACACGTAATGCCATCCTAAGTGCTAGGGGCTTGGGCTGAAAAAGAAGGCAAGCTGAGCACCAGCACACATCCCTCTGCTTCCTGACTGTGGACACTGTGACCAGCTGCCTCATGTTCCTGCCACCACCATCTCCCTGCTGTCATAGACTGTTGTCACCTCACACCGAGAGCCAGAATAAGACCTGTTTTCCTGACATTGCTTTTAGTCAGGGACAGAACAAGAAGAGTAACTTAACACACAGGCAATTAACACATCCAGTGACGCAAATTTACCTCCACAGAAGCGTATGTGTTGAGAACACAAGGTCTATGGACTCTTAGTAAATCTTAGGCATATTATTAACTAGGCTTATTATGTCAAACATGATACATACTTAGAATACAAAGTTTATATGCTTTCACTAACATGTGAACTCTGTTTTTTTTTGGAATGGGTGCTGGTGTTAGGAGTCTATTAACATGAGATTTTTTTTAATAGAGGACATACCATTCACAGTACTTTTAAAGTAAGGGATTTAATGAAATTTTTTTTTGCCTAAAGAACACATGCATGAGTGAAGGAGTGATGTATTAGGGCTCCTTTGGAAAAGAGAAAAAGGAATTATTTGAAAGAGAAGATCTGATGGAGACAACAGAACACAGGAGAGGAGTTAAGATTGAGCTGGAGGAAGGTGTGTGGACAGCAACGACTTTGGAATCACACACTGCTCCTCTGGCAACTGTGCATGTGGCCTTTGCGCAAATGCTAGACCTCTCTGAGCCTCAGCTTCCCCTGTGTTCAGAACAAATGTATTGGAAGCACTGGCCTTTGGGTTGCTGTGAGAATTAAAGGCTTAAAATGTACAAATCTAAAACTCAGAGGAAGAGGAACGGAGGAGCAGTCTCCTGGGGTCACCCAATGGACTCTCTTACAGCTAGAGACACCACAGCTAACACTGGGAAAGAAAGGTCACCATGGTTGAGACCTAAGAAGGCAATGGAGGGGCTCCCTGTGTGGAGGACTCAGAATTGAGCCATGGGATCTAGACAGTTCTTGAAGGCAACCTTGCTGAGAAGAATTGTGAGGGGAATATACTTTAGAGCTAGGGGGTAGTGAACAAAAATGGGAACTGACTGCCATCCCCATGGAGCAGCTGGGACATCCGTGAGACCTGGAGACTTCGTGACAAAACGCTTTTTCCAGTGAAGTCATTATTTTGATGACATCAGCGCTGATGATTAAAGAAATATTTTGTATTTCCATCATTATTGTTTCTCATTTCTGTAATTCTGATTAGAGGACCAAATAGTAGAGATGGTGGGTGTATTTCTCTGCTAGGTCCTAGGAGGGCATTTAGGGGGGGAACACAGGGCCCCTGACTCTGGCCTCTGAAGAGGTGTTTGGGTGTCAGTCAGTCAGTCTGGTGCTCTGCCGTTGATTCTGTAGTAGCTCCTCACAAATGGGTCAAATTTGGACCTGTTCAAAACCTCATTCTATGCACAAAGGTGGAATCTTAGTGGTGTTGAGGATCGCTCCCAGGCCCCCCCCAATGAGGTAGGCAAGTACTCTACTATGGAGTTTTATTTATTTATTACTTTTTGAAGAATTCTTTCTTCATGTGGTGTGTGTGTGTGTGTGTGTGTGTGTGTGTGTGTGTGTGTGTGTAGTATACCACCAATGTGTAGGTGTCTGAAGAGACCAAAGATGTCAGATGACCCTCATCCCCATGTGGCCCCTGGGAACTGAACTCATGTCCACTCAAAGAGCAGAAAGGGCTCTTAACTATTAGCCAATTTCTCCAGCACCTTTTTTTGAAGGTGTTACTGAGTTTCCCCAGGCTATCCTTGAGCTCACTCTCTAGTCCAGGCTAGCCTTACGCATGTGTCCGCTGCCTCGATCTCCTTCCTGCACCACCGTCTGTGGCTCACTTATTAGGCAGTGAGGAGGGTAAAAGGTTCCCTTGGGAGGAGGGAAATAAGTATGATGACATGTACTTAACACACATGTGACGCACAACCAAATCAGCTTTTAAGAGCTGGCCAGGATTGCATGGAGAAAACACTTGTGCAGAATCTTGCTGAGAAAGAGGAGGCTGTGAGGTACAGGGTGGACCCTGGGGACCTGATCAATTAATGGGATGACAGCCACACACTAACGAAGACAAGTCAACAGCAGTTTTTCATGAATACTTTCCCAACCAAGGTCCAAGGCAGAAACATTAGAGATTGTGCTCATGGTGTCTTTGATAAAGCAACCAGAAAGAGATGTCACTTTATCTCCTTAGTTTATCAAAGCTTTTTGGATGCTTTACTTGAAGATGCTCAAAGCTCATTTCTTATACTGATATTCTTTCAAGTCAGGGACTATTATTTTTCCTAACAGGAGAGGGATATTCTCATCATGGGCCAGAGATGCTTATGAGAGTAGGAGAGATTTTGTTGGCTTCTAAATCTTGTAAAGAGACAGGAAAGAGGAGAGAGAAACAAAGAGAGAAGATAGGGAGAGAGAGAAAGAGGGAGAGGAAATAGAAAGAGCAGACAGACGGATGGAGAGAGAACTTTATACCAGCTCTGTGTTCTATCTGGGAGGCCTGACTCAAGTATTGGTGGAAATTTTGTCTTGCTTGTCAGCCTTTCAGCTCTGTGGAAAATTTCTGTATATTTTTATTGAAGTGTTAAAAGGAAACACTTGTCATGTAAGCCCAGAGGAAATTTCATACTTTTTTGATCCACAAAGAAGCAGACGTAAGTGTGTAAGAGCCTTCAAACGTGGACGGAGAAAGACTGGCCACTGTAATTCCATCTTGGAGCGCTGATCTTTCCTTAACTCACTTTACACATCCAAGTCACAAACTGCAAGGATTTTCTTGTCCTTTTAAAATGAGAATGTGTCTAAAAATAAGGGCAAGTGATAATCCTCACATTAGGAATGTAGGTTTATTAGAAATTTCTATAGAGAGGTTTTTCCTGTTAGGCCATCACATGAACTGGTGTGTAAGGAGGAGCCATAGCAACACACAACCTCCTAATCCCAAGTGGCTTGTATAACCAGCATCCTCTCCCCACTTAAACTATATGTTGCACATGTTTCTTCCATACTAATATCCGGAGCAGCCTCATACTGATGGTGTTAGCTAAGGGGTGTCAATGTGAGTCTGGCTCTATCCTACCTCTTCCTGGAGGCTAATTCCAAGGCAAGCATTCTAGAGCAGCAGTTCTCAACCTATGGGTCTCGACCCGTTTGGGGGTCAAATGACCCTTTTACAGAGGTGTGCAAAGACCATCTGCAGATCAGATATTTACATGACAGTTTATGACTAGCAAAATTACAGTTAAAAAGTAGCAATGAAAATAATGGTCGGGGGTCACCAAACATGAGGAACTGTATTAAGGGGTTGTAGCATTAGGAGGGTTGAGAACCACTGTTCTAGAGGGCTCTAGAAGGTCCTGGGCCGTACAATCATGCATAGAGCCATCAGTGGTGCCATGGATGATTAGCAGAAGGGTGTAAATGGTGTGGAATTTCCACATAGATTATCCTCCTCCTTGAGCCTCTTACTTGTGACAGTCATGGACCTCTAAGTCTGTGCTGTAGTGATTGGATAGCAATTGGACACACACCATGCGCAGTAATTACTCAAGAGATTATTCCATTCAAGAGAACACTGTTGTCTCCTTTGAGTGGTTCACAGGTACACACTTGTTTTCTCTTGCTGAGAGGTACAACAGTAGCGACCACAGTGGGCGAGCACGCCACAGTGCAAAGTGCTTCAGGGGTGCTAACTCCTGGATCCCATTTCACCTGGATGACATCACCACTATAATGCTCTTTAAAAAATGCAAAACAAATGAAAAAGCCAACATTTAGGAACATTAAATAATCCAATAAAGAGCATCACTAAGTGAGCGGTGGATTCTCTCCTCAACCCTGGTGTGGTGGTTTGGAGAATGCTGGAAACACTGGAGAGGTTATAGAACTAGATTGTGGAGCCTTGCTGGAGGAAATGTATCCCTGGGGGTGAACTTTGAGCATGGAAAGCTTCACCCCACTTCCAGTTCATTCTCTACTTCCTGCATTTGGTTGAAGATTTGATCTCCAAGTTTCCTGCTCACGCCACTGTGCCTGCCACTTGCTGCTGAGCTTCTCCTCCATGATGGGCTCTTATGCCTCTGGAACCGTGAGTCAAAATAAGCTCTCCTGTAAGTCACTGAGGGCCATAGCTTTTATCACAGCCACAAAGGTGACCAGTGCACCAGGTGATATTAGGGAGTTTACAGTTTTAACCATGACACGGTTCTATTTTAAATGACGTTTGTAATCCCCAAACTTCTAAATTACAAGAGTCAGAAGTTCCTTCTGGTTCATGGAAAATTAAATCACGCACTGTAAGACTTTCATGTGACTTAGTTATAGCTCAATTCAATAGCAAGCACACTTTCCTCAAATAGCTTCAATTGCATAGATGTGTAATCCTGATAGCACCATAAACTATGCTTATCTTTCTATCTACCTATCTTTCTATCTATCTATCTATCTATCTATCTATCTATCATCTATCTATGGCATACACAAGCAAGGTGTAGTAGTTTGAAGGTAATTGACCCCCATAAGCTCATAGGGAGTGGTACTATTAAAAGGTGTGGCCTTGTTGGAGGAAGTGTGTCATTGTGGGGGTGGGCTTTGATGTCTCCTATATGCTCAAGCTATGCTCAGTGTCTCAGACCACTTCCTGTTGCCTACAGGTCAAGATATAGGACTCTCAGCTCCTCCTCCAGTACCATGTGTGCCTACATGCCACCAAGTTGCACCATAATGATAATGGACGAAACCTCTGAAAATGTAAGCTACCCGTTATTAAATGTTTTTCCTTTATAAGAGTTGCTGTGCTCATGTGTCAGCAATAGAAACCCTAACTAAGATACAAGACATGGGCTGCTCTTCCTCCTTGGTCACATTTTGCCAACCCACTACAGTTCATCAATGTTTGATACATGTGTAACCTCTCCACAAAATTATATGATCAATCAGAATATTCCACTTGTATGTATTCTCAAGCTGTGAGAATTTACTAAAACTTGAGTGAATTTCTTTTCTTTTTAATTTTACTTATTGATTGTGCATGCACGTTTGTGCACACATGTGGGTCAGCAAGCACATGGGGGTCAGAGGTCAACTTGTGGAAGTTAGTTCTCTTCTCCCACCCTGTGGCTCCAGGGTCAAACTTAGGTTGTCAGACTTGGTGGCAAATGATTTAACCCACTGAGCTATCTTGTCAGCCTTTGAGTGGTTTTACTATAGCTCTGTGAACTTTCTTCCACAGTAACCTTGGCATGGAATCGGCCTCATGTGAAGATGTGAAAACCCTCCACAGGGACAAGACAGTGCTCTTCCTGGTTTTTCTGATGTTCCCAAGTATGATACTGACCACCGGATGATATTTTACAGACATGCTCTTGAATTCCATTTTAAATTAAGTAACTTTGGTGGAAATTGAAAGATGATTTCAAAGCCTATTCTTTCCCAGAAGACATAAAAATTTTAGCAAAACGTAATGGGTCCAAGATGATGTAGGAGAACAATAGAGACCCGGGAAGACAGCTGGAGGTTGGGGCATCATGTTGTTGGAAGCAGCATGGAGTAGAGTGAAGGCTGACCATAGCAAAGACAGCCAGACTGTCCACAGAACTCAGTCTAAGCTCTCTGTTCATATGGACATTTACTTCTTACAGCTGCTCCACCTTTGTGATATTGGATGAGGAAGCCAAGACTGAGAGAGCAGGTGGGCGCATGACTGGGACCCGGCTGCCTGGGTCCTGACCAACCCTTGACTCCAGGCTTCTACACTGTGCTCTTTCCAGAGAACAGTGAGCCCTGTGAAGAAAAGCACTGCTCTGTGATGAGTAGCCTTTCCTTCCTGAACCAACGGACTGTGTTGAATGGACTGATGAAAGTTATTTCACGCAGCTTGGAGATGACAGACTTAAGCTCTGCTTCCTTCAACAGCTAATGGGTCGCCAAAGCAGTGTATGTTATCCTTGAAACAGTTCAGGTTGGAAAGAGAAGTGTTAGTTTTTAACCTGATAAGCTGGGTTCGTGTGTTAAATGCTTTCTAATCACTCTGAGCCCTTTTCCTTCACAGGAATCATTTGCATGCAGATGCAGACAATTAATGCACCAAGCCCTGTGACCTCTTGGAAAACTCTAGCCTCCTATACTAGTCTGGTCTTGTTGTCTTCTTCTTCCTCTCCTCCTCCTCCATCTTCTCTCCTCCTCCCTCTCCCACACCTCCTCTTTTACCTCTTTTCTTTTTCCCTTCTCTCCTCCTCCTCTATATAATGAAAGAGTCAGGTTACATACCTCTGAAGTATTTTCCAGTAAGAGCAGTTTTGCTCTTAGGTGACTACAAAGGTATCTCTCATGGAGGAAGCCTTTACTTGCTAAAGAATGTCTTTGCTCACTAAGGAAAGTCTCTCATTAAACAAAGCTTTCAAAGATTATCTCAGCTGGGGCTGTTTGTAGCCTAATGCATTTGTTTATTATCTACAGGACAAAATGTCCTGAAAATGAGGTCCAATGACCAGTGATATAGTTTACTAATAACTGGGTAACCCCATTTCACAAGACCTGGACCTTTAGCAGGAACAATGAATAAGCTTGACTCCTTCTTCTTGGGCTGAGATAAGAATCTCAAGGTATCCGTCAGATGTTGTAATCTGCTTTGAACTTTGGCTCAAGCGATTTCCATGAACATCCTCTGTCTCCACTGGGATAGATACTGCAGAAGACAGAACACTACAAATCATTTTGTTTAAAGTTACAGAAGTGGTGTGTGTGTGTGTGTGTGTGTGTGTGTGTGTGTGTGTGTGTGTGGGGAGAGGGGGTAAAACTAGCCCAGAGTCTGCTGTTAATTAGAGCCAGCCAGTGACGTGCAGCCATTTGTCTGGGGAGCTTCTGCCTGCCTTGGTTCCTTGATGGCTGCACTTTCCTCCCTGTGTGTATGGTTTGAACTGAGTCCAACCTGGAATCGGTAAGTCTGAGTTAGCTATTGTTTAAACAGGAGAGGGAGGGCATGATTTTTTGGAGAGACAGGGAGATGGGTCTTATAGCATACTGAAAAAGTTACTGTTTGCAGGTCATTTTTCCTGTGTCCTGCAGGATGTTTTTGGATCATCTACTGATGTTCTTCACCACACAAATGTCAAAGCTGCGTTTTGTCAAAACTGAGGGAGTCCTACCCCGGGCAGAGGGGAAATGGCACAAGACACCTGGCCTAGCTCAGAGGATGCTGGAGACAATGGAAAACTCCCTGGAGTGGAATCCGTTTGGGTATTTGTTAATGAAAAAAAGGATCCCCCCAAACCAGGGCGCCCTGTGAAAATTTCTCACACTATGAAAAATGTGCTTCTTTTTTAGGTTGACAGGCATTTGGTGTGTAACAAAAGTTAACCAAAATATCTACCTCTGAATGTCAGAGCTTAAAGATGAAGAGATATCCCCACTTTCTAAAAGATAAATTGACATGACAGGTGTATACAAAAAACTTGGCTGTATGTTTATGCATACCCTAAACTTGGGGTATATTTTATTAACACAATATCCTTTCTAAACAGCCACCAAAATCATATTATATCCACATAAAATACAATACATTGGTCTAGACAAACATATTAAAACAGAGCACATTGATGATAAGTATACAGTTAGATCAGACAGATAGACGACAGACAGATGACAGGTAGATAGATGGTAGGATAGACAGATGATAGATAAATAGAAAAAGTATAGATGCATAGCAGATACATAAGATACATAGATAGTAGGATAAACACTAAATACATACATAGGTATATGATACAAGAATATGTGGTTATATATACAAGCATACAATACATAACAGAGAAATGATGGGTTATGTAAACCATTCATATACTAAAAGATACATAGCTATATAGACAGAATAGATATGTAATAGATCAACAGTAGATAAATAATAGAACAGACAGATGATATATGGACATAGATATGTCTAAATATATACAATATATAATATAGAGATGATAAGATAGGTAAGTAGATATATAGACATAAGATAGATTAGATACATGATACATAAATAAATATGCATAGATGGTAAGTAGATAACAGGCTAGACTGATGAGAAATGAGCACATAGTTTGACATATGATACATACATACATATATATATATATATATATAAAAGTAAATATACATACTAGAGAGATGATAGAAAAGTGGTAGACTAAACAGATATGTACATAGGTGGATATAGATAGGCAGATAGATGATAGATAAATTAGAGATAGATAGATTGATTGATTTAGTGTTTCACTGTATACTTCAGAGAAATTTTCATTTTAAAATTCGATTGGGATGGCTTCTTTTACTACCAGGCTTTGGTTTTGCTTGTCATGGCTCCTAGGTGTTCTGACACAGAACTGTAACTCCTTTTATTTAAAAAAAATTAATTAAAATATAATTACATCACTTTTCCCTCCAACTCATTGTCTCCGTGGAACCAGCGACCCTTGGACTGCAACTGTACCCCGGATTTTTTTAAGGACTTCTGGAATTGGAAAAACTGTTTATCCTGCCTATTCTCTAGGCTCTCAACTCCTGAGGCAAGCTGCTTTGAAGTCAGGTGTGAAAGCTGTTCCTGTTTATTCAGTCATTGGCTCCTGGCCCCTCTGTTTCCATCTGAGGCTGGCAAAGGTCGGATGACCTTCTGGCTCACAGGAAGATAACATGTGCTGCATTTTCAGCATCTCCTGGGGACTTGTGAGTTCTTTTGGTTTGGAAGATCCTAACCTGTTTGTGTAAGGTTCAGGGGGTCCAAAGAGAAGGTCGAAATCAGGAATCAGTGTCATAACAAGGACCCTCAGTAGAGAAGCCAGAAGGCACCATGTTATCAGTAGGTAAGGTTCAGTCCAAAGCTATGCTTTGAACAATGAGGAAGGCCATGAAGGCAGATTTCTGTGTGGAAGCCAGGATCCACGAGCTCCATGTTTGCTTCTTGAGCCTTGCCTAATGCTTAGAAACATAGACAAATCCTTAAGAAAACACTAAAGGAAATAATTTACTAATGAATTAATTTTTTCACATTCTCTGACTTTGGCGGGGTTTGGGCAGACAGCTGATGCTCATCTTCTTTGGTTGGTGGACTACAAACCTGAGAGCATCAGAAGATCTGCCAGCCTTCATTTCCTGGGAGGGGTCCATTCTTGGCAGTCTCTCTTCTAAGATCATAGAAATAGGTGGGCATAGAGCATGGAGACAGAATCGGATTCGAATCCCAGTCAGACATTCAACTGTTTTGTGAGTTGGCTAACTCAATCCTCAAGCCTTCAATTTTTTCATTAAAAAAAAAATCAAAACTTTACTGATTATCACTGAGGGACAGAAGCATACCATGGCACAAGAGTGGAAGTCAGAGCTCAGCTTTGTGGACTGGGTCAGTTCTCCTCTCTCACCTTTTTGTGGCTCCCATGGATCCCAGACCATCAGACTTGTAAGGCATGCATCTTGACTTATGGAATCATGTTGCCAGATAGCACAGTTTCTCTGCTCTTTAAAATGGAAAGAAGAAAAGCATCTACCTTGGGGTTCTCAACACTTCAGGGTAAGAATTTTTTAAAGGAGAAAAAAAAAACCCATTTGATTTGATACTAGCATTTTTTCTGAGCCCCGTGATTATTTTCATACTCTTTCTCAATGACAGCTCCCAGGAACCAAAGCTCTAGAGAAGCTGGCAGACACCCCTAACTGACTCCTTATGTTCAAAGGAACCAGATGCCAGCAAGAGCTAAACACCTGTCAGTCCCTCCCTTCCTAGGCCAACCTTGCTTTCTGGAGTGGGGAGATCCTGGGATAGACACCAGAAGTGCATGAAACTATGAAGTTGCCAAAAATGCTATTTCTATATAAAACATGAGCCATTTAAATGATTGTTAGATAAGAACTTTTCAGTGACGGCAGAATAAATATTTTCATGTTTCAGCTGCATCTGTGGTCTTATATTTACTTATTTGAATGGGTGTATTGTGGCTTTATGGTTTTAAATTGTGTTTCATAATAATTATACATTAATCTTAAGTAACAACCAGATTTTAATATTTGTAAGAGTGCTGTTATTGACAATAGACTAAATATCACTTCTAGCGCCTGAATTTCTCTCCTGGGAGAAAGTTACCTGTGCACAAAGCTACTGACCTCAAAACCCCTGGCAAGTTGGATTCATCAGGTAGAAGTTGATGAAAAACACACATTGTTATTAAAAATCTAGGTTTGAATTCTTATTTGAAATTAACTGGCAAACTAGTTTTAAAAGTCATATAACTCAGGGGCTGGGGAGACAGCTCAGTTGTTGAACACACATACAGGGGAAGGTACCTGGTTTAGATTCACAGAAGCCATATAAAAATAAGCCAGGCATAGTGGCATGAATTTGTAATGCCAGAGCTGGGGACACAGAGACAGAAAGATCCAAACGGCTCCCTGACTAGCCAGCCTAGCCATGAATTCCAGCCCAGTGAGAGACTCTGCCTCAAAACAAGGTAGAAAGCACCTGAGGTATGACATCCAAGGTTGACCTTTGACCTCCACATGCACCTATACCCATACACACACATAAGCATGCATGTACAGTACCTCCATAAACACACACACACACACACACACACACACACACACACACACACACCACACAGTGAGAGAGTGAATGTCATAATTAATCCTTTAAAGACAAACACGTTTCAGAGATGTGAGTGTGCCTATATCATGTTAGCTTAAATATAAATATTTGCTGATCATGGTTGGAACTTTCTGATGTGGTTACAACACTTGCCAAAGATAGTGAGAGTGACTGTAGGTGGTTAACTCGGCACCACAGAGTTGAGTATGGAGATTGCAGGTGTAGAAAGTGGCTTCCATTTGGCTGATTTGTTTTCTTTTCAAACATTACACAGGTCAATAATCCCAATCCAAAAAATAAGGATTCCAAAATACTCTCAAACCTGAACCTTTCTGAGCTCTGACATGATGCTACAAATGGAAGATTCTATCCCCAGCCTCAGGTGGCAAGCTGAATTAAAAATGCAGGCAGACTCAAATAATTACATACAATTACCTTCAGGCTAACTGTATGTGGTGTGTACGAGTTACAAATGGTTTCCATGTTCTGACTAGGGTCTCATCTCCAAGATAGCTCATTAAGTGTATGCAAATCTCATAAAAACAAAACACAAACAAGCAAAGGAAAGAAACTTCTGAAGCACTTGTTTAAATTAATTAATGTTTTGGTTTTTCAATACAAGGTCTTCTGTACCCCAGGCTGGCCGAACTCACTCTGTAGTCCTAAACTTCCAATCTTCCAGCCTCCCACCTCAGCTGCTGGCATTCTGAGTGCTCACCAGCATGCCTGGCTCTGGAACTCTCTTGAACGCAAGTATTTTGGAGAAAAAAGACTCAATGTATTCCAAGTTCTCTGCAGGCAAAAATGCCCATCATTCTCCCAATATGTAGATGCCAGAGAAGGATTGAGAATACTCTTCACTTCCCCAACCATCCTAAATCTCTCTGCTGTGCTTAGGTTGCTTTCTCTCCACATGATCCTGCATCACTTCTCTTCATCACAGTTGTCTTCCACCTCCCCACCCAATGACGAATCTGAACCCAGACATCATTTTCCTTCCACTCAGGTTCAAGTGATCCACTGTGCCTGTGACTTTGGGGTTCAGGTGCATGACAGCCACCCCAACTTCCTTCTTCCCTCTTTTTTTTCAAAAAATTTTCTTAATTCCCTCTCTCTCTCTCTCTCTCTCTCTCTCTCTCTCTCTCTCTCTCTGTGTGTGTGTGTCCCATGGTGCATGTGTCAGGGTTAGAGGGCAGCTTTTGGGAACTGGCTTTCTCCTTCTGCCCTGGGATATGGGGATGGAACTCAGGTCATCAGGGAGGTGTGAAGCACACTGACCCACTGAACCATCTCACCAGCTACTCCTCTCTGCTCCTTCTCTTCTACATCTTTTGTGGTCCCCTTTTACACTTGCTCCTACTTAGGTACTTCTTTGTAGGGCAAACATTGGAATTTTCCATCCATGAATTAGTAAGCAGAAATGGTCTACTTGAATAAAAACTTCAAGTCATTTGCTTTATTTTCCCTCCATGATCCACTCTTTTGACCCACCATGACCCTGGCTGACTCAGCTGGTTCAGAATCTGCCTTCTCCCATCTCCTTTTCTCCGATCAAGCACCACACACCTCTTTGCCTTCCAGCCTTCTGTACTCAACCAAACTCCAGCTCAGGGTCAATATTTCAAGGCATCTATCTGTGTCATGGCTGTGTTCTTCATATTGCCAGCAACCCTTTCACTTAGTGTTGGGCAGCTAATTGTCCAGTACTCTTCAATGTCTATTAGAAATCTCCACCATTCTTAAGAACTCAATCCCACAAGTGCCCCTGTTTTGACAGGAAAACTTGCTACTTTCACAAGGAAGTAGATGAGAACAGGCAACACATTGAAACAGACGTGGGAAAAGTTTTGAACATGCCCATCCTGACCTGTGACTCCTTTCAGCCCATGAGGCATCTTTTCTCTGATGAGGACCATAAGCCTTAGCTTTAACATTTTCTCTCTCCCTCCAGCCCTTTCCACTCATCATCGTGGCTCCATCCAGATGTTCCTCTGTTTTCCTAAGATCCTGCCTTTTGGACTATTGCATCCAGTTTTCCTAGCTCCAATATTCCCTCCCAGGTTGACCTTTCCACTCAGCACCCACTGGGTATGTCCCCCAGACCTTTCCACTCAGCACCCACTGGGTATGCCCCCCACACCTTTGCAGAACTAGTGATCTCTGGTGCCTTGCTTGCTTCACTCGTTCCTCGTTTTTTCCTTAGAACACAGAGCCTGATTCATCAACACACTGAAGCCCTGTGATTTTCTCAGGGAGGCACGGTAAGATTTTTATTGAAGATTATAAGGTCAAGTTCAGTCCCTAACTCTTGACTTGCTGACGATTGATCACTAAGAAGGGGGTCCAGGGGTGCCCCCCTAATGCCAGATGGAGGGCTTTGTGCAGTAAATTGAGGAGCATGAACTTTTCTTCAAAAATCTTGCAAAGGTCTTGAGAGTTTTCTTTTCTGAGCTGTTTTCTCCCTTCTCACCCGATTTCACAGCCCCCCTCCACTGTCAGCCTCTTTCTGTTTCAGAAACATTTTCTGTGCTCAGCAGTGAAACACTGTTGTCCCCAAAGTCTCTTCAGCTCTTGTCTTCTGGCTTTCCCTGGTCATTCCCCAGGATTTCATTCATTTGTGTGCTTTCAAGTGCTTTATGACTAGATGTAGATTTTCCCCCATGGACACTGAACACTGGCTCTGGGTAACATACAGCTGCTTATTTTGTACCAGATCAGTCACAGAGATCTCATACTTTATGTTCCTCACACTGTATTCATGATCTCTCCATGATTGTGTCTGCCTGTGTGTTCTCTATCAATTAACTAGTGGGAGAAGTAGAGCTCAGGGTTACACTTTGCCTGCCATCACCTTCATCTATAACTAGTCACCCTCCAAGCTCTGTGGCCTGGGTGTACGTTGATGTCTTGACTTCACCCACTCTCTACTCCAGCCGCCATGTGTAACTGTTCTCCAGCTTGCAGGAGAGCTCCACCATTTCATGCCTAGAATGCAAGAACCTCACCACTGCCCTGCCACCAGCAGCACCACGCCTCTGAAGGCCACTCCCGGGAGGCACCAGAATTATCTAGTCCCTACGAAACCCAAGCATGGCATGCTGCTTGGAGGATGCCATTGGCAGCTGCCATCTTGCCTGAAACAATGCTCAAGTTCCTTATAAGTTCCCCCGGGCCTCATCCTCCCTGGAAATTCTGACTCTTCCTGAGTCACATGCTTCAGCAGTGTGGAACTCTTAATGTCCCAGGAATGCTTTCTCCACCCTCTTCAACTCTTCATGAAAGGTTTTTGTGGGATCTCGGTGATTACTACGCCCCACATGGCATCTCTTATGACTCCACAGGCTTGACTAAACTCCCCCACCCTGAGAAATGGAACCCTATGGTGAGCTTTGGTAATTCATTTACTGTAGCAGGCACACATACTGTGACATGTGTGTACACGGGTGCATACACATATGTTCCTTATAATAAATGCTAGCCAGGCACTGCTGTTGCTGTCTGTGACACCGGCAGAGATGACCACAGGTAGGGACAGCATGAGACAGTACTTGCAGACTGTGCAAAAGTTCTCATCTCTGACTGACGGAAGTAATTCAGGGAAAAGCATCATGTCACCTTTCTCTCAAGTAGACTAGAATGTATTGGCAAGGAATTGGGCTTTTGAAAAAGCTCACTCTGTGTATCTCAGTGTATGTAGGCAGTGTGTATACCCACATACACAGACATGTGTGTGCACCCTCATTTCACTCATGAAATCATCAAGGGAACTACCTAGTGTTTGGTGTCACAGTAGCAATTAGAGGTGTAGGAAGAAACAGCACAGAGACCTCTTGTCTCTCATATCCCAGAGTGAGGAGGATTCTGGAACTGAAGGGGACGTAATCAGTGAATAAGAGGACTTTACACAGTGCTAAATCATTCCACAGAAAAGTTTACTGATCTCCAAATAAAGGACCAGAAAGTTCTAGATACTGAAAATTGACAGCAATAGATAAGGATCCCTGCCAGCACAGAGTTTGCAATTGAAATTCAAGTGAGAGCATGTGGCAGAGTGAAGGGGCTGCTTTCATAAGGATGACGAGGAAGGATTCTGTCAGGAGATGCTCAGGTCTCAACAATGACGTCAGACTGCAGTGCTCGCCTTGGGAGTCTGGAACATTTCAAAGTAGAGGAAGACAGTGAGATGATGAGACACGGGTACTAAAGGAGGTGACAGCAGTGAGGCCATTAGAGGAGATCCCACTGCACACATGGTCTCCTGGGAGTCCTTTCATCTCTAGACAGCAGGTGCAGGTCAGCACCCTGGCCAGGATGATGACGGCTTGTCTAGAGATGCTCATGTGCGGGCCTTTCTAGGAAGGCCTTCTTAGAAAAAGTAGCGTCTTTAATGTCATTTGCAAATTTGAAGGTTTATATTTTATCGTGTTTCCATTAGTCTAACTGAGAAGAATGGTTGGCTGTGTGTGTATAAAGAATGTGGGAACACAAGATGATGTGTGCTGAGCACTGGGTTTCCTCTTGGGAGCCTGGAATTCTCATACTCATCAGGGAGACAGTGTCTATGTGAGCAGCCGAAACAAACATCTTGTCTTCCTAGCTTCAACAGTTCATGTGTCCTAGAGCTCTGGTGGAGGAGGGAAGACATTCTGTATGGTTACACTGGGAAGGAGGGCTCATCCATGCTTGTGCCTGGCTCCCTTCCTGTCTTACCTCCTGAACTCTTCTGTTATGTTGGCTTTTCTTGGCATCTTTTCACTAGAATCTGTTGTAGCCATGAGTTTGGCTCCATCTTGGGTCTTGCCAATATTTCTAGTGAATTGATGACTCTAAGAGTTATCTGGGGACACTGGACACAAGGCAATACTTACCTCATGCCATCTATGTCATTTTTGAAGAAACATTAAAGTGAATTGAAATGAATCGTTGAATAACAATGGCGGTAAAACACAGGAGAGGGGGTAGGAAAGTCCAGATCACCAGACGAAGGGCCACAAGGCTGTGTGCGGTGAAGCCGTCTGTGGGCTTCATTCTGTTTAATTCTGTTCATGTGTTTTTAATCATGCATTATTTAGAAGATGTTTAAATACGTTGTTGGATATAAGGCCAAGATATTTTTCTCTTCAAGGTATTCTTTCTGTATTACAGCAAAACCAATTCACCAAACTGTCTTTAAGACGTCTCAAGACTGCATCATGCCATCATCCAATAAATGGTTGTCAGACATACACGGCTCATTGTCCTCAGGCACTGTGAAGGTCACTGGTGACTTAAAGATGACAGTTACCAACTGACCTCTCATCACTCAAAGAAAGAAAAATCTTCAAGTGGGATAATCAAAGGGCTCTGATCAGACTGACATTTCTGGAGCCTGGGCCACCCAGAGGCACATGTGCTAGCCACAGCTATGCTGACAGGTGAACAGAGAAAAGGGAGAGGCAAGTCAGCTCCTGGGGATTCCTGAAATAGCACTGAGTCATTCCTCACTGATACCCTGGCTCCAGCCACTGAGCAACTGGGAATGAATAAGCCAAGAAAGTGAACTAACCATCAGAGGATGGAAATACCCCCAGGGACATTTTTTGAGTCAGGATGAGGACGTGGAAACTTCAGCAGTTATAGTTTTGATGGAATGAGAGCGGAGAGGAAAGCATTTTCCAACAGCTCAAGCTTTGACCAAGAACTGCTGGACAGCATCATGCTTCTGGATTCTGTGATTGCTTTGGGAATTGGAGAAAGGAAGGATAGAGAGGAACAAAATCCTATTTGGATCACAATGGGATCTAGATTTATGGGATGAGAACACATGGTTCATAACCTGCATCTAATACACGAGTTACATTGATGTATAAAAGGCAAATTACAATAGAAAAACAAATTGACAGCAGAAATGGCTGTGGGAGGCTGATGGGAGGAAATACCGGCCTTAGATGAATTAAATGCCCAGAAATGACTTAAGGGCTTTAAACTGCAAATTAGAATACATGCTGTACATATTGTCTCAAGACCCCATGATGACTGGAGAGAACATCAGAGCAGTACTAATGTGGGCACGTCTTGTTTACAGAACCTTCCCATTAAACTTGGAACTCCCAAATTTAAACAGTAAAGATATGAATCTTTCTGAAATGCATAGCCAGAATTTTCATTGACTCCCACAAAACTTCCCCTTTTATGTAAAATAATCATAGAGAACACAATAAACTTTGAAACACAGCTTGATATGAATAACTATTTTAGATAAAAATATCACTTTTCAAAATACTAACTGGGATATACCTAGATAAGTCGGAACAGTGGACCGATGCAAGTTGCCTACACATTCAGTTAAAGATGCCTGTTTGGAAAAACAACTGTTAGTTTGCTTTCCGTTGAGTGTTAAATACCAGGACCCAAAGCAGCTTAGTGGAGGAGAGAGTTTCCTTCATTTTGTACACTATAGTCCACCACTGAGGGAGGGACCAAGGTGGGATCAAGGCAGGAGCTTGAAGCAGAAACCAAAGAGAAGAGCTGTCTTACCAGTTTGCTCAAGTTGCTTTCTTATACAACTCAGGCCTACCCACCTAGGGATGGTGTCACCCACAGTGGGCTGCCCCCCACACACATCAAACAAGATAATTCCCCATAGACATGCCCACAGGCCAGTCTGATGGAATCAATTCATGAGCTGAGGTCCCCTCTTCCCAGGTGACCCTAGTTTGTGTCAAATTGAGAACCAAAATTAACCACCACCATAACTGAGTCATTTCAAGAAACATCAATGGTCTTCATGTTTGGGCCAGTGCCTTTTCACGTTTTCCCCCTGCTTTCTTTTAACAACTTGTTTCGTTATGATATTACTCAGAAAGTGACTCCTAGAAAAGGCGTAGAGAGCAGCCTGGAGACACAGTGCAAAGAACAGGACTCTGGGGATGTCTGTCGAGGGGATTGTCGTAAGCAGATCCGTCAGGACAGGACTCATTAAGGCATTACCACTGGACAGAGATGTGAGCAAGACCTTGCCATTTGTGCAGCCATTTCTGACTCCCTCTGCCTGGAATTCATGTTCTCCCTGTCCTGGACTCTCACCCCTCTCCAAGCCCACCAACCGTCCTAGCCCTTGGGCTTTCCATGATTATTGCTCTGATGTCTGCTTTGTTTTCCTTCCACGGGCTTACATTTTCACCTGGAAAAACTGCCACACACGATCCCCTCAGATCATAGTTCTTCTGTTTCCCCCTCTGACAGCATGAACCCATACAGACATGGCCACCATAGTAGAAAACATATCTAAAGGATCCAGTTCTCACTATGGATGTGTCTGTGTATGTATGTGTGTACCTGCAGGTGCAGCGCATGTGCATGTGTGTGCACACACAGAAGCCAGAGGATCACCTCAGATATCTTTCCTCAGCTGTCTCATAGTTTCTTTTGCTGGAGACAGGGTCTCTCACTGGCCTGGGACTTGCTGAGTAAGCTAGGCTGGATGGCTGCCCAGTAAGTGCCAGAGGGTGCTCATGAGCCAGCCCAGGCTATCTGAAGAACTTCAATAATTCTTCCAGAACCTGTCTGTTTCTTAACAGGGCTGGGATTATAACGACATTTTATTGTGGGTTCTGGGGTTTGAACTTGGCTTCTCACTCTCTCATCACAGACACATGACTGACAGCCCTTCTCCCCAGCTCTTCTCCCCAGCTTTTCTTAATGACTTCATGAGTGTTTACTCCCGTTTCACAAGTGAGAGGACCCACCTGCCCAGTTGGTCCTTTTCCCTTTAATGGAACTGGACTCGACCCAAAAGCTCTCTCGTCAAGACGGCTTGTCCCATCCACCACACCCTCGGCTTTCCCTCAAGACTTGGAGCTACCTGAAGCACTTTCTTATCTTCAGCCTTGTCTGTTCTTGCGCTCAGCACAGCACTTAGCACAGAGAAAGCCCTCACCAAGGGTTCATCAAAGGAATGCATTTTAATAACATCCATTCCTTCTCCACCATGGTGTGCAAAGTCACTGTGGTCACCCCTTGAGTATCTCCACTCAGGCCCAAACATTCAACAGTAACAACAGCAAGGTTTTCACTGTGAGTACTGTGAGCCAAGCACCACTCTAAGGACAAATAGCATCTTCTCTAATCCTCACACAAAACACCCAGGGAACTAGGGACCATTCTTAGGTTCATTTTTAGAGATGGATAAATGAGAAATAGAGCTCCTCCACCCCAGCAGCAAGGCTTCTTCCCAAAGCCCACACATCTAGGATGAACAGAGATCGAAACTCAGGTGGCTGGCTTTTAGCTTACACCCATCACTGCATCCTACTGGTATCCTCAAGTTTGAAGATTCCCAGTCAGGAACAACACATAATGACCATGAAGAAGTACAGGATGCTTTCTCTTTCTTAAGCAATGCATTTTCAGCAGCATGAATTTTCTATCACCTTGATGGAGAGAAGTGATGTAGTCAACATGCAGGGAAACGTGGCTCCGGCATTCCTTAGGCACTGGAGGCCAAGAGCAGAGAGAAACAACGAAAAGGAAAATAGATGAGTCTGCACTGGAGGAAAAGCAGAAACAACAAACTTCTGGCCGATGCTTGCTGTAAAGCGGTATGCTGGGAAACTGCAATTAAGAAAGGCATGTTGTGGGCACAAGAGAGAGGAGGGAAGAAGGGAGGGAGGGAGAGAGGGGAGAGAGAGAGAGAGAGAGAGAGAGAGAGAGAGAGAGAGAGAGAGAGGAGAGAGAGAAGTCACACAAGCATTTGTCTTTTCCTCAAATGTTTAAAAGCCTGGAGCAAGACCAAACCAGATCATACCAGAAGTCTTAGGTCTGGAGAATTCTATTTCAATAAATAGCTACTTATGGGCTTGACTGAAGTGCGAATTTTTAAAGGAAAATATGAGCGGAAAGTTCCTCGTCTGCTTCCTACAATGCCTGATGCTTCCCATCCTCTTTCCTACAAATAAAATGAATAATTTTTCCAAGGAT
Organism: Onychomys torridus; assembly: GCF_903995425.1. NCBI lineage: Eukaryota > Metazoa > Chordata > Mammalia > Rodentia > Cricetidae > Onychomys > Onychomys torridus. Next base: position 70,130,283 of record NC_050454.1, read on the forward strand.
CCTGAGGGAGACCAAGTCCTTGGAGATTTCTTTGGTTCAGAATCTCACTGATGTTACAAACACTGTGTCTCTGCCCACAGGCCTCATGCCAATGTTTAACAGCTATTCTCAGGGATTTTTATTGGGGTTCACGAGGACCCACTGAGCACAGAGGCCATTCTGCCAAAGGTCAGCTCTTTGTCTTCCCATCTTATTTATGCGATGACTTCGGGCCTTTACCAGTGTTTGAAAGCGAACAAGGCACAGTGCTTCTTGTGAAAGCTGATGACTTCAGGTGGAGAGTGAGCAGCTGTGGCCTATGATCCTGGAAACCCAGTGAAACATCCTGTCTTCACATAAATGTTTATGGAGGCAGGAAGACGGAAGAAGAAAAACGCAGCAGAATGTCGCATGACTCACAGGCTGAGTGCCTTCTAAATAAAGCATCTCAGAGTTTCCCAGGAGATGCTCCATGTGAGCAGGCAGCCGAGCTCCATGGGGTGAGGAGACCAAGGTGCACCCAAAAGTCACTACAAGTAATTATTCTGTTCCTTTGGAGGTTTAAGAAAACACATGCCTCCAAGGAGAGTGCCAGATCCTGGATGCAGTGCTGAATCTCCGGCAGCTCCCAGCTCCCAGTTGGGGCGTTGTGTAGAGGAAAAGCTGAGGCCCAGGCCTATGCCTGTTGCTGACTCAGAGATCTTCCTGTCACAGAGCCTCTCCGACTGATGATCATTTAGTTTAATTTTAGATCTTGAGTGCTGGATCTGGGAATGTTTGCAAACTAGAAGCAGGCTCCATTGACATTGGCATGTGAATTTGGAGAGGAAGTTTGTCAGTCCTAAATTCCATTCACTGCCCAATCTCTTGTACTCTGTAACATTGTGAATTTGGAACAAATTGGAGGAAATCATCTTTGGACACTACTCTATCATCGAAGGCACTTTTCCTGACTCTCCATCTCATAGTACTCAAGATTTTCTGACTAGAATGGTCTAGAAAATTCTAGAAAGTTGCATACTAGAATTTAAATTTCTCTCCATTCGTTTCAATGGATCTTGAACTTGTTAGGAAATATGCTAGAAATAGTCTCTAGATTCCCATCACAGCTTGGTAATGATGGCCTCCTGTGATCTGATAACAAATTGGCAACATCACATCAGGTGAGTTAGTTAGAACAATCACTTCTGGTGCCTCATATTTAGAAGCACTTAAGCAATAAAACAGTTCAAAGGAATAATCACTGTCTAGGATGAGTTCAGCTGTATGTTCAAAGGGACATATTATCCCATGAGCTGACTTGTTCTGAGTTGCCAAATCAAACAAAACAAAAAAACAAAAAAGCAGGACACCTGGTCAACTGAAGTTTAAATGAACACAGATGCATTTTCAAGTGAATGCCTGCTCCGTGCTCTGGTTCGTGATTGGAGTTACCCTGGGAAAAATACTTCACATGGGCATGTTGTATTTTAAACAACAACACAGTGGGGGCTGTGAGCTTTCTGAGGTACTATGGATTAAAACCACATTCCGAGTGTTTCCCTCCAAGAATGGGGAGTAGAGAATGACGGATTTCAAAGGTATTTAATAGAGCAAGACGGAAGAGGCTTTCCTCAGCTACAGCCACATGCTGTGAGGTGACACCCCTAAAGCCAGAGGGGAGGAGTGGGAGAGCACTGTCCGTGGCCAACTCAGGAAGGCCGGGGTGACCTAACGCCATTTTGACTCTTCACTTTCTTTTGCTGCCGTCCATTGTCTCCTGCGGGGGCAAGAGAGGGAAGAGATGGGGCAGTGCGTCCAGTCGCGTTTAATGTACAGTTGTTTTGGCATTAGCTGAGTTCTAGACATGAAAACAGCCCCCTGCTCTTAATTCAGCCCATGTGCAGCAAAGCTGTACACTGGGAGATCTGGCTTTTACTAAGGGCCATTCACAAGCATGTTTGATCACAGGAAGTCAGGAGCAGTGGCTGCTTCTAAGAACACAATAAATCCTGACCGGCCTCTAGAGGGAAGGTCCAGATCTGTGTGTCAGTCATTCTGTAACCTCCGCTGTGCTCCCCGGCAAATGGGAGATGGAACAGGAGGAAGATTCCCAGGCCCACCCCCAGTGTGGGCAAGACGCCTATCCTGCGCTTAGAGCACTTCCTTCCTGTCCAGGGAGGCTAGTTGCTGAGCCTGTTTCTGGGCAAGTGGCCACGCTGGGATACGGCCTTAGATAGCCTGCAGCTGGACTGAGTGGGCGTCCCTCAGACTCAACACGGGCAGCTCCCACCATCCTGCCTGCACCGCAGAGGGAGCTTCTGAGAAGAGCCGTGAGCTATCGACGGCCCTGGTGCTCACTCCAGTCTATGTCCTAGGAAGTGAGGCTGTGACAGGTGACGTTCTAAGCATACATCTCAGGGTCTGTATGTGCACACACGCACACACACACACACAGACACAGACACACACACAGACACACACTGACAAAAGCACACAGACACATACACAGACACACACGCACTGACACACACACACACACACACCAACTCACACACACTGACTGACACACATAGACATGTACACACTGACATACACAACAGACACACACACTGACATTCACATACACTGATGTACACACACTAACACACACAGACACACACATAGACACATATACACTGACATACACACACATAGACACACACACTGACACACATATATCATACACAGAGACACACATACACTAACTCACACACTGACACACACACTGACACATGCATAGACACACACATACACAACAGACAAACACACTGAAGCACACAGACATATACACATACAGTGACACACTCAGACACACACACATAGACACACACTGACACACACAGACACAGACATACACACTGACAGATACAGATACACACACACTGATGCACACACTAACACACATGCAGACACAGACACATGAGAGACATGAAGAACGCAGGTCTCCTGATGGTGAGCACTGGACAGGGCATTGTGCACCCATATGCATTCTCCCGCCTCTTTACCTCAGCTGGGGGATCAAACTGAAGCTTGCCAGCACTTCATGGGCTGCAGACATGCTTACACAGACGACATCTCTGACTTGAGACCTCAGGGGACTATGTCAGCACTTCTGGGCAGAGCCTGCAGTGGATTCTTTCTTTTTCCTTCCCACAGATTGTTTTCATGTGTGCTTTGGGTTGAATTCTGAGGCTAAGGGATGGGGGCTCCATGGGGGAAACTGAGGCATCTCAGTTTCTTACCCAGACTGTCCTGCCTGCTCTGCTAGGGAAGAAGACACAGCACAAGGGCTGTGGAAACTGAAGGAAGCAGAGAAGAAAGATACCCAGACTTCCGGTTCCTGTTGCTCCAGTTTCAATCTCCACACCACAGTGGCACGCTCTCCCTCTTGATCCCCTTTCCTTCTCTCCCCCCACCTCACCCTGGCCTTGTGGGAATTCATACACACACCTGGCTTTCTCTATTTACTCTGGGAACAGAAGTGGAGCCCAAGTGAGGGAGGGCCTGCATGCTGGGGAGAGCCCGTGTTCCCTGCCTATCAGAAGCAAGGAGAGAGGGGTGGGGGGAGCTGTGCCACCTCAGACAGGTGACAGGTGAGCAGAAATGCTGGTGCGTTTGTATGTTATTGTAATCCTCAGCTCAGGGCCCTCGGCAATTCCAGACGGGTGGGGAGGAAGGGAGGTGGGGGAGGGGGAAAGCAGGCATTTGTGGACAGAGGTCTGTCCAGAGGCTGAGGAGGCAGAAAGAGCCACGTTCACACCCTTCCCTTCCCCTCCCCCCAGCTCTCTCTACCCATCTCTTCCCACATCGATTCATGAAGTACCAGTTAGGGGCAGTCTCAGGATTGGGTTCCTACAATGTGTGAGCAAAGAGGGACAAGATGGCCTCCTTGGCCATCTATGTAACTTGTTGTCTCATTGCTATGATGAGACACTTACCAAGAAGCAACTGGGCAGGGAGGGGCTTATTCGGGCTCATAGATCAGGGCATACAGTCCATCATAACTGGAAGGCTGGCGGCTGAGGGAGCTTGGTCAACGGGTACACAGGCATATGGTGCTAAGGAGGAAGCCGGAGGGACTCCTGGGGGAAGCTGGGGCGGGGCTATCCCCCAGACACCCCCCTTCCTCCAGCTTGGCCCCAACTCATAAAGATTCTACCACCTTTAAGTACATCAACTGGAGAAAGCTTTCAAAGACATGAGCTTATGGAGGGCATTTAAAATTCAAACTGTAATGTAGTCTTTGACAAGGGACAAAGGCCATTCCTAGGGACACCTGTTATTGCAGCAGGGAAGTGTTGTTGCCCACATCATGGTGTACTTCCCGTCTCTTCCCCCCTGTGAGTGGGACAGCTTTGTTCCATGGTGTGGTTCTGAATGAGGAGGAGTAAAGAAAATGTCCCCAGGAGAACAGCACTTTCTAGAGCCCAGGTTCAGAGTCTAATCTGGAACCTCATTGTCTGCAGAAGGGAAATGTGGAATGCCCCATTCTCTCAGCCCTTCTCTGGGCATTCTGACACTGGTCCCTGAGCACACAGGCAGGTTTTCTGTTTTCCAGGTCTCTTGGTGAGATGCCAACAGGAGAGCTGTGCCTAACTTCTGTGAATTTTGTTCCCAGCACCCAGTACTATATCTCACTGGGCCTGGTGGGTGTCTGGAAAATGTGTCACAGGAGACCTTTGAAGAGACTAGAGTCCTAGAGCTGGTTCTTGCTCAAACCACAGAATCTGAAGCACACATTCCCTTTGGTAGACTCAGTTCATCCCCCACATTCCCTCTCCTGTGTAGAAGCTCCTGTGAGGGAAAGGCCTTCATCTCAGGCATCTCCAGTCAGAAAGTCTCCCACTGTTGTATTCTAGCAGTCCCTCTTCCCCTGACTCCTTTATTCCAAATTCATTGATTGGCATGTCAACATGTAAGAATACTTCTCACATATCTGAGAAAGCATGATGTGCCTTTGCAACATTGGGGCTGGCACAGGCTACCTTTACCTTCAGCACGGCCATTTCACTTGGAGAGCTTGAATGTTCTGGAATCTCCTGGGTCCTCAACAGGCTATTGAGCACTGACACAAAACTCAGTCATAAATTTGCTCCAACCCTACAAGGTGCTCACTAGAAACTGTTGCATCTCCTAAGCATTAGTAATCTACTAATTCAAATAGTAGTTGGTAAATTTAGCAACAACAACATCAAAAATCTGCCTTTCAAATTGTTTCATTTAGGGGATTCCCACTTATTCCCTTTTGTCTCAGGTAATCTCGAAATAAATTGCTGATGGCCAGTGAATTTTGGTCTAAGTGAGGAACATTTTGAAGTAGTTTTGATAACTTTTATAGCACAACTCATTCTGCATAGGGGTGGGTGTTCCCATGAAGCAAACTTGAAAAACTCCAGTCCTGTTGTTTCTCCAACAGATGAACCCACAACATAAAGCAAGTCCACATCAAGTTGAAAGTGTTGTTTCTGGAACTCTCTTGATCCTCGGCTGTCTTGGAGGCTCCCAGGGGACAGATTACTTCATGCCACAGCAAAAATTCTCCTGACTCTGTAAACAGCTTACAGTTCCAGGAAACATGGAAACTGTAGAACAAAAATGAGGTTGTGTTGTGCTTGGGAAGGCTGTGGTCTGGAACTCTCACTCTTGAGAGTCCACCTCTACTTACGGGTCTATGAATCCTTCCTTCCCTTCCCCAAAGATCATCCACTTCTACTTATGAGTCTATGGATCCATCCCTTTCTCATGTTTGGTGAGTCTCTTTTTTCTTTCTGTGGTCTCAGTGCGGCCGGCCGCCCCACACTGCCCACTGCCGCTTCCTGACTGAGGATGCAGTGTGGCCAGCTGCCCCACACTGCTGCTTCCACTCTTCCCTGGCTGTGATGGACCACGAGCCAACACACCATCCCTTCTATTAGGTGTTTGGTCGTGTCAGCGAGAAAATTAGCAAACACAGCAAAGATTTACCAAACACAGGGTTCCATCAGAGTCAACTCGGAACCTTTGATTTCATTATTGACTTCATGTTGGAAGGCTGACCTACTCACAAAGAGATAGCTATGCAGAAGTAAAGAGTATATCCCAGAATCTTAAAACTTCACCTAAAAAACTATCCAAACAAAAAGGACAGGAACATTTGACAGGGCTGTGGACCTACCTTAGAATGAGGAAAAGCAATAGAAAAGGAACTGCCGTGTGGTCTATCCGTTCCCTTGGTAACCAGGGCATCCCCTTGTATAAACATTAACCCATTACCTCAACAGCTCCCCTTCTGTGACTGGGATGTTTGTGCCTTGTCTGCTCTTCTGTTTAGTGGAAGCTTGGATATTTTGGAGATATTCTTGGTCCAGACAAAACTGCTCTGGGTTTCACAGCCAACCCAGATGTGGGTGAGAACATGGGGCCTTTCCTCTCCAGAGGCCAAGGTTTGCTGGTAAATGACCACTGCTGTCAAAAATAGTAACAATGGTCTCAATAATTCACACTGAAAAGCACAGGGACAAATAGCCAAACGAATGGAAACACGTGAATTATGAACCAAAGGCTGTGGAGCTCCCAGCTGGAGCAGGCCCTCTGGATAAGTGAGACAATTGACTAGCTTGAACTGCTTGGGAGGCATCCAGGCAGTGGGACCAGGACCTGTCCTTAGTGCATGAGCTGGCTATTTGGAACCTTGGGCTTACACAGGGACACTTTGCTCAGCCTGGAAGGAGGTGACAGGACCTGCCTGTACTGAATCCACCAGGTTGAAATGAGTCCCCAGGGGAGTCTTGGTCCTGGAGGACATGGGAATGGAGGGGAGGGGCTGAGGGGAAGGTGGGGATGAGGGCAGGAGGGGGGAGGACAGGGGAACCTATGGCTGATATGTAAAATTAAAACACAAATATAATAAAGAAAAAATAGTAACAAAGGGCTTGCGCCTGGCGACAAAAGCTGCCCAGTGCTGGCTGACCTTCCTAGAGATGGAAGGCTGTGCTGCACATGCGTGCAGGGAGGGCTGCGCGCTCCGGATATTAGATTAAGAGCCAGGTTTGATGTACCTTACAGTGCAGTGAAGAATACCAGTGTGCATTGTTCCAGGCACCCTACCGACCTTGAGAGTTACTCAGGTGTGACACCCTCCCCCCGCCCCCATCTACCAAGCACCAGCAAGGGGCTTATGTCGGTGACAGTGTCATTACTGTGACAATACACATGGCAAAAGCAACTTAAAGGAAGAAGGGCTGATCTTGGCTCACAGCTTGAGGCTGCCATCCGTGAAGAGCAGGAAGCGGTACAGAGACACAGAAACACTCAGCCAGCTGCTCAGAACTCCTCAGCCCTTGAGACCCACGCTCCCTCGCACTGTGAGCCCCGTAGTCCCCCTAATCCTTGCTCCCCTGTCAGCTAAAGTGGCCCCCCACTACCTGGGTCTCCCCGCCTATGCTGTCTAGAGGACACCTGTGGAGTGCTCCCTTGCTCGGGGATGGGCTTCTCCATAGAGCACCGGAGACTGGAGCATGCTTTTTTTCATCTTGCCATTCCTCGGCCCTGGTAACTTTCTTATTCTTCAGCTGAAAAGCCAAAGTTGTTGAGATTATAGGGCCATGTAAGAGGTTTGCCATGGTTGGTACCCTGATAGAGAAGTGAAAGAAAAAGTGAGTAGAATAGAAAAATAAGTGAGAAACGACCCAGGAGGGCGCGCAATACAGTCTGCCGTCCTGAAAAGGAGTCTGTCTTTCAGAATACCAGGAGTCTTGATCTACAGTTGGGCCTGGGATCATGTTGTTCAAAACTACTAAATTTCCCAACATACTTTGCAGTTAGGCAGGAGCAGGTTTTGGATAAGTTCTGATTAGTGAAATTCAGAATCAAAAAACTGCAAAAAAAAAAAAAATTCTTTGAAAAATTCAGACTATAATGCGTCCCTGGCCTACAAACGCTGTCACCTACTACTCATGGTTTATGAAGAACATTCTAGCATTCACCTGTGTGACAGCTAGAAGTAACTGTGCCCTGTCCTCTTTTTAAACACCTGGAGTAACAGTGCGATGGCTGGAACTTTGGTCATCGTGTTGGGTTTTGAAGAAGTGGGCTGTATTTCAGTACTAAGAAAATACTGAGGACTGCTTATTCTCTGTGCTTTTCACTCACTTAGGCAATTATTATTATTTTAATGCTCTGTTACTTACAGGTAAGTTTCAAGGAAGGCTCTAGAGATCAAGAATTTCACTGTGAAAACATGGCAGAGGGGAGGGTCTAAGAGAGCCTCAAACCACTTTCCTAAGAGAATTTAACGAAGAAGGAAACTCGGCGTTCAGAATCTCAAGCATGTACTTCACTGGTGTCAGTTAACGGTTCTTTAGCTGTGTCACTGAGAACTATGGTTCAGATGTGGCTTGAACCCAAGTGTCTGTGTGAAGCATGCAGATGCCAGCCACAGTGGAACTGTGCCAGGCAGAGCCTACCGTGTTTCTGGGCCGTTTGGAAGTAGTTCCAATGAGATTCTGAGTAAGTTCCCATGAGGCTGAATTGTTCTAAAAGAGCCTTCACCCTGGGTTCCTGTCTGCACCTGCCACTTACATTCATGCTATTGTGTCATCATACATCACGAAGTAACACAGCCAGGGTCACTACTCTGCCATCTTCCTCCCATACCTCCAAAACCATGAGATAAAACAACCTCTTAAGTACTTAGCCTTGAGTGTTTCATTACAGTAACATTAGACACACTGATCCATCGAACATGTTATAAATACCCTAGAAGACCATAGCTACCCCTCCAATTGATTTCTATATTCACACCACACTGTAAGGCCCATTGGTGAGTGAGATGTAGAGTCAGGGCAGCCGCCACGCTATATATGTGTGCAGACAAGCAGTACAGCTGGTACAAGAGCTACTACCATGTTGGCACGCGGCAGGGAGCCCCGCCTCCTGTCACTACAGGAACAAGAAACTTGAGAGCCCTAGTGCCTGGACTTACTTCAGGCATTCAGGCCACAGGAGTCCTGGAGTCTGAAATGATATTTTGATGTTCAGCTGTCGTGTTTCTGCATCTGCGAGCTTCTCTGCTCCGGTCTGGTTCGGTGCGGCATGCCAGTACACGATCATTCACTTCAGTCCTTACAAGAGCCAGAGGCTAATATTAGACAATAGTTCTTAATAGAGCTGAATCTTCCTTTCCTTGGCCTCTTAAGTCCAGAGGATCCCAGACCCTCAGAAACCATGCGGAGCCACCTCAGCAGCCCGAGCGTGGACTTTCAAGACCCATGGAGTCCCACCTGGTCTGACCCCCCCCACCCCCACCCCGGAGAACAGGGGTATTCCAGGTGGCAGCCGCAGTGCCGAGTCCTCGCAGCTGCATTCATTTCTGTGTCTTCTTCCCTGCTGGTTTGGAAACTAACAACCAGGCTTCACTGAGTCAGCCATTTGTGCACATGGAGGCCATGGTGAAGCTCTCCTCTGTGTTGGACAAGTGTAAGATTTAACAGCTGTTAAGGACCTGCATTGTCCAGTGGATCCTGACCACAGGCTTGGGCGGCTCCTGAAGATGTCCTATGTACAGGCATCTATGGGCCAGTTGCTGTGGGGCTTATTTCCTTAACAACAGGCACAGCTGTCTCAGGGTGCCCCTGTGGAGAGTCCCAGCCCCTGACTTAGCAAACATCTTGGTTATCTGACCTTGAACCATTTCTCAACCTTGCATATGTATGTGATGACAGATAGCTGGAGCATTCTTCAAGGCCAGATTACCAGTAAGGCCAGACTGGCCAGTAGTTGGGCACCATTGCCTCTGCTTGGTGAATCATTTAAAATACTTAAACATTCCTAAACTTTAAACTGATGACTTGTATCTAGCAAATACATACCCTTAAATGACATTCTTTTTCAAGTCCTGTGTAACAGAAATATCTGTTAAGTTTCCTGCCAGGTGCGGCTTTATCACTTAGCCCAAATTTTATACATATAAATAACTCCCCCTCTGAAATGGGGGCATACATACGCAGAAATCTATTCATGCTTTCTTTTTGAGAAATGATGAGCTAAATTATGAGAATTTAAGCAATACAGACACCTCTGGAAAGATGTGGCAGATGTTAGCTTTTGAAATAAAAATAACTTCTCAATCCATAGAATCTCTGAGGTAGTATGCTGACTTTCAGATATTCCCAGAGACATAGTTGCTTAATGTGACATCATCTTGGGCCACAAGTTTTGGGTTGAGAAGATGGCAGCCTTTCTTCTGCTTTCTGGATGCAGGGGCTCTTATGTCAGGATCCCGCAGGAGGATGTGATGAGTGTGCAGAAGACTGGGCCCTTGAAGGTCTGATGCCAATACAAGGTGGCAGCTTCTGGCAGCTCAGCATAGTGTTCTACTGGCTTAAACTGGTTCTCTGAGCATGTTACTCACAGTCTGGGAAAAGCCTAGCCTTGAGCTTCGGCACTGTCTGAATCTGTCCTCATACTGATAAGCACACCATATTTTAATCAGTCTTTCTTGAAAATGTTCACCGTGGCATCCCCAGGATTCCGCAGAGAGTAGAGAACCACAGGATGCCTGAAGCCTGGGTTTGGGTCGTGGGGAGAAGAGTCCCAGAGTTGGAAACCCTGTGAGGTTGACAGAATTTCAGCCAGGTGGATGTTGTTAAGAGGCCACAGCTCCTGGCAGGCAGAAGATGTGGCCTTTGTGTGGTGTTCTGGTACCAGGGTCTGTCTGTCTGCAATCCTTCTATCAGAGATGGTAATGTACAACAATGGGTGCTTCTTGCTTCCTTGGGAAAACATCTGATCCCATTATAATGAATCTGAGTTATTAACAGCTATGGGCCACATAATCAAAACTACAGTACGTGTTTAACGTTTTTAAATTTTTAAAACTTTATTTATTATTTGTTTATTTATCTGTGTGTGCCTGCTGACACATGCACTTAGGGTAGTGCTGTAGAGCTACCCTGGATGAGTATATTGGTTCTCTCCTTCCCTGACATGGGTCCTTAAGCGGGTCTAACTCAGGTCCTTAAGCTGGAGGCGAGGAAGGGTCTTTGTCACCTGAGCCATCTCACCGATCCAGGTCCACACTGAACATTGTTTTATTTGGCCATAATTTTTGATGGTCGGAGCCATCACTTGTAAACTATCTTGACTCTTCTACCCTGAAAGAACTTTCATTGCCCCATGGTTCATCTGACCTACATTTAACTTCCTTCCCTTGTACTCGGGAATCATTTACTGCTGAGGCTGGAGAGATGGCCCAGTTAAGAGCAGTGGCTGCTCTTCCAGAGGACCCTGCTTTGATTCCTAGTACCCACATGGTGGCTCTCAATCAGCAGTAACTCCAGTCCCAAGGGATCCAATACCCTCTTCTGGCCTCTACTGGTTCTGCACACATGTAGTATAGACACACATAACATATTTTTAAAATATCATTTTACTGAAACTACCTTTGGAGAATGCTTTTGGTATTGAGAGATATTCAGTCCATTTTCTCTGGACGCTACAGTTGTAGCCAAATTTTATCAAAGGAGGCTAAGTCAAACTGCATTCATTTTTAAACAAAATTCTTTAATGAGCCGCAACAGCCAAAGGAAGAGCTCCTTGTGGCATTGTGTGCATTTAAAGAGACCAGCCTCAGACACGGTGGCACAATGGCAAAACCTCAGAGTGCTGAGGCCAGCTCCCGCCCTTCTAGCCTACTCTCCAGCGCCAATGAGGCTGGAAGCAAGCAAGTTAATGTTTCAAGAGATTTCTCTCAAGGCAGAGAACCTGCCTCTGCTTCTTCACACACAAGGAACTGTGTGGTGCAAACTGATAAGAAACTGTGTTCACAAAGAACTGGCCCCACTTAAAAAAAAGACAGGTCTAGGCTTTGATTGTAGGAGAGAGAAGAGACTCATTCTTTACTTTTTGGTCTCTCTTTAGAGAAGCAAGTGAGGGCCCTCTGTGAGTTGCTGTTTTCAAAGTTATACTCTTTCTAAAGATGATCTAGCCAGGGAAGGAAATAGACTTTCTCAAAGTCCCCAATGAAAGTTAACCTTCAGAAAGATGCTAATGACTCCACCACCTAAAAAGAAACAAAATTTTGTCCTTTTTAAGTGAATGCATAAGAATGGACTATCTAGGCACACATGGAGTCTCCCTCTTAAAGGAAAATAACCCATCACCAAACCTTATAGATTTGCAAGATTACAACAACCACTCACATGACAATAAACCCACATATTGGGTGTCCCCAACAAGCAGTGTCTTTGGGAACAGATGTAGTGGGGTGGGATATGTCCCTACCCTTAGACCTGAGAGAATTCGAGCAGATGCATTCAGATCAGCTGACATTGTGACTCAGACTCTTTCACATACCAGAGAGGGATAAAAGAGGTGCTAAAATAAACAACCAGGCCCACGGGGGCTGGTGCATGCTGACTTGGCGGGAAAGCGATGTGGTTGAAATGGCATGAGTGGATTGGAATGCCCAGACCCTAATCTTCAAAACAGGTGCCTCCACAGGGCATCAACACAATATGATTTAGCATGGCAGTGACAGCTGTGAGCGTATCTTGATTCTGTAATGATGAATAATGGTGATTATTCACTCAGAGGCATCTTAGGATACATGCAGAGTCATCGTGATCATTTATTAGTTTATACATTGTGCTGGGACAGGAGGGTGCTACAAAGATATGGTGCACATAGCCTCTGCTCTCAGATTACTTAAAGGGTTTATTTACAGTTTTCAAAGAGAATAGATAAGATAGACTTGCACACAAACAAAGCTGAAGGTATATGACAGATAGATAAGTCAATAGATGATACATACAAAAATGAAACATAATTAATAAGTAGATAGATGATAGATAGTGAGTGAGAATATAGATAGATGAAAGAGGATAGGTAGTTAGATAAAAGAAAAATGATATAGATAGATAGATAGATAGATGATAGATAGATAGATAGATAGATAGATAGATAGATAGATAGATGAAAGGCATATAGAGGAGAAAATTAGGTAAAAGATAGATGAAAGATAGATAGGTAGACCCTGGTAATAAACCTCCCAAATATTGTCTAGATCTTTAGAATGTCTCCAGGTTGTCTGTCCCAGAGTGAGGAGACAGGACTCTGTCTTCTGCTGTTCAGGAGACACTGAAAAACTTTCTGAGTTTTAGATAAAAGTGTTCTCATGGGAAATAAAGAGTCACGAATAAAGATGTGATCCACTAAGGGAAAGTGGGTGTGGATGGCATCATCATCTCCATGTAAGTAGATCAGTTCTTCACTTGGGAGGTCCAATTTCAGAGGGAAAAAAATGTACCTGCTTCAGAGCATTTGGTGAGCAGGACACTGATGGCCAAGCCATGGCAGGCACCCCATAAATACGAGTTGTTTTCCTGTTTCCCTTCTATTTTCCCAACTCAGTACACACAAAGCATGTTACTTCCATGGACAATCTGATGGATCAGTTGGAAAGGCCTAGCATCATGGTTCCCAGGATATTCCGAAACTTTCTCTTTTCAAAGCAAGCAAATGCTCTCTATAAAATACTGAATGCTTTTAGGGTCATGGCTTAGGGAAGAGCCCAGGTCACAAAGAATATCAGTAAACACAAGCTAAGCACCAATACAGTCCAGAGAAGTGGCTGCCAGAGCCATCAGCAGCTGGAGGTTGTCAAGCTGCTTCAGGGACCAAAGCTTTGAGTTTGATTTAATGGTCAACTGATGGGTAGGTGACCTCACATCACACAGGAATCTTCAAAGACCAGCAACATCAGTGAATGGATGAACCAAAATATATTCAATCACAAGTGTGCGTGTCTAGAGAACTTATCCTGTATCAATTCTGATTCTGGGAAGAGGAGAAAGAAGCATTCTTTGAGAATTCGGAGAATTTACTTTCATCCTTCACACAGGTTTGAGCTCCAGTTCCTAGCACGAATGTGGGCTGCACAGCATCAAGCTAAGAATTTGACATTCTGAGGCCAGATTGGCAGTGGCCCCAGGTTGGCAGGAGTAGATGCAGATCTTCTCAAGGCTAAAGCACCTTCAAAGGGATTGCTTTCAAGAGAGGCACACGCTTCAAAGAAAGGGCCTCAGGCTTCAAAGAAAGTTCCAAAATGTGTAAGTGTAAAGAGAATGGAAAAGGAATCACAGAACAGATAAGTAAACAAGGCATTGTGAGCAAAAGTCTGCAGAAACCACACCCAACAGATGCAACCAAAAGACACTTGACAAAAATGTAATATAAATATACTGAATAGGTTTCCATAAAAGGTTGACTTGAAAACATAAGAAAAGTAAAAGAAGGTATATAAACGGATAAATCAGAATTGAAAAGAGGCAAGCATATCCCCTGAGAATAAATCTATGATAAATGCAGTTCAAAACTCAGCACAGACATGAAGGACAGATTAGATGCGACCCAGGAAATGATGGCATGTAGGTGAATCTGAGAAAAAGAGGCTGAGTGTAGACAAGCAGGTGGGGGAAGGGAGGGGAGACCATGAGTGGAAAACTACAGTGCGCACATTCAGTAGGGCTGTGGAAAGAGACGGTGCTGAAAGCAGAGAGAAAAGCTTCTCTTGAGTGGTGAGACTACCAATCCTCAGAGGTGGGCTCTTCTGTGAATCTCCAGCAGGATCTCAAGCTGAAATGTCTGAGAAGCTCAAAGATAGAGAGAAGAGACAAAGGGCCTACAAAGAGCCACAATTAGGGAGGCAGGCATCTGATTTCTCCCCAGGGTAGCTGTGGGAGATCAAAGGCATGGCAGTCCTATCACAGAATGCCTGAAGTAAATAAGCCTTAACTAGCACAGGGTGCCCAGTGGAAATGCCTTTCAGCAAAGCGAACAACAGATGAGGAGCTTTTCCCACTAGACTCACTAATGGACCTTCTCATGAGCACACACTCAGGGGAGGGGAATGGTCCCAGGAAGAAGGTGGGACATGCATGAAAGACTAATGAGTGAAACACAAGGGTATCACACACAACACGAGGCAAAGCTTCACCTGTGGGTCCATCCGTTCATCAGAAGAGCATCTAGGAGAGCTTCCAATGCCTCCTCTGGGGCATGGATCAAGGGGGAAATTTATGTGACACACACACTGAATTTCAGGTAGTGTTTGCTGACTCCCAGGGAAAGCAAACGGGGTTTTGGTGGCTTTGTTCTGTTTCACTAGCTGAGCTGTTATTTGCAGTAGTTATGTTTCTGTCGCTGGGGTAAAACACCACGGTCAAGGTAACTTAAAAAACGTTTTATTTTGTCTTATGGTTCTAGAGGGGTGAGAGTCCGTCTCTAGCACAGTAGGGAAGTGTGGCAGCAGGACAGGCTGAGAGGGCATCTCTTGAACCACAAACAAGACTGACAGCACAAAGCTGAGAAAATTGGAACTGGCTCAGTTTTTTTTTTTTTTTTGAGCTGAGGATCGAACCCAGGGCCTAGCGCTCTACCACTGAGCTAAATCCCCAACCCCTGGCTCAGTTCTTTAAACTCTAAAGCCCATTCCCAGTGATGTTCTTCCTCCAAGGTCACACCTCCTAAGCCCCGCCCCCAAACACTGAACACTGCCACTAACTGGTGACTGGGTGTTCAGAGATGTGAGCCTATGGGGATATTCTCATTCAAACTACATTCTTTGTACCTCTGTATGCAAACCACTTACTCATATGTACTTTGGTATGTTTGAGGTTTCCTGTGTGTGATTTAGAAGATTCAAATATTCTCTCAAAATCTACCTCAAAATTATACCTCATATATTTTGAGCCAAAAGTTCTAAATTTGACCAACTTCACATGTATTATCTCCTGTAGTATAATCTCCAGAGATAGACTGACAGACAGATGGAAACAGTAAGGTTAAAAAAAGAAAGATTTTATCCCATCTGACATATCCTAAAATCAATATTAGATCATAGACAAATTGATCATCTGATATTAGAATCTTCTGTATTTTTTCAAATGACACTTTGGTCATGTATGTATGTATATATATATATATATATATATATATATATATATATGTATGTATGTATGTATGTATGTATGTATGTATGTATGGTGTGTTAACTTGCAGTGGCCCCTGGGAAGCCCCATTCCAGTTTTGTGCCCAGCCTTCCTGGCATTCTCACTATGGGGAGCTAGCATTGATTCCCTTCCCTGACAGCTCTCCATGGCATTGGACGGAGTTGAGACTGATGGACTTGGGGAGTGAAGAGGGTCTCTCCATTAGATTGAGCACAAAGCCAGAAGTGTTCATAAAAGCAAAGGAAGAGTTCCTTGGAGTCCCATTGTCTAAGCATGTCCTGGACTTGGCCCAGTCATGAATAGAGACTTAGTGCTGTAATTCCTCATATTAGGGCCAGTTGTACAGACTCAATGGCATCTGGTCTCTGGTAGTTCTATAGATACTCACCAAATGAGCGAATGCACCATGGGCTGCTCTGCCCCTTTGCCACTGCTCACTGCAGAGTGCATGTGCTCATAAGCATGTATGTGCTCATGGAGACGCGCACACACAGCATGACTGCATGGAAGTAAACAACTACTCCGTGGCTGGATGTCAGGCCCACTCCACAGAAGGGAACCCTTGCCTGGTGCTGGAAGGAAGCCTTGTGGAAACCCGTGTTCTTGACTATTGATGTCAGATAGACTGTCCTACACCCTTTTCTGTCACTGTGACAAGGCACCCCGACAAAAAGCAACTTAGGGGAGAACGGTTTACTTTAGTTACAATTCTCATTGTAGTCCATCCCAGCAGGGAAATCAAGGGGACAGTAATGTAAACGCCTAGTCACACGTCAGCCATAGTCAAGCAGAGAAAATGGATACACTTGGGCCTACTTCTATGCCCACTCTCACCAGGACATGAACCTAGGGAATGGTGCTGCCCATGGCTGAGTCTTTCTGCCTCCAGCAATCTAATCAAGATGGTCCTTCATAGACATGTCTACAGGACAGCCTGCCCTTGCCGTCCCTCACCGAGAGCCTCTTCCCGGGTGATGCTAGGTTGTGTCATGGTGACAATTAAACCTATATCACACAGATATAATTTCAAACTGCCTTCTAGATATCTATGCTTATTCCCTGGGCCAGGGACCATTACCCAACCCTAATCAGAAAAGCCTCTTTGCAGTGAGTGAATACAGAGACTTGTGGCCTGCGAGGATGCTGAGAATAAGTGATGGATAAGGTCTCATGCCAACAATTCGATTACACACCTA
Organism: Onychomys torridus; assembly: GCF_903995425.1. Lineage (NCBI taxonomy): Eukaryota > Metazoa > Chordata > Mammalia > Rodentia > Cricetidae > Onychomys > Onychomys torridus. The sequence goes on from NC_050454.1 coordinate 70,147,468, forward strand.
AGGTGAGAGCACAGTGAAGAAGGGACAAAGAGCCAAGATTGCTAACACAGAGACATGGGCACTGGAACCCCATCTTCTAGACATTACTCAATGTGTTAGTGCACTCACACTAATGCTCTCACTAATTACACTCAGTCTGCACAAGCAAGGTCCCTTCACCAATCAGTCATGGGTTGAGGAGGAGTTCATGGGACCTACAGACAAACTACTGGCCACTGATGGACTCCAGGAAAGGGACAGTCGCCCTCTTTAGTTGGGTGAAACTGCCAGACTACACTAGGCAGTCTGAATCCCACAGCCAGACACACTGACCTGGTGAAATTCAGAAGGACACAAACAAAAAGGCAAGAATGTGGGGAAAAGACGAAGGTCACAAGTGGTAGGAGTCACAGGGAAGCCAAGGAGATGAGAGAGGGAGGCTGAGAGCAATCAGAATGCTATAAAACAGGTGTATGAATGTAATTCTCAAAGAACAATTAATTAAAACCTCAAATATGAAAATGTGTACATCCATGAACACATAAAGTGCCATTTATATGAACAAATTGCACCATATACTCATGCCCGGAAAATTTCTAGAGCATCTAATATGTACCAGGTCATAAAAGTATGAGAGTACCATGGCCTATACCAGTCCACCCAAGAATGAAGACCCGTCTCAAATAAGGTACAGGTAAGGAAGGATATCTGAGGCCTTCCTCCAGCCTCTCCAAATTCACATGCCATGACCCATGCATACCTTAGTGTGTGTGTGTGCGCGCGCGGGGTAGTGCAGGATTTTTCTTATTCTTTGAGTATTCCATATAAAACATTATGATCAGATCCACTTCTTTACTCTTCCCTCAACTCTTTCAAGACCCTCCCTTACTTCCTTACCCCCAACTTTGCGTTCTTTGTTTTGTTTTACATTAAAAAAAAAAAGATTCATTTATTTATTTACAGATGGTTGAGAGCCACCATGTGGGTGCTGGGAATTGAACTCAGGACCTCTAGAAGAGCAGCCAGTGCTCTTAACGGCTGAACCATCTCCCCAGCCCTTGTTTTGTTTTTTAAGACCCTATCAAATGTGATTTGTGCTGCTTATACACTCCTGGGTGCTTGGGCATTTTCCGGAGAATGGTGGACCTAGATGGGGCCACACCCTTGATGAAAACTGACTCTCCCTCCCACAGAGGCAATCCACAGCTGTGGTTGCTGCACAAAATTAAGACAGTCAGCTTTTCAGAATGGGGGGATGGGCTTAATGAGCCCCTAACCCTAATGAAGGAGCTACAAGGAGACAGATTCTTTTTTTTTAAGATAGCATGAGACTGGAACTCTGGAACCTCAAATCCTTTTGTCCTCTCCTGCCAGACTATGAGAGACAGGAATTGAAAGCTAAATGTTTCCAGGATTTAACTGGTGAAGTTTTAAGGGAAATTCTGGCCTCCTGACTCAGGTAGGACTGTTCACAGAAGGAACATGCATGCTTTGAGCCCTGGAAGTCACATTCCTTTTTTTTTTTTTCAGCCAACATGAGAGAGTTCCTGTTAAGAGTGGGTGGCTCGCCATAAGCAAGGGGGATGTCTGACTGGGTACTCACAAGGGCCACAGAGGTGGAGACAATTATTTTTCTAGGACCTGTGAGCAACCACTCTTCCAAGTTCTCTGTGTGACAACTGTCAGCTCATGACACTCCTGTGTTGGGGAACTGTTCTCTGCACTCCATCCTGTGCTCTCGAAAAGGAGTCATCTTAGAAGTAAAATGTAGCTTTCTTTCATAAAGCCTGAAGTCTGCCTATCTTTTAGGGATTTATGAGCTCAGTGAGGTCGTTAATGGTGCACATTTTAGTTTGTTTATGGCAGTATAGTCATCCAGTTTTGTAGTGAAATGCTAGTTAATTAACAAAAAAGGGGGAAAACTGGATGGAGTATCATGAAGCATCTCCACCACATGGAAAACAGAAGAATGGAAGGGCTGAGGCCGGGGGATGTTCGTCAGAGGTAGAGTTTTTACTAGGTCTTGTCCCAGAGACTGCAGAAAACATCAACCAAATGACCAACCAATTAACTAACTCACCAACCAACCAACAGACCCACTGACCCACCAACCCACCAACCAATCAACCCACCAACCCACTGACCCACCAACTGACCCACCAACCAAACAGACAAACAACTGACCCATAGACCAACCAACCAACTGACCACCATCACCAACAAAATCCACCAGAAAACAAATCACAGGAAGTTTCACATACTGGAAATTTTTTATTTTAGGGCACATATTATGTCTACATATGTAAATTCATACACGCGCGCACACACCTTTAAAAAGTCATGTGTAATAGTTGTACATGTAGTAGTCAAGAAGGAAGCCCTCTACATTCTGAATGATCATCAGATCTTGGGAGGAGGAACAACAGGAGGACACACTAGCCATTTTCATTCAGCCGTTCAGTGCTTTTTTTTTTTTTTTTATAATAACTCAAAATGCCAGTAAATATTCAAGAAGGCCTTAGACAGCATGATGAGAGACTAGGCGGAGACCACACATCTTCTGTGTGTGGTCTTGGGGCCTGTACAGCATGAAAAGGGTGGTGACATTCCATTTCAGGAAAGAGAAAAGCAGACTCCAGAGAGAGGAAGCCTTTGACGAAGCCTGCATGGATCAAGAGAGCAGAAAGGAGAGCTGATTGCAGGGCTTCAGACACGGGAGTCCATCGCCTCTCCCTGTGATCCCTCTGCATGGAGTGGACTGTCCTTAGATGTCTACAGGGGCACTTCAAGGCTGTGAATGGGGAATGGGCAGATGGAATTTGATCCACTAGTGCTATGTGGTCCCACAGTGCCTGGTTGGGCTGTTTGCCCATCTGAGGATGGAAGTATGGGGTCCTTTCATAGCCACATGGGGTCACTCTGTGTTGAATTTTTGCTTGCCTCTTCTGTGCTGGCATCTTTTCTGGGCCTGCACTGCAGTGGTAACAGCTAGGAAAAGGTCCTAGCCCTACCTGCTTCTCGGAGTTTCCTATTAAAAGGGAAAAAGAGCTCTTACCCTGCTTTGTCCTTGCCCAGCTTCTGGGGAACATGGGTGGCAGCTTTTGGTGTCCTCAGAACTTCATTTTCCCGAGTGAACTGGGTAAGAGGTGATGAGCAGAGAGGAGCCATCCAGTGGCCCATGGTACCATTTCTTTGGGGACAGAGCTTTGGCCCTTCTGCAAGTGGCCTCAGGGATTGTGTTACAGCCATGCTGAGCTGCAAGGGAGTAACAGGCAGAGTCAAGAAAGGCTGGCACATATCTGGGGGCTGCTCACTCCAGCCCAGAGCTGAGGGTCAAAACCCACTTTCCTCACATCTCCCTGCTGACTTCCTGGAATGCTGTATAGACTCAGAAAGCTTGGGAAATCAGGCATGTGGGAACTCAAACTTCTGGTAACAAATTGTCCATGGAGTACGTCCCATAGCCAGGCTCTTGAGAAAGTTGCTCTAATATGGGAAACTCTTGGCGTTGGATGCTTTCTCTCACCTCACCACATCTGGCCATTTGTCTGCATTGATTGAGACTCAACACAAAGTGGGTCCTTCCACATGAGGGTCTGTGATATGGCTAAAGGCTTGTACCACAGCCTGTAGTGTCATGTAGAAGGTGGCTCCAGGAGGGAGGACGTTAGGTCATTAGGAGTATTCCTTTGAGGGGCCGCAACCCTTACAACTCTTTGCTTCCTGACCAGAATAAGGTAAGCCATTTTGTCTCCTACAAACTCCCCGCCATGATGTTTGTCCTCATCTCTGGCTTAAAGTGATGAGTCAAGTGACCATGGACTGAACCTTTGGAAACCATGAGTCAAGAATCCCTTTTCTCCTTTGAGATAAATGTCTTGGGTATTTTACCACAGCAGTGGAGAGCTTACTGACAGCTTGTCAGAGGTCCCTCTGATGTCTGAGAGAACCCTGAGTATAGTCTCCACCCCACTACCATCTCCTGGTGGTTCCCTTTGATAGCTCACTCTTCCACTTGACCAGGGACCAGGGGAAAGGCATGGTGTCACTCCCATCCCTGGACTACACTGCTAATTGCTGGGATCTGCCCAGATAGAAAGATGAGAACCCTTTTCTGCCTCAGAATGGGGTGAGGGGTGGGTGCCACCTATGCCAGACCTTGTAGTGTGTGCCACTACCAGGAGGTGCTCCAGAAGAGACAAAGAGAACAGAAGAGCTATCTGTGAGTGGAACTGTAGTGGGACCCGAAGGGTGGTTGAGAGATCCTGTCATACAGGCCACCCTGCCCAGCAGATTCATCAGTAAACCACAAAGAGCTAATAGTCAAGACCCCAACAAGGAGACTCAACTGGGCAGATAGACAAGGGAACCCAACTATCCCATGCATACTGTACTTTCTCACCCTGGACAGACACTGCACAGCCAGACACCATCACCTGACCAATGACACTAAAAGATCATGCATAGAGTTCCTGAGAAAAGAAGGTGCTAGGCGAGGTGTTTCTCATGTGTCTGTGTCCATCTCATGGACTTTCCACATTGATTTCACAAAGCAGTCTCTTGACTGTGGCGGTATTGTGTTCCCTGAAATATTGTTCATGCTAATAAACTTATCCGGGATCAGAGAACAGAACAGCCACAATATTAAACACAGAGGATAGGTAGTGGTAGCACACGCCTTTAATCCTAGCATTCCAGAGGCAGAAATCCATCTGTTCAAGGATACAGCCAACATGGCGACTCACGCATTTAATCCCAGATGGTAATCTAAAGATGCCATTTAATTCATGTATAATGTCTCAGGACCAAACTTGTACCAAAGCAAAGTGACCACACTCACCACTTGCCACCTGCTTGATCCCACTAAATGTTACACTGGGGCATAAACCCTGAACAGAATGGAGCGTGAAATGTCAATGCAACACCTGTCCCAGTTCTTTGATGGCATAATCAGTGGCCTTTGAAGCCACTCCCAGGCATATCACATGGCCTAGGGACAGAGTGGAACCCAAACAGTGACAGGTTTATTCCAAACACATGTATGCAGCTGAGCCCTCGGGCGACATTGTACAACTGGGACTTCCCAAATGAACTGTGCTGTGGAACACACTGTTTATTGAGGGACAAGTAATAAAAAGTGCTAATTGAATCTGACATGCATATTATCCTGTATATGGCAGGGGTTGTTTATGACTTAGAACAGAGGTCAGCAAGCTTCCTCTGCAAGGGCCAGATAGTAAATATTTTATTCTCTGTGGCCATCTGGCCTCTGTCAAAAGCACTCAACTCAGTCACCATGGTATAAAAGATATAAAAGAGAGCCGGCATGGATAATACATAAATGAATAAGAGTTGTTCTAATAAAACTTTATTTATAAAAACAGACAGCTGCCTGGATTTCACCCACAGGTTATGCTTTGCCAAACCATGAAAATTTTTACAGGAATATTTTACTACTAATACTGTTTAGAATTGCTGAAATTTATTGGATACTTTGTTTATAAATTCTCTACAGAAAATTCTGAAAGTGGGTTTCCTCCCCACTGCCAGCCCCTGATTCCCTATTATTTACATCTGACTCTTAAAGACAAACACAATGCCCAGTTCATCTTGGTGGTGCAGGGACCAAACAGCAGGCCTGTGTACTGAGTATGTTCAATAAATAGTCTTAAAATAAATTTACCCAGGTAAAGTTGAATTTCAAGCAAGGCTTATATTAGCTAGCTATAATAGTTCATTCCCTGTAGAGCCCACAGACTAATAAAAATAAATCATTTTATATAGAGTAGACAAACCTGGTTATAATTATTTCCCCCCATCCAAACAACTACCTCTTTATATGCCACAAAACAATGTGCCATAAACAATAAAATGAATAAGTCACTTATTTATATAGTGGGGTAGCTTTATTTCAACAACTAGATGAAAATTGTACACTCTGCATTTTTAGCGTCTGTCTTATCTTTTTCTAGACTGGTCAACGCTTCCTACCCATCTTGAGTCTTAGTTCTCCTGTGGACGTTGTGACTTCAGCCATAATTCCTACTGGGCTGGGGTCTGCCCAGGGAGAGCTCCCGTGGAGGAGTTCTCCGGTGTCAGCATTGTCCACCTCCCTGTCTGTGACTCTGCCAACTGTCCAGAAGCCTCTGGCTTCACCACTTTAGGAGAACAGGTGCCGTGGAATCACCCTCGCTTTACCCTCCATCTTCTTCACCCTGGCAGGAGCCGAGGCTCCTGACACGACCTTCAGCTGGCTGTTGACATCAGCTTGCTTCATACGGCATCAGGGTGACACACGCCCCAGTCCAGTCTCATTTCCTGAGGCCTGTGAATGTCTTGGTTTTGATAGCTGCCCGTCAGCCATTCATTCCTTCTGCACTGTGCATGCACAGATCTTTGCATTTGCCTTTTGAGATCTGTGAGTGTTACTGAAGGCGTTAGGGTCAGACCTGGGCCCTGGCAACCCTTAGAAGCTAAACTCAGACACATTATGATCAATAGGCCAATGAAACAGACATGTTTGACAAGCAGAAAAAGGCATTTTATGTGAATTAAATGGCATCTTTAGATTACCATTAGTTTATCCATAAACTGTGGTTATTATATGACTGTTACGTAAGAGAAAGTCAGTGTGTCATACCTCCCTAGGTATGTGACCATTCCATGCTATCTCGTGAAAAAAGGCCAAAGGTCACAGGGAATGTGACATGCAGAGTGCCATAGAGGCTTTGAGTAAAGACAGCCTTTCCAAAAGGAGGAAATCAGGCTTTCCTGATTTCAGGAAACACTTCTGCCAGCCGTCATTATGACCATCAGGATAGGAATGCTTGTGTTTGCTCATGTACCAGCCTTGACCACATGACCACATGTAAAAGTGACCTCATTCCTCCCCACAACAAATACAGAGAGAATTTGGAAGGTGGGCCAAAGAACTTCAAGCACGTGCGTTGACACCCATGAGCACTGTCTTGGTGGTCAGGGTAGAAAGGGAGTTCTGAGGGGCAGCCTTCCCACCCTGCTGGAGAGCTTGTGCTGTCCCTACAGAGCACAGAGCACAGAGCACACTTGTACCAGCTGAGTGAAACCCCACCCTTCTGAACTTGCCCACACAGCATGCTTCTGGATCCACTAAGGAGGAGAGCTGCCCAGAGCCACTGCTTGGAGCACTGCAATGGGGATTCAGGCCTCAGCCTTGGGCGCTGATACTTCACTTGCTTGTTCTCAAGGCCAAAGACAGCATGGTCCGAGAGTCTGGCTGAGCTCTAGACACTGCCATAGGACAGGAAGTGATGTCTCCAAGCTTGGACCACAGAGGGTACAACGTGGTACTCTGCTTTCAAAAGCAAATGTTGGGTCTTACATTGCAGAGTCTTACAAGAGAGTGGGGCCTGGGAGGTATGTGTTTAGCAAGCTGCTTGAGCAGTCCCTCTGTGGATAGTCTGAGGCTTAAGATGAAGGCTAATAGACAGCCAGCCTTCTCCAGCTGCCCCCCCCCAGCTCCAGGTGTGGCCTGGATTCAGCTCAGTATATTTTTATACACCCCAATGAGTCATCACATTCTATAGCTTTTGTGCTAAGGTTGTGAAAAGTATAGAATTTAAGAACTGTATAAATGTAAGACGTTAAATATAGAATATTTAAGAAATTAGACGTATAAGAATAACTCGTAATTTAGAGATCTAAGCACCCCAGGTCTATCAGCTCACTAATCTATCCTGTGGAAGAGGTCTAACCTCAGAGCACCCCACATATGAGTGTCTCACTTGTACTTGATTTTACAAGGAAGGAACTAAGCCATGGGATGGAATAGTTCCCAAGATCGTAAGAGCTGCAGAATCTAAATGAGGAGGCGGGTGCTGAGTATGCATCTCAGTTGGGAGATTCCTCACCTAGCATGTAACCCCAGCCTGCTATAAAACTTGGCTTTGTGACACAGGCAGGCCTGCAATCCCAGCACTTGGAGAGCAGAAGCAGGAGTGGGGAAAGTTCAAAGCCATGCTGGGCTACACAGTGAACCAGCCTGTGTTACATGAGATACTCTGTCTGTCTGTCTGTCTGTCTGTCATCTGTTTGCCACGGGACTTGAACACGGTTTGGCTGACTATAGAGGCATGAAGTATCAGGCATGTTATATTAGGTAAGACACACTGAACCCATTCTGAATACAGCCTCAAGCGTGGGGTGTATGTGGTTCGTGGTTCAGAACCATGACAAGCAGCAGAACGACTGTGGGAAAGAAGGAATCCCAACCAGGGCTCCGTTTTGGGCTTTGTCAGCATCCATATTGAAATCCCTACAGCAGTCTCCTGTGGCCCTCCCCACCTCTCCAAGGCTCTGTCCCAGCCAGAGTGTCAAATTTGAAGGCAGGATGCCTGTTATATGGCTAGGTCATCAGGTCTGAATTTGACTCATGATTCCTGTGGTCTCTTAGGAAACAACTGGACTCACATGAGAACTCTACAACTATATAGATGCCCGGATCCTGGAGGAACCTCACTCTGACCACTGGAAGGCCATGAATAAATTGACTCACTTTCAGACAGCCTGAAGGATGGGAACAGGGATCCTGAAACGTACTAGAATTTGTGAACTATTCCCTTGTCTTGGTTTCATGAGCTTTATGTGGGAATCCTGACCTTCTTCCTTTCCTCCCTGCATGGCTCATACTCTCCCTCCCCTCCCCCTCCTCTCTCCACCTTCCTTCTCTCCTTTATCCTTCACCCTCTTCCTTGTCTCTCTCCCGTCCTTTCTTTTAGCCATAAATACAGATCCCAATCCTCATACACACTGTCCTAGGTCTGGGAAAACTGGCCCCTGCCCTAAGGAAACTTACAGCAGGGTGCATGTGTACCAAGGATGCTAGGAGGTTCATTGGGCTGCACCATTGCCTTCCCGGAGCAGCCTCAGCTCTAATGATTCCTGGAAACTGCAACTGTTGAGTAGATTAGGAGAAAGAAAAGCAGCGTCCCCAGCTACCCCTGCTGGGCCCTCAGGACTACTCATGGCTTCTCGGCCACAGGGCCACTCACTTGTGCTCATTCATTGGTTGTGAGTCACACAGGAGTCACCGCTGACCCTGACCCATACCAAGGATGGTCATTTATTTACCCTTTGAAACGTGATCAGGTGGCCCATTAATTTTGCAACATTAGTTCTAAGAGGAAATTAGATTCCAACCAGAGTCATTTATCTTTGGAAAATAGAGCCACAAGAAGAGAACATCGATAATCACAATGTAATTTTCTGAGTTAGGAAGTGGCCAGGATGTTGGTGTCAGGGCTTCTGTACATCTAAGGATTTCATGGCATTTTCTTAAGTAAAAGAATTTGTTTTGAGACTTGGGGGAAAGACCACTTCAAAGGACCATTTCTCCCCAAGACATAGCTGAGACATTTCTGTGCAAATGAAAAAGTCATTTACACATAGTTTTGGATTACTCTTCCCCGATACACTTCTTATGGAGACGAGTCTATTAGAGCTGGAGAGAGGGCTGCACTGGTAAAGTACAGTACACACGCAATGGCAGCCTGAGCTTGATCCCCAAAACCCATGTAAAAAGGCAGGGATACCCTTGCATAACCCCAGTGTTGAGGGAGACAGGCAGATCGTTAAGGTTCTCTGGTTGGTCAGAAGCATGGTGGATGGCTTGCAGCTAGAGAACAATACCTGAGGTTGACCTCTGGCCTTTCCATACACTGGCACTCATATACCTTCACACACACACACACACACACACACACACACACACACACACAGAGAGAGAGAGAGAGAGAGAGAGAGAGAGAGAGAGAGAGAGAGAGAGAGAGAGAGAGAGTCTAATTGAGAGGCATGCCCACGTGAGCAGAGCTGGTCACAGAGGCTCAGGATGTCACTGAGTAATCCATTTAGCTACATGAATTTTCCTTTTCAAACTTGTTAGTCTTCTCAAATCCACTCTGTCCTCAAAATGATAATTATTTTCTCCAAGGATAAATCTTCCTTAATAATCTAATGTAGAAGTGTTACCTCCTGTGATCAGCTTACAGCCTTCTAATTCAATCCTCTGTAGTCTGTATTTTCTGTTGAAAATAAAGTGTTATTTACCCAGGTTTTTTTTGGGGGGGTCCAATTCATCTCTCTTTTTTTCCAGTCATATATTTTCAAGATTTTAAACAATAAATATTAATTAATGCTATTGCTACATCTCTGAAGAAAAATCTACAGCTGAAGGCTATGTAAATGTCTGGCTTCCATATCTCTCCTTTTACAAACAAAACAAACAACAGAAAACAATGTGATTTGGGCATGTTCTTAGAACCTGGTATGTATGTGTTCTTACTGTGCTGAGGTACTTCCGTATGCACAGTCTCTGTGTTTCATGAATAAAACATAATTCCATAAGAATGGAAGTTATTTACCAATAACCATAACGTACCTCACAAATACATACAATTGTTACAAGTGAAAAATGTACATGGAGATGGAATTACTATGTGCCCTGATTGGATCATTGTTCGTGATCTACATGGACTAGACTACTGCTCTATATCTCATACATACATACATACAATAAAGATTAAAAATGCAATTAAGTAAACTTTTATATACAAGAGAATAAAAGACAGTGATCATCCTAAAACTGAAATGTGCTCTAATGATAAAATCTACTTAACTCAGTCCATTATAAATATTGCCACTCCAACATGTAATCAATACTAAAATTGATAAACTATTATATACATCTTTGCATATGCTATAGCATATCATAAGCCAGACAATAAATTTCTAGGAGAAACATTTTTTAAATGTATATAGTCTCCAAGTCACAATAAGAAGGAATGGCACCTTGGCGGTAAGACTACATTAATTTCTTTTCTGTTCTGTGGTAAAAGAACAGGAGTAGAGAGACCTACGGAAGCAAGGGTTTATTGTGGCTTACAGTCCTAGAGCCAGAAAGTCCGTCCTGACAGGGAAGGCATGGCCTGGCCCGATTACATTTTCATAAACATGCAAATAACAGAAGGAGGAGAGAGAGGAAGTGGGGAGAGTGTTGTGGAATATTAATTGAAGATGCGTTGCATTTGTTTATGCTGTGGAATATTTGTTTAATGATGTTACATTTGTTTGATTAAACAAAATTAACCTGCGGTCAGGAGGCTGAGTCAGCAACCAGCTGACAGGAGGTGGTAGGGAGGAACAGTGTGTAGCTAGCTAGGGTTCTGAAGTGGGGACTGAGCAGAAGGATGCCGGGTTTTTAGGAGGAGGCACAAGCTAGGAGAGACGGTTAGCTACCTTCTATCCAGTCTCTCTGAGCGAACACAATTTCACCTCTACCTTTGAATCCTGAGTTCTGTAGAGGGATAGAGATCTAGAAAAATTTTCTTTTATAGGCAGTGATAGAGCCTGTGCCTGAGGGAACAGAATTCCCACCTGGCTTCGCCAGTGCTGCCAAACTGCTAGGGTAGCTGCAGAGTCCCAATTGCCAACTAGGACAGCAGTTAGGGGCAGCTGCCGACTTTACCGGAAAGCAACAGGAGAGCTATGAGTCCCCAAAGCCAGTCCCCAGTGACATACTTCCTCTTGCAAGGTTCCACCTTCCAAATGTTCCAGAGCCTCCCAAGACAACTCCACCAGCCAGGAACCAGGTGTCCCGACACCCGAGTCTGTGGAGTGGTTCTCATTCAAACCGTCCCAGGGCTCTATGCAAACAAGTCAGATTTGGACCCCATTATGTGACTAGCGATTGGTGGAGAGACTGTGCCTCCAGTCATCAACTGAGAAACAAAAGGACACCTACGTTCCAAGTGACTTCCTTCTTAGAAACCTTTACTGGGAATGCTTTTCTCAACAGCTCGACCTTATCTCTTAAAGCATGGACAAATCTCTTTATTACTTGATTTGGCCAAGTTGAATCCCATTATTGTTCATTACCAGACACTTAACACGAACACTAGATGTCTATCATTTCAAATTCAGAGTCCACCAGCTTCAGCACCTGGCTTGAGTTGTACAAAGGACTATGCATCTCCCAGCACATACTGGAGGCTTCTGAGTATAGCAATCAAGATTCTAAGGAAATATATACATTTATCTTTTTCCCCTAGAGACAGAGTCTCAACACTATAGCCCAGGCAGCCCTCAAACCTGCATTCCTCACATCTGAAACTCTTCCGAGCTGAAACCCCAGGATGGACAAGGATGTCTGGCCATTTCTAACATTTGTACATACCATGGTAGGGGAAGCCACATAGTTATCCATCTTAGAGAAGATTCTAGAATAGAACGCCTCTGTATCTTGCCTATGAACACGCCAGCATTTCTCCTGGTACATTCTTATCAGAATGAATAATTACTGATAGACAGAAAGCAACCAAGTTAAAAAAAAAATCTATCAATTATTGATTAAAAACACATCCCAGGCATCTCAGTTTTGTTTTATGACTTTTCTCCTTTGGTAAGAATGTCATCTGTCAAATATTAATGCCAGCTAAAAGAACCATTTTACAAACAACTTGCTAAATACAAAAGTTTCCTTTATATTTAGTTGAAACACTGAATATAGTAAGCACTAAATGTTGGCAAATTACTGCCCCATGAGTCTTTGGGGATGAGAATATTTAATTGGTGGTATTGGTAGAAATATCTGGATGCATGTCATTTAACTCCAGTAGCATTTTCAAATTAATTTTTGCTATAGAAGAAATGTGGCAGTTATTTTTAATTTGAAACAGTAGAAATGCCAACAGTCAGATGCTAACCACATCTTCTCTAAATCGGCGACACAAGGCAGTGGTCTAAATACGAGCCCTACAATTGTGGTTTTGGCTTTGGAGTCACAGCACAGTTGCTAGTTTCCCTCCTTTAGGGGAGAGAAAGGAATGTACAAACTGTCATGGCAAGCTAACTATTCTGACTTGGGCCCAACCCCAACATCACATGGGCCTTCCGGGGTCACTTGTTCAAGGTTGGGATGGTATGATTAACAAGAGAAGACTGTCCTGGTGTTTTAGAGTAAAACAAAACAGTGAGATGAGCAAAGGTATTTTGGAAATGTGACACATGAGCTGATTTTTCAAATGATAAATATCATGGCTGGAAAATTCAAACCTTTGGGTTCCAGCAGCTTTCCTGCCTGCCTGTGGATGCGACGGATGGTGACTACACACAGGATGAGATGAGTGTTCCGTGTTCCACCTTGATCATGTTGACTTATTCCTCTGCTTCTACGTGTATACACAAAGACACTGCATTTCCCCAGGGCTGTCCTGCAGATTCAGAGCCAATGAACGTTGTTCTGCTCATCTGTTCAAACAACCTAGCAATTGGACCCCAAGTCTCCACACAGGAGTATCTCCCACACATGTTCACCAGACAACAGAAGCTAGAATACACATGGAAAAATATTGTCAACATTTTCTTACAATATCTAAATTCTTTAACACCAAGATAATGGGTTGTAGACATGTCTTACATACATCAGTGTGTCTGTCTGACTTTTGTGTGGGAATACATTGATACAAATACAACAGAATACAGCTCAAGAGTAAAATGTATAGATCAACATGGACAAATGTCATATCAAAATAATTAGCAGAAGACATGTAAATATGACAGCATTAGTTTGATATTTACAGGTGTTAATTCATACTTAATTGTATTTTAGAATAAACATGTATTAGGCATAAAGCAGAATGTAGAGACGAAAACAAAGGGATGGTTCCTGCCATAGGCCTGGAAAGAAAGCAATGCGAAGGGACTTAGTTAATATCTGTTTTCTAATATTTACTGGGTACAAAGCTAAAAAGTTAACTGTATCTTTTATATAAACACTACAATTAATTAACCAAATCTATACTGTTCTTTATTTAATGTTAATGATTCCCATTATTTTTTTAAAGTCTAGAAGAGAAAAAATGAAGTAGGAATGAAGAACAGAGTCCTTCCAGATTCCTGAGTGAGCATCCCCCAGTGAGGAGGTAAACAGGGGTTAGCCACAGGCAGGGTGACTTTGTGCAGTCAGGAAGGTGAAAGGGAAAAAGCCAGTGGGAAGGAAGGTTTGGTCTCCTACACACAGCGAAGGCTGGAGAGTGAGTGAACAGCCACAGAGAACAGGCATGAGAGGGAAGCCAGCGGAACGTGGCTGACATTTCCTCTGAGGTTGACATGGGACCAGAGAGTGAAATTAGCTCTTGCTGCTGCTTTCAGCCGAAAGTGTGGCTGCTTTCTGGGTCACTGTGCTCCCTCTTCCTGTGTTTTCTCTGCTCATCTCACCTCAGTACAGGCACTTACCTGCCCTAGGTCCCCCTTCACCCCAACAGGAGGTGACCAACCTTGAGAGGAAGCAGCTCTCATCTTTCCAGCTCATCTTCAATGTTCTAGCCAGAACAGATGAGAGCTGGTCCAGCAAAATGATATGAGTTCTAGTCCCTGGATCGGCATGGCGGAGTGAGAAAGCCAGTCCCCATGGTTGTCTTTAACTTCCATATACCCGAAGTGGTGAAGGCACTCACACAGCTACAAATTATACAGTTTGAAAAATACCTTTAAAAAGCACTTTCTGGATGAATCAAAGGCAAAAGGTAGTATTAAGATTAGGGTCTCAATGTGGGAGTAATAACTTCTGTGTGGAGTGTCCAGGACTCTACAGTCCAAAGGAAGGAAAGGCTGATGGATGGGAAAATGATCTCTCTGTACAAAGGCTGAGTCTCTAAACAGTGAGACTTTCTTCAGTGAAGCCCCCAACTATGAAATCAAGCACTGGAAAGCAGAGTTGAGAAGTGATGTGGGATTGTGCCTGGCTTAACAGATCCAAGACAGGGCAAGAGAAGACCTGAGGCTCTGGGCAGGGGCCAAAGTAAAGCTGAAATGCACAATGGAGGAGTCTCAGCTGAGCAGGGCCCAGGAGTAGCCAGTGGGAAAATGAAGTGATTCAAGAAAGGCGAAGATTTCAGAGACCTAGCTGGGGGGACAGAGCATGAATGGTTGGGGCTGAACATATGGCCAACTGAGTATACTGAAAAAAATCATCAGACGATCCAGAATGGGAAGACAGAAGAAAAATACCACACTTCAACCATGAGGGTTGCCAAGGAAGGTGCAGAGATGGGGGGAGTGGGAGGCAAGCTGGCTGGCTGACCAAGACAATGGCGGAGCATGAGGAATAAGGGTCCCAAGCTAGCAGGAAACAAAGGGACAGACGGACGATCTGTCCCCCAACCACCCACCCACCATCCTAGCTTTGTGACTGGAAAAGTGGGAATAATGAAAGTGGAAAGAATTCAGACTGGAGAAAAAAATAACCACATGCACCCGAGGACCACACTATGTCCTCACCAACTACCTGGTCATTACAATGAGTGTCCATGGACGGTGCAGCATGGCTGGCTTTTCTCCACACACAGCTGTTTGAACTTTCATTTTAGGATGAATTCAGATAATCAGGCACGAGAATGAGACAGGGTGAAAATGATGGAAGTTGACATGCCTATGGTTTCTGCGACGATCACTGCAGACTTCATCCTACTTTGTACTGCTGTCACAGAGTGCCTGAGCCTGGGTCATTAGTTCTGAGGCTGGGAATAAAAGGCTGGCAGCCTGTGTTGGCCAAGGACTTTTGTGTTCCATCACCCTACAGTAGAAGGCATTAGATGACAAGTCAACAGAGGTAAGGACAAACCAGAGAAGAGAGAAGGGAGGTCCCTTCTATAATAATAAAGGCTCTCCTACCATGGCAACTATCCGAGGGCAGAGCGTCAGGAACCCAATCACCTCTCAACATTGTGAGGCTGGGTATTTAGTTTTTAATGCATGAAGTTGGGAGTATGAACTTAAAATCACAGCATTACATAAAAATTCATATGTGTGAGTCATTGGATCAATACATGGTTAGGAGTAATTCTATTGGTGAAATTATTAAGGCCACTCCACATAGTTAAAAGGGAGGTTTATTTTGTGGGGTAGCTTACAAATGAAGGGATAGGTTGTAGGGTCTGGCAAAGGTATGGCACAGTCCGGCGGTGTTCTCTGGAGAACTCTACCTCCAGTGTCCAGGGTCCTGGAACCAAGAGAAGCCTCTCCTTTTGATGCTGGGTCTTCAGCGTCCTCTCTCTGCCCCGCCTTGTAGGCATGACCATTACCGAAGCCTCAATGGGGGTTGGAACTTCCAGGCCAAGGCTGAATGGCTACCCACTAAAGAATTCCTTAGACTTTATAATACAAAAAGTGCATGAACTGAACTTTTACGATTTTATTTGTTTGTTTTTTTCTAAACAAAGAGACAAATACCACTGATGGCAGGGTGAATGCTTGGAACACATGTAATCAGATCCTGATAGTGAGGCAGCTGTCTTCCATATTAAAAATAAAAAACCACCACCCAAATCCAAACAATGGGAAGAGAGGGGTGCTTGAACTCATGTGATCTCCCTGCTCCGCAGGTAGGAAAGGATTCTCCAGGTCTGCCAGCTAGAGTAAAGTTCAAGGAGAAGCAGTGACCTGACAGTGATGGTGTTCACAGCTTGTCTTTTGCAGCTGTTAAATACCACCATCCATAGCCTTATCTTTAAAATAACGTACGAATAAGGATGATTAAGAAAATGAAGAGATGCTTGGTTATTGGCAGGGGCCAGAGAGGAAGTATATTAGTTACTGCTCTACTTGCTGTGAAAAAAAATAAAAAATACCCGACAAAGGCCACTTGAGGAAGGAAGGGTTTGTTTTGTCTCACAGTTTGAGGGGATACAGTCCGACATGGTGAGGTCAGGCCACTGTGACATTGCATCCACATGGGAGGCAGAGAGAGATTAAACCTGGGGTTCTGTTTGTTTTCCTCTAATTCCTCCCTTTTTATTCATTCCAGGACCTCACCACAGATAGAGGAATTCTAGACAAGAGATTAATCTAAATCTCTATAAACTTAGTTTGGCCAGTGTGAGGTGACAAAGCCTGTTTAGAGATTCTGAAAGATGGTTGTGTACAGACTGGCACCTGGGTGATGTTGAGCTATCCTCTCTTACACATACATACATACATACATACATACATACATACATACATACACACATACATACATACACACATACATACAACAGAACATCCTATACTATTGTAATAAAGTGAAAAGTATTGTGCAGGACTGGAGAAAGAAAGGAAGAAGAATCAGGCAGACATGGATGGTCGGTAGCAGCCTCCTTTACCCAGCACGCATCCTGTAGCATTCTGACAGTCACACTAGCCCGAAGCTAGGCTCTCATTTCTCAGAGAGCAGTATTTACCTAATTAAGAGCTTCTCTGTGGTCCCCAGTTACTTAATTGTGTCATTAGCAAGACTTTTGACATAAAGAGGAATTGGAGTCTTGAATGCCTGCCTGGCCCAGGGTAGGGAAGCCCAGCAGAGCAGCTCCCGGAGGGGCTGGCAGCGGCCTGTTGCTTTATGTACCACACAAAATAAAATAATTGGTCCCCAGAGGGGCTGTCTCCTCAGCTGCCAGTAGGGAAAGAATTCTTTTCCCTGTGAATAAAAGCCAAGCCTGCACTGCTCTTCTGAAGAATATTAACCGTGTCTCTGGTGCTCAGAAGCTCAGGGCAGGAAGTGCATCCTAGTATTTGCTCTGAAGACCTGCACTTTTGACAGTGAGGGAGCTTCAGTGTTGGCCAAGGGAGCAGAGTGGTCAGGCTTCCTGGTCCTCAGACTGACAAATGTTGCTCATATCATTACGGCCTTCCCCTTGGGTGGGATCACGAGGGCTAATTAAGACTTGGGGTCTAAAGGACTTTTTTGTTCTTGTAACACCATAAGGCAAATAGTCAGATTTGAGAAAGACCATGCAAGCATCATCTGGTGGGAGCCTCCAGTGACTGTTTTTTCTTCAGACTACAACAACAACAATAATAATAAAAATTTAAAAGTAGTGAATATAGTGTTACTGCCCCCCGCCCCCCGGGAACAGTATTAAGTATATTTAGAATTCTTTTTGGTTATTGCATTTTCTAGTTGACAAAATTCACACATAGTAAGTTTTCAATTTTAATGTGCAATTCAAGACTGGGAATATGGCTTAGTGGGTAAATATTTGCTGTGAAATAAAAGACAAAGACCAGAGTTTGGGTCACCAGAACCTGGGAGAGGGTGGTGGTTCACTTGTAATCCCAGTCAGTGAGGGTGGGAATGCAAGATACCTGGGACAAACGTACTACCCAGGGTAGCCCAAGTAGCTACTGGTGTCAAGGGAGAAACCTCACTTCAATATATAAGATGGAGCATAACCAAGGAAGATACCCAATGCCAACCTCTGATCTCCATTCAAAAGTGCGCGCGCACACACACACACACACACACACACACACACACACACACACAAATAAAAAATAAAATCAATCTTTGAAAATTAGCCATTGTATATGTACAGGTATTAAATATTCTGGAACAGACACTAATGGAGAATAGAGCCACCCAAACAGCTTTTGGATATATGGCTTCCCATTCAGTTTCTCACAATTGATTTATAACCATTAGCTCAATTTTGCCACTGGCTTTCTCAATGGAAGCTTGAACACCTGCTGTCCTTATCCAAACCTGTGCCAACTTTTTTCCTTAAGAAGAGGGACTTGGCACATCTTTCACGGAGTGGTGGGCGGAGAGGGAGAGTTTTCCTCTTGTTTAAAGCTGTTTCTCTTCAATACAGCTCTTCAGGTTGGGCAACATCTCAGTCTTGGTTCTCCCAGAAAGCAAGAACTTTCATGCACTTTAATTGTTGGCAAAGATCCCTAAGAACAGGAGTGGGAGGAGAGTACCCCAAACTGCAGGTATCCCTCTGAGCTGCACCCCGAGGTGTGGGATCCCCATGGCAGGGCACCCTGACCTTACACTCTGATGGAAATGTGTAGGTATGCAAAGCACCACCTACAGTTTGGGGCACACAGCAGGTGTATGTCTATATGTGATGCTCCAGTTCATACCAGCAGTTGGCAACTAAGGTGGGCAGAGGGGTTTTGGTGAAAAAGAGGCCCCAGGTGAGCAGAGCCCTGCTTAGTGCGACAGCGTCTGTGCTGAGGATGTTCTACCATGAACCCAGTGTGACCGAGAAACAGAATGAGGATCTGCATGGTGGCTGGAGTAGGTATGATCAGATAAAACCACAGGAGGGCATTAGGCTCAGCATCTCAGTTAGGGCGAACTGGACACTCCCTCTTAGCCTTTATGTTCCTCAGATATGTGGGAGGATTTGAAGACCTCATTTCAGAATTCAGATGCCATGAGTTCCAACAAAGCACTTGCTGTTTGTGGAGAACTGCATCAACCAGTTCTTCTAGGCTTATTTAAAAAATCTGATATATTAATATATATGATATATTAGTTATTTCTTTATAGCTACGACCAAACAACTCCAGAGAACAACTCATGCTTTCAATCAGTCTATCATGGTGGAAAAAGGTGGAGGGAACAACTTATGGTAGATGGGGAGTCAAGAGCAGAAAGAGGAAATACAGAAAGGAGGCAGAACAAAACACAGTCCCCAAGCACATGACCCTAATTGGCTTCTAAATAGGGTCCCATCTGCGACTTTCCTGACCTTCCGTTAAGGCCAGTGTGTTCTGAATGCATCAAGGGATTAATACGTTCATTAGGTCAGAGACTCCATGGTCTAACTGCCCCTGGAAACATCACCACAGACACACACAGAGGTGGCCTTCATTAACTTCTTAGACATCTCAGTCCAGTCGAGTTGGCGAGAAAGTTAGGTGGGCTGGGGCTCATTACCAGAAAGAACACTTTGGGGTTCTTCAAATGCTAGCAGTGGATGGGTGGAGTGGGAGGACACTTTTGTAGAAGAGCAATTGGTGATGGGGAGCACATTCTTAAGGTATCCCTGCTCCTTGGCCCAGCAAGTCTGCTTTTAAAAACTGATCCCAGGCTGGTGAGATGGCTCAGTGGATCCAGGCGCTTGCTCCCAAGGCTGATGACCTGAGTTTGATTCCCTTAACTATCATGGTCAAAGGAGAGAACCCACTCCAGCAAGTTGTCCTCTGTGCCATAGCATGTGCTCTCACATGTATGAGTGCAAGCATAATCAATCAATCAATCAATGCAATAAAGAAATGGATCCTAAGGATAAGAGCAGGAGCTTCCACAAAGAGCTATACAGAGATACATATTAGACCCCTCAAGAGCACTGAGAAATTGAAGGTAATTCTCAGATCTACCAGTTGAGAAATACTTCAATACATTTTAGCATTACTAAACATCATGGTGTACAAGGAAACACTAGAAAACTGTGGCATACATGTGTACATGTTCAACACCGAAAGGCAGTGTCAACACTTCAAGTAATAAAGCCTAGGAATACTCTGTGAGTCCGCTTCTATAAAAGCAGACAGGAAGAAAGAATCATCTAGACAGACAGATGTCTTCTGAGTCTCAGCAGTGAGTTCAGGGGTTTAGTTCACCCTGTGCTTCTATCAAATGTGTTGTCTGGAATTTTATTCTGCACTGTTGCTTTTGCAACTGGACAAAAGAAGTGAAGTTATTTGAATCTTGAGAAAAATGGATTCTTGTTCCCAGTTTGACTCTAAATGAATGAATGAAAGAAAGAAAGAAAGAAAGAAAGAAAGAAAGAAAGAAAGAAAGAAAGAAAGAAAGAAAGAATGAGGATCAGATCCCCCTTCCCAAATTTAGTCCAGGGATACAGCTTGGTACAACAGTTACTCAGGCTGCGTCGCCATGCCATTGACACAGAGGTTTGGGTTATCTTAATCTTGTTGGGTTTTTGGTTTGGTTTGGTTGGGTTTTTGTTTGTTTGTCTGTTTGTTTTGCTGTTGTTGTTTTTGTTTTGTTTTTAAGAGCCAGGTACAAAAATCCAAGGACACCCTCCATTCCTCTTCATCTGTCTTTGGGCTCACTCAGCATGACCATCCACCAGCTCTTGGTTTCTCAGGGTGCAAGTGAGTCACCCAGAGACTGGCATTTGGGATACAATAAGATCAGTATCAGGAAAACATTCCCCTGTGACTCCTAAACATTCTTGCTTCACCATCCCCTCCCAGCATTCTCTGAGTTCATTTGAGGTTCAGGCCTCACCTTGACATACCTCAGGAAGGTACGATTTATTAATGGATGTGCTGGGTCCAGGTGATTTATACAATACATTCAATAGCGAATATGCAAACAATTGATCATTTTCCAATGAAGTTTATTTTGCCAGTCTCTTAATTAGTTACTAGATTAATTAGAGTGGCGTGCTAAATAATTAATTAGCTGTTCAACGCTTTACTGATTGTCCTTCTGTGGCTTTGCTGTACACACCTTCTGATTCGTGATGAAGCTAAATGAGGCCCTCAACTAATGGCATTGTATTCTAATGCTCTGCTAATTGGTAATCCTTACACAGTAGCTATGGCTATCTTGATTAGTGAAAAAGTCTCTTCCCTCCTCATGTCACATGAACATTTATAGCTGATTGTACAAACACTCTCTTTCTAGGCCCATGCCTTTCTCCTTTCCAGGCCTGTAAAATTCTTTATTATGACTTCTGGAAGGATTAGTTGTGTATTAGTCAGGATTACTATTGCTATGATAAAACAAAACAAAACAAAAACAAAAACATGACCAAATGCAACTTGGGGAGGAAAGGGTTTATTTCATTCACACTTTCATGTAACATGTCATCATCAAAAGCAGTGAGGACAGGAACTCACACAGGGCAGGATCCCGGAGGCAGGAGCTGATGCAGCGGGCATGGATGGGTGCTGCTGACTGCCTTGCTCAGCCTGCTTTCTTATAGAACCCAGGACCGCCAGCCCAGGGATGACACCACCCACACTGTACTAGCCTTCCCCCCCCACTCAACCAATCATTAACTAAGAAAATGCCTTACAGGCCTGCCAACAGCCTGATGTTACAGAAATGACATTAGCTTGTCAGGTTGACATAAAACTGTCCAGAACAGGTTGTAACTCAGATCCCTGATGGTTAGTGTCCCACACTCTGGAATCTTCCATCTGTGCTATACAAAGGAATGACACTGACTCTTGGAAATCTAACGTGCTTTCAAAATGCGACTGACTGTCCAAGAAGAGGTAATGGAGACTTGTGGGTGTTGGGAGTTCCAGAAGGCAATGGCTTGAGGGAAGCCTTTGCCGGTAGATGTCCCAGCAGGAGACTTGGGAGCAGACCCTCCTCTTCACTCATGCTTGATGATGAGCATCTCCCCAAGGCCAGCATCCCCAAGAGAATCTTAGGCAGGAAATGAGCTGCTGCTGCACGTGCGGGGCCCCGCCCCCACCACATTCTGCAGAACACAAATATTGTTTGCTTTGTTTTTGTTGCCTCAAGAACACAACACGATGTTTGATAACAACTTTTGTAACTCTTACTGAATTTTTTAAATCTAGAAACACTCTTCCAAACAACTTTTTAATCTTTTTTTTTTTTTTTAATCCTGAGTTATTCTATTTCCTCTGATTTTTAAGGTTTCATGGGCCTTGTCTTCAGCAGTTTTGGCTTGGCGAGTATGAGCTGGGCGGGATTTCTTTACTAATTAAAAGGCAGTCTGGGTGATTCTTACAGCTTCTGAATTTCACAACGGCTGGCTGGGTCACTCGGCCTCCAAGAATGGGAAAACACTGTCAACAGCTTATGTAATTTTCTGGCATAGACAATCCTCTCCATCAGTCATTTGTAATTCCAATATCTACCAAGAATATAAATATGTATCAGATATGGCTTGGTCCTGGGAACAGAGGCAATGCTGTGAGCTGGGAAAAAACAAAAACCCAAAAGAATTTCTATTGACAGAATAGAAATAAATGTGTGTTGTGCCACTTAATAAAAAAGAACACGGCTTTCTTTACCTTTCTAAATGATACCATGGAAGAGGCAACTGTGAAGGTGTTGAAACACAGTATCACTCAGTCTCATCTTTTTGAAGGAATGGCTTAGAACCAGGTACAACAGTAGGACCATTTCTTTCAAACATCAATGTCTCTAGGTGTCAGCATAAGATAGATCTGAGCATGTAGAACATGTAATGTATATAACACACTAAGAACATGTAAATGGTATGTTCCAGACCACAGTGGGATTTTAGTATTGAGTAAGTTCTGCTTCCTGCATGTTCTGCTTCTCCTCTGTTTGTGTTCATGTGTGCGAATGCACACATGAAACGCTGCTGTCAGTCCCAGCCTTCTGTCAAATCTAGCTTTTGTCTATTACTAAAGACGCTTCCCCATCGTCTCCATGATTTTACTCCCATTGTTATCACTGAGGGAGGTAGGCGTGCTGGTTAATCCTTGCTGTCAACTTGACTGGATTTAGAACTGCCTTGGAGACACACTTCTGGGCTCATACAGATCAGTGTTTTCGAAGATGTTTAACTTAAGAGAATGACTCCCCTGCCTCTGAAGATGAGTGGCACCGTCCCGTGGGCTGGCATCCTAGAGTAAATGGAGCGGTGGGATGGGGCAAGCCAGCTGGAGTATCAGCCTCCATCTTCCTCTGCCTCTGGAAGGTGTGACCCGCTGCCTAACACCAATTGTGTGACATTAGTGTGGCTCTGCCTTCCTTTTATGATAAACTCACTCTAGTCCCTAAACAAAACATGAAGCAAAAAATGAAACCCTTCTCTTCACGTTTGGTTCTGTTGGGAATTGGTCACAGCCGTGAGAAAAGTGGTCAACACAGCAGGGAACAGCAAGAACACCTTCTGACCGCTCTCCAGGATACTTTCTTACTGAAGAGCCCTTTGTGAGAATCACGCAGACTTTTAAGGCTGGCGAAATGTTACTGCTGGTGTAGTTTCTAAAGAGCAGCGCCTTGTGGGCTTTGCTGTTTCTCAGCTGTGTGTCCTTGGGAGACCTGGTAACCTCCTTATATCCCATTGCCTCATCTATAAAATGAACCTTCCTTTAAGATCACTGTGAAGTTTATCCAAACTAATATTTGCATTTGAGTCAGGTGTTTACAATACTGTCTGGTATGTAATTAGTGCCTCTGTGTGCCTGATCATCGTGATATTATTTATTTTTGTTAATGTTTTGTTGCACAAGGTGGAAAAGTTCTTGACTCTTGACAGAAATAAACTCAGGACCTTTTCTGCTGTGTTTTTGTCTAAAGACTGCCTTGTGCTGTCAAATGGTTTCCCTGCTAACCAGGATGGCAGGAGACAGTGCCGTCAGTCCCTAAGCATTGGATGCTGTAGAATACAGTAACAGCCAGGATGTCAGAATGGGCTGGCTGGGCTGGAGGCATGGCTCAGTGGTCAAAGGGCTAAGAGTACTGCTTTCCAAACTGTGTCCTAAGAAATGATTCCAGGACTTTGGTATTGTGTGCAATTTTGACTTAAAATACCTCAAACACTTTAAACTCTGCAATAAACATAATTTCATCCATGACCTCTTGGAGGAAGCAGAAGAATGCCTCCAAAAATTATATGCTCGGAATTCTCAAAATATGTAAACATGTGAGTGTGCCATCTCGCAAAGCAAAAGGGAATTCCACATGTGATGAGCTGAGGAGGAGAGAGTTGGGCTGGGTACTGCCCGCCTAGAGGACCTGAATTCCATTCCCAGCATCCATGCCATAGCTCACAACTCTTGGAACTCCAGCTCCAAGGGAATCTAGCTCCTCTCTTCTGGTCTCTGTGGCACTGCATTCACATGCAAGTACACACACCACACACACACACACACACACACACACACACACACACACACACACACACATATACATACACATGCTTGCACACACACCACACACATGCGCACACATTCATGGGTGTGCACTTGAGTGTGCACACACACATGCACATGAATGAATTATAAATAATAAATGTTTGAAATTGCTTATAAAGTGTCAAGGGGCTTTTGTTTATTGTAGAGTTTAAAATATTTAAATATTTTAAGCCAAAATTGAATAAATAAAAAAATTTCTGAAGTAACTTCTTAGAGCACAGTTTGGAAACCAGTACTTATTAAACTCATTTTTCCTTCCAGCAAGGCATGATTTATGAGGTCTTATAATACAGAGCTTTTTATGCTACAGATAGAACTTACAAAATAGAGTTGTTAAAAAGTACTAGAGATGTCAAGGAAAAAAAAAAGCTTATGTCGAGATTTGAGCTTAGGTAGAACCGTGAAGGGCTGGACCCCTGCTCTGAGTTATTCTTTCTGTCTTTCTGGTTTCACACAGCTCCACAGGCCTCCATTCATGCCACAACATGAATGATGTAAGGTAGATTTGAAAGCTGTGTTCAAGGCCTCTCCTGGGGACTCTGGTGGGATTCTCTGGGTATTATTTGGACAAGATAATAATATAGTATCTCTTACAGGAGGCAGGAGAATGCCCCACTCCAGAGA
This sequence comes from Onychomys torridus, assembly GCF_903995425.1. Classification (NCBI taxonomy): domain Eukaryota; kingdom Metazoa; phylum Chordata; class Mammalia; order Rodentia; family Cricetidae; genus Onychomys; species Onychomys torridus. Next base: position 70,172,776 of record NC_050454.1, read on the forward strand.
TTTGGAGATCCTACTCATCAAATCTATAAACATGTGTGGAGGCCATCTTCCACAGAGAAAGGGAGCTTGTCTGTGTGATGGAGCTGAGCACTTGGGAGTAAGCGAGCATCTAGGGTTACCTTGATGCGTTCTTAAAAGGGGGAGTGCTCTTCTGTCTGTGATCCAAGACCTGCCTGAAATGAGAGTCAGAGGTGAGACCTGGCAGGCTTTGAGGATGGAATGGGGACTTATAAGCCAAGGAGTTCAGAGTCCTCAGGAAATCACAAAAGGCAAGGAAACAGGTGTTCCTAGAGATCCTGAAAAAAAGGACTAGCCTCACTAAAATCTGATTTAACCCAAGACTTGTGGTAGACTTCTACCTCCTCTTGGATAAAATTTTAAATCTGAGTTTGTCTAAAGGTGGTTAAGATTGGAATGACTTGTCACGTAAGAAGACAAAACAAGACATTATTATGCAAAGCCTAGCTCGTTTACCAAGATGGTTGTCATTTTCAGTGAGCTCCCCTGCATGTATAAGCAAGCAAACTGCTGCCCGCTTCCTTGTTGACGATTGGACCTGACTCCCGTGCAAAGATTCTTTGGCTCCCAAAGATACCCACTGTTTCTGTGGAACTTGTCACTGATAGCTACTGTGTTAAACCTAAGCGTGCAGACAGGAAGGAACAGCAGGCTGGCTCCTGAGCATTCAGCTTGCTACAGGGGAGAGATGAAGTCCCCTTCTCGTTCTCCTCCCTGACTTGGGGGACCACATGAAGCACGTGGCATTCACAGGCACCCATCACCCTTCTCACCGGAGGTAATGTTACCACCTTCCTTATCTGGCCGATGAGGGCACTGAAACACAGGTAGGCGAAGAGCTTGCCAGGGTCATATGCTAATAAGTGGTGGAGTCAGGACACAGTCCTACACAGTCTGGCTTCAGAGTCTGTGGCTCAACTGTTACAGCCCACGGGCTTGCATACGCATAATTGTAAGGGCAAGGCCCTGGGTGACACAATGGAGATAAGAGTGCTGAGTGGAGATGTTCCACGCAGGGTGCCAGGCAAACATCAAAGTGGCAGACTGTTTGGAAGGAGATGGAAAACGAAGGCTGAGACAGTAGCACTTTATCTCACTGTGAACGGGTGATAATAGCTAGTGCGGACTTTCTCCTGCGTGTTATCTCTTGTTATGTAACAGTCTGACATGTCATGGGTTAAAATAACAAGCGTGTGTCCGTGCTCTGCAGTCTACCTGTTACCCAGTCCATTCTCACGAGCCAGAATTGGTGTCAGTTTTGACTCAGGGAGGCAGCTGTTGTAATGGCAGCTGAACTCTCTCCAGTGTATGGGGCTGTCTGGCTAGAGGCTACGCTTGCCTGTTCTGCCCTTGCAGACACTAGCCCAGGCATGTTTACATGGAGGCAGCCACCTGACGAGGTATTAATTCCTGCTGAGATCTATTGCAGAATGAGGGTTTCAGAAAATCAAGGCAAGAGAGTCAAGGGAAAAAACATTCTACCTGGGGATGGTCACAGTACAAAGGGACGCAGGCACAAGAAGGGCAGAAAACTGGGCCTTAGTTGTCAGCCAGCCACAGCTGTTGTTGGCTTATCTTTGGCTTAGAGCCAGTCTCTGGTGCACATCACGTTGTTGAAGTCACTGGGTAGCTCATCTGCATTGACTGTGGGGGCAGCATTGGTGGCAGAGGCCTCCACACACCAGAGCCTGAAGAGGACAAAGGAGGACAGCTTGTGTGCCTCAGGCTCAGGAGGAAGAGAGGGAAGGAGGGCAGAAGTTCTATGGAGCCTCAGTGTGGTGGGAATATAGCTGTATTAACATGGAGCATCATGGGGTCGGGAGAAGAGCAGGAGGCAGAGACTGGCACTTGGCAGGAGGAGCTAGAGACAGGAATCATGGTGAATGGTTACAAAGAGCAGTGGAACCAGTGGGGACTTTGATTAGATGAGAGGATGGTGAGGGGAAGACTTGAGGAGTGGGAAAGGTAGAGTTGACATTCACATGCCAGGAAATGGGAGAAGCAGCATAATGAAGGTTAGGGAGGTGGGGTCATTTGTACAAGTAGAGGAAACATTTCTTCACTGTCATCTACACAGTAACTAGTTCAGTGGCAACTCTGTGTAAGTCTTACTCTAGAGACTTGAGATATATCAGAGAATAAATAGACACCTGCCTTGAGCTTTTAGAGATATTAGCAACATGGAAAGGGCTTAGTGAAGAAGTGTGTTTGTAGCATGTCTAGACCATGGTTCCTCCAGGTATAGTTAGCTCTGGCTGCTGTAACAAGTCATCAAAAACCACTTGTTATAAAGCACAAGAGATTCATCTTCTCAAAGGTCAGGAGCCGAGAGTCCATCATTAGGCACAGAATCAAAGCAGGGCCACACTCCTTATCTCTTGCAGCTGATGTGCCTTGGCTTGAGGCCACAGCACTCCAGTGTTTACCTCCAGGTTCACAGTACCTTCTGCTGTGTGTTTATCATGTATTTTATGCGCCCTTCTCATGAGGGAACTTAGGGTTGTATGTAGGGTCCACTCAGATGATGGCTCACTTCTGGAAAGTATCCACCACCCTTGTTGGCGCCAATCATTCCATTTTATAAATTTGATACCCTCCCCAGACATTCATGATGCCCTTATTGCAATATTATGGCCAGATTCGCAGTAGATTAGAACTGTCTTTTTTGAGATTGGGCTCCATATTATGTCATATACTGTGTTCTAATAGAGCCTATTTCCCTGATTTGATACAGCTGTTAGATGGCGTAACCAAAAAGACACATCTCCTGGAGCTGAAGTTTGAGCTTTATTATTAAGAACCAGAAGCATGATTAAGAAGCAGCCAAGCCTGCTGGGTAACTCTGCTGGACCAGCATCCTACGTGAGTCACAACAAACAAAAAGGCATTGTATCTGGTTGACAGTTGTCAACACTGAACAAAAACTGAAAACTGACCTTGCTCAGCCGGGGAAACCACATGGCTACATAGGAAAATAATTCCCATGTGTGGCTAATTTCTTTCCATAGATGTATGCAGTTTCAGATTGGCTACACTTCCGTGGCTCAGGTGGCCATATGAAAATAGTTGCAATTTTTAAAATTCAGATTAAGTGAGCCTACTCTGCAATTCATGAGGTAGCACCTCACCCTCTGTATACATGTTAAGGATGTGGTCTGCTTTCATGTTAGACATCCCCACCTTTCTCAAACTACCTCTGTGGTCCTTGCTACCATGTGAAGGTTTCGTCCTCCCAAAAGTCAAGCTGAAATTTTAACCAACCACTAATGTGGTAGTGACGGGAGCACAGCCTTGAGTGTATCACTGGGTTGTGAAGGAAGAACCTTGGTGGATTTTATGAGTGCCCTCATAAAAAAATGACCAGGAAAGCTCCCTGTTCTATATCTGTCATGATGAAAGGATGGTTATAGGGAGAAGTGTTACTGAACTTGGGGGTTACAGTCTGTACCCCCAGAAACTAGGTTAAGCCATAAAAGTCCAATTAAAATATCTAAATTAATAGCAAAAAAAAAACCCAAAAAACAACAACACAAAAAAACAGAAAAAGGAAAATGTATTCCATGTGGCCATGTCAAGAAAAGGGACAAAGGATTCAGGGACTCTCAAGTCCATTCTGAGGTGAGGTTGAATTTTAGATTCAGGGTATATGGTCATCTAAGCAGTCATGATCAAGGTGTCCCTTACCATCACTGACCCATCATTGTTCGAATTCCAATCCCTCCAACGAGGAGGTCTGGCAAGCTGTCAGCACAGGGGGAAATCTCCTTCCAGGTCAACTTCCTCTCTGGTTGGCACCAGGCTCCAGCCTTTTCTGTCTCGTGACATAAGATTCTTAGGGGAATTCCAGTTTCTTGTGGTCCAGTGTTTCAACATGTGGCAGTGAGAATGAAGGAAAGATGCAGAAGGAGATGTCCACTGGATGTCAATCATGTGTGCCCAAGCCCCTAGAACCATAAGAACCACACTTTTGTTTTAAGCCATGTCTTTTCCAGCTTTCCCGACGGTCTGCTTCTGAATAAGGCAGGGCTGACAGGCCTCGCAAAATGCAAAGTGGGTCCTCCCCAAGAAGGTGCTGTCTGCTCCGCCTCTGTGGACTGAACCCTAAGCAGGGTCTCAGATATCATCCGTCCTCCTTTCTTTCTGTGGTCTTTGCCTCACGCCAGCTGTTGTGACCATGAGAGGTAGGGGCAGAGAGCAGATTAAACACTCCATAAAGGTCTGAAGCATGAGACGGAGCACTCCTGGGAGGAAGAACCCTAGGCCTGTTTTGATCAAACCATCCTCAAAGCCTCAGGCACCGCTGAACCATGCTTCATGACTTTCCAAAAGTTTACATGTAACGCAGGCTGTCTGGTGAGGATGACGAATTGGCCATGACTCTATCACCACAGAACCGAGAGTTGTGTGTTGTCTTTCTTAATCCCTGCTACAGTCTAATCAAATAGCTATCCATCATTCTCACTCATGGATTAAGAACGTGGGGCTCAGAAAAGAAGTCTGTGTAAGGTCACATGGTCAACAAGTATCAGAACTAAGAAATACATGAAAACTAATTCCAGGCCAGTAGGTTATTGAGCCAGAGCATGAGTAGGATGGAGTTACATGGAAAGGGCTGGCTAGCACTGGTTCACTTCTGGCTTCCCAAAAGAAAAGATTACAAACCTGCAAGAGGCAGGTTGAGAAGATGGAAACGGGGTGCTGAGGGAGGAAGAAGGCTATCAGGAAGGGAGAGAAATCTGAGGGAAGTGGAAGGCAGGGTGTACACAAAATACTGGACCTGAACAGCATTGCATTCAAATATTCAGGTACTGAAAACACCACAAAGGGCTTGGATAGAAGTGGCTTTGGGGCCAACATGGTGACATTAGGGAAGCTGGAGACAATCAGACACACTGGGGAGATGCCCAGATTGACGGATGCGCCATAAGTCAAGGACACAACATTCAACAGTGAGGTGAGGGGCACTGATTGCGGGAACCAGGTGAGAATGGGGTCGCTGATCTTTGTCAGCTTCACAGGACATTTCATGTTCTGTAGTCCTTTCATTTAACTGAAGAACCTAATCCTTGGAGAGGTCAACCAGCTTGTCCAAGGCCCTAGCACCTGCACAGGTGGCCCCAAGTTGGTTCGGGAATATAGGGAGGTGGAATCATGGCACGTTTCTCTTTCATTTTATCTTACATGAAATTACATCAACAGAGAGGATGGAAATCACCTTGCTTAACTGCAGCACATGCACATGTGTATAATGTGTGCGTGTGTGTGTGTGTGTGTGTGTGTGTGTGTGTGTGTGTGTGTGTGTGCATATGGACAAGGGCACTCCCGGACAAGAGTCCAGGTGGAGGTCAGAGGACAACCTGGGCATCTCTCCTGGCCTTCCATCTTATTTGAGGCAGAGTCTCTCCTGTTTGCCTGCTGTGCTTGGTACTTAAGGCAAGCTTTGCAGAAACTTCCAGAGTCTCCTGTCTCTGCATGCCATCTCTTTGCAGGAGTGCCAGGATTACAGATAGGGGTCACCACATGCATCATTGAGCTCAGGACACTGGGGTAGCTCACCAAGCACTTTCATCCACTGAGCTACCCCTCCAGCCCAGAAAATTTTCCTTTTCATAGTGTTTCTGCATCTTGTTTGCCAATGTCAAGTTAGCCTATGCCTATCGAAAGACAGTCAGGGGTGGGACTTAGAAACGCTGGTGACAGTGACCAGTCTTCATTAAATGCTTCCCATATATTATGCAGGGTTTTCCCCTCGGGTTTCCTCTGTGATGTGAGTATTGTTACAGCTTAGCATTATACAGAAGCAAAGTCAAGGACAATATGATGGACCTCTTTAGACTGGACTGCTCATTCTCCACGTGTGTGGTCCTTAGACTGTAGATATCAACAGCACCTCAAGGCTTTCCACACTGCAAGTTAAGGCCATGCCATGGACCAAGAATCAGAAATAATTATAAAATCTCCTTTTCATATTGAACCTCACTGACTACTAGGCTGTTTCTGGTCATCAAGTTTGAGAACCTTAGTTCTAGAGCACCAGTTAGAAAATGAAGCATTAGACTGACCATTCAATTTAGGCACCATTGAGTCAAATCACAGTGCGGGTAAGTGCTGGATGCCCTTCACACCAGGAAGGCAGCCATTGGCTGATTAGTCTCTATCATGTGAACTGGGTAGAACAAATCTGACTAGATTACTGAAGCCCTGGTAGCCCTGTGGACTGAGTATTATGACTGTCACTGATCAAGGAAGCTTTGAGGTCAAGAACCCCGCCCACGGCCATTGTTGGATTGTCTTACATCACTGCATTCTCACTGTGGGCGTTGCAACCCTGGTGATCAGATCTGAGCTGCATGACCCTAAGGGATTTTTACAGGTGCTGGGAAAGGTGTTTCTAACTCCAAATCCACCTGTAATTTTCCTTTTTTTAGTAAATGAGTAAGATCATAAAAAAAAACCACTCTTCTTGTATACGTGACTGAGGATGTATATGTGTGGTGTGTGTGTGTGTGTGTGTGTGTGTGTGTGTGTGTGTGTGTGTGTGTGTGTACACCCAGGCACATATGGGCTGCCAAGGAAAACATTAGGCATCTTGCTCTACCACTCTCCACCTTATTCTTTTGAGACAGGGTCTCTCAATGACCCTGGTAGGCTGATGGCCAGGAAGCTCCCACAATCCTTTCCCTGCCCCTCCACAGTGCTGGGGTTAGAGGTACTTGTGTGGCCGCACCCAGATTTTTTAATGTAGGTTCTGGGGATTTGAACTCATATCCTCACACTTGTTCACAAGTACTAAGCCACTGAGTTGTTTCTCCATCCTGTTTATCTTCTGTTTAAGTCAGACTTCAATTTTAAATTTGCAAAGGCAATCAACCAGAAGCTATGCTCCCCCAGTGTGGATCCTGTGTGAGTGGCGACACCAGACTTTGAACTACAACAACTGGAAAGGCCTTGTCCATCACAGACAGCCAAGTGTGCTCAGTGACCCACAAATGGTGCCTCAAGCTGCATTAAATGGTTTAGCCTCCTTACCTCAGGCTCTTCTTCCAAACTTGTTTTCTTATCTGGGAAATAAGAATCACCCCTTCAAATTCGTATGTTGGGAGTAAAGACAGGTTCAGAAATCATGACCTAACAGAATCTGACTCTTTCCTCTGGTATTTTACACTTGTGCAAATCCACTGGCTTCTCAAGAACTCTTTCAAATGCTTCACACATCGGCTCACCAATAGTGTAATAGTCCAAGGGCTTGCTATGTGCAGAATGTGACAGTAAGTTCGGGGCAGTCTGGATGGGGCCAAGGAGAGCACTGTGTGACGCAGGGTCTGAATTACCTCATCCTTGAGATTAGCAGGCCCTCCTGATGAGAGAGTGTGAGCAACCCCGTTTCTTTCTGTTCATTAACAAGTCCCATTAACTCCTGCTTCCAACTTTCCATACTCCCTGTCTTTCTCAAGGAGTGTCGCCACCACAATGACACAATGTTCTGCCTGTTTGCATTACCAAACACAGGAAGTGCCATGGGGAAATGGGCTGCTCATAAAAATGACTTCAGACACTTGATATAGATGTGACAAACACCACACTGGCTTCCATGTGGGGGATTCTGGTCTCGTTGTATGTGGAAATAAGCTAATGAGATAGGACAGCAGGGGCAGCAGGCTCCTGCTTCAGTTTCTATGCAACAGAAACATCGATGCCCTTTGAGAAATCCTCCCAACTCCAGTCTCCTGTATACTTGGAGTATTTGTATGCCTGTATGTGCATGTATACATAAGTATGCAGGTATAAATGTGTATACGCATACAGGCCGGGGTGGATCTTTGCAACAACCCCCACCTCATCAGAAAAGGCTGCCAGTCCCTACCCATGATGAGTGTTACAGTAGAGTTCAGATGGCTGTTGTCGGATATTAGTTATTTCTTATAAATTAGAATATGTTAAAAAATGAGTCCGTTTAGAAGTTACTTGAAAGGAAAATAAAATCATACAAAGAATTATTTAGATAGTGAAAACTTTATCAGCTTATTTGCCTTTCTAAAGTAATCAGTTTTGCCTCTGTACAAACACACACACACACACACACATACACACTCACTCACACACACAGATACACACAGATCGCATCATACACTCAGAGACACATGCACAGCACACAGACATACCACATACACACACATACCACACCATACCACACACTCACACTTACACAGAAACACCACACAGACATAGACACACAACACACACATATACACACTCACACAGACATACCACACACACATATACACACTCACACAGACATACCACACAGTCACACACAGATATACCACACAGTCACACACACACAGACACACCACACACACATATACACACTCACACAGATATACCACACAGTCACACACACACAGACACACCACACACACATATACACACTCACACAGACATACCACACAGTCACACACACACACACACACACACACACACACACTCATACAGACATACCACACAGTCACACACACACACACACACACACACATACACACTCATACAGACATACCACACAGTCACACACACACACACATACACACTCATACAGACATACCACACAGTCACACACACACACACACACACACATACACACTCATACAGACATACCACACAGTCACACACACACAGACAAACCACACACACATATACACACTCACACAGACATACCACACAGTCACACACACACATACACACTCATACAGACATACCACACAGTCACACACACACACACACACACACACATACACACTCACACAGACATACCACACAGTCACACACACACACACACACACACACACACACACACATATACACACTCATACAAACATGCCACACAGTCACACACACACACACATACACACTCATACAGACATACCACACAGTCACACACACACACACACACACACACACACATATACACACTCATACAAACATGCCACACAGTCACACACACACACACACACACACACACACACACACACTCACACAGACATACCACACAGTCACACACACACACACACACACATACACACTCACACAGACATACCACACAGTCACACACACACACACACACACACACACACACACACACACACACACACTCACACAGACATACCACACAGTCGCGCGCACACACACACACACACACACACACACACACACACACACACCATACACTATCTGGGGATCCCTTGGCAATGGCGTCTCTTATGAACTGTTGCAGTCATAGGCCAGTGGGCCGAGGGGTGGTCTGACCATTAGCAGGACCAGACTGAGAACAGAAGGCTCTTCCCACAGAAGTGTGCTGGGGAATTCTGGTCCTGTTTTGGATGACCACTTTTTTCCTTTTATTGAAAATAGATTCTTTTCTCATACAATATACCCTGATTATAGTTCCCCCTCCTGCTCTTAATTTGGAATTTCATTGCAGGTGCTCAGAGTGTAGCCCAGTGTGGAAGGAGCATTCTAACATGGAAGGAACTGGTAGATGCACTGGGGAAAGAAATTTGCCAAACTCACCCTTTCTGCCCCTCTTCCTCCTGGGGGAGCCTGGTGCCTGGCTTTTCTGGTTGGTCTTGGTTGCTGTATCCAGAAATGAGCCCAACATGGACTGGAACAGATTTATTCACACATATCCTCTTTAGTTTCCCTAACTTCCTCTCCCCCGCTAAGGTTGGCTTTTAGTGGCTCTAGAAACTATGATTTAAATCACCCTAAATCCCATCTCTTCTACTGACTGCTAATGACTAATCTGTCCTTTCTTCCGCCAAGAAGAAAGGATGTTCCTCACCATCCCTCTGCTTCCTGTGGCCAAGATCAATTCCTCTGATATTTATTAACCATCCACCACTAGCTAGACAGCAGGCAGACACCACTGACACCATGTCTGTTCTTGTGAAACCCCCACTCCACCCCCTGTCCTCCTCGGCTCTATAAAGCAGGCAGCAAGACTACTCTCTTTTGAACTCAGAAAATATTTTCGCAGAGGCGGACCCCTCAGAAAGCTTTCTTGTCTTAAGCTCCCTGTAAACTTACTAGATGATAAATTCTCTTCTAATTGGCCAAACTCAACTTTAAACATTTTATTTGGGGGAACAAATCATTAATTTTTTTTTAAGTTTGCTTTTCTGCTTACTCTTTCAGATTAATTTTGGGAGCTTATCACAAAATGAACTTGCTTAGAGTGGACACAAACTGGCAATCAGAATGTTCTATGAAGTAAGTGCAATGGGGAAAGATGCCTCTAACTACGGGGGAAACCAACCATCTTGACCCTGAGTTTTAGAGAAATGGAATTTGAATCTAATGACTATTAATAACAGAAATAATTGTTCCTTATCTGTTGAGCCATCATCTTCCTTCAAGGAACAAATTTAAGATGTCTGCCTTCAAAACGCTTAAAAAGCAACTTAAAGAAAAATAAGAAATAAAATGGAGGTTTGAATCAGAATTGAGTTTGTTGAAGTAATTAGGTTCCTTCCCCAACAGTTACGTTGTATAATGAACTCATAGGACGCCATTTTGTTTTCTTATGCCCTTCATGTTAGCGCAAAACTGCAAGCGTGCTTTCTTTCTCCTTCCTCCTCTCCCCCATGGCTGGTTGTGATTCCATCTTTATTGTTCGGAGTTACCTTAGACTATTACAGTATTTTGCAGAAACACATTCCTGGATGAACAAAACCCTTCTGAACTTCTGAAAACCTCACCTTTGTGAGTGAGACTGACTGGCATGAGGCGTGCATGGCCTCATGTTCTTGAAGCACAATTTTATAAGGAAAGTCATCAGAGCTCGGAGGATGACTTGTGAGGAGCCTGCGCAGACAGCCAGCCACCCTTCCTTGTCTTAGTCAGCAGCTGCTCAGCCTGTTTTTCCCATCACCCGTCAGGATTGCGTTAGACAAAAATCCACCTTATAAAAAAAATCATGAAAACTGAGAACAGGGAAGCGGTGGCCACTGTGAGGTAAACTGCTGTCATCCTGGGCTCTGCTCCCGGCCTTGGCACCCGCCCAGAGGGGGCTGCATTCTCTGCCCAGCAGGGAGTTCCAGCTGACCTGCTGAGAATGTCCCAAGTGAGTCACCGTCTTTTAACTCCATCGGAGCCATTTGCTGCTGCCCACTTGGATGTTTCGGAACAGCTGCCTGGCTCTGAACCCAACTAGTAACTGGAAATGTGGCCATTGTCTGGCTTATGTTTTAAAAATGGAGTTGGGGTGGGGTCTGGGGGAGAAAGAGAGAAAGGCTCAAACCCAATCAAGAAAGACAGACAGCTTAGTTTTTCTGCCCTTGAACGCCTTGGAAGGCGTTAGAGAAAGGAAGTAGCAAGGACAGATAAGCCCAGTTTGTCCTCTCCTCTCTGGTGTTGTCTCTTACTGTTTCCCCAACAACGACATGGGGTGTGCTCTCCAATGGAATTTACGTGATATGTAGAGACTTACCTCCCTCAAGGAGGCCATCTCATCACCACACTTTTTAACTTACCCATCTCATCTTCCAAACACAACAGTGACTAGTTCTCTTGCTCTGGAAACATTTTCCACAGAACTTGAAGTCCATTTTTGACCGCATCAACAACTTTTTAGAGGCTTTGATTGAACAAGTTTCTGGCCTACACATTAACCAGGATATTTGAGAAACGTTAGACATGATCCTTGAATTTAGGAATTTGTAATGAAATGGAGAGAAAAGGCTAGTCAAATGGTTTGTCCAGGAACAATATGGGGGAGGGAGAAGGAGGTTATATCAAAGTGCCAGATGCCTGTAAGAGCAATCGAGGGTCTCTGGAGTTCAGAGCAATGCTCTAGGAAGCTGCTTTTCAACCTAGGATGGTGGTAACCAATATTAACAAGTAAAATTGAATGGACTTTGTAAACATGGGCAAGTGTGTCATAGCTAGGCACACAGCCCGGGCGTCTATGTTAAAGGCTGAAACATATTCACATGGTCACAGGGTTTCATTTAAATGGGAAGTCTGTGATTTATGTGTACATCTTCGTATGCATTAGCACATGCACACATTTGCAAAACGTCTTCTACATCTCCAGAGACAGAGGTAGCAGGCAGTCGGGCCTCTTAGGTCATTGTTCTACCGTTTCGTGTCTGGTGTCTGACCCTTAACTGAAGGTAGAAGAGGAGGCACATGGGGTAAAAAGACCTGCAGCATTACTGTTCTCATTTCATTACAAGTCACTCACACAGCAAGAGGCGGGGAGCTCAGGCTAGAACTGGAACCCAGCTCCCCACATGAGCTCCACATGCAGCCTTGAACATGCCACCAGGCACAATGTCCAAAGGTTCCACAGTATCTCAGACTGTGGGGAGCTAACCTCACACACACACACACACACACACACACACACACACACACACACACACACATCCAGGCAGAGCACCTCATATCTACATACGCCATGTAGTCTTCCGTTCTCCAACACAGTTTCAGCATTTACCATGAATTTTCCTGAGCAGTAAATACATATCCCTGCTGTGATTATTAGTGTTTTGAGCTTGTTTAACTCTAAGCTATTTATCCAACTCACTGAGGGTTAGGAGCCAAGAGAGCTGTTCTTCAAATTTTACATTAATTCTTGCTCCCGAGTGAGTGAGCAGACACAATTCTAATGCCTACCAATTGAGATTTGAGTACACATTCATTATGAAAAAAAAAAAAAAGTCTATAGTTGGAATCCTAAGGAGACTTGTTGCAAATAATTTTTTAAAAAATATATTAGAGCTGGGGAGTGGTGGTGCATGTCTTTAGTTCCAGCACTCTGGAAGCAGAGGTGGGTGGATCTCTGAGTTCAAGGCCAGCCTGGTCTACAGAGCAAGTTCCAGGACAGTCAGGGCTCCATAGTGAGATCCTATCTCAAAAAAAAAAAAAAAAAATTGGAAAGAAATGGTTCAGTCTGAATCCTTAAAACTGATGAGCAAGAGCAATTTGCTCTATATTTTCCTAATTCATATACAAGAGTGTTTCAAAAACTAATGAACTAATATGAATGATTTTACCGAAATGCTACACATCAACAGTTAAGGTATGGCAAATCTAGATTTTGGTGTAATCAAGAGTTTCCTAAATCTTATGTGCAGATTTGATATAAACAAAAGGGACTTTTTTCCAAAAGAAAAGATGGGGTACAATGGGGCCAGGCCAGGTGAAGCAGAACTCAGGCAATAGCACGTACACAGGATGAAACCACAGGTGGCTCATGAGCACTATCGCTTGAACATGAATAGGATGGTGCAGCGGCAATCACCAGAACAGGCGAGGAAACGATGCAAACTAGGACAGGTGTGGGATGCTGAGCAGAGGGTCAGAAGGGACCACCGTGATTTGAGCTGGCTTCTTAGTCTACCCTTGCCGTGCTGGCTCAGGGAGGGAGTGAGCAAACATGGACAGTAGTCATGCAACAGGCATCTCTTGAGGTGCCTATTATGATCTGGTAGTATTGTGAATACTTCTAAAGATACTGTGGTGAACAAAATCAAATCTCTGACCTGATGAGATCCCTGTTTCCACGTGGAAAATTATGAGTAAAATATGGCATGTGTGGCAACGACAAGAATTGACAAGGGATGAAAATGAAAATGCAGGAGGTCAGACCCATGCCATTTGCAACTATGTGAAGCTATAAAGTGCAGGGAGCTCCCGTGCATCTGCAGAGTCTCCTTGGAGTTCAGGAAGCCTGATGGGAACGAGAGTGGGAATGGAGTCAGAAGATGATGGGGAAGGAAGCAGGATGTTTGGAATTCAAGTTTCATGTGATCTCAGGAAGCCTGTTGAGAAGGGTGGACTCTCATCTGTCAGTAAATGGAGGGTTTTTTTGGGGGGGTGGGGGTGCGGTGTATATGGAAAGTTTCATAAGCAGAAGACTGATACGATTTTTATAGAAATCACTTTCATACATTCAGGGTGAACAACTGGGGTCTCAGTCAGGAAGAAAGATGCTGTGTCTTGACAGTTCAGTTGAAAGGACTTTACAGAGGTACCATCTACCTGGTAGACTACAGGGAAGGGACTCAGCCCACATGACTCACTATGCATGGATAACCCAGCTGTGGTTACCATGCCTATGGCTTTGAGCCGGGGGCGGGGGCTGCTCCCAACTCCCCACTCTGCCTGCTTCTCATTTCTACTTAGGCTGGTGCCAGGTGAGTTACTGTCAGGCCAGGTCTATGATTTGTTCGCAGGGTGTATGTGTTAGAAACAGGCCCCAGGGCCATCTGGGTAGAGTAGTGAGACCTCTAAGAGGTGATTAGCTCTTGGTGTAGTTCAAGAAACATTAATGAGGCTATCATGGAAATAAGCCAGTTATCGTGGCAGTGGCTTCCTGGTAAGTAAGTCTGGTCCCTCCTCTTCCTTCCTCACCCTCTGGCCTCCCTCCATGGAATGACACTAGGAGAAGACCCGGCCAAGTGGGGAGCACTTCAATGCAAATGTCCCCGCCTTGAGAATGGTAGACAATACGGCTTTCTTCTCACAAATTACCCTGTGTCTAGTCTTTTGTTACAGCAACATAAAACAGTCTGAGACACAGTGAACACTGGACATAACAACTCAACAAAAAAACTCATCACTGAGTGTCCTGGGGTGAGGACAAGGGCGAGAAAACAAGACATTTGAGGACCAAAAGGAGGGCAAACAGACACTTTCTGTCTGTCACAGTTTCTGTCTAGAGAGCAGGTCCAAGTCAGGACCACACTGGGGAGGGAAATTAAAATGTCATTGAAATCCAAGTGTGTGGCTTAAGTCTGTTACTCTCAGTGCCCAGGGCACTGAGCCAGGAGGATAGCCACTAGTTTGAGGCCAGACTGAGCAGTGTAGTGAGTTTCAGGCCAGCCTAAGTGACATAGGTAGACACAATAAACAACCAAACAGAAATTTGGCTGGAAAGCTGAAGTCTTTCAGGCATAAAGAGACAGAAAATTCACTTCAGCAGATCGAATCAGACAGGAGACAGAGAATATCCAAAATGTGTCTTATAAACTCATCCCATAGCTACTGATGAGCCTTAAACTGAAAATACTTGGGACAGCATCCAGGTTGCCAGGGAAGGTTAAGAGAATTGAAGGAAGATTTCTGTTCCATATGCCAGAAAAGGGACAGCACCTTAGAATTTAATATTGATCAAGTGAACACCTTGCTTTAAACAAAAATGTTAATACTCTTTGGAGGACTGGCAGAATCTCCTATTTCTAACCTGTAGCACGCACAATATCTAGGATTGCTAGTTATACGAAGTCAAGCCACTAGGCATGTGAAAAAGTATGTCATAAACCCAAGAGGAAAAGACTGAGTTAATAGCATATGATACTAAAGTGAGCCAGACAGTGGAGTTTACAAAGTTCTCAAAGTAGAGATCTCCAACATGATTCAAAATACAAAGGAAGCATGCATCTAACCAGGGGAAAAATCCCCAGTCTCAGTAGAGAAATGGAAGCCATGAGCAATAATCAAATCGAGAAATTCAAACACGACAATATAATACTAATCCTTGTGGTTTGAATCTGAAATGCCCACAACAGGCTTGCACTTTGAAAGCTTGGTCCCTAGCAGGTATGGTGCTGTTTGGGGGGATTCTAGAAAGTTTGAGATGTTTCTCTGAGTGAGCAGAAGTAGGTTACTGGGGTGGGGGGTGGGGGGACTTTGAGGGTTACACGCGACTGCCAGTCCAGGTCTCCCTCTGTGTTTCCTGGACTGCTGCAATGTGAATAGTCTCTTCTGCCATGTCCCCATAGTGTTGGGGGAAATTCTCCTAATGCCTGAGCCAAAATAAGTCTTCCCCCTTAAGTAGTTCTGTTTGGTGCTGTGGTCACAGCAAGGCAGCAACTAAGAAAACGGGAAATAATTAATTGGGTGGTTTCAGCAAAGAGAAGATGGCACAAGAAAAAACACGAGTGAATGGAAGGTAAACCAGTGCAGTTGTGAAGTCTGAGGAACTGGGAGACAACTAGATTGAGAAAACTCAAGATGTCCGGAGATCCACGTAATTTAAGTATGGGAGGAGAGAGGAAACAAGGGAGAGATTTCTAAAGCAATTAAATTAAATTTAAACTAAAATTATATAAATTTGATGAAAAAAAAATGTTGTGTACTCAAGAAGTCCAGAAAATCCTTAACCCAAAGAAAACTATAATAGGGCTCATCCTAAGTAATCCAAAGGAACTTGAAAGTAGGGGCAAAAAGAGAGAGTCTGATAAAAAGGCACACCACATACAGAAGGGAACAGCAACACAAATAAACTGCTAATCTGTCATCACACACTCATGGAAGCAAGACTACAGTGGCCCCGTACTGTCAAAACAATCCAAAGGAAAATAGCATTTCAAGGAAGGCTTTTATAGTCTGAGAAAACTAACCCCAAAGATTAAACTCAGTTCCAAAATAAATAAAAACTAAAATAAATTTTAAAGATTCATTTTTATTATTATATATATATATATATATATATATATATACCCAGAAGAGAGCATCATATTCTCTGGAGCTGGAGTTCCAGGCAGTTGTGAGCCACAGAACATGGGTACTGGGAACTCAATTCTGATCCTCAGTAAGAACAGCAAGTGCCTCTGGCCCCAAGCTGCCTCTCCAGTACCTCTGAGAATTTTTTTGCCAGAAGTTTCCACTATGAAGTAAACTTTAGGAAGGTCCTTAGGTGAATAGAAATTGTTAGATCTTCAGCCAAGATTCAATTCATTTACACCAAAAACAGTGAACAGGTGGGTAAGTATATAACACAACATTGAAGTGAAACATTTTAACTTTTCATTATGAGATTTCTAAAGTGGGTGATGAAACATATATGACATCTGTCGCATAAGTGCTCAGAGATGGGCCAACAGCCTGAATGATGACAAAATCTCCACAGTTTACATGCATGGACACTATATTCATTCTTAATAAACTGCAGACTTGGGAATTTTACAATGCTTGCTGAAATGATAAATACAGAAGTGACTCACAGAGATATAACTTCAATTGTTGTGTGTAAATTATATACTTGGCCCAAATAAAGCAGATGCAAAGACCTAATTTCTTACTGGCTGTACACTCGTTGCCAGTGACAAACTGTCACTGCTAAGATGGTCCATAGAATGACAAATTCTAAAACTACAGTCTTTAACTCTTGGAGTCCTCCTGGGCACACACAGATTTATGGGCTTTGGAATTTTTTCTATTAAAATTCATATTTCCAAAATCTCTTTAATTCCTGAATACCTGGGATACAGGTCCTGAGTTCCTTCAATAATGTCTCTGATGGACACTAAGACCTCTCATCTCTAGTCTGATGCTCACTGGGTTCTAAACTGGAGCATTCCATACCTGTCCACTTTCCTCTGTGATGAATGCCACAGGAAGAAGCCCATGAGTGGATTAGGTCTTTGGATTTGCAGGCACGAAGGCTACAGACTACAGTAGCCCGGTCACACGGGCCTGAATTGAGTCTGAAGTCAGTCAACAACAAGCCCTTTCTGGAGGAAACTTAATTTAAACAGATCTCCATTATCCATCTCTGCAGTGGTTCATTTGCTATGTCTCAAAGCTGAAGTTCCTGGGCAGCCCTAGCAGGTTTTACCTCCCGCCCTCCACCCTATCACCACGTACAGGTGGGCTGTCTCAGGACCCAGATCTGGTCCCTTACTGGAGTAAGTGACTTGATTCCTTCCCATTCAGAAGTTGATGAACAGTTGGGCTATCTCAGGACCCAGATCTGGTCCCTTACTGGAGTAAGTGACTTGATTCCTTCCCATTCGGAAGTTTGACATGATGCCTTCTGGGTCTGAATTTGAACAGAATCAGTTTGGGGCTTCCAGAAATAACTCAGTCTAGGAACAAGTCCTCTCAGATGACCTTCCTTCTTCACCTCAAGCCAAGCACAGATCGAGCACATGCTCTGGTAATGGATCTGTGCAGCTGTGCTTTCTTGTCAACCCTTCTACTAGTGTGCTTTGGCAAACCTTCTAATGTTGGCCACATCAGAAAAAGAATATGATTCGATAGTGTCGGGAATGAACAATAGGCAGAGCAGGCAATTGGAAGTGCGGACTGAGTTCTTTCTCAGGATTAGGCTGTGTTACGGGACTGTCTGATCTGAAGCTTCATGGATTCTTGCCCCTGGGAATGTGGCACTCTGGGGACAACTTGTGAGTGTTTCTCTACCGCTCCCATCTTCATCATAAAGAGTACTATTCATCCAGTCCCTCCTCCTCTCTTGTCTGTCTGTCTCCCTTTTGTACTGGCACCCTTTAAAAGGAAATGCAGCAACGATTATGCTTTTGGGAAACAAACGTTGCCACATACATATTCGGATCGTTAAACGAAGCTGGAGAATGAATATTTTTGGCATGTGTGTGTCAAGGCCTTGGATCTAAGCCCTTTGATGATGAGTAGGAACCTGCCGCTTGCTTGCTCATGTCTCAGGTCTGGAATGAGGAAGAGTCTTCATAATTTAGGAAAAGCCAAGAACAGCTGAAAACATGGCGCTGACCCCTGGAGCCAAGGAACCTGCAAGGGAATGAAGAGCCACTGCTCTTAACTTTCTAGTTCCAGAGAGTTCCAAGAATCAAAGGTACATCGTCCTGAAGCAAGGGATGGAATCTATGGCATGTTCCCAAGAGGATCCTCCGGCTGTGGCTCCTTTTGCCTCTGCTTTCAGAGACCCCGACAATCCACACTAACATGATGCAAGAGGAATCAAAAGAAACTGGTTTAGAGGTTTTAGAAACCATGACTTTGATGTCTAAGAAAAGCGCGTCCCAAACTAGTTAAAGCATTATATTGTGTTTTTTATTGAAATATAAAATCTCCCTCAGAAACCAGCCTCTAAACACAATAGGAGCCTCAACCCCTGTAGGGATCTTTTAGGAAGAATATAATCATGCTTAAAACCTCACCATAAAATAGCTTGTGAGCCACACTTACTTTCAAAGCATTTTACAAGCATCGTCCAGATCACCTGCCTCCCTGCTCCTCCCCGCTCCTCCCTGCTCCTCACTGCTCCTCCCTGGGGTGGCAGGCGAGAGCATTCAGCCCAATGGCAAACCCCAGAAAGGCAGCTGGA
This sequence comes from Onychomys torridus, assembly GCF_903995425.1. Taxonomy (NCBI): domain Eukaryota; kingdom Metazoa; phylum Chordata; class Mammalia; order Rodentia; family Cricetidae; genus Onychomys; species Onychomys torridus. The sequence continues at coordinate 70,191,899 of NC_050454.1, forward strand.
TCACTGGAGAGAGTGACGAATGATTCTTCTAATTCAGTGAAGACCTGTGGTGCCACAGAAGTAAGAATGGCGCCCTGGGATAGTGAGAGCGAGCTTGTCCTACTTTGTGAGAACAGTCAGGGTCCCAGATTCCCCTCAGCATCCTTCCGCTCTGGTCATATCACCTTGAACTCAGGAGTTTCTCATTCCTGGAGCCTGACTATTCTTTGTGCATCAGTGCCTCTGACACTGAGTCTTGTCCTGGCTTCCAAGGGTAGGAGCTACATTCCCACTTGCTGACCAGGTCATTTCTTTCCTTTGGCCAGTCTTGCCCCAAATCTGTCCAAGACCCTGAGCTCTTCACCTCTGCTAAATGTAACAGTGTAGCATTTGATTCACATCATGATGAATTCCCTCACCCGGATATTGTCTTTTTCTCATCACAAGTGGGAGAGGGATATTCCCTAGGGTGAGTTTCCTCACCTCTCTGACCTTCTGTCTGTCTTCTGGAAATTAACTACAACAGTATCACTGTGAGGGCTCAGTAAAGTCCAGCAGAGTGCTTGGAGCTCAGTAAAGTCCAGGAGAGTGCTTGGAGCTCAGTAAAGTCCAGCAGAGTGCTTGGCACTCCGCCCCGCTAATTACCACCCAAAGCCTCACCCAACCAAAGCCCCAATTCTGGTTATTTTCCCCTCTTCAATGGTCAACTTTATTACTTACTACCATCAAATGAATGCTTATACTTCTGCAAAATTCCAACATTGACTCTCTGAACCCCAAGTGGCTATTTGGAGATGGAGCCCTTAAGGAAGTAAGCAAGGATATTGATAATATTGATAAGGGTGGGGCCCTGAACCACTATAATCAGTGACCTCAGAAGACAAGAGAGAGAAGGCTGTTCTCCCCCTGTGTGTGAGTGCTGAGGATGGCCAAGTAGGTGCACGGGGAGGCGTGGCCATCTCCAAGCCAGCATGGGGCTCCTTTCCAGGACTCAGCCACACTGGCACCCTCACTTCAGATTTCTAGCCTCCGAGTTAATCATGTGGCTTTGTAAGCCACTCAGGTAGACTCCCCCATTTGTTATGTCAGTCCTGAGAGACCAAGACAGTTCCAACAAGTAGTTCTTCCTTTGCTATTTCATGAGAGCATCAATGGTCATCCACTCTGCATTGATACTCAGATACCTATTTGCTCCTTTGCTACCCACTTCGTGAGAGCGTCAATGGTCTTCCACTCTGCATTGATACTCTGATACCTATGTTTTCCTTTGCTCCCTACTTCATAAGAGCATCAATGGTCATCCACACAGCCTCGATACCCATTTTTTCCTATAAATGCTCCCCCACAATGCCCACTCTAGCCAATGCTGTTAACCAAATATCCAAGAGTCTGTGTCTGTGAAGTCTATTGTTTACTCATAAAAAGGGAATATCATTCGGTAGACAGGCACTTTGGACTTTGCCCTTCCTCCTTTTTCCTAAGTGCTCATGGGATACTGGGAAGTGAAACCGCTTACTGCCTCATGAATGTGACGGGTTCTGGGTCTTGATGTGGTCTTGACATCTGTAGAAGCCTGCTTTCTGACTCCTTGTTCCTTTTAAAACAAAACAAAACCATCTGGCCTTATTCATGTGCTATTAGATGCAGAGATCATAATCCCATAATCCTAATGGGGAGGACTTCCAAAACACTCTCACTGCCTCAGAAAAATCTTTTTAGAGCATAGTTCCCACGAGGCCCCTGCCTCCTTCTGGTGCTTTCCCTGGCTTCTGTATATGTGGAATGAAGCTCCTGGAACAAGGAGATTCACACAGCCTGAGGTTGTCTCCCTTCCCCTATCTGGTCTCCTCCATGCCAGTGTACACCCTGGAAGATCATCTGCACACCCCACTCCCCCCAACACAGTGACATCTCCCCTTCTCAGCTTTAACCCCCAACTTCGCCTATGCTCATGCTTCTGCACTGCAGGCTTGAGCGCAACCCAAGGCCACTTGGCCCTCTGCTAGGAGGTCAGAGAACTGCAAGCTGTAGATGCAGCATCTCGCAGTGGTTATGAGTCAGGGCCCAGGAGCGCGGTGAATCTGGGTTCCGTATGAAGCCTTGTGGATCTCTCCCTCCTGTCTCTTTCATAAATGGGGGTGACAGCAGTCTCTCTACCTCACACTGGTGATGGCTTGACTTATTCTGACTTTCTACTGTTGCCAAAAACCCCCACTTCATACAAGTAAGTGTTCTACATTCTCATTGTTGGTTCCGTCCTAAATCATAGGACATATTCAATAACTTATTAGCACCTCAGCTTCACGTCAAATGAGCTTGCCCAGTTTGGCCAGTTTTAAGCTGATGTAAACTCCCTTTAAGGTGCACTAGATGGGTGTGAAGGTTAGCATAGGTGTATCAACACATGAAGATATCAGCTCACAGAGATTTTATCAGGATGGAGTCCATCAAAATTGTGGCACACTGGTACCTACTCCTAGCATTAATGTGAGGATGGGGAGGAAAAACATACTTATAAAATGCCTATAAAGAAACTGTACATAGGAGCATAAATGCTTTGAACCTTCCTTCTCTCCCAGGGAAGACAGCTTCCATGTTCATAGTGTGGGCAGGGTATAAGATAGCCACACAACTAATTTCCATTTAAATCAACCCTTCCTTTAGGGCCTCTCTAAAATTCCTCTGAGATTGAACGTTAAAGCCCTTGAAATGAACTTGGGTCTCCTCAAGGTCTCAGTCTATACAAATCTGTGAAATTCTTGTGTTAAATTTCAGCTTTTTCATCCTAGATTCTTTTATTTGAAGATTTATTTTTTATTCTTTTTTGTTATGTGTACATGTGTATGGTTGTGCGTGGGTATGTGCATATGGTGCACGTGTCCCTGGAGGACAGAAAGGCAATAGTTGCCCTGGATCTGGAATCACAGGTCACTGGGATCCATCTGTTGCAGGAGCTGGGTACCAGCTTTGGGTCCTCTGTAAGAGCAGTGTGTGCTCTTACCCATTCAGCCATCTCTCCAGCTGCTCATACTAGGCTCTTTGCATTTATTTATTTTTATTTTATGGGCATTTGTGTTTTGCCTGCATGTATATCTGTGTGAAGGTGTCAGATCCCCTGCAACTGGAGCTACAGACAATTGTGAGGTGCCATATGGGTGCTGGGAATAGAACCTGGGTCCTATGGAAGAGCAGTCAGTGCTCTTAACTACTGAGTTATCTCTCCAGCCCCCACCCTCCACTCATAATCATATTAAATCTATTAATTAAATTATCTCCATGCTTTCTTCTCCTAACACAAGCCTCTACAGCAGGTACCAAAAGAAGTCGAGCTTCAGACAGAGCGGGATTGGGGGCTGGTGAGAGGTCTTTGCATAGCTGGGTCCAGTAACACAGCAAGGGCCTTAGACCTCTGGTGGCTACTCACTGTGTACATCTTTCAACTGAAGTTATGCGGCTAGAATGAAGTGTCAACTCACGGTCCTCTCCCCAAAACAAGCCCAGCAGACACACCCAACAGTGAAAAGTCTGTAAAGGCATTTTAGATGCTAAAGGTAAGTTAACAGTATTGGCCCAGTGCAGTGAGGCTCGCATTAGTGGGGTTCTATCGACCCAAATGCTGGCATGTGCCTCAGCCTCCCAACTTGCCAAGAAGGATCTTTATCCCATGAGAAGTGCATCATGAAGACCCAAGTGAGACATTTTGTGTGATGTTTGCTGCATTGCATTTCAGCTTCTTGGTAAACATGATGTTTCCCCTTCATAACTTTATAATCAGAAGATGACCTTTCAAGACTTCTGTGGGTTAATATAGATTCTTCACAAAGCCAAAGCAGCCTTGTAAGTATATTAGAACTGGAGTTACTGAATTACACAGGGACCTCCGTGGGTACAGAATCAATAGGATGCATATGTGTACATACATGTGTATGATTTATGACAACAAATTGGGCTCCTATGATTATTATAGTTATTATCGAGCATCGACACATGTTTACAAAGCTGAGGTGTCTGAAATGTGCAGTGTAGATCTGCAGGTGGAGACCTGGAGGGTAGGATGCTATGGATCTGTTCAGCAGGTTCAGCAGGCTAGAGCAGACAGCATGTGCTGAAGTTTTCCTCCCGCTCCACATGACCTGGCTTCCTGTCAGTTTAGACCTTCAGCGACTGAGTGAGGACTACTCACATTACGGATGTCACTTTCTCATTGTTCCCCCATTTAGACGTTAACTTGTCCCCCCAAATATCCTCCACATTAACATAGAGTCACCAAAAATCCTGTTATAGAAACAATTGGGGTTAGGATGGCCAGATGGCTCAGAGGGTAAAGTACTGGCTATACAACCCTGATGGCCTGGGTTTGACCTCTGGTTCCCACAGTGAAAGGAAAAAATCTTCTAAAGGTCATCCTCTTCCCTCTGCATGTGTCATGGTATGTGACAGGCATTCACACATGCAGTAATACATACTTACATACACATACATATGTATACACATACACACAAACACATATACATACATATGTACCCTACATGCATACATAGATGCATACATAGGTGGATACATACATATACACATACATACATACATCTGTACATGAATACGTATGTATACATACACATAGACACACATACATACATATGTACCTGCATAAACACATACATACATAGATGGATACACACATATGCAATACACACATACGTATGTATACACATACACACAAATACACATATGTGTACATACATATATGTACATATACACACAAACACACACACTAAGAATGATAAATGACACAGCACAAACTGACTGGGACGAAGACAGTAAGTTCAGTGTTTGAGTGTGTCTCGAATTGCCGAGACATCTCCTTTCCTTAGAGAGGGATGAATTGGGAACAGAATTACTGCTTTATCTGTGGTTACTATATCCGTAAGGAATGGTAACCACAATGTAAAGCCTGACCTGTCTGTGGCAATGCCAGGGGAGCAGGTGAGTTATTCTCTGGGAAACCTGGGCCAGTGGACAGCAGAGGACTTTGTCCCATGCACATCCCCTGTGGCCTCCAACTGCATTACAATGAGGAGGTGTATGTTCTAGTGAGGTCACGAGCGGATGATGCAATGCTGACGTCAGACTCACTGATGATGCTCACTGACAAGCAAACTTACATCCGCCGTCTACACAGTAGACTGAGTCTCCTCTTCACCTAAGATGAAGGTCTGTGGTCTATATGTGTTACCTGAACAGGTCCACCATCTTTCCCTTGAGCACACTGCAGTGTCTTCAACCAAAACACCAGAACAAGACATTAGTCCTTGGTCCAAGGAAAATCCCTTATGTTTAATTTAAACTTAATTTGTCATTTGATTGTGTTAATAATGTTAGAATACAAAATGGGTTTTGTTCAGATTATGACCATGCTATGAGCTTTTAAAATATGAAGTCTAACAGGATATACAAGGAACCCAGAGGGCGTGTTTTATTTACACCGTTGGACGTCCCTCAGCCTGTGAACTTTCAAAGGAACTAGCCGAGGACACACCTGCCCAGACTTTTTAACCACTGCCAGGGTGTGGGTATGAGGAAAGGGGAGGGTTCCCGCAGCACGTGCCAAACCAGTGCTGGGATCACACGGTCAGCCCTCACCGGGACCCACCAAAACCACCACCAATAAAAATAATGATAATCGTGCCTCCCTCAAGGAGAGAGTGCTTTGATTTTCAATAGGATTAACTCCAAGCCCTTCAACACTTATACACCAATAAAATAAAGCAAAGTGACACACACAAACACATGGCAGTCATCACTCACGTCTCAACAGCGAGGGCAACGCGGCCAGCGAAGGAGGTCTACTAACTCGCCCACAATCACATCACAAGTGAACGGCTGTGTTGGGACCATCTTCCAATCTTTGGTCCAGGTTCTGAAGCAGCCACAGGTTGAGTTTGATGTCTACCCTTCTCTGTCGAAACTGCAGTTTGGTCTGTTTCTCCTGACAACCCTCAGAGGGGATGGGTGGCCGAAGAAATAAGTATACAGTGGGGTGGTTGCCCATTTGCAAAACCCTGAGCTACACAGCCTGTAGGCCCTGCCTTCTTTTCACCTGAGGAGCCTCTGAAAATCCCAAGAAGTCCATGGTGCACTCTCTTTCCTGTCTTTATGTCCCACACTACTTCTTCATGTGTCTGTCATTCACTGATGGGTTCCTACCTTTATGTCCCTTTAGACCAATGGTAGTCCCCCCTTCCTCTCTCCTTCCCTTCCTCCCTCTCTCTCTTCCTTCTTTCCCCTTTCTTCCTCCCTCTTTCCCGTCATTTCTTTTTTTGTGTGTTTTTCCTATCTGGTTACTTCCAGTTAAATATTCCAGACATCATCATTTGATCTAAACAGAACTCTGAATGTTAGCATCTGCAGAATTCCAGGAGTATTCCTGCTGCTGCTGTTTCATGTCGGAGACTCTCTTTGGATACTTGGACATGTCTTCACTCAGTGAGCAGAAATGTTACTTGTATGCTAGCAACAGCAGCTATGGAAGGTGTTGAACCAGATTCTCCTTCACCCTACACCTACTCTGTGTTCTGCTGGCTTTCACCATCTCTGCCTCTGAGCATCTATAAACTGAAGATGCTTCCAGTTCAGCCCTGTCACTCCCATGGGCGAACTTCTCACTAAAGCAGCGGAAGTCTTGATGCATGGACTCGATCCCACTTCTCAGAGCATCTGCACTTCCCTCTTCCATCTCTCAGACATGTTGGTGCATCGGTGGGTGGGTGAATGAACACACCCATCTCACCACCACGAAAGAAGGAGAGTTCACTGAGGCTACAGCTAGGGCATGGCCGGCACAGGTCCAGACAAAAGGTAGATGGTCCCAGAGAACCTGCAGCAGAGATGTCTTCTCTCAGCCTCAGTATCCCCACCACACAATACCCAATCCTGTACTGCCCATGTACAAATGAAGGCCGTTCTGATTGGATGCTGGTGGGTACTGTGTGGAGGCCGAGTTTACAGAGGACAACTCTGCTGCGTCAAGTCCCAGTCAATTCCTGTTGATCACCCTCAGTTTATGGGAGCAGAGCCCTGGTTCCCCGTCTGGGGACACTACGTGAACCAAGCTTACATAGGGAAACTGTTCCTTTCTGAATTTTCCATCATGGGCTCCCCCAGTGTGGCCACAACCTCCTTAGAGAGATCACATTTGGATTGGAGGGAGAAACACACACACACACACACACACACACACACACACACACACACACACACATGGGGAGGTGGAAGTGGGGGTTATCTAGGCTGTCTTTGTGTCCCATTTCTTTTCACAATACCCCACCTAGTATTATGAGGGAAGGTAGGCCTAACTAAAAACCCCAGCTTAGGTGTGCACACCCTCTAAACTCCCTGAACCAGTTGGGCATTATTGAGAGTTTGGCATTCAAATACTTCCTGAGTTGTTTTGTCTAGGCCACACCCACAAAACAAATGCAAGCATGTGCTCTACCCTGGTGGGCAAACAGCTCTTCCCTAGTCATTTCTAGGCAGGGCACACATTTGGCCCCGAGCTGTTGAGTTGCTTTGCACAAATGGAAGCCACTCAGCTGCTTTTTACACCTTATTTTAATGCCTTATTATTTCAAAGCGATCTCTGTTCTTATTGACAATAATTACTGTTAACTCCCCCATCGAGTTCAAAGGCTCTGTGATTATGAAACCTCTTCTAAAGACGAGCCGATTAATCCAGCTTGTTATTAAATTAGAACTGTATTCTTGACCTGTTTTCTTGAAGGTTTTATTATTGCTTTCCTAATAAGCTTAACTATCACCTTGAAATCACATTACTATCTCTCTAGTCTCTATTATCTAGGCTAGAAGACTATGGGGTCGCCAACTATCAGATGGGTGTTTAATGTCTCTGATGATGTGGCTGTAAATTATCAAATCCATGTCCAACTCTTGGATTCCCTCAAATCCACCCTCCTAGCATCCACCTCCAACTAACACACCCAAACTCTTTGGTTCAACCAAATGACTTTATACTTTGATGTAAGAATGCATGCTTATTAGACTCCTTGCCTTCATAGAGTGAGCCAAGGCTGCACCCCGCCCCCCCAGCTCCCTAGGACCCCTTGTTCACTCTGTGGGGAGAGTGACCTCACCCACACTCATGGCCTCTTTCACTTGCTTTAGAAATGAGGACATGCTACTTGGCGAAGTTAGCATCTACTGTTGACCTCAGGGCCCTGACTCCACAGCTGGGTGTAAACCTCCAGCTTGTGGAACTAACTCCTGCCTTCACAGAGGGCTCACTGGACCCAGAGTCTAAAGAGCTGAAGGATACGGCATAACTCCAGCTATTATTTATCAATGGTGCTAGCTGTCATCCCCCACTCACCCCCTTGGCCTCAGTTTCTCATTCATAACTGGAGGCTGTGACTTTTCCAGCTTCTTTACTGATTTGTGTAGGGAGTAGGGATGCTACTCTGGCACAGAGCTGCAGAGCCATCCTGGCCTCTGCTAGTCATCATCCTCAAATCCGTCAGTGATTAACTCCAGCTCCCCTCTACAACGCTTCTTGGAAGAATCCTCTCCTCGCTTTTGGTACCTCCTGCTTCTCAGTGTGGTAGTAGCTCCCTAATTCTTCTGTCTGAGCCTATCCTTGAATGGTGGCCCTGTTATCTTTTTCTGAGTGACCTTTTAAAGGCAACATCAGAGAAGGGCATAACTGTGCTCCTAACTGCATGGCACCTAACACACTCTCTAGCTCAGAGTGAAAGGCAGAGTCCTCCCTGAATTCTATACATGTCTGCTCCCTCTCTCCCTCCCTCCTTCTCTCTCTCCATCTCTGCCCTCTCTCCCCCAGCTAATGCTCTCTTGCTTCAGACACCTAGCGTTTGCTGGACCCCAGGTACTCAGGACTCTCTCTCTCCTTGCCATGGCATTCTCCGGGAGCTGCCTGGATCCTTCTCTCATGATCCCCAGTTTCCTGTTTTGTCAGCGGGGACTCCAGAATGGCCCTATCTTGGTACACACAGCCTCTGTGTTCCTTCACTATGATGGGTTCCTCTTCAGGATGCTAACGCACAATCACCTGGCACACCCATCTATGAGCTGAGTCTGTCTCTCCTCAGCTACATTAGCCTCATGAGAGCTGAGACGTTGTCTTCTGTACTGCTCTCTGAAGCTTGAGTAGCTCTGGAGCATAGTAGGCACATAAACACTGGATCATAGTAGGTCATAAATACCTGCTAACCCATTGAGTGGATGCATAAATGAATGGATGTGTGAATGCATGCATAGACACAGAGGACCTTGTTTGAAATGCTAAAATTTTAACCAATGGCTCACCATCTCCGTTATTGGTTGAAACCTACTGGGAAATTTCAGAGTACCAATGTCCAGTTCACTCCTTAGAATATTTAAATCAGAATCTCTTGGAGCAAAGCCCAGGAACTTTTTAAAAGCGCCCTAGATGTTTCCAGTGAATAACCAAGGTTGAAAAGCATTGGTCTCCAGTGTATAAGACAGCATTTTGTTTTTCCAGCTAACACCTCACTAGCTAAGTGCCTCATATACTGTGGCTGTCTTGAACAGTTGATTTCGGAAATGGCCACTTTGAATGCATGGATAGTTAATGCTTGGGGGGAACCTCAATGCCCTCACACTTAGCTGCACAGGTCTCTACCTTGTAAAAAGAGAGGTGCAAACACCCTCTGCTCTCTGCAGGCATTGGCAGTCCCCAGAGAGACAGTCCTATCTCATAGCCATGTCAGTGTGGTAATATGGTAAACATTTTTTTTAAATTTCTTATAAGTTTTCTTGCCCCCGTGCTCACCACAGATTGGATGGGAAGCTCCTAGAAGAGGCAGGTGTGCCAAAACCAAAAGTGGCTTTGTTCAAAGGCAGACTCGATTTGTTAGTGAGAAGAGAAAAGGGCGGGGTAAATTTGCAAGGGGAGAAAAGAACTTCCTAGAAACTCAGTTTACCTTCAAAGGAAAATGAGAAAGCTTATAGAAATTACTAGGATGTTCTCAAACTATCTTTTTTTAATCTCAGTGTTCCTTTGCCCAATTAAAAATTGTTGGGGTCTCAAAAGCTTCTGTTTGTGCATCTATGATACTTCTAACAATAATCATCATGTTTAAAAATTAAAATTGAGATTTAAAAGTGCTTACTCATTTATTTTTATAACAATGTTAAATCCAGTACATCCATATCAATGCAGATATCATATATTCTGGCATAATGTGGTCTTTCCTAAAGAAACAATGATATTGCTAAAGAACATGGGTGAAGAGTTTCTCTGTCTTTCTATTTTTCATAAACCTTTTCGATGTTTGGGTTAGTGGAAGACATTTTTGCTTCTGCTTTTGTTTTCAATGTCTTAGTCTCTTTTTAAAATTGAAACAGAGTGAAGAGAATTCAGCTTGGCTGACCAGGCATGGCCACCTTCCAGTGAGTATGCCAAACGCCCAGGATAACCACCTTAGAAAGACAGAGGTCTCCTTCCGCTCATGGTTGTGCAAGTTTTGGCCCACATGATTGTTTGGATCCTTGTCTTTGGGCCTGTTGAGGATACAAAATGGTGGAAGTCTGGTGGGGAGGGAGAAACATGCCCAACTCATGGTTGGAAGGAAATAGAACCCACAGGCCATTTCAAAGGTCATCTTGCAAGTATCAGAGGCCTTCTTCTAGGCCTGGCCTCCCAAAGCCTCTACACCATCCTCCAAAAGCACCAAGGGAGGGACTCCGACTGTATCACAGGGACTTTGAGAGACATTTCAGATCAAAATGGCCGCACACACATACAGATCAAAGGGTGGAGTGTCCCAGTGTCCACTGGAGATGATTGTTGAGTTCTTTGGTATTACACGACACCATACAAGTGCCTTTCTTCAAGTCCAGATGTAGTATGGAGTCTGGATGCAGCAGTGAATTTTACACTATGTCATGTAAAACTGAATTAATCCAATTGTGCTTTAAACACACCTTTCACTCATGCATGCTTTGCAAGAAGTACAATCATTTAGGAAATAACATTGATAGTGTTACACAGACCTGCCAAATGCTGACAGTTTTCATTAGTCAGTGGAGAGGGATCACATTTACTAAAGAAACCATCCTTCTCATCAGAAATACCTTTATATCTGTAGGAATAAACACATACAAATTCAAATGTTGCCGGGCGGTGGTGGCGCACGCCTGTAATCCCAGCACTCGGGAGGCAGAGGCAGGTGGATCTCTGTGAGTTCAAGGCCAGCCTGGTCTACAGAGCTAGCCCAGGACAGGCTCCAAAGCTACAGAGAAACCCTGTCTCAAAAAACAAAAAACAAAAAACCAAAACAAAAAAACCCTCAAATGTTCACATGTAAATTCAAGTTTCATTATTGTCAAGCAAATGTAAGTCTCAGTTGTTCTTTATGGAGTTATAGCTTGCCTTAGTGTTTTAAAAGTGTGTTGCTTATTTATGTTTAAGTACTGGGTATTGAACCTAAGACCTTGTGTGGTTATTGCTCTTTCACTAACTGACAACCCTGACCCTCATTTTGCCTTTTATTTTTGAGACTATGCCTCAGTAACATGTTTGGGCTAGCCTTGAACTCACATGGAAGTCAATTCAGACCCTTGAATTTGTGATTCTCCTGCCCCAGCTCCCCTGCCCCAGTAGCAGGGATTATTTGGCTGCTTGTTTTCTTATTTTGTTGTTAAACATAGAATCATCCAGATGCACAAATCTGAATAACTACAGTTTGTTAGCTATTCTTTAACATAAGAACAGTGTTTGGGGGCCACAGAGATGACTCAGCATTTAAGACCAATAGCCCCACAAGCCTAAGATGTAGAGTTCAGACCCCAGGACTCAAGGAAGAAGCCAGGTGGCCCACCAATGCCTGTGACTCCAGCTCCAAGGGATCCCACATCCTCTTCTGGCTTCTGTGTATTCACAGGCATGTGCATCTACATACACATGTGTCCACTTACTCAGCCAGACATATACACACAAATAAGTAAATACATAAAAGAAATCTTAACAACATAAAGTGAGAACAGTGTTAAGAAGAACAAATGCAGCATGCCCAGGACTTGCTTCCACACCTCGAGACAGCCATTGTTGTCCAGTGTGTGACATAAGTGTGTCATGCCTACTTCCTGTGCTGTTACATCAAATTTTGAAAAGATGTGTGCCCCAAAGTTCAGATTTCATAGCATTAATAATCCTTACTGCTTCATCAAGGGCATTACTTTAAAAAGCTGACTTGCTTCTGGGCCGTGTTGGCCAATCTTCAGAACATATTAATACCGGCAGTATAGGCATAATGGCTAGAGGCACCAATAACTTACCCATCACTGTTTTTGAAACATGAGTGCAAACATACTTTTCTCCTAAAGGCAAGTAACATCCTGGTATTTGTTCAAATAGTTTTATGCCTTGTGAACCCTTTGCAAGCATCCTGGAAATCCCCAGAGATCTACACATCATTCTAGCTGAGAGTTCCCATGGAGAATATATTTCACCAAGGGCACCTTCTTCTCCAGACTTCAGGAAGGAGGGGAGCACTCTATTCTCTTCTGTGTGGAACAAAGAACAGAAGGAAAGAGAACCCATGGTGTGGAGATGGAGGCAGGAGCCTGATACTACCAGAGAGATTTGAGGAAAGACGCTCAAGACAGATGCTTTCTATCTCACTTCCCATAAGCCAGCCTAGAAAAAGCTACCAGTTTCCTCTGCAAATCACTGATGTTTATCACAGATTAGTCCAGCCTGGTGCTGCTAACCCAGAGATTAAAAGTGACTCATGATATCATACGCTGTAGCGGGAAATTGAATTCTTATGCACCATGATTGGGAACACAGCAAGAATGACTAGTTTCTTTACCATTTTTATTCAAAATAGAACTTGAAGTTCTAGCCATCATGGTAAGGCAAGAAAAAGAAATGAAAAACACTGTGGTTGTTTGAATGTGATCGGCCCCCATAAGCTCATAGGGAGTGGCACTATTGGAAGGCATGGCTTTGTTGGAGTGGGTGTGGCCTTGTTGGAAGAAGTGCTATTTGAGGTCTCACCTATGCTCAAGCCATGTCCAGTATTGTAGACCACTTCCTGTTGCCTACACAAGATGTGGAACTCTCAGCTACCTTTCCAGCACCATGTCTGCCTGAATGCCACCATGATGATGCTGAGCTGAATCTCTGAACTGTTAGGCACAAATTAAACGTTTTTCTTTGTAAGAGTTGCTGTGGTCATGGTGTCTCTTCACAGCAATCCTAACTAAGACATATATTAAGTATCCCGACTAGTTTATTGTCTACTTGACACAAGTTAGAGATATCTGGGAAGAGGCACTCTCAATTTAGAAAACACCTCCATAAGGTTGAGCTGTAGGCAAATCCGTAGGGCCTTTTCTTAATGAGTGATTGAAGTAGGCAGGCCTGGCATGCTTTGGGTGGTGCCCCTGGGATGGTGGTCTTATGGTGTATTAAAAGAAGTCACACAGAACAAGTCAGTGAGCAGCACTCCTCCACGGCCACCGCATCAGCTCCTGCCTTGAGTTCTCACCTTGACTTCTCTGGGTGATGGACTATAAGCTACTCAATGAAATAAATACTTCCCTCTCCAAGCTGCTTTTGGTCCTGGTGTTTCATCACAGTGATAGAAACCTTAAGATAGTAAAGACTACAATTCTCCCCAGAACAGATGAAATTCCTACCAAAGTCTTAACCCAGTTTTACAGCACAAAATTCTTATTTTGAAGTGGATGTGGGAAAGTGCACTGTCTAGACTAGCTCACATCTTCTTGACTGAGAAGAAGAAACTGAGAGAAGATAAGATTGAGGCTGATGAGTAGCTGAAGTATTGATACACTGGTAGCAAGCACACAGATCAGGGCAACAAGACAGCTCAGAAGAAGACTCCGTGGCACAGCCAATCTTTTCCCACAGCACTAACAATTCCCACTGTAATGGTATAGGCACAAAATAACTAAAGCCTGGAGAGAGAAATCTAAATTCTGGTGACTGAGTTTTCAAAGTTGAGGTATAATATCCATTCTGGAAAAATACAATCTTTTCAACTGTTGTGTTGAACAGATATAATGTTCTTAATGTACAACTATCCCATTACCTACTTCTAGAATACTCCATCGACCAAAGAGAAATCCATTAGTGGTCATTCTCCATTTACCCCCACACAGCCCTCGGCAACTGTGAAGATGCTCTCACCTCCTTTCTATCATTTTGTTTGCTTTATGTGAATGTGTGTGTGTGTGCCTGGATGTCTGTCTGTCTGTGTACTGCATGTCTATGGTGCCCAAGGAGGACAGGAAAGGAATCACATTCCTTAGAGCTACAGCTACAGGCAGTTGAGATCTGTGAGTGCTTGGAACCCAATCCCAGTCCTCTGTGAGAGCAACAAATGCTCTGAACCCTGCAGCCCCTCTCTTCTCTGTTAATTGATCACCTGCTGTACCCATTTCACAGCAGGGGAACTGTGTGATATGAGGCTTTAAACCATTATTCATTTTCATTTTATGTCTGTTGTTGTACAGACCATAGACAACTCAGAAGGCAGTCAGTCCTAGGACCCAAAATGGTTCTAGCCCCGACCAGTGCCTCCTTGATTTCAGTACAGAATGTGTATATATATATATATATATATATATATATATATATATATACATATATATATCACATACACACACACACACACACACACACACACACACACACACACACACACACACCACACACACACACACCACACACGGATTTGGATGACCCTGGAGGAAAATCCCAAATTGACTGAACACAGATCCTCAAAAGACCGACCATTTTCAAAAGCAACTGAGTTAACAGAGTTAGTCGGAGGGTTTCAAGCCAGGACTGAGCCGCGCGCACAGGCTGGGTGGTTTTGTTTCCCCTTTTGTGGTGGGAAAGGGAAGCTATGAAGCAGATGGAGATCAGTTATGGAAAATGAGCAACATACAACTTTTTTGAAGGTCTGAGTCATAACCTTTAAGGTCCTGTTCTGTTAGTTCTTAACGAGCCCCATTTTAAGATGAGGAAAGGGGCTCAGAGGGGTTCTGTGATTTCTAAAATCACATACACGTTCACCTGCCTCCAAGTCCTGTGTTCTTTCTGAGCAAACTCCTGTCTCTTGCTAAGAAGATTGGTGTCAAAGGCAGATGCTTCATGGAACATCAGCTAGAGAGACCAGGGTCCTCTGTGTTAGTCTCCAATCTCAGAGATGGATAAGGCACAATGAAAACAGAAGTATTAATTAAAAATATTATCTGTCCCACTTACATCTATTCCAAGTTATTTATACATTGAAAACACACAATTGGACAGACAACACTTTATAACTACCACCACCAGTAGTATGCCAGCACATTACCTACTGCTGCCTAGCAACCAGCTGGTATTTATTGAACACCTACTAGATGCCTGGCTCTGGCAACCGGCTTCCCAGACATCTCTTCGTTCCCAGATCCCGTCCACAGTTGAAGGGAGGTTGACTAAAGAGACCTAAGACACAGCATGAGTAAGTGGGGCAGCACAGCTTCAGCCCCTCCCAAGGCCACTCTGTTGGCTGCTGCAGCATCTGCCTGTGCGATCCTGCAACCAAAGCTCGTCTGCAGACCCTCCATGAACTGGAGGATGAGGATAGAAGGGGAAGCGGGAAGAGGAAGGAGGCTGGTTCTGTTAGCGCATTTCAGCTCCTTCCTCTCCTCTCCTATCATTCGCCCCTCCTACCATCTTTGTTTACTTTTCAATGGGAAGGGGGAAATCCGAAATAAAACATTTTCTTGGCCTCATGAATGATTTTAAGATGCATTTTATTAAATTCTTGAAAGTAGTTCCAGTGGAAAAATGCAGAAAAGTATGCATGTATACCTGTGTACGTGTGCATAAGCATGCATGTTGTCTGCATGTGTGCAAATGTACATGTAATTGATGAGTTTTCCTTACAGTCCTCATGCACTATTTCATTTTTAAATGATAACAGAAGTATCCTTGAGGAAAGTAAGTGATGAAACTTCCAATAAGTAGCTTATTAAGGAAATTTAAGGGAGGCTGGAGAGATGGCTCACCAGTTAAGGGCACTTGCCGATCTTGCAAAGGACCCAGGTTTGATACCCAGCACCCACATGCAGGCTCATGGACATCTACAACTCCTGTTCTTGGAGATCCACAACCTTCTCCTGGCTCCTGTGGACACAGCACACATATGGTACACATAGACATGTGCAGACAAAAAAACTCCTAAATATAAAATGAAATATTTTTTAAAAGGTGTACTAATCTTGAACATTTAAAAGAAAATTTAGAGCATGCTTCTTTTAGAGTTTGAGCTCAGTCTTGAACTAAACATAAGTCAACACATGTCATATGTTGGACTGTGTCTCCCTAGAACAGATATGTTGAAATTCCCCAGCCCAGTCTGTTAAAATGCGGCTGTGTTTAGAAAGAGGGTTTATAGAGACAGTCATTGAGGTACTGGGAGATGGCTCCATCAGTAAGGTGTCTGCTATGGACCTGACTGAGTTCAGACCATCAACATTCCTGGAGAGGTCGGCATGCTGACATGTGCCTGCAATCCTAGGACCTCTGTGGCCAGCAACTTGTGCCAAATCGGTGAGTTCCTGGTTCAGCAAGAGACCCTGCCTCAAAACATAAGGTGGAGAGCAAGAGGGAAAAGTACTGACATTAACTTCTGATATCCATAAGCAAGCAAGCATACATACATGCACACATGAACATACACATATACCCATAGGCATATGAATGACATACATACACACACAACATACATACACAAACATACATACAAAGAGAGAGACAGAGTCAGAGAAAGAGAGAGAGAGAGACAGAGACAGAGAGACAGAGAGACAGAGAGAAGATGGGCCCTGGTCTAAATGTGTGTTTTTAAGTGAAAGCATGCATGTCCACAAACATACAAGGTAAAAGGACACATTACAACTCAGAGACGGGGCAACACGCCACACAAGGAGGGATGCCAAGGTTTGTCAACTGCCACAAAGGCTAAAAGATGCCAGAAGGGGTCCAACCCAAAAGGCCTGGCTCTAGGCAGGATGTCAGAAGTCTGGTTCCTGAGACATTCAGGAATTTTACTACGGCCAGCCCTGTGCAGCTGGTTCCTGGGGCTGTGAGCTGGAAAGGAAGGATGCCGAGGAGGTGCTGATCACATACAGGGAAAGAGGAAGAGAAATCACTGTGGCACAGGAGAGATGGTGTGTTCTGGAAAAGGAGGAAGTTTTGACGCATCTACTTTTCTTGTTTTCGTTTTCTTAGAATTAAAAATACTTGGAAAAAGGCTCATGCAAAATGGGTGTTGCCGGCAAGAAAATTGATCCATAAACCTGTCTAGAGGTTTAAAGCTTCATCAAAGTGGATTAAACACTTTGTAAAACAGAACCGTCCACTACAAAATCTCCAAGAAGAGTGTAAGTCCATGCCACCAGCATTAGGCTTTTTAAAGAAAACATTTTAGGGAGTTTCCATTTGGAGCATTTTTCTCTGATCCTAACCTGTTGACAGTGTTGTCCTTCATTTTGGTGTCTCCATGGAAACAACACTCAGAGGTCTTTAGGTCAGAAATGAATGAGACCCAAAGAGATTCTAGATAATTATGACTGGATGGACACAAGAAGAATGTATATTATTCCCCACTGGATTTATATAAAACGATCCCCATAGGGGGCTGGGCAGGTTTTGTAGTGAGTCTCCTCTTTGTCCCTGGGAAGACATGGTGGGAGCACCTCACAGGGTGATGCACAGAACAGTCTCAGCAGAGAACAGGGCCCAGGGCTTTGCTGTCTATTGTATTGTGTCCTTGGGGCAGTGGGTGTGCACTGAGCCCTCTGTAAACAAGTTCACTGCTAGACCTTGCCTCTGCTTCTACACTAGCACAAGAACTGCCCTTCCTTTGGACCCAGGGTCCCACTGAAGGAAATGAACATTGCCGGCCCTCTGTAAAAGCAAGGCAATACCTCAGAGCTTTAGCATATGCTAATAAGGCAATCGATTTTCAAATTGACCTCTTTCATTCTTGAGAGGAGAAACCCATTTACCTAGTACTTTTAGAGGGGTGAGTGGGAGGAGCTCCTCCCAGAGAGTTAAGGCGATTTCTTGGCCCTCTCAGAGCAAGCAGAACTGGGGAAGAGTGTCTCACTTCCCTTTTAGGTAACAAGGGCCTTGCCTTCACAAAGGAACAGCCACACTGACCTGAGTCTCAGCTTGTAGCCTCCTTCCCTCTCTCCCCTATTCCACATGCCCATGGGTGAGGGTGCCTTTCCCAAGGGTGAGCAAACACTTTAACATTACTGGCTCCCTGTGGAACTACATTTACCCCTGTAATATCTCTTCCAGGTGGAGCACAGACACCTCAGATTGCAAATGTTCAAAGCAACCCAGGTCAACCCCCATCTTCTTTCCATCTTCTGCCTTTCAGAAACATGTGCCCTTGGTCAGCCAGGCTCCTCAGCCAGAATCATCACCCCAGGCTCCAGCAAGAGCTGTGGCCATGGCAAGGCTTCATTCCGAGTCTGTCACTCCCCCACCCTGACAAGCCAGGGTCCTCGTCTCCCAGAGCTCATCAGTGTCTACAAGTCTATCTCTGCTCTACCCTGTGACCAGAGTGAGGACTTCTTAAGCTGCAAAGGAACTCTTCCCATCCTCCCACTGAAAACCTCAAGGGAGTTAGCACTTCTGAGATCCTGAATGTTTGCATCCTTGCTCACTCTGCCCTCACCCCCCACCCCCGTCAGGTCACTTCATGCCCACCTTGGGTCTTCCTCCTTCCAACATCCCCTACTCAGAGCACTCTAAGCAACCTCCTGCATCTGGAGACCACGATGTAGATCTGCTCACCATTCCCTTGCTTCAACTGCTTTTGAACAACAGAGAAATACCACCAGTCACACAATTTGTAGTCTGTGAGATTTCTTTCACCAACCAGAATTCTTTGAGATTCATGACATCACTGCTTACAAGTTAATGATCTTTTTTAATGGCCATAGGACAGTCCATTGTGTAGTTATAACCAACTAATTTATTTGTTCATTGACAGACATTTGAGCTGTTTCCAGGTTTTAACCTTTATGAATAAGACTGATAGGACCATTCTCCTGAGTGCCTTTCAAGGGATGTGGTTTGCATGTGAAATGTTCCCCACAGGTTCATGTGTTTTAACACTTGGTCACAGCAGGTGGCGCTATTTGGGGAATTTATGGATGTGAGGGGCTTGGTATGAGGATTTGTGTTAGTGGAGATGGGCTTTGAAGGTAATACCTGCTTCTGGTTCAGCCTGAGCTCTCTGCTTCCTGGCTGCTGCAGGGATGTGGCTAATGGCCACAAGTTCCGGTTGCTGTGCTCTCCTACCCTGATGGACCGGTATCCTCCAAGCCAAGAGCCCAATCAACTTCTCCCTTAAGATGCCTTTGACAGATATGTTAACACAGGGAAAGTAACAACACATGTAGGCAAATGTGTATCTATCTATCTATCTATCTATCTATCTATCTATCTATCTATCATATATATACACACACATATGGAATTGCTGTGTTGTGGGGAAGGCATATGGCTTGCTTTATGGGACTATTTCTATACTTTTAGTTTTTGAGTTCTGTTTGTGTCTTTCCTGGTAGAATTTATCTCTGCAGAGGTACTACCTGTTCACACATTTTCTTCTTTTTTAAAAAGTGTGTGTTTGTGGAGACTAGACAAAGGTTTGGATCTGGGGCTACAGGCAGTTTTGAGCTACCTGACATGGGTGGTGGGACACAAAGTTCTGTCCTTTGCACAAGCAGCAAGTGTTCTTAACCACTAAGCCACTGCCTGCCTGCACATTTCAGTTACTATTTGTTGAAAAGAGAAGTGTGAAAGTCTGCACGCTGGGCTTCTACTTCCCCGTTTGATTTGTTAGTTTTACTTCTGTGTCTCTTCAGCTTGTCAGGCTTCAGCTCTCTCAGCTAAGAGCCATACTGTCTCTGCAGCACTCCCTGCTTATTCCAGGGTTCGAGGCTCAGGAAACCCTCCCACCCTTTCTGACTGACCTTGCACTGTTGCAACAAGATTCCAGTCAGATTCCAGGGTCCTGCAGAGCTAAGGACCACCCCGGGTCAGTCAAATATGCTGAGGATTAGGGTTGTAAGTCTGAGTAGAGCAGACCTTATAGGACTCAGTCTTGGGCTGGAATTCTAACATAGGTGTGGCTAACACATGCGTATGTTTGGCACAATGCCTGAAGTAAAGCAGATACTCAGCAAGTACTTTACTATTATGTATTTCCATCCAACTGCCTTTCCTATACTGTTGATATCACAGAGCCTCATTGTAATTTATCAGGTTAGACCACTGAATACACATCAAAAGACTGACACAGTGGGAAATCGCCAGTGTTTAATTTCTATAGGCCCAGTGCCATTTGCAATAGGTGGATTATAAAACAAAATAATGACAACAAAAACCTTAACAAAAGAACAGTTAGTCAGTTTCTGCAGTAGCAATAACGTCTTGTGTAAGTGGTTTGTGCATTCTGACTTCCTTCAGGAAGGCTGTAGGGACTTCAGGTTAACACTTGCCCTTAAGACCTATAAATCAATCCCTGATAAACTGGCTTGAAGAGGGTGGGATGCACTTGTGACTTGCTGCCAACCAATGGGACAAACCAAAGATGGCTGGACACATAAGATCAGTGATTATATATGATTACAATGTCCATTTGCTCTCTCTTTCTTTCCTCACTGGGTTTAAGGAAGTAAGTAGTCACACTATGGAATTTCAAACAACAAGGAATAACAAAACATCCAAGAGCCAAGTATAGAGTAAGGCTTCCAACTGACACCTTGCACATGCTCAATCTAAGACCCTCAATGAAACAAGCTCCTTAGCTTTTAAGCCACAAGGACTTGAATTCCAGCAAATTTGAGAACTCAAAAGTGGATCCATCTCCAGTTAAGCCTCAGACGAGACCACAGTCCCAGTCAACACCCTCATTACATCCTGTGAGACACTGAGGCAGAAAATTCAAAGTGTGTTTAAACTCTCAACCCAAGGGACGGGCAAGGTGATGGGCAATCACTGTTTTAAACCACTCTACACATGGCTTTCTTCCCCACCATGACAGACAAATAATGGCATCATGAATTTAACTGACATCTACTATGACTGTACAGTGTATCAGGTATAATAATATTGGGCTCTGGATACAGGATATTATTTAGTGTTTATTGTCCAATATAAATATGACCTGCCAACAACAACCCCACACATCCTTTATGTCCTTGTTTTACAGACACCAAAATGGTACTGGGACAAGAACCCGAGCAAGTCCAGCACTTGTCCCACGGAGCTCATTTAATGATTTCTTCCCCATAAACAGTTCTTCTTTAGCAAGATTAAATGTCCATGACCAAACAAGCTTATTTATTGTAGTCATTATACCTGAATATGCTATCACCATTTTAATAAAGTTATCGACAAGTCTCAAGGTTTCCGAAAGAAGTTTGAGACATCTTCTATTATCGAAGGACAGACCGAGGAACCAGCCAGGCTGGCTAGACAGACATCATAACATAAAATGAAGCTATTTGTCAGGTCTAAGATCAATGTTTGCCAGCAATATTTGGGCAACCTAGGTTAGGCATATAAGAAATATCATCTCTTAATGAAATAGACCATTCTGAATATAAGTAGCAAATTAATATGGTGAGTATGTGCATTGTATATTGTGGTTAAATGATTCTATATTTCTGTGGTGGAATAATTAGAACTGTCTTGGTTTTTAGCAACTGTGGATTTTGTGGTTAATAATGCTGTCTAGTCTTGTTATAACAGTTGTTTGGGTGTGTATGTGTCTGTGTAGGTGATTCAGATACAAGTTACAGGCCACCAGAGTTAAACCACAGGGATCTATGAAACTGCCCAGCACCGAGGGTTACGCTCACCCCTTTTCCAGTCTTCAGCTTTTCTTGTGAGTCACAAAACTATTTCT
Organism: Onychomys torridus; assembly: GCF_903995425.1. Taxonomy (NCBI): domain Eukaryota; kingdom Metazoa; phylum Chordata; class Mammalia; order Rodentia; family Cricetidae; genus Onychomys; species Onychomys torridus. The sequence continues at coordinate 70,213,885 of NC_050454.1, forward strand.
ATCTCATAAGCAAACAGTGGAATCTAGCTACTCACTTAGAGATAAATTCTATAACAGAAAATGAAGGCTGGAATTCCCTTCCTACAGAGATAATGTAAAATTTGGCCTTTTGAAATTAACTCTGATTTTTGTGTTAGTTTTGTGTATTTAACATGTATTTTTATGTTATATGTGTATGCTTACGTGTATGTATGTGCACCGTGTGCATGCACGAGTCTGCCCATGTCAGAAGAGGGCCTGTATCTCCTGAAACTGGAGTTACAGGTAGAGTTACAGGTAGCGGCAAACCACCACGTGGGTGCTGGGAACAGAACCCATGTCCTTGTAAGAGCAGTAAGTGTCTGAACCGTGAGCTCTTCCTCCTACCCTACTCTGATATATGTTCTCAAATGTCTTCATATGTATGCCTTCTTTAGGACCAGTGGTATATGTTCTTAGAGATCTATTTTATGTTAATTGTGTGTCTATGTGGGGTAATGTTCGCATGAGTGCAGGCGCCTATGAAAGACAGAGAAGGTGTTGCATCCCATGGAGCTGGATCACAGGCACTTGTAAATCACCCAACAAGGTGTTGAAAACTGAACTCTAGCCCTCTGCAAGAGTAGTATGTGCTTTAACTGATAAGCCATCTCCCAGGCCTCAACACATGTTATTTTGAAGTTGATTAATTTTCCCAAATCCCAAACTTCCTATTAGAGCCTTCCTTACAACTTACATTGTTCTTAAATTCATTCCTTGTATGTTATTAGTATTTTATTACATAAAAGTATCGTGTATCTTTTAAAAGTAAATAAAATCATTAACATAAGACTTTGTGTATTTGAAAAGCAGGCAATTAAAAGAGCTAGTCAGTAAATAAGCGATAAGATCACAGGGCTTTACAGGCAAAAGCTGCTACCTTGATGTTGGGCCTATTATAACCAAATGTTGTCTAACCTTTAATCACAGCTATTTGTCGGCCAAATAGATGGTGTACTGTTCTCCAATTAAAATGTGCGATGATATCATGTCAATTCAAAATCCATTCTCATTTCTACATCTTTATTTCTCTTAATAGGGGTTATTAATTTGTTGTTCAAGAGATGACTAAAAATAATGCTGCCTGTAATGACTAATGCTGAGTTCAGGTGCACACTCTGGCTGAGAGTGTATGTTGAGATCAATCGCTTTGATAAACAATCAGTAGGAAGAACAGAGAAACATTAATCCTTCTGGACTCCACTGTTCTTCCAGGGTCTGTGACATAAGATAAATCGGAGAAAATGCTAACATCTGTGTACAGAATTGTCCACCACTGGGTCCTTTATTGTGAAGACAGACATTGACAGTATAGAGACAGTCACTTTATAAAATATGTGAATTCTAAATCTTCTTATAATCAAACAGTATGAAACGAACACAATATAATTAAAAAGCAAATAATAACGTAAGAGGTATTAAGGCTGGGAGAAAAGTGGAGACTGAAAGTATTATTAGCTTAAGAATCCATGGAAGATAAGCCAATTGCTAATGCCGGTCCCCACTGCAGAGATCACGGGTAATTAAGCATGGTGGATCACTAGTTTCACCTTCTGTCAAACGTGTTTTGCAATGATAACATAGTCATGTTAGTCCGGTCACAGATTTACTGTGTGGGCTAACATCTAGACTTGGGACAAGTTGTTGACAAGAGTGTATGTGGTGGTATTGTGTTCCCCCAAATACTGTGCACCCTAATGAACTTATCTGGGGTTAGAGAACAGGGAAGCCACAATATTAAGCATAGAGGTTAGGTGGTGGCACTCACACCTTTAATCCTAGCATTCCAGAGACAGAAATACCTCTGGACCTCTGTGAGTTCAAGGCCACATTGGAAATAGCCAGGCTTGGTAAAACATGCCTTTAATCCCAAGAAGTGAGCCTTTAATCCCAGGGAGTGATGGCAGAAACTAGAAAGATATATAAGGCATGAAGACCAGAAACTAGGAGCTTTTGGCTGGTTAAGCATTTGGCTGGTTAAGCTTTTAGGCTTCTGAGCAACAGTTCAGCTGAGATTCATTCTGGATGAGGACTCAGAGGCATCCAGTCTGAGGAAACAGGATCAGCTGAGGAACTGGCAAGGTAAGGAAGCTGTGGCTTGTTCTGTCTCTCTGATCTTCCAGCATTCACCCCAATACCTGGCTTCAGGTTTGATTTTTTCATTAATAAGACCTGTTAAGATTCCTGCTACAAGTGTAGCATTCCCTGAGTGGCCTTCTCCTCAGAGGCCATTGATTTGATTAAGGAACAACTTTAATGCTCTTACTGACCTTGGAGTTAAGATTCCTCTTAGAGGCTGGGGAAAATGTGGAAACTTTTTAGCATGCAACATGGGTAACTCTACTGAGCCTTATTTGTGCCCTAAAGAATCATCAGCAGGTTGACAAACTTGCAGAAAGCTGGGTTCCCACAGGTGTGTGCACATGCCTAAACATGGCAGTCATCTGAGCTGTCTGACCATACTTCTGGTTCTCTCCCTGCATAATTCATGAGAGGACTTCGCCCTGTGAAGCCAGATGCCACCATGTGAAACTCTGACTTGCTGTGACCAATGATAAATGGCAAACCGTGTACTTCACTTCTGTCTTTTCTTCCTTTCAAGACGACGAAGCTTGTGTGGCCTCAAGCCCTCAGAGGAGATGGCATGGCACAGAGTCTCTTGCTTACCAAAGGTAGACAAGGCTCTTGAATGAGAATAAATCATTGCTGTAAGAAGCCAGTCAGAACTGTGGATTTCTGTGACAGTGGTACAATCTGGCACACTCTGACCAATGCAAGAAACATTTGAAGCAAATATGTTTCAGAAAAATGATTAGAGAAGCTAAAATGTAATAAATCAGAAGTTTAATATATTTTATAAAGTCTATAGAGGTATAAAATCCCTGTAGAAATTAAAAAATATTTTATATTTCGAGTCATGATGGTCAGTAAATAAGAGTATTCGTTAAATTTTATAATGTCTCAACAAGAGAAAATAAATCCTTAGTAATTTTCCAAATTCTTTAACTGAGAAAAATTTAAAGTAATATGTTTATCAAGTGATAAAACCATGTTTATAAAAAGAAATGCTTATTTTCTATTCTCACATTTAAAAGAATCTATGAACATACCTCAGGAGTAATTGCTGGATTGAGGGCTGGGATAGTGAAAATATAAAGTAGTTGTAAACATCTGGTAGTGCCCAAAGGTGAGAATGTGTTTAGTAAAGAAATAGGTGGATTGAACAATATCAAAGGAACAAGAGCCACGCCCTAAGGGCTCCCAATGGCTGCATCTGACACAGTTCCTATGCCAAGGCAAATAGCATGCTTTTTGATTATAGCTCAAGGAATAAGGAATATCCACAACTACACACTTTACAATAAATGATGATTAAAATGAAATCATTTTGATGCCATGTAGATGCCCTGTGCCTCTGACCTATCATGTATCAAATCTCCCACCCCAGGAAGAGAACAGCAGACAGCAATGGAGGAAGGGTTATTCTGCAGGATACTAGGTTAGGACCCACTGAGACTCTCGAGATCATGACAAACCAGGCAGCATGGTTAGTTAGCTTGATCGGATTAAGAAAGGCCAGGAACATTAGTGTAGCACATCTTTGGGTGTGTCTGTGAGGGAATTTTTAGAAAATATTAACTGATGTGGGAACACCAATTCTGGATGTAGTCAATACTATTCCATGAGCTGGGTTTCTAGATTGACTAAAAAGGAGAAAGTGAGCTGAGCCCCAACATTCATTCCTTTCTGCTTCTTGACTGTGGATATGATATGACCAGCTGCCCAAAGCCCCAGCCACCATGGCTTCTTTGCCAAGTATTCCCTTCAATGATGGACTGTCCCCACCCAAACCATCAGCCCAAACAAACCACCCATGCTGAAGTGGCTTTTGTTAGGCTTTTTGTTGTCACATCCATAAAATAAGTACCACATAAAGAATGAACAAGACATTGTCATGTAGCAGTGTAAGGTAACAGTAATGCCAACTATGCAATGTAATATCCTGGACTGAATCATGCAACAGGAAAAGAATGCAATGGAGACAAACCAAAACCAGGGCTGGGGAGATGTCTGCAGGTAAAGTCCCTATCTGTACAAGTGTGAGGACCTGTGTTCAGATCCTCAATGCCCATGTAAAATCTGGGTGTGAGTGTGTACCTATAAACCCAGTATTGGTGTGGGGACACAGGGAGATGGATCCCTGAAGCTCACTGGCCAGCTGCTACAGCTGAATCAGTGAAATCCTGGTTTGGTGAGAGACCCTGCCTTAAAATACAAGATGTGGAGTGATTAAGAAAGATATCCGATGTGGTGGTATTGTGTTCCCCAAAATATTGTGTACCCTAATAAATTTATCTGGGGTCAGAGAACAGACAGCCACTAGATACAGAGCCAAAAATGGTGGCTAGAAAATGGGTCAGAGCAAGCCATAGCAGAAGCTGGGCGGTGGTGGTACATGCCTTTAATCCCAGCACTTGGGAGGCAGAGCTAGGTGGATCTCTGTGTATTCAAGGATACAGACAGCTTGGAGACACACGCCTCTAATCCCAGAAATCAAGTCTTTAATCCCAGGGAGTGACGGCAGAAAGGGAAAGATATATAAGGCGTGAAGACCAGAAATTAGAAGCATTTTGGCTAGTTAAGCTTTTAGGTTTTGTGCAGCACAGTTCAGCTGAGACCCATCTGGATGAGGACTCAGAAGCTTCCAGTCTGAGGAAACAGGATCATCTGAGGAATTGGTGAGGTGAGGAAGCTGTGGCTTGTTCTGTCTCTCTGATCTTTCGGCATTCACCCCAATAACTGGCCTCAGGTTTGATTTTATTAATAAGACATTTTAAGATTCATGCTATAATCCAACATAGACCTTTGGACTCTACAGGTATATACAAACACATTCATGCATACCACACATACATAGATGCATACACATGAATAGATACACACACACACACACACACACACACACACACACACACACACACACACTGGAGTTAGTTGAGGGTAATGAGCCAATATTGGCTTCTTAGTTGTAAGAATCCATATGAATGACATAAGACCATCTGAATTAGACCCGCCTTTAAAGTTTTTATTTATTTATTTATTTATTTATTTATTTATTTATTTATTTTTTACATCTCTAACATTTTCCTAATTGCACACCTATAATCTCAGCATCTGGGAAGTAGAGTCCGGAAATCAAGAATTCTGTGTCATTCTCTATGACATAGCAAATTCAAGGCCAGCCTGGGCTATGTTGGACTGTGCCTCAAAAAAAAAAAAAAAAGGTTTAATTAAAAAAGGAGTTTTAAAAGGAACCATTCAAGCTTCACATGTATTGTGCCACCATGTCTGCCAGACGTCACCCATTGTATTTCTTTGTGTAACTAGTCTGTCACCAAAATGGCAGTATCTGAGCTCTGCACTCTGCCACCTGCTGGGACAACAGGTTCAAAGAGAGGAAAATCAGAGGGGTGTGTGAATACATGGTGGCTGAAGATAAAAGCTTACATTCAAATTTCAGAATCAATTGTGAAGCTACGCTCTAATGGCCTGATTACAGGTCTCTTTACATCAGGCACTGGTGTCTATTGAACTTAATTGTACACGAGCATCAAACAATTAAGACAAAAGTTGTAAAAGCCTCTGTGGCACGGGCAGGTTTACTTGGCCTTTGCACTTGATCGGCTTGCATGTAATCCTGTCTAAGAAGTAGTCTATTCAGCGAGGAGATGAATTTAGATATTGTGGAACATCTGGCCTATGGGATGCAACAAGGCACTCAAAAGCAAACTGGAAAGGAAAGAAACCCACATGGCCTTTCAACTTGAAGCTGGCACCTTCTGTGCTCTCATGGTGGAAAGTATCAAAATTGAGCTCCTAGACCTTTAAGATAGCTACCAAGGCCTTAAGGCACCCTGTGTGCATGCCTGCCATTCCATTTGTCTTCCAGTATCGGATGTAGCACTTGGTCAAAAAGTTGAAGCCTAGAATGAGAATATCTTCAACTTTCAGATTCATTTTAACTGTTGATCTTTGTAACTAATCACGGAAGCTCACACAGATAAATGGCAAGAAGTTTTCAAGTCTCCTGAATTTTACACTCAAAATTTAAAATGCTGCTATTAAAATACAAATGGTAAAGTCAAATTATCACAGGAGTCATAAACAGCAAAGTTGTACATTCCTGTCTTTAATGGTATTTCAAAGCTCCACCCTCTTCTCTAGGGTCTGTTTATGATGGCTTCTTCTTTATTAAAACCTGTCTGGTCATCCCCATTCTAGTCCAAGAAAAACAAAGAAACCTCTTCCGTAGTACTTATTTTATGGTGTGTGTCACATCTAAGTTAGACAGTTATATGCACATGACTCTGCCCCAGACCAGATGGACTTCTTAACATTCCTGTTCACTTTTAGGACACCTTCCACACCCCTTGTCCCTGGAAGGACAACCCTCCAGAGAGACTGTGATGAATGCTATGGCTTGTTGCAACCTAACCCTCTGAGCAAAAGTTTGTTGACATCCCCTCCCCCCAACATCAAACATCATTCAGCATGGTTTCACTTGCGCCAGAAGACGGTGTTTGGAGAAGGGCTGATAAGCCTCACTGAGAAGCCATCACATGCCCCAGGATCTCGCGGAATTATCTCAGCCTACAGAGATCTGATCCTGCACTCGCAGTGAGGAGAGTCAATAAAGTCAAACCCAAGTGTGTGCTTTGATTTGGAAGCCTGGCTGATGACAGCCGAACTGTTGATTTAATACGTTCTGTGCAGATAAAGGCGAGGGTTGGCAACCATACAACTGTCTTCACAGGTGAAGAGACAAAGATCTCCGACATGCTTATTTCTCACAGCTCAGGTCAGGGACCTGGGCCTGGAAACACATCAAAGGCCACACCTTCTCTTCTCAGGCTCTCCCCTAGTCCTTGCTCCTCTTCTGATGGTAGCTCCTCCTGCACCTCTCACCAGCCAAACAATGAAACTATTATGCTCCCTGGAGAAGAGAAGCAGAGTAATTACATTCCCGGCCAGGTGCCAGGAGTAAGTTTCCTTGTGCGCAATTATTGTGTGGTAAAACGGCTGAGGCTGTGTTTTTCAAATTTGTTTTCTTTTCTTTGTTTTCTTTTTAGGCACTGACTGCCAGGTTGCCAGACACTGGCCCCAAGCCCCCGCATCAACCCTGGACATGGAGCTTTCTTTAGAACCTGGCTTCTGTTGTCTTTCACTTTCTCCCAACCTGGTGTCTCATCATATTATTGTTACATTCTCACCTGAGTGTTGATAAACAAGGCCAGCTCAGCTACAGTGTGAGTGAGCACAAGCAAGCAAGCAAGCAAGGAGCAAGGAGCAAGCAAGCAAGCAAGCAAGGAGCAATCCCCAAGTTTCTAGCTAAGCAGCCAAACCCTTGTTGTTTTTGTCAGTGATGGGCTTGGGCGGAGTGACAGAGATAAGAAAGACCTCTGATTGGCATGAATGGAGTAAGGACAGGGTCATTAGGAGGGAAATGAGGACAGGGGTGAGGCCTTTGATCTTCTGAGTATCCTATCTAAAATCTCCCCATTGGCCTTCTCCATTAGCCAAACCAGACTTAAGAAACAAAGGGTACCTAGTCCTGGTTGTAAGAATGGATGTGCGTTATGCAACGCTTACTTGTTCTAGACTATCTCTCTTCCCCCAGAATGCTTTTATTCCTCCTACTTGACACTAATAATTATAACTGAGAATTGAAAAACCACCTTCCACATGCTAGGCTTAAACACATATATCATCTCATGGGTTGTGTGGTTAACCTATTGCTACTATGACAAGAAAGTATCATTAATTCCATTTTATGAGAGATTTTTAAGACTAGCAAGATTGATATTGCAACTCCTGAAGCTAAGAGGTGGCAAAGGAGAGGGAGGCGTGTTTCCTTCCAAATTTGAAATTCTCAGCCACCCAGCTACACCAAGAATCCCTCACCTATGCAGGGCAGTAGGAAACTCAGCCAAGACAGCAACAAATGCATGCCAGTTAGAGCCCTGGGTGACAGCTCATCCCCACTGTGGCACTATCACTTTGTTCCCAATTGAGCAGGAATGACCTGATTTGTTGGAACCTCTACTAGCCCAGAAGGTTTGAAATGCACCTCAGATTGACCAGAGGATGGCCAGACAGACATCATTTCAGGATGAGACTAGCTTTGGGATTTCCTCCTCAGGATGAGTAGACATCATCCAGCCTGTGGAGGAGCTTTGTAAAACAAAGGATTCGCTCCTTTCAGCTCTTGCCTGCTCACTGGGACTGGCTTATTTCATCCCATCCTTTCTCATTTATTTTATCCCATCCCATTCCCTTCCCATAGTATCCTATCCACTCCTGTTTTCTATCCTTACACCAAGTCTTATGCCATCAGCTCCCACGATTCTCAAATATGGACTCAATTAAAACATGAGTTTTCTTTTGGTCTCCAATTTGTAGATGTAGAGTGATTAGGGTTCTCAGCTTCCTCCATGAGCAATTCCTCATAATAAAACTTCTTTCAGATGAAATATACATATAATTGATTCTGTTTCTCTGGAGATACTTGGCTAATCTGTCGGGCAAGTATTAAAATAAGTAAAAAATTTAGCTAGTCAACAGTAGGAACTGCAGATTGATAGAAAAGTTACTATTTGTTCCACTAGCTAATTTCTTGGACCTAGCTTAGAAGATTGCATGGTCTTCATATTGGACAAAGGCAAGACTATATGACCATGTCAGGTTCAGAATCCAGCTTTGTTTGCTAAGTAAGAAAAGCTTCTACCTATATGGATGACCACTTTATTTTATTGAAAACTAAATTCATTTTATGTTTAACTCTTGCCCTAATCACTGCAGGTCTAGAGAGGATTTGTGACTTGTGGAAAATAGAATAGGCATATTCCCTAGGAATTTTCAAGCTCTATGATTTAAGAGTAATGGTGTGTGTGTGTGTGTGTGTGTGTGTGTGTGTGTGTGTGTGTGTGTGAGTGTGTGTAACAGACAATTGGAGGTCAGAAATGGTTCTTTCCAATTTGTAATTCAGTTGAAAATCCTATGGGTCCATGCTTTCTTTTAATATGATGTATACTTTTCCTCCAGAAATCCTTGAACCCACACAGGGATTTAGCTCTTATTAGGCTACTTGCTTCTTTATATACACATTTACACACACACACACACACACACACACACACACGGAGTGGGTGGAGAGAGAAAGAGAGAGAGAGAGAGAGAGAGAGAGAGAGAGAGAGAGAGAGAAAGAGAGAGAGAGAGAGAGAGAGAGAGAGAGAATGCTTGGGAACCCCTAAAATCTATCTACTGGTGAAGTGATATTAGAGGCAAGGGTCTTTGGGAAGTAATTATGATTTAGATGATATCATGAGGGTGGAGCCCCATGAATGGGTTTAGTGTCTTTATAAGATGCCCCCAGAGAGTTGCTTCCTTGTTTCACAATATGCAGACACAGTGAAGACTGTGGGATAAGAAGCCAGCCCTTACCAGACAGCAATCTGCCAATGCCTTGATCTCAGACTTCCCAGCATTTCAAAACTGTAAGATAGGTTTTCTTTTAACCATTTAGTCTGCATAGTCTAAGGCATTTTGTTATAGGACCCCAAACTGACTATGGCATGAACACATATTTTCACATGTTCATCCCTCCCCTGTCTCCATGTCTCTGTACCTGTTTCTTTTACCTACCCATATATACCCATCTCAAGCATCAGCACAAATAAAATCTATGTCATATTCTCTTTTACATATGCATATTACTTGGACTTGAAATTCAAGTGCATGTTATGTTACAGCCTGAAAAATTAGACTAAAGTGTTTGCTTTTGATCACTAAAATCTCCCAGGCTTTGTGTAACATCCTTCACCCCTTTCCTCCCATTCTACCCACCACCCCCATTTCCCCAATCCTGACCTCACTCATACCAGAAAAGAAGAGCTTAGCTCTCTTTTGCCTTCTGCCTATGAACCCCTCCACCCATCTGCCTGGAAGTCTCTGGAAGTAGGAAATCTTTTTATAGTCACATCTACATGAGGAAAAATGAAAGGTCTTGCACAATGATAATCTACAGTAGAGTAACACCAAGTAATTCCCCACCAATCTTGATAATCAGAACTAATTAATTAAGAATTAAGGTGTGTAGATTAGTCTAGGAAAAATTAAGTGGCTCTTCATCTTACTAAAGGATCTTTGCCAAGCTCACAGCTTCACCTAATCTGGTAAAGAGACTCTGTATAATGTTTCCATCTGCAATGGTAGCCCTAAATAAATTAGAAGAGAACCAGTTTGTTGGCAGCTTTTAATTAGCAACAAGAAGAAATCATACCCTGTTAAGTCAAGAGCATAAATCACACTCTGTTAAGTGCTGTTCAAGGCCAGTTAAGGCTGTGTAGAATGCTGGTTAGAACCGAGAGGGGCTGGAAAGGCAGATGAATGTGGGTATATATTTTGGATTGGTCACTTATTACATAGACAATTGTTGCAACTGATTATGTCTACCAAAAAGATAAGCTCAAGTCTTTGCTCCCAATACCTGTACATATAATTTTATTTGGAAATAAAGTTTGGACAGATGTCATCAATTTCAGATGAAGTAATTAAATCATCCATTATATAATGGATGGTCTTATATAAGAAGCAGGAGTTTTGTATATAGATGCACAATGGAGAAGAATTCCAAAAAGTACTATCCATTCCTGGAAAGTAGGAAGAGGCAAAGAGAGCCTCAAAGGGACCATGGCCCCATCCTCACCTGTCTTGAGACATCTAACTTCTAGAATTATGATGTAATACACTCTTATTGTTTTCAGAGACCCAATTTCTTGGACTTTGTGGTGATATGATACCTAGTCTGAGTTGAGGTAATACCAGTCCCAGGAAAACAATACTGTTGATATCTCCATTGACAATAAAATACAGATTATACCACGGATGGCTGCACTTCCCTATGAGCTTGTTCTGTGGATTTGAAGAGCCAATGTGTGTGTTGCATTCTTCACACAGTGTCTGCCCCACCTTGACTGCTCTGCAGATGTGGTTTTATTTACACATGCCAGATTCTGTCACACACAAATAACTGAGATACCTGTACTTCAGGTGGCTAGAATTTTAATTCTCTCACTCAACCTAAATATGTCAATCATCTCTACAATGACCACCTTGACATTTCTGCCTATAAAACTGGTCACAATTGTATACATGTTAGCCTAGAGCTAAAAGCACTGAACAGACAACTTTGTATACAAAGGAATAAAATAGCTGGATGATAAGGAAGGAGCCATTAATGGTGAGCCATTGGATGTCACCCTGATGTCATCTTTACCTACACTACTGTCCCTGTCACCCAGAAACTTGTCAATGGAATCCTCAATCAGCAAGACCTTGCTGGTCCCTTGGGACTTGTAAGCTCCCCTATTTGTGTTTGGCAGCCATGGAAACAGGCTTTGGCCTTGGTGCTTTTGACCACACCCTGCTCCCACAACAGGACACCTTGCCAGTTTAAGTGGATCAAATATGCTGTGTCCTCCTCCACTTCAAATTCTCTGTGATTTCTTCGTGTTCTAAAGTAAACATGCGTTATTTTAGCAATTGAAAAGGAAACACATTATTATGGTGATCTCCTATAGGGGCAAGTCAAAATGCTGGTGGAAAGAAAAACAAACAGAGAAACAATTTGCTTATTTCTGAAGCACTGTGTGGAATGTATGAAGCCATCATGAACCACAGGCCCTATATCCATGTCAGTGACCATCTATTTGGAAACAATGACCCTCAAGACCCACCTATCAATGCCTTTGTAGAAACCAAATAGCACAGGAGGCAACATCACTCATCTATCCTGAGGTGAGTTCCCAACCTGACCTGTTTCGCTCTTTATAGAGTGGCCAGTGTCTGGATAAATAGTCATGAACTCAGGAAGACCCAGTCTCAGCTTTATAATGTGATGACCTCTGACCTTCCACTTTGTAACTGAACAGAGTAGAAGCTAACTTACAATATGCTTTCCCATGATCCCCGAGGCTGATGTTCTCCTAGGTGGTCTGTCTCCCCAGTGTGAGTTGACCCTACTGGCATGCTTCTAATGAATAGAGTACAGAAAAGGCAACAGGGATCCACACCCAGAACAGGTTATGAAACCAAGTGATTACTGTTAGTCTTCTCTTATTGGTTCAGATGGAAGTCCAGTGCCACCTTGGGAGTGACAATGGACAGGCCACTTGGCAGAGACTGAAGGTGGCCAAACAACTACCTATAAATGCCTTCAAAGTGGATCTATTCTCAGTTGAGCCTGCAGATGCTCCAAGCCCTGGTGGCACTTGGTGGTAGCTTTGGAAGAGGCCCTGAGCCCATGAGTCACCTGGACTCCTGAACTTCAGAGACACGGAACCAGTGCACGGCACTGTTTGTGACACTCCATCAGTGTATACACAACACTAGGAAGCAGTGCAGAGCAGTGCATGTCTCTCCACGTATCCCTTACGGCTTTGTCCCAACCCTTCAAGAAGGCCACATCTGCAGTTCTAGTTCATTTGGCTAAAACACAGGTGTGGGCAACATCTGTGTACCTGTCCTTTATGACTCATCCATCGTCTTTAATTTTCCATTCATTTTCCTCTTGCTGCACACATGTCTTTAGCTTCTGTAGAGTTCCGTCTGTCTCTGCAAGGATAGATTTGTGTTTCTCACACTCTAGCTGGAGCAGTGTATGCATTTTGCAGCTAATTCCCAAAGCCAATGTCATCCTTTATCTTATTTTCCTCAATGAAGTTGTTCAGAAGGCAAAAGCAGCACAGACAGCGTGAATTTAACATTTTAATGCAGATGTTGAACACTGTTTTATTTAACCTTCTGGACGGTACCTGTCCTTGACATTGATCAAGAAAACACTTTTGGGGTTGGGGATTTAGCTCAGTGGTAGAGCGCTTGCCTAGCAAGTGCAAGGCTTTGGGTTTGATCCTCAGCTCCATATAAAAAAGAAAAGAAAAGAAAAGAAAACACTTTTGTGTTGCTACTCAGTTTTTATAGTGACAGCTCGTGAATAAAAAGGCAGCCTACTTATAAAAAAAAAATCACACGTGAGTGTATCTCAGGAGGTGAGATGCTGGAGCAAGCATGAGGATATGAGGGTGGGTTCCCTAGCACCCATGTGAAAAAGCCAGCTAAGGTGCTGTGGACCCCAAACCCTAGTACTGGGGGGCAGAGGAATGTAGATCCTGGGGCCTTGCTGGCCAAACTGCCAATCTTCAGGTTCACTGAGAGATCATATCTCAAAACCAACCACAAACCAACCAACAACCAGCCAAACCGTGAGAAGTGATTGAGGAAGACATACCTATCTTAACCTCCAGCCTCTACATGTGTCTTCACAGGCGAGCACAGCTGTACACACAGCTGCACTCTCTGACTCCACCCCTCCCCCTCTCTCATACACACACAAACACAGACGCACACATGCTTTCAAATAAAACCTTTTCCTCCCCATTCTTCTTAGTCCTGTGCTCTGCAGAAGCCCAGCCGGCTGTTACAGTCTGAAAGGAAACAAGGCTTTTCCTTTCATCCACAGGCTCCCCACCCGGGGCCTCAGCGTCTTCCCTAGGGAGCCCAAGTCACCATAAAACCTTTCTCCAACTGCCTCATCCCTCTCAGCGATCTGCACGTGGGGTGGACATTGTAGAGGAGCGCAATGCCACATCTTTGGGATGCAATGTCCTCTAGGAAAGTCTGTGGAAAGCGAGAAGAGCTGCATTCCTGAATTGCCAAGGTAGGTGCAAGTGTGGAGAGGCCTCAACGATGTCTGGGAAGCTGGCTTGCCCATCAGGATATACATCTACCTATCTTCTATCTATCTTCTATCTATCTATCTATCTATCTATCTATCTATCTATCTATCTATCTATCTATCTATCTATCTATCATCTATCTATCTATCTATCTATCTATCATCTATCATCTATCTACCTATCTATCTATCTATCTATCTATCTACCTACCTACCTATCTATCTATCTATCATCTATCTACCTATCTATCTATCTATCTATCATCTATCATCTATCTATCTTCTATCTATCATCTATCTATCTATCTATCTATCTATCTATCTATCTACCTACCTATCTATCATCTATCATCTATCTATCATCTATCTATCAATTGATTGATTCAGGGCATTGCACTTCTTTAGATCGGGTCTTTCCACCAGCCCCACTAGCCTTGAATGTGTAATTCTGACTGCTGCCATACAAGAATCATCATCTCTGCTACCTTCAGACTCAATTCTCTCTCATGTCAGTAAGTAGAAGGGGAAAGCAACACTGGGTCTTGGAGGTGATTTTACCCAATCGCCAAATATTTTATTGTTATGGAACTGAGAATTATAATAAAACAAGTGATTTTGGAGAAGGTAGTCAAATAATAACAAATTCGTACGAGTGCTTTGTTCTTGATCGTCAACTAAATGGAAATACACATTTGCTCAAGTCTTCGCCGCACTTCAGTCACAAAGGAATCACACTATCATGGTATTCTCCCATGAGACAAAATTGCCATATATTTATACAGGTGAGTAAAAATGACTTCTAGGCCAGTGACAAGTTATTCTCATTTCCACACACACACTAAATTATTGTAATAAAAATTTGAATGTTTTTAGATCAAGAAGTTAGTTACACCATGACACCGAGGACCCAAGCATGCTGCTGATGCTTTGAGACTTTGGACTCTGGTGTCATGCCCTACTCTCAGGTTCCCCTGGTAACAGCCGACAGCAGGTTCTGAGAATAATTCTTCCTCTGGTTTCCTTAGAGCTGGAAGTATTTGTTTTCTTAGCTTCCTTGGCTGAGCATAGTGCAACATTGAGACTAACTAAATAAATCTGCAAGAAAAAGATTTCCTGTAACTATGCCTCCAGTGGCATTATATTCAAATAGCCCACAAAATATAAACAAGGGTGGCTTTTTCTCCTTCAGCAAAAAGACAAACAAGAGATTCACAACGTCACAGGCTCCTGATAGGCATGAGAGAACAGCAAAAGTGGAGACTCTTCTTTGCTGATGGAGCCTAAGTTCCAGAAAGGGTAGATAATGCTCAGAGAATAAAGAAAACGCCCTTTGCCTAGGTTACATGGTGTAAATAACCCACTGACCAAGATGGACTCTTTTGGGTCAGTTTTCCAATCCCGGCACTGAGGTAGGCCCCAGAAGGGAACTTAATTAGGACAATCTGACATCCCTGTAGTCGGCCTTCAGGAACTTGCACTTTGACTCCCTGTCCAGGGCTGTTTGAGATTTGCAGTTGGCTTCTCATGAGCGTGTGGACGGGGGCTGGTCTCCACCTTTCACTACTTGCCCAGTTCACTGAGTAGACACTCAGGAAATACTTTGGCGGGAATGAATAAATGGCCTCAGTGAAGCATTCAAAAGCATTGTCTGGCTGCCACAAGGATTTCTATCCAAAGGGCATATAGATTCTACAGGAAGATGTGATCCTGGTCTCCCTAGCTGTGCAGTGCTCCGTAATGCCTCTGGAGCCTGTCCCCAGAACAAACTCACACCTGGCCACGTTCAAACCTTGTCAATTTCCACCCATCATTTCTTTAGAACAGTTGGTCCGTGCCCCAAACATGGCTTCTTTCTGAGTTGCCTGCTTCATGTTTCCAAACTCTCTCCCACTCTGATTAGTTATCTTACCTGTGCAAACATGAGTACAATATGTGCATGTGTGTTGCACACACACACACACACACACACACACACACACACACACGTACACATGTACTGTAACATTCTGCATATCTGTGCAGCTGTTTACATGGTCTAGCGAAAGTGCTGGAAGAGGGGTCTACTAGGTAAAGTCAGGCACTGGAAAGGTGTTTAGGAGCCCCAGTTTCAACACAATAAAACATATACCATACATAATACAGCTTAGCACTCAGATCAGTTACAAACCGCCTCATGTATGATTAGAAAGGGTGATTTCAAATCAGGTGTGTTTCTTCAATCAATAAGCAATAAAACTTGAGGTAGAATCAACCCGTTCCCCAACCGACAACCCCGAAGAGGAGAGGGATTGCCGTGGGGAGGGCAGAGGCTTTATTTATTTATTTATTTACACTCATATTTATTCTGCCTTTTAGCGTCCAGAGGCTCTGGCTAGCCATCCTGGGTCATGATCCTCCCCTCCTCCAGAGAGCAAAGTTTGGCCCTGGATGGGATTTGTCCTCAGGTCACTGAGGCAAATTCTTCTTCAGATGTCTTGATAAAACCATCAGTTCTTTCCTGAATCCAAAGAGAAAATGCAATGTGTTGAAAACAAGGCATCTTGCTCCTTATATGTAAACCTTTGCAATTTTTTTAAATGTAGGAATTGAGTAAAGAAATGTTT
This sequence comes from Onychomys torridus, assembly GCF_903995425.1. Classification (NCBI taxonomy): domain Eukaryota; kingdom Metazoa; phylum Chordata; class Mammalia; order Rodentia; family Cricetidae; genus Onychomys; species Onychomys torridus. Next base: position 70,230,298 of record NC_050454.1, read on the forward strand.
TTAAATCACGTCTTGAATATTCATTACCAAATATTAAGGATTATGGCAGCATGACAATACTAAAATCAAGTGTTCGAAGAGTAATATATCATCCTTATATAATAAAATATGCCCGGAAGTACTTTCCTCAGAGTGAGACTGCATCCTCTTCAGGAGTTAAACTGGGCATGCTCACAAAAGGTCATTTTACCTGTGTTTGACTGTTGACATTCTCTCAGGGAAGGACTTGGGGACTGACCTTGAGCATCCAGCTACTCCTTCTAACAAGTCATATGCAATTCAGCCCTAATTGCTCATGGTGTCTGGCTCTTAGGGAGGGGCCAGACTGTATAAACAGGGACTAAGGGGAAAGTGCTCCTTCTACATTGCTCTGGACAGGTCACCATCCCTGCTGGGTGTGGCCTTCCTTCCAGTGTGTCTGCTTTAAAGCCTTCTATGCTCCTGCATGTGACCTCTCACTCAGCTCTGTAGGTAAGCCCAATAATGCCTCTTTTGGCACACGGTTTGGTACTGGGCCCTGAGGGGCGGTAGTTGTTATGACCCTTCAAGGGTGAAAATTTTCATGACAATATATAATGAAAGTAAAACTACATTCAGGGTATCCCGACAGGCCTACATGTTTCTAGACACGTATGTGTGTATAAATATACACAGGCATATCTTTTATTAAAATAGTACCGGGTCCTTTCCTATCTACATTCTTTGTTAATATCTGTATGTTCATCTCTTCTCTCTTCAGGGATCATGTACACATTCCGCACCAGCTTCCATTAATTTTTACCCTGTAATACTGGCTTCTGTTTCAGCCTTCTCCCTATCCTCCTGACTGATGGCTTCTTGGAGGCACAGATGGGGGCTTGTTTTACTGTTGAGTCGCCATCATCGATGGTTCCTGGATTCAAATGTGATTGGTTGAGCATTTGGAAAAAGAGCAATCTAATCTTGCCAATATCCACCTCTGGATTTTTTGTAGAGCCAAAGTTCTGAAGGGTGGTCTCAGGAAAGGACATTTAAAAATGGTTTACACTCAGAATATAAAGGCATTGGATCTAGGCATTTTCCTGAAGACCCCTGCCTGGGAGGTGTACCATGTCACTCTGGCCACTTTGGGTTGGCCAACCAAGTCAAGGCAAGGACATAATCCTTCCTGGGGGGTCAGGATAGAGAATGTCTAGACATAAAATTCATGAGAGATTTATGGGAATTAGCTCTCCTTAAAAACATGGAAGCATCATTTGTATGACAGGGTTGGGCGTGTAGGAAATGCTTCATATATTTCTCTGGATTCAGCTAATGAATGAATTAAGGAAGAGAGCAGTAGGTAGGTAGTGTTTTGGCTATGCTGTACCTGTACTTTAGTTAATGGAGTTGGTCAAGCCTCTCTATGCTCAGTGTTATTCTCATGTATTTCATACCACTTTCCAGGAACAAAATGGAGCAATGGAAATAAATGTCAAGGCAGCCAAACACATACATGAAAATGTAGGTGGCCTTTACTTTTGTAGAGTCTTTTTGTTGAAATGTATCACATAGCATACTTCCTATGGATTTTAAACTGGGGGTATCATTCATTTGAAAACCATACCAACCCAGACCTAATTACAATCAAAATCAGAGTCAGAGGAGGGGAGGGCGGTAGTCCCATCTTACCCATCTCCGAGTGTCTGATTAAATCCAGACGTTTCTAAGTAAAGCATTCTCCCTTGTTGATTCTTTTCCTTTATTCTCATAAAATGCACCTTCATTTTTCTTTACTCAGCAAAGCATTTTTATAACAAATTCCCTGATATTCACGAGACTTCTGAGCCTCTCTCTCTACATTTTTGTCAAAAACAGGAAGCTGACTCTTGCCAAGGATAAATGAACTTGCAGTCAGTATTTTCAGGGTGGTTGGAAGGATGGACTCTTCCAGTCTCGGGCCCGTTCTGATGCTGGCAGAGATCTTCCACTGCCCAGACTATAAAATAATCATGGTGCCCTTTAGCAATTTAAGCTTTGTGTTCCCCGAACCTCTGAGTCTATTACTAAAGTTCACTTAACAGCAGGGTCTTGTTTTATCTTTAGCAAATATCCTGGGGCATGCAGAAGTACCAGAGACAAACTGCATTACAGATTTTAAATTGGGGAGTGATGAGCAAATCAATATTTCAAAGTATAACAGGAACCAATTCTACAAAATGAACATGAATGAGTTATTGTGCTGGCCAAGCCCCAACAGAAAGGGGAGAGGTGCAGAGAGGACAGGCACACAAAGTAAAATATTAAGTGACATAATAAAGCTATTGACGTGTAAGCCTGAAAAATGTGAAGCTTAACACTTTCCAGTATCAGAGAAAAAACTAATTTAGATCTGTTACTACATATTGCTCTTTCCTCATTTAATTTTTCATGAATGATAGCAAGTACCAAGGGACAGATATTTAAGTAATCTATAGGAAACCTATAGTTATAGCATCCTAAAGATTATATGATGCAGATGAGGTCCTTAAACAGGCACCTGAGAGGTACCGAAGGGACTTTCTCCAGACAGATTTTAGTACCTTCTCCTTCTCTTGAAATGTTTGTAAGGGCTTTTTAGTCTGATCTTTGTTCTCCCATTTTACTTAGTGCAGAATCAAGTTCAAGGAAACTCAGCTGAAACTATTAGGTCTTTTTCTGACAAGGTCTAAAGCCAGATTGCTTCAACTAATCAAGTTTTGTCACTTAACTAAAGTATGTTTGAGTGATGTTCACTTTAAAGTTGGCTTTAGAGGGAACTGAATATTTAGGACCATGCATGAGAAATATGTCTGTGGCTATAAATCCAATAAAACATAATTACAGTTACTCTCATAGTCACCCCAGACCTGGGAAGGAAGAAAGACATGTAGGCATGAGAATAACAATCTGTCTTTTTGTGTCTGTCTGTCTCTGTCTCTGTCTCTGTCTCTCTCTGTCTCTCTGTCTCTCTGTCTCTCTCTCTGTCTCTCTCTGTCTCTGTCTCTCTCTGTCTCTGTCTCTCTCTTCTCTGTTTCTGTCTCTCTCTCTCTCTCTCTCTCTCTCTCTCTCTCTCTCTCTCTCTGTGTGTGTGTGTGTGTGTGTGTGTGTGTGTGTGTGTGTGTGTAAGTTCCTTCAGGAAAACCAGGTAGTTGAAATCCAGTTCATTTTATTTTAAAGATTTTTTTCACTTTTATTTCATGTCACGAGTGTTTGTCTGCATGCACAATTTGCGTGCAGTGCCCATGGAAACTGGAGAGGGCAACAGACCCCCTGGGACCAGTGTTATCTGTGGTTAGGTGGTGTGTGGGTGCTGGGAACTGAACCCAGATCCTCAGCAAGTGTGCCTCTCTCTTACAACCTGAGCCATCTCTCCAGCCCCATGAGCCAGTTGCTCTTATAGCTGTTCATACTTTTACTCAGTGTTCATGCCCACCGTGTGCCAAAAGAGGCAGTGGAAGTGTTTCCGTACAGAGCCCCCGTCTTCACACAGTACCCAAGGCTCCTCCCTGCTTCCCAGGGTTCCTCCTATTTTTGAGTTATTCCTGGATGGGCAAAGGGGCCTGAGCAGTTGGCTTCCACTGGACTTTCAGCGTGCTCCTCATTCTCAGATGTCCCCATGAACGTCTTGAAAGCCACACCACTTTTCTAGACGCTGGTGAGGTAATGTTGTTAGTTGTCTCAGGCACCAAGACGAAAACCCACATTTCTCAGTGCAGTTGTCCCTCAGCCTTCTAGCTCTGAAAGCTGCTTGTGTTTCCTGTGCTGAAATCAAGGATGCTCTGCTCCACCCGCAGGTCCTAGAAAGAGAAACTGCATCCTGCTTTCCCCAGATTCTAATCAACGTCAGCTTCCTTAGGGTTTCAGTCCCTTCTCCATCTCCAAAGTCCGCGGTGGTAAATCAAGTAACATTCACACAGCATCTCTTAGAGCTTTCGTCTAAAGTCCCACGTCTCCTTTGCTTTAGCTGGATAGCCTATGATGATTTCAACCTCAAAGGGCATAAACCAATCACATATGAAAAGGCCATCTTGCCGTGTGAGGCACCACATGAAAAAGCACCAGGGATGAGGGTACATGCCAACATCTTATGGCCCCTGTGTCAGTGACTTTTCTGATGGTAGTATCCAAACATCTGATGAGAAGCAACTTAGGGGAAGGAGGTATTTTAGCCACAGCTTCATGGTATGGCAATATGGTGGCATGCAGAGCTCTAGCCATATAGGTAGAAGCCTAGGCCATAGTTCACTATATAAGCCATGGATCAGGAAGCAGAGAGAGCAAGACATAAGCTGGATTTGGGGTTGACCTGTAATTCATAAACACACCCTCAGTAACCTTACCTATCCCACCAACCAGGTCTCACCTCTCAAAGGTTCAAGAGTGTCCCTTCCAATAGTACTGCAACCCAGGGGCAATGCATGGAAACACAGGAGCCCCTGGGGGATGTTTCACATTGGAATGAATTATGGGCCATTATTCTACTACCATGGAAGTTACATGTGGAGATGGTGGTGTGCAGGCTAAAGAAGTCTGGCCTTGCATCAGCACCAAAGAGCAGCTATCACAGACCCATACTCAGTGCAGAACAGAAGAATGCTAACATTCCTGGCTGAGGCGGTGGGATCTGAGGTTATTCTGTATGACGGCATCATCCACCATCCTAACGTGATAGTGGAGGAGTCTTCAGACTTGTATGGCTACAGGGGGATGGACTTTCTATCCCAACACAAAATTCCTATAAATTTAGGGGAATATTGTCTTTCTTGACTCTCTCTCTCCCTAGTTTGAATAGACAGCCTAAAGTAACAAAATATTGACAAAAGAATAATGAAAACTAAGCAAAATATGAGTTAATTCATAATCACACTAAAAACTCTGGTAGTTTGTACACTCGGGCACTTTTTTGTTTTTAAGTCACATATTAATGATGAAAAGAAAACCTCTGCTGTTACTTGAGAGTTCTACAAGTTTTTTTTTTTAAAAGATTTATTTTATTTTAAAATGTGTACTTGTGTATTTGTGTGTGTGCGTCTGTGTGTGGGTATGCACATGTGAGTGGAGTGCCTTTGGAGGCCAGAAGGGGGCATCAGATCCCCTATAACTGGAGTTACAGACAGTTAGAGCTGCCATGTGCAGAAACTATATGTACATATGTATTTCTTTTAGAACAAATAGGAGTTTGTGCCATTAGCTTCACCTCTTTCCCAACAGTTTACACATTCTGGGACCTACTGCGGGAAAGCTAAAACATCCACAGTGCGGATTGGAATGAAGCTTCTAAAAAGAATCACCTTTTATAGCGTTTGAAGATTGGAGGCAGCCATCAATATTAATTTCAAACCCACATCACTCAACTATAAATGCTCTCTCAACATTTGCAATGATTTCTCTCTCAATGATTTGCAAATGATTTCAAGTTACACAAATGGCTAAACAGCAGAGTGCAGTCTGCCATTCACCACACATAATGGCCAGCTGGGAGTAATGAAACCAGACAGAAAAATGTCCACTGAACTATGTCAGCTTAGATCACTCCAAGGAGCTCAAATGGCCCGCTCTGCTCATTAACGACCATGAAAATATGCTTTCTTTAAAAAAAAAATCAGCTTTCTATTTTAGAGTCATTTCTACTCACAGAAAAGCTACAGGCTGTACAGAGCTTCTGCGCACACCCACTTAGGTCTCCTTGTTGGTTACATCTGACCTCACGGCGGTACATTTCCTGTAAGTAAGAATCCAACATAGAAATCTGGTGTGGCGGCACACACCTTTTATCCCATCACTTGGGAGTCTGAGACAGGTAGATTTCTGTAAGTTTGAGGTCAGATTGGTCTATGTAGTGAGTTCCAGGCCAGACAGGACTATAAAGTGAGACCCTGTCTTAAAAAAATATCCAATATCAGTAATTCTTATGAACTGGCTCCCACATTTAACCAGATCTCAGTTTCTGCCCCTACATCGACTTTGTTTGGGATCCCATCCTATGTCACATTTGGTACCATCTCCCTTCCGGCACCTTTTCAGGCAGGCACCTTTGTTGTTCATGACCCTGAAATTCATGAGGACTACTAGCTTATCAGAATGTTTTGTTTATAGGTTGATTGAAGTTTTTCTCAGGGTTTACAAAGTTTACATTTAGTTTGAATCTGAAACATCTCTCAAGGCCCATGTTTTAAAGGCTTGGTTCACAGCTCTTCACACTACTGAGGGGCGGTGGAACCTTCAAGAAGCAAGTCCTAATTAGAGGAAGCTCAATGGAAGTTCATCAAAATGTCACTGGAGACATGCCTTGGAAAATGATGCTGTTTTCCCAGACACTACCTGTACTTCTTTCCTTTGCATCCACCATGAGGGAAACAGTTTCTTTGCCACTTTTTCCTGCAATGACATGTCAGCTCACTGTGGGCCCAAAGGCAATGCGTCTGAGTAACCATACTGTCTCTGTTTCTGTCTCTCTGTCTTTGTCTGTCTCTGTCTCTCTTTCTGTGTGTGTATATCTGTGTGTGTGATTTGAGACCCAACCCAGTGCTTCATGCATGTGAGACCAGTACCTTTGTTGCTGAGCTACGCCCACAAACCTTAGGCATTTTACTGTAGTATAACACCAAGGTAAGTAAAGGGCCATTCTCATGGTATCACATCTTGGGCACGTGGTGTAAATAAGACTTGTCACCAATGCTGTTGGCCTTGTGGGATTCTTTTTCCATATTTCTCTTTTGTAAATTTACGCTTCTACGTCTTTCTATAATGTACTCTGTAGAAGCAGATTATCAAGCCTACCCTCCACTAACAACAGCAGAAGATAAGATTAGGCTCTTCTGCCTTGGTGTGGGTGTTGTAACTCTTTGGAAAGGATCACATGTCCAATCTATTCATTTATTTCTATCAGTGTAGACTCACATTTATACCAGTATGGGCTCATATATTTATGTTATGAATGAGGATTTGATTCAATATCATCTTATTTCTTTTCTTAATCCATTTCTGTCAGTAGGAACAGGTTCAGGGGCCCTGTGTCCCTTCTGTATCTCATCCTTTGTTTTTCTAGCATTTTCTATAAACCTTAACTGTAAGATGTTCCAGGTTATAGTTCCTGTCTCAACCCTAGGATCTATCACCTAATTTCAAAAGAAAAATATCACCTTTAGCCTAGAAATGGAAAAATTCACAGATGTGTCCAATTCTTGCCCATAGTCACATATTTTTAAGTTGGAGATTAGTAAGAAGCAATTCAGAGCAGTGCAGTTTGAAGACTCCTTACCTCTGGTACACATTGTGAGTTGATCAAATTTAGCATCTCTGTGGACAGCCCTTCTGTCACTACAACTTCAGAGATAAGACATATTCAAAGCACCTGAATTTATATGGGTGTGGCTTTTATTCTGCCAGACCAAAGACCAGGCCTTCAGCATGGACAGCAGAACTCAGAGACAAATGAACTCCCGGTCTTGAAGGAGCACACTTTCAGAGTTGAGCATTGTGTCTAGGTGTGTCTCTGAGAGGCCTTCAGAACTAGCCCTGAAATCAGCAGGCCCGGCAGCTGTGCCCAGCAGCTCGCTCCCAGCGGCTAGCTCCCCCATCCGCTGAGGACCTAAGCACAGTACTTCTGTCTGTCTGTGTTTGGTTTCTTGAGACAGGGTCTCCTGCTTCCCGGGCTGGCCCCCACTCACTAAGAGGATGTTGACTTCCTCCCACCATCATGGGTCCCTGGCAGCGTGGGTCACAGGCTTGTGTCACCAGAACCTGCTTTGTGCACATGAGCTGAGCATTCTACCAAGTAAGTGACGTTCCTAGACTCAGAGGCAGTGCTTTCCTGGCTGACATCTCTCTGTGTGGGAGGTGTGAGCCAGGATCAGCTGGAAGGCTCTGCTGGGCTCTGCTGGGTTCTGTTAGCAGACACCCACTGGCCAGCAACTTGACAAACTTCCATGGTCCAGTGCTGCTCCATGCTCACACCTGTTTGCTGCCTGGCTGTCGTATGGGTCCATCTCCACACAGCCTCATCTTTAAGGCTTCTGGTCTGGTCTACTTGCTTTCACTTAGACTCTGGCATCTTTCTGATGCAGTGACCTTGGTCTCTGGATTGTAATCCTGAGTCACACAGAAGCCTTGGGCAAGTACTTCTCTAATCTTTGTTTTGTTGACGAAAAGGGGATGAATCAAAACTTAGTGCAATGCCTAATGGAATGCTTCAAAGATCATCATCTACTATAACTATTATCATTACCCTAAACATTAATTTACCACTAAATCTGAAACCACCCCCCCTCGTGTGGTTAGATGACTGGTTCAAATGGGCAAAGATGATGCAGACGTTTATATGTCTGACCCATGTAAACATTCCCATGATCCTCCCACACTGTCTCCTTTTGGATAGATCTGCTAAATTACATAAAAATTCCAGACAAGAACTCAGAGACACTGAAGGATGAGAAAACAGAATAGAAAGAAAGGCCTTTGTCCCTTTCAATTACAGTAGGGTTCTGTCCTAATAATCTCATTCTTAATTCAAAACATAGCGTTGAAGACACATAACATCATAGTGGAGGGAGGCTAGCCTGCTTCGGTAATACTCCCCTGCATAATGTCATAGCAGAGGCTAGCCAAATCTCCCTGTGGGAAGCCAGTCATCATATACCCACCACTGTCATTCGACTGAGTATATTTCTATCCTGTTAAACCACTGAGATACCTGTGCTTGCTTATTAAAGTGGCCAGTGACACTTATTCTCATTAATATTCATGGAAAGAACAAATCTTACAGGAGTCTTTCTTGATCAATTCACCCCCAAGGAAATAGAAGCTTAAATGAATTGCTAAAGAATCAGGCAATATGGTTCAGAGTATATGAATGCAGCTCCTAAGTCCAGGAAGGGCATGCAGGCCTAACCCTAGACAGGAAGTACACAGTACCTCTACCACTAGACAGGAAGTACACAGCACAGCTACCACTAGACAGGAAGTATACAGCACATCTACCACTAGACAGGAAGTACACAGCACCTCTACCACTAGATAGGAAGTACACAGCACAGCTACCACTAGACAGGAAGTATACAGCACATCTACCACTAGACAGGAAGTACACAGTACCTCTACCACTAGACAGGAAGTACACAGTACCTCTACCACTAGTCAGGAAGTACACAGTACCTCTACCACTAGCCAGGAAGTACAAAGTACATCTACCACTAGACAGGAAGTACACAGTACCTCTACCACTAGACAGGAAGTACACAGCACAGCTACCACTAGACAGGAAGTATACAGCACATCTACCACTAGACAGGAAGTATACAGCACATCTACCACTAGACAGGAAGTACACAGCAACTCTACCACTAGATAGGAAGTACACAGTACCTCTACCACTAGTCAGGAAGTACACAGTACCTCTACTACTGGACAGGAAGTACACAGTACCTCTACCACCAGACAGAAAGTACACAGTACCTCTATCACTAGACAGGAAGCACACAGTACCTCTACCACTAGACAGGAAGTACACAGTACCTCTACCACTAGACAAGAAGTACACAACACATCTACAGCACTTGTAGCTCTCTCCAACTCTCTGCCAAGCATGGAGTCTTATTTCTGGTTTCTGTCTTTTCTCACTTCTGTCTCAGGATGGCCTCTGCATCTCCCTGAACCAAGCCAGGGCCAGCTCCCTCAGCTAGTCCTGGACACCCTTGCAGAGAAAATGATTGCTTCAAATTGGAACAAACTGACTCCCTGGTTCAATCAGCCATAATTGAGTGAGGGGACCACCTTGGAGGAGTCAGTCCCCACTGCAGGGAGGAGGGTCACAAAGTGTGTTTAGGAAAGTCAGTGATTGGGGGGATTCTCTCGTAACTCTCTGGTGTATGTATTATTGGGCCCAATATTTCACATTTTATCTTTTAAGGTCTTTGTCATTTCTACAACCAGCCACTTAATAGCTTTTTATGTATTTAATTAAAAAGTGTATTCTTTGCTTTTCTGTTGTAATTAAGACTATATTTGAATCTTTCTCTTTTATTTTATCCATCCACCCATCCATCCATCCGTCCACCTGCCCACCCACCCACCCATCCTCCCTCCTATCTATCTACCTATCTATCTATCTATCTATCTATCTATCTACCTACCTACCTACCTATCTATCATCTATATATCTACCTACCTACCTAACTATCTATTTATTTTTGACACAAAATTTTCTACATAGCTCTGGCTGGCCTGGAATTCATAGAGATTGGGTCTGCCTCCGCCGCTGCCTCTGCCCCTGCCCCTGCCTCTGCCTCTGCCTCTACCTCTGCAGGGCTGGGATTGCAGATGTGTGCCACCACAGCTGACTGTTTTTTAATACACCATCTTCAAAGCAGCTTTAGAGTCATAGTGACATTGAGAGGAAGGCATAGAATTGTTCCATAAACAGTGCAGTCTAACAACTGTTTACAAAGCTTTCAGACTGCACTGGGTATGGCCAGAAACCTAGAGATGGGAAATTGCAGGGAGCATGCACACAGCATGTGCAAAGGTTGAGATGCTTTCAATGTGGAACATGAGCACATTTTGAATTTGAGTATCTGAAAAGGGGGTGTCTTGGAACCAATAAGGTAAACTTTGTCATTGCATTACCTTTCATCAAATTGCCCTCAACTTTTGTGCTATTGAAACTTCCTCAAACACAAGATAGAACCATTGGCTGAGTGCCTGCCTTTTTCCAGCTGACCTGGAGAGCCTAGAGGCTCAGGCAATTTGTCAGGCATCTATCTCCTTAAGTGCAGGTACAGGAATTACGCAGTGTTTGCAAGGTGCTGGTGTTGTCTTAATGCTGAATGATGCTGTTTTAAGCTTCGGCAGGGGACCCCTCCTGGGCTTACTCTGGAACTCCCCTTTGAATTGTTTTAGACTCCAGCACTCAGCCGGATTCCTCCACTGACTCCCTGGCTGGACCTTTGGCAGCAAGGCAGAGCAGCCAGGAGCTGGTTTATCTCTCGGAGGAGTGGGAGCTGTTCTTTCCCAGTCCACTCAGCACGCCTGTTGCACTGGCAGAAATGAACTGTCATTTTCACTAAATACCTTCCATAGAGTTCATGGACCAGACACCTAGGGATGATAAAAAAAAAAAAAAAGATAAGATAGTTGAGGGGAGAAAAATGGTACCATGCAGTTTGATATATTTAAGCTTGCATGTACAAGCATGCTAGAAAGAGAAGAACACCAAACTGATTACAAAGATTCCAGAGCTATTGCTTGGTAATTCATAGAAAAAAAAGGTCAGAGGGAAAGAAGGTGGCATTGGTTGGAAGAACTCACAAAGATACATCACCTAAGAAAGACTGAGGGTTTGTGCCTTCACCAAGATGGTGGCATCAACAGCAGGAGATGAGAGCAGAGCAGAGAGGGAAGTTTGCAAGCCTCAGGATGGCTGAGGCCCTAACACCCCAACTGTCATGATAGAACCCTCATCCAGTGACTGATGGAAGCAGATGCAGAGATCCACGGCCAAGCCCCAAGCAGAGCTCCAGGAGTCCAATCGACGAGAGAGAGGAGGGATCATATGAGCAAGAGATATTGAGACCATGATTGCAAAATGCACAGAGACAACTAGCCAAACTAGTGGAAACACATGAACTGTGAACCAATAGCTGAGGAGCCCCCAACTGGATCAGGCCCTTTGGATGAGTAAGACAGTTGTTTAGCTTGAACTGTATAGGGGTCCCCCAGGCAGTGAGACTGGGACCTGTCCTTAGTGCATGAGCTGGCTTTTTGGAACATGGAGCCTATGCTGGAACACTTTGCTCAGCCTTGATGCAGGGAGGAGGGGATTAGACCTGCCTCAACTGAATGTACCAGGCTCTGCTGACTCCCCAGGGTAGACCTTGCCTTGGAGTGGGGAGGCTGGGGGATGGGAGGAGGGAGGACAGGGGAATCTGTGGTTGATATGTAAAATGAATAGAAAAATCTCTTAATACAAAAAAAGAAAAAAAAGATGGCTGAGGACTTGAGAAGCCCGAGTTCAAAGACCCATTATCAACTCCAGACTCAGTGGAAAAGGTGAACTCCAAGCAGATGATGGAAGACTGTCAATTCACCAAACACAGCAGTGTGGGAAATCTCAGCCGCCAGAGCCACTGCCCAATGTGTGCTGTTAGCTGCTTTATACTTTGTCTACCACCTGTGTTTGTGTGTGTGTGTGTGTGTGTGTGTGTGTGTGTGTGTGTGTGTGTGTGTGTGCATGTGTGGGAACAGAGATGCCTGTGTGTAGAGGCCAGAGGACAACCACAGGTGTCATCCTTAGAAACATCATCGAACCTGTTTGAGATGGAGACCATCTTTTTTAGCCCAGTGGGTGAGCTCTAAGCTAATGACAGTCACTGTTTCCAAAGGAGGTGGGTCAGTGAGCTCCAGGAATCCTCCAGCCTCTGTCTCAATGCTGGATCAAAGCGCAGGCTCCCATGTCCAGCATTTTATATAAATTCCAGGGACATAACACACAAGGTCTTGTCATTGATCCCTCCCTGAATCCCTATTTCCAGAGTCTATTCTGATGAGCTTGTGACCCCAAGGATGACCAGAATAGCAGGCTTGCCCACTTGTTAACTCTTACTGTGGACAGATACTCCAGCAAAGACTAAATTCTCAATAGAGGATTTTAACCTAGGAAGGTTAAAATAATGCCATTGTTGTCCAAAAGGGGAAACTGAGGGTCAGCAAATCTGGGATAAGGACCTCGCTTTCTGGGATAGCAGAACCCACCTGGAACTACCAGAGAACTATTGCTCCATAACAATGGTATAAGCAAAGGAGCCTTCCACCTTCACCATATGCATTGTTCTGATAGGGTGCAAGAACAAAGCTGTTTATCTTGTGCCTCTGGGCTTTGGATCATGGGACCCTGTGGGGTGCCTGCTTTTGATCAAGATTGCTGAGGCAGCTGAGTTTGCAGGATTATTACAAACCCCAGTGCAATCCCTATTCTGTTGCCTCTACAACAGTAAGGCGGTCATGGGAACAGTAGAGGCAGGGGTTGCCTGTGTTTACAGAGAAGAATCAAGAGACCATTCAGTCCCTCACATGTATGGACTTCTCCTGGAGGCCTAGAAGTTTGAGGGCTGAGAACAGAAGAGGAAGGATGGAGATGCCCCAGCTTGAGAGTCACCAGAGGCTCAGCTCCTATGGCACCAGGTTTTGGTCCAAACACACAGCAGTGTGAAGGAAGTGGTGATGGATTTGAAGAAGCAAAGGCACCAGGAGGGGATGCACTGAGCTGGAGCTCATGGGACGGACTTTCCCAAATGCCCTGCTATCTCTGCCCACTCCCAGCATTTTGAAATTCAGCAGAGCCATCATTATTAGAAGCCATCTGCTGCTGACTCCCTGGGAGGATCTCTTATCTTATCAATGCAAATGACTCACAGGAACACGTCAAAAGGGATGAGATGGAACCTAGGGTGTCTCCCAGACAGTCATGGTTCTCTGATGACAAAGTACATGTGGGTGCTGCCCACTGCTAAGCCTCAGTATGGGACTCCAAGTCCCTCTGTCATGTCCTTCTGATCAGGTTTTCCTCAGCCCCTGGTTATATCCATGGTTTTCAGCCCATGTCTCTACCTCTCAGAGAAGTACTCTTGGCCTCTATTCAACAGCAGAGCCACCACTGATGACAATATCTCTGCACACTGTTTTGGAGTCTGGACCGCATCCATCCCATCAGAAAACCCATTTCACCTTCCTTCAGAATTTATTTTCTTTAAGAAGCAAATTCTAGTGGAGCTAAGGGCATGCATGGATAATTAATATAGAAAGTGGGCAAATACACTGGTCTCTTTAGAAAATGAACTGTTGAAGCCATTTGTTTCTTCATACTGCCCAAACTCATGACCACCCGTGGCTGTGACCAAGGAAGGGAGGATATGTCAACATACCCAGCACTTTCTAGGAAGCTTGTCTATTGGGAACAAGTCACATGGTGTCTGTGTGTCACTGGATGGATTGAAGCCCACCAGCACCACAGGAGCCATTAGATGCTGTGTGAACTGCCCTTTGGGATGCTCCTGTACTTGGCTGGTGTTTATAACCCTCATAAACTTCCTGTAGCAGTGACGATGGCACTCAGGCACTTAAAGCAATGGATAGTTGGGTTTCTGTGGTGATGTGCAATGGCTCAAACTCACCATGAGATCAAACCTAAGGTGGGTACCCTTGTCCTGTGCAATAAACAGAAGAGGCATGGGGTTCAAGTAGGTTAGACAGGACCTCCAAAGCATGCTTCCTAAGTCACTGGACTGGTTGTTTTCTGAGAACTCAACAGCAACTATAGTCACCTGGGAAGAGGAAACTCAAAGGAGAAATCACCTCCATCAACTGGCCTCTGAGCAAGTCTTAGGAGCATTTTACTGATTGATGATTGAGGTGTGAGGGTCTTCCCAGTGTGGCTGTGTCATCCCTGGACAGGTGGCCCCGGGAAGCAGGCTGAGCAAGCCAGAAAGCAGCACTCCTCCATGGCTTCTGCTTCAATTCCTGCCCCAGGTTCTTGCCTTGAGTTCCTGCCCTGGCTTGCCTCTGTGATGGACCATTACTTGGAAGTGTGAGGAGAAAGAAGCCCTTCCCTCCCCAAGCTGCTTTTGGTCAGGGCTCATCACACCAACAGAGAAGCAAACTAAAGCAGTCGTATACCCTAGAATCCCAGGTGGGAGATTCAGGGAAGGCAACTCTACAAGATGGTGATGCCCTGGGGGAGGGGGGGTGGAAATCCGTAAGATAGAATTCTAGAATTGAGACCAAACCACAGTAGAATGAGACAAGTCACAGCAGCTCTGTATTGCCAGTGAGATCCAGGGGTTCCCAAGCTCTGTCACTGTGTCTTGGGATACAAAGCAGCATGCTTTGTCAGCTGGGCACATCAGTCATTAATGTCATATGACCAGGTAACAGATATCACGTCCAAAAATCAGGAGGAGCCAGAGAAAAGAGAATCCCTTGTACTCAGGTATAAGAGCCTCACCCAAGCTTGGTGGGTAACAAAGCAGGTCATGTGTTTGATACAGATGTCAGTTCAGGGTGGAAACATGGCTGGGTAGGAAGTGGACTTTTTTTTTTTTCATGAAAATTTACAGAGGTTGTGCACTACCAGGTAATTGCTGTGGCTCTCCAGAGCTGTGCTGCCCCATGTAACAGCCGCTAGTTACAGTATGCAGCAAATTAGCTTAACATTAACTCAAGCTACCTCAGATCAAAGATCCTGTTCCTCACCTGCACCAATCACACATCCTATACCCAATAGTCATGTCTGGCTAGTGGCTGTCATATTGACAACAGATACACAGCATGTCCATCGCCACAGACAGAGCAGCTGAGCAGTGCTGGTCTAAAACATAAAGCCCAGGTTTGCAGCACCCTCTCTGTCTTCTTTAATACTGCAGAGAGAGCCCAGCCCAGGAGTAAATGTGGCCAAGGTTTTCGTTCAAGGACGGCTCCAAAACACGCCTAAGCATCCTCTCCAGGACTCACTTCTCATTATTTATTCATTCTCGAAGCATATATTTATATTTATTGAGTGGCTTTGAAGTGCCAGGTGCTCTGCAAGATGCTGAGGATGAAAAACAGGACCCAGTCTTCACCCTTATCAAGCCCAGTTTCTACCTGGGATGACAGCCGATAATCGAGGAAACAGGTAGCGCCCGTTAATTACAGCTGGTGAAAATGTCAATAGAGGCTGGAATCAGAGGCTCCATAGGCAGCAATGTGACCAGGTGGCTTTTCAGCCATGGTGAGAAGCTGAAACCCAGCGCTGCGGAACTGCCCACCTTGGGTGGAATAATGAAGCGCTCAGGGAAGAGTTGGTGGGCAAAGCAACGAGAAGGAGCCAGGGGTCTAAAGGGCTGGAAGAAAGATGTCCTCAGCCAATCGGATCTGGGATCTTTTGTGTAAAGAAAGCCTGGTCAGTGTGAACAACAGCAGGAGCATCATGGAAGCTGTTGCACCGTCAGCAGGTAGAAGAGATGTGAGGTAGTAAGTGGAGTCTCTTTCCTGGGTGAGTGATAGGATCTGACATGTTAACCCTAAGGCCACACTCCAGCCCTTCTACAGTCCAGATAAGGTTAGGGAGTGGGCAGTGAGAGGCTGGAACTCTGTCATAGGGAATGGAATCATCGAGCAAAGGGATGATAGACCAGGCTAGCAGCCGTTGACATGGTGACGCACAGACACACAGAGATGGTGACAGTCCAGCTGAACTTAGCTTCCCCAAGGCCGTCAGACTCTCCCGTGCTGTGGTTACATCTTCCAGACTAGAACACGCCCTCCTAGAGAGGACAGAGATAAGATCCAGGAAGCTCAAGGAACTTGGAAAATTCTGGAAGCTCCGAAAGAAGATTCACAGGCATTCTTCCTGAGGTTATAAGCGAGTGGCGAACAACGGCTGGGCAGGAGGATGCTCTCCCCTGGGGCCACCTGTAAGCTGTGTAAAGCGCTCTAGGAAGGTTGCTTTTATGACTTGTTATCCATGTTGGGTTGCACTTCCTGAAGACAGAGCTGCCTTGAAGTTACCTCTACTTATGCTCCCAGAAATAATCCCGATTAACTTGTGGGCTCGCCCAGCTAGACCGAGGTGGGATCATTTCTTTGGTCCATCATCAGTGCCCTAGCTGGGATGAATACTTACTTGCTCACATCTCCCAAGAAAGCTGTACATTTCTCCACTGTTTCCCACCTCCAGACATACCCCCTTGCTCTTCAGTGTGATAATCTCTTTTTACTTCAGCTTTCAAAATCCCACCTGTCCTTGGAGCCCTATGATCTGCCCGTCGTCATCCAGCGTCTTCTCATTGGCATGGCCTCCAATAATTCCCCCACACTTTAAGTCACAGTACTCTCTGTGTGTGCCATTTGCACATGATGGTTTGAGCTTGGTCCCCACACTGCTCTGACAACCACTGATGACTTAGTGCCTCTTCAGCAGCTCCCCGAAACCTACTTCAGGTTAGTACCTGGTCCCCTAATTTAGATATGAGGACTTAAACATGCATGTTAAAGGAACTAATGGCTGTCTGTCTCTGCCCTTGCCAATGAGATCTTTCTCTTTGTTTAACATCTTACCTTTATTTGCATAACCCCACTTCTTTGAATATTACTTCCTAACCAGCCCTTCAGAGGAAGCACAAAACTATTCTTTTAAACATAGGATCTGTCCCTGGTGGGCTGCCTTTGGCAGCAGCCGTGGTCTGAAACCTCCAAAGGCTCAGTGAGAGCCGTTGGGGAGCGCAAAGTGTGTTCAATTATCTCTCGTTACTCAAAGTAAATGGAGGTGCTTAAGACAGCAGTCCTCGTATATTCTCAATGGCCCCCTGACTATCCTGAGAACTGAAACACCATCTGCTCATCTTAGCATGCACACAGCAGCTAATACAGGTGCACAGCAGGCCTTCAGACACATTGGTTGAATGTAAAACAATTGGTACAAATGCTTCCCTGGGACAAGAATAAGCGCCATGGCAATAGCCTATTCTATAGGCAGGCAAACCTCAAGCCCTAGAGAGGGAAGAGGTACAAACTATTTAGCACTCAGCCCGGTCCACTGTGTGGTGTGAGGTGGCCAGTGGTGGTTTGAGAATGTGAGAACAGCGGTATCCATCATTTGCCATCTTCCCTGTGATCTGCATCAGGTACAATCATCTGCTCTCACTGTCCTCTGTTCATCCTTTCCCTGGTCCTGATCCCCTCACCCCACCTGTCAATCATCCTTATCACCAGCCCCTCTTCCTCCCTTACCTGGTCAGAGAAGAGAGAAGCCCCTCCTGCCCCCCCCATGTTATTCTGTCCCCTTCCTCTCTCCTCTTTAAAGGCTTGCAGAATCCATTTCAATTTCATATGCTCACACTGTGCTGTCTGGACATTCACTTTCAGAATCTTCTGGGTTATTAGACACAGTTCTAATGTCAGCGCAAACCTAAGGTGGTCTCAACAGAGAGGATAGAGAGGAATGCCAATATGCAATACGTAGGATGCATTTGGCCCACGTCCCCCATGTGAACGGGGTTTAAGTTTCCATCATCCTGAGGGAACTGCTTCTTCCCTCCTGTGGTGGGAGGAGAGGGGGCTCCTTCTATATTCTGAACTGTTTACTTAGGCATCAATAATTCAGGGCACCAGCTCCCTTTCTGAAAGCCCAGGTGAGGGTAAAGGGCCTAGCCCCAGGCCAGTAGCTCATTTGCTCCCTCCACGGAGACTCCAGGGATCCCAGCAGGCTCCTGGCTGGCCAGACCTGGCTGCACTTGGACAGAGGAATGAGGTAAGATTTGACTTTGAGGAGAAAATCTGCTTCAGTTCTCCTTCAGCTACTTACCCATTTCTCCGAATTTGTGAGACTGCCAGAGGCCACGTCTGGGGTAGGGGCTCCTCTAGCCTCTCTCAAGGAAGTGTGCCATCCAGGGAAGTCTCCCACCCTAGCTTCAGATCCAGCTTCTTACGTGAAACCAGGTACAGGGGGACTCTGAATTCTGTCTTTTGTCTCTTTAATGCTACATGTATTTATGGAAGACTCAACAGTGAGAACGCGGCTGTGAGAGAGGCTGGCTAACTGCATGAGCTAGAGTTTTCAAGATGGGGGCTGGGGGCGGGGAGGGCTGAGGCATGCTCTTACCATTGGGATGTGTATAAATCTCAGCACTTGGGGGACCTATGTGATCAAGCATGGGAATCCTTTTATTTTTCCAAGCTATCTGAGGTGCTGCATGAGTGGCGTCCTTCATTCTACAGTGGAACCTCAAAACAGTGTGCTGTCTAGGGAAGGCTCTCCTGTCTTGGCCTCAGACCTCGCCAAGTTCTTCTCCAAGGAGTCCAACTCTTTCTCCCTGTGCTCATTATATTATTCCTCCTTAAGAATAAAGCCAAACTGGTCTGAGCTTTGCAATTACAGATTCAAGTGGAGAGGACTGATTTCTATCCGCACGATAAGAAAGAAACATCTGAGCCACATTTTCTATTTTCCCATCCCCCATTCCTTACTTTTGGTTCTGACACTCAAGGAAAACACCTAACTAGGGAGGGTCATTGCCAGGGAAGGGCCAAAGCTCTCTGTGATGCTCCACTCCCCCAGGGAAGGGCCCAAAACTTTCTGTGATGCTCTACTCCCCCAGGAAGGGGCCCAAAACTTTCTGTGATGCTCCACTCCCCCAGGAAGGGGCCCAAAACTTTCTGTGATGCTCCACTCCCCCAGGGAAGGGCCCAAAGCTTTCTGTGATGCTCCACTCCCCTATCCAATAATCTTGGCTTCCTGCGGCTCCTTCCACACACACACAAATAATGAGGAATGGGCCCTCTATTCCTAATTCCATGAATATGACCACTTACTAACAGAAAGACAATTTACAGAGGTCTTTACAGTTTTGAATCTGTAGTTTCCTGAGTAATCTTTTCCCACCTCCGACTTGGAAACTTCCGTTGCAAACCATTGCCAGTGTGGTCTTCCCATAGTGGAGTTCTGATCAAGCCACTTCCCAACTGGTTCCCACATCTCACTGCTCACCAAGTGTCTGCCTCCTTGACTGGATGAGCTTCCATTTGACTGGCAAATTGGGTACAAAGCTGTCCTGAGGCATCTGGGGGTTTGATGTCATAATCATGCCCTAATTTAGGTCCCAAGGTAATCTCTAGGCAAACTCCTTACTGTCTGATGCCTTCATGGTCTCCTCCAAACTGGCTTCCCACACAGCATGTTGCCCAGCATTGCTATTTCTGTCCACCCCTCTGAGGTTATTATGGGGTTGCAGGATGAGAACCCTTCACCTTCTTTGTGGACATGTGAGAGAACTATTTCTTAATGGGTGGGGAAGAGAGAGCCACATGAAGAGGTTGGTGGAAAGTGTTCCAAACAGCAGGGACCTCATAAAACAACAAATGAACAACTCATCAGGTCAAGGAGGTTATAAAGAACTGCCCGAGTTAGGTGCCAGGGAGGCTATGGCACACTGCAGGGAAATCTTATATGACAGTCTTTGCTTGGCCTTGTGCTCAGCTTGCTTTGCGCGGCCTCGCTTGACTCAGCCCAGTACCCTGGCGGCTGATGGTGTTCTCTCTCATCAAAGCCATTTTCACAGATCAGGACACAAAGAAACGGAGCAACGTAGTTAACAGGGGGGAAGTAAGGAAGGTGTGGGGTCCAGCTCGAACCCAGGCATCTGACTACCAAGGCTTAACCTGACAGGGTCATCTTTCTCTGCTCTCAGAAAAGCTCAAGACGGCTCCAGCATCCTAAGGTTCTGCCTTTGTGGTTGATACCTGAGCAACCACAGCAGAGGTACCAGGTGTGTTTTCTGGGTTGAGGTTTCTTTGTTGGTGACTTTTTCTGTAGAATGGTTTCTCCATCAGTGGTGACTGTGACCACTCCCGCCCCTACTCCCACCCCAGGGACACTTGGCAATGCCTAAACACATTTTGAATGGGATACTCTAGGGACAAGGATTGTTATTATCTGTGAAGGAGAAGCCATGGATGTTGTTCCGCACAACTGCCCCAGAACCTAGAACAATGTGACCCCACGTGTCAATGCAGGTGAGGTTGAGAATCCTGCCTCTAGAGCAAGGCATCATGATCTACACATGTGCCTCACATCAGAGGGTAGGTATTCTGTGTATTCTAGGGCCTAATTATGGGAAACTACCCTAGCACTGACCAGCTAAAACTACGGAGTCCTCTTGGGTGAGTCCTCTGAGTTTACATCAATGATCAGATCCACACCGGCCACCAAGAACCCTGTTTTCTGTCAAATAAAATCCCGCTGGGTCTCAGGGCTGCCTGGGCTGCTGGCAGCCAACCCTCAGCTCCTGTTCTGCAGGCTTGTTTTCTCCTGCAGGCTCTGCCTCCTCCCCTGACTGGATTTCATCTTGCATGCTCCTGGCATTACCTCTGACAGCTGGGCTTACAGAGAGACAAGGCTCCAGATGAAAATCCCCAGCGTGGCCCCACCACACTCCCTTAGCCTGACCCAGGCTCAGAGCAAGACAGACAGACATTTCTTTTCGGCTTAGCATTAGGCTTTCTTTCCTCGGCTATCGGTATTTACTTTGAAAATCATTTCCTCTGCTCTGCTCTGCTTTCCTTCGGGCCCACTCGCCTGCTCAGTCCTCTGTCTTATTGTTTTGTTTATTTCTACTTCTCATTTCCCCATTGATCAGATGCCCTGGAAATATTGCAGGAACAGTGTGTTCCCTGTGATATTTGGTTACACTGAATATTTCTTAGCAAAATGTTGCCCTGGAACGCCCGAATGCTAAAACTCCAGGCCTGCTCTGCTTACACTGGACAAGGGCTTCGGCACAGTCTTCAATTCATGCTGGATCCGGTCCCTCCTTAAAGGGCAACTGCAGGAATGTGTCCCAGCAGGCAGACCTCTGAGGCTTTCCCCAGACAAGTGAGCAGTAAAAACAGACTTGGTGCGTTCCGACTGTCCCTACAGTGGCCGGCCGGTAGGAGTGCTGCAGGAACGTGTGGGTTCAAACTCTGCCTTAAGGGAAGAGTTTCTCTAAGCCTGTACCACCATGGCCTCTGCCTCTTGTTACCTCCGGTAGAACCTTCAATTGTGTGATTTAGTCTGAAAACTGGTAAAACTCTTGTGCTGTGGGACTCTAAAAATCATTGTTATGTATATGAGTATTTGCCTGCATGTATGTCTGTACGTCATGGGTGAGCACTGAGGTCAGAAAAGGATGTCAGATCCCCTAGGGCTAGAGTTAAAGGTATCTGTGAGCCTCCATATGTACGTGCTGGGAATCAAACCCAGGTCCTCTGGAAGAGCAGCAAGTGCTCTTAACTACTGAGCCATCTCTCTAGGCCACTGTGGTACTTTTTAATAGAGCTTTCCAGTGAGTTGATAGAGCCTTTCTTTGTAAGCCATTATCCTGCACCACAGCCCATTCAGAGTGCTCTGGGTACCAATGTGGATGAGGCACATCACTTAGGAAAGAGTTGGCCGTGAGGATTGGCTTCAACTGCGGAGTCTCCAATGGGACCGAATCCTTTGGGGTGTGTCATGCCCACATTCCCTACCTTTGTCTGCTTTCTGTTGATTTAAAAACAAAATGCCAAGACTAAGTAATTGATACAGAAGAGAAGTTTGTTTGGCTCATGGTCTGGGGACTAGGAAGTCCAAGAGGGTGGGGTCAAAGGATGGCCTCTGCTTGGTCTCCAGTGACAGCTTGGTGTCAAGTAGTCATAATGAAGTGGGTGGTGTTACATGGAACTGGAGAAAGTGGCCAACTCAAGACTTATCTCTTCTTACAAAGCCTCTAAAGGCACTATGGATGTCACCCTGACAACCATATCCAATCTCAACCCCCCTCCAATTCTCTGAAATCTGTTAACATGAAGTGGGGTTAAGTTTTCAACACATGAACTTCCTGGATACCCATTCAACCCCCAGTATTGCTCTTAGTGATAAAATGGGCTTTATACATGGACTTCATCCCTTCTTTAGAAGAAAACCCTGCAGGGCATAACCTCAGCAGGACCCTTCCATACAGGCCTTGCCTTAAAACTTAATCATAAAGCTCTGTTTTCCTGGTTTAGGAAAAACTGTAAATGGAGCATCCTTTCCAGGTGTTAACAGAAACAATGATAACACAACCTTAAGCCTACCAACATTGCCCATCTCGTTGTCTCTCCTTGGGTACAAAGGTACTTTTATGTGTCTTAAAGAAGCAAGGTAAATGAATAAAACAATGACATTGACTATGAAGGAAAATTTAAATCTAAGGTGTTCCGGGAAACCTGTTTATGTGTCTCACCTGAGGTTAACCCCAGGCACTGGGCAATTGGTAGGAAACAGACCTGGTTTCAGATGGGCCCCGTCTCTGCTCAGTCCTTTCCTCCACTGTGTCAAAGACATTCAGTGCTGTGCGTACCCCAGCTAAGAAGGAGAGACTTAATTTGCTGGCCCAGGCACTAGACCTTTGCCACAAGGAAGGGGTGGGGCAGATGCAGAGCTCACCAGGGTGTTTCTAGTAAAAATGTGGGAGAGAAGAGAGGAGAAGAGCGTGTGGGCGGGGGAGCCAGTGAGGATGTAGAGAGAACAGGGCTCGGGTGGGGATCGAGAGGGGAGGGGGCAGGGCAAGGGAGGCAAAGATCCCCAAGGGCGAGACTTAGCATCAAGGTCCTGATGGATGGGTGTGGAGGAAGCCTGCCTGGGCAGTATGGAAGTGATTCTCAAATTGGTCCTCAATTCTGTGGAGGCATGCTTCCTTGGGCAGCCAACCCCAGGTGAGATGAACCCTAGGGAGACTTTCCTTTATTCTCATGCCCAAAAACTCATCCTGGCTTTCCTCAGCATGTAATTGTCATCTGCGCCAGGAGACAGAAAGTGGCAAACAGGAAGACCCCCAGGGAAAGGGAACTTTCCTTAGGAAAGCTCTAGACACTCTCTCCATGGTTCCTCAGAAGATTCCAGTTTAGAAAGTTATAGGCTTTCTTAATACTCAGAGCTCCCATTCCTTAGGCTTCCAGACGCCTGCACTATCTCTGGTGATTATAACTGGAGATGAGAAAGAAAGACACACAGTGCAGTCCAAGCGCCAAAGCCTTTGGACCTAGATTCTTATCTGCATCTCAAATGTTGAGTATTCTGTACTGCTTGGTGGCCCATATAGGAAAATTCATCCATGCACGCAGTGGTCCCCATGCCCATGGTGACACAGCTGTGTGGACCACATCTGTGTCTCTTCCTATTCCTCTGCTTCCAGGCAAGGTGTGGTTTATGCAGGGGACGGTTTGAATGGGGAAGCATAGTCCAGGTGGGCATGGCAGTTTGCACAGCGAAGAAGAGATTTGCAGGTCTGGTTTAACGGTCAGTCCCTGCCCTGTCACCAGAGCTGCCTCGTCATCCCCCGTCACATGAGTCCTCCAAGTGGATGAGCTCAAAGCAGAGGGGAGAAGCCAGTGCAGCCTCAAAGGCACCCAGCCCTCCCAATCACCTGAGACAGACACCAGTGAGCCCTCCTCTCCAGCTTGTCCTGTCTTTTGGGCCCTCTGTGCCTTGGTTTCAAAGCAACTCTCAAACAAGTGTAAAGCTGAGAGGGTAGGCTTCAATGACTTCTTTTGCGAAGGTTAAAAAGGTTCTTGTAAATGACTGATGCAAATACAGGAAACCCGGTTAAAACAACTGGATACCAGATGGCAAAGGAGAGTGGTTTACTGTAAAGTGTTACAGAATAGGAGCTCATTTACAAGAAGCAATTACACAAACAGCCCCGAGAATCCACCATCCCATAAAGGGCGGCCGGGATAGGAGCAGAGGGTGAGCTGCACACGTATGCTTTCAACCTGCTGCTCCTCAACACTGTGGCTGGTCACTGTCTCTGCTGCCCCCTTCCCTGACCCCCCAAGAGGCAGAGCTAAACTCTACAACAAAAACATGTTCTCTTTAAGTGTGACCCAGCTGCCTAGAGGAGTTCACTAGTGAGAGAAGTGTAACAGTACAAGGTAGGTGTGCAGCAGGCTTCACCAATATCTGAGCCTGGGGAAAGTGCCTTTTTTTTCTCCTTTTCCCAAGGGACCAGGAGAAATGCCTCTTGACCATATGAACCTGCCTCAGCTCCATCCCTCAAGTTGAGGATGAGCCTCATGTACTCTGACATGTAGGCTCACTCAAAGATATGTCTAGCCACATGTACCAATGGAACACAGAGCATGAGGCAGCTGTAACACTGTCCTTGAGAACTGTGAGCCTTGCTCCTTAGCCTTCACTCCAGCTGGTCTGAGCCAGCCTGGCTGTCTTCCCCAACACTCAGTCCTCTGGGGCTCTTTTCAGCCGCCATGAGCCTATGTCCACATCTTTGCGTGTGACCACTCCTCTGTGACTGGTTCTCCATTTCATCTTACTTTGGCTAGTCTAGGCAGGGATTCCAGGCGATTCTCCACCTGACTGCAGGGCTGAGAAAGTTGTGCACCCACCTCAGAACTCAGCCTGGCACATGTGGTAGTGTGTACCTTCACAGAGGCTTTTTACAAACCCCATGGGAGAGTCCACTCTGAGAAATATGCATTAACAGAATACACAGTAAGATAAAAAGGTAGGTAGCACCCTGCTGGGGTGGGAAAAGAAATATTTCTTCACAGGTAAATGTAATGCCTAGTAATCAGAGCAACCATTCCTACACCATCAAGATGCCCACCTACACATTTTCATCCTAGAGAAATCAGGCCTAGTCCATCCTGAGCACTCAGGCCTGGGGCCCTCACGCCTGAAACATTAGATTGCTTCTTATTTTTCTCACCTCTGGACTTTCGTTTGTGGGCTCTCTCATCTCCCAGGCTCACAGAGAATTCTACATCCCTGTCCTTTCAAGCTGCTTTGAGTGTGGAGCTGGTTCTGGCTAACCATTCCCAAGTGGAGTTCCCTGACCTGCAATTACTTGTTTTAGTACTTACAACAGAGATCTTAAGAATCTTGAGACCTAAGATCAGAGCAGCCTACTCAGGACGAAAAAGACAATTCCTTGAACAATGTCCCAAAGTCGTGGGAGGTTTTGCCTTGGAGATAAATAACCCATGTGTGGTCAAGGCTCTGTGACCGAGTGTCTGCTTGTTACACAGCATAACCAGCCTTACTCTGACCAATACATCCACTAAGGAAACAGCCTCCGAGCTGCATCTGGGCACCGTGTAGTGTTTTCTAGACAGTTTTGACAGAAAACCAGCTCAGACAGGATAGCAGCACTGTCTAAAGAAGGACTATTGATGGAAAAGGGAAAGGCAGGGGACAGATTGATTATACTTCATATCAAATCTGCTTCAGTAATATAAGCCATCAGTAAGTTGCTCACAGAATTGGGACTGCCATTACCCATGTCTTCATCATCAGATGCTGAACACACAACACTTGTTGCTCCTGTCATGATTCAGGAGCTTCCCCTGAGTGGCTCCTTATTCCAAAGGCTTTTGTATATTGGCTTTAAGTTTGTGTGTGTCAATGAGTTGTGGTGTGTGTGTGTGATATCCGCACATGTGTACCCATGTGTATGCAGATGTGCTTGCCTCTGCATTCGCCTGTGATGACTGGAAGTTGACTCAGGTTGGCTTTCCTCCACTACTCTCCACCTCACTTTTGAGGCAGGGTCTCTCCCCAAATGTGAATCTCGCCAGTTTAGCTAGAAAGACTAGCCAGTGAGCCCTAGGGATCTCACATCTATTGCCAGTGCTGGAGTTACAGATCCACAGCATCCAGCTGGACTTTTACATGCGTGTTGGCGATCCGAATGTAGATCCTGCTGCATATGCAGCAAGCTCTTTACCCATGGATCCATCTCTGCAGCTCCCCCCAGGACCCCAAATGTTTTTGTATCCGAGCTTTGGATCTCTAGCAGTGTGTGTCTGATACATTTCACTCAAAAATAGCTCCTACCAATGACGGAAGGCATGACCTTGGCTGACCACTTACTTAGGTACCAGTGAGGCCAAGCTGCACTGTGTCTTTTTAGGCTACAGTCCACATTGATTCCAGTCAACAGCCTGTTTTAAGAAAAACTTAGGCAAGATTTAAAAAAAGAGAAAATTTGCCTTCCCTTGAGTAAACATGATAACCCGGCAGCTCCAGTGGGTAAATAATGCATTTTCTAAAAGCCTTTACAAACGGGTCCTTATCCAGCAAGCTGCTTTTATGCAACACCGTTCTGCCTAAGACCCATGTACTTATAAAATGCAGTGGCTTGAAAATGACAGACCACCTCTGGGACTGGGGATTTTCTTCTTTCTGGATCTTTCCTCTGCTTTCAACAAAGAAATGTATTTTCCTGTCTTCAGTTAGCGAAAAAAAATAATCTTTCTTGAAATATGATCCCCTCAGATAAATAATGGCAATAAAAGTCAATGGAAAGTGGGAAAGAGCGCGGATCCTTATGCAGCACACAGCACTTTTCTAATTGGAAAATGCTAGAAGGGAGTTTTCCTTGGAGGCCTCCCATCTGACTTCAGACCAAACCAAACAGCACTCTGCCTGTGAGAGCTGAGGTCTTCATCCCCTCGTTAAAGGGGAAGTGAGCAGAAGACGAGAACCACGGAGGTCTAAAACTGCGTGCCCATCGTCATGGGAGCGGGCACGCCTTCTGCAGCGGTGGAAGGTAGCGACTGCAGGGTATAAAACCAGAAAGAGAGGAGGCCTCACTTACTGCACCCTATGCGGATACTGAGTCTCAGACTTAGAGGTCTCGGTGAAAGACCCAGCAACCACTGGCCCATATTTCATTTCTTTCTGCTTGTATTGAATGAAACCTTCCCCTTTTCTACCCTAAACGGCGGCTTTCTGGGTTCTCTGAGTTCTGGAGTTTGCAGTGAGCACCTGTCACAGGCTAGTTTGCTGATGGGTTTAAAAGCTAAGCCAGCCATCTACTGTAGCTCAGGCGCTGCTGCATGGCAAGGTTCGGTTAGGAGCTCCGTCAGGAAAAGTGCATGCTGTGGATCCCTGTGCATGTCTTTATTCCCTTAACACAAAGCAACGGTTCTATGAGGTTTACACAGTTGGCATTCGGAAATATAAACATAACTGTATGTAACAACAATTAGTGACGAAAGAGCTCATGAATTTGAAAGAGAGTGAGGAGAAATGAATGGGGAGATTTGGCGAGAGGACAGGGCAGTGGGAAATGATGGAATTATAGTATAATCTTAAAAAATAAAGGAAATAATTAAAAAGAAACTATGAAGTAGGCAAAAACCCTACTTATTATTTGTTGATTTTGATATTTCGCATGATTAACTATGATTAAATATTTCCTTTCTATTTTTAGTGCTGTGTGTATGTGTGTGTCAGTATGTGTTTGTGCCTGTGCATACACTACCCACAGAGGCCAGAAAAAGAGACTTATCCCCTGGACCTGGATTTTTAGGCAGTTATGGGCTGCCCAACATGGGTGCTGGGAAAGGAACTCAGGACCTCTATAAGACCAGACACTCTTAAACCCATGAAAGACCTTGCTAACAAACCAAGTTATCTTTGTCAGTGGCCCCTCTGAATTGTCCGATTCCCGGTCACTGGGATCCTCTAGACTGGTCAATCAGTGCTTTGGAACAACCTTGTACTGAAGCAGTGGCTCTCAGGGGTGTGGTGTGACCCCCCCCACACACACACACTATAGGAGAGTGTTAGCAGTGTCTACAGATGTCTTTGTCACAAATGGAGGACAGGGAATGTTCTTGGCTCTTCGGGTGTAGAATGAAATGCAACAAAATACTCACAATGCACTGTGGAGAAAGCCCCTAGGGAAGGGTCTCAGTACTGAGGGATGATAAGTACTGCACTGGACAGTTGCTCTAAGGCTGAGAAGGTTCTGGGATCAGCCAGACTCAGCTACTAAGTGTCAGGCACCTCTCTGACAGGAAACATCTCTGCCTTATCACTTTGATTTCATGTGATTTATAGAGTGCTGTTTCCAAATAAACAACCTGGAACATCATTTTAAAATTCTGATCTAACATGGGTGTGGCAGGGTCTTTTTGTAAACTTGTGGGTATCTGGTCATCAATCATCTTTACCTCCTTTCACAAGGGATTTCAGGACGAGTCTCCTGTTCCTCCCACAGACTTGACAATGGATGTCTTCTTTCTCGAATACCAAAATTCAGACCACAAATCAGTCATCAGAGTCAGAGAATGGCCTTGACCAAGAGGAGCATGCTACGATCCCAGGAAAGAATACATGGAGGAATTCACAACTGTCAACATCCTAGGCCTTGCCAACCACAGTCACAAAACATGCAGGAGCAGAATAAAGTGCTCAGCATAGGTTTCCTCACTCCTGGCAAACAGAGATGCTTCTAAGGGAGAGTTTCCAACCCCGTGCTCAACAGGCACTTGGGCAGCAGCCTAGGATGTCTCTCACAAAAAACCTGAAACATTTAATACTGACTGTATGAAACCCTAACCAGGAGTCCCAGTTCCAAAGAAGGAGGGCGCTGTGCCCTTCAGGGGTAGACTTAGTGATTGCCAAGAGATTTTATAAAACTTTCATCTTTTCTTTTTAAAAACATGCGTATGTATGAATGTATGCATGCATGCTCATGTATGCAGGTGCCTGCAGAAGCCTGCAAAGCCTGGAACTCACAGAGGTGGTGGGGCTTTGAGTCACCCAAAGTAGTGATGGGGAACCAAACTCGGGTCTCTTTAAAGAGCAGTAAGAGCTCACCACTGTCGAGCCATCTCTCCAGCCCCCACCTCTGCTACATCTTTTAAGGCCCAGGACTAGTAGATAAATTACCAAATTAAAAAATAAAAAGATCTAGGTACAGTCTGAGCAGCAGTAATTTAAGCTGTTCATAAAAGAAGACGTGCAATGTGTGTGGAAAAGAGGTGTAAGTTTGGGGGAAATGTAACCGATGTTTTATTCATTTGGAATTTCCCTGCCTGGCTCCTGGTAGGGATGTGATATCAATCCCACCAACCAGAGCAGAGAAGGATGAGTGGTTCTTTTTATAGCCAATGAAGTTCATAAGAAAACTATGTGACTGACCATCCTCTAGAGATGCTCAAGAGAGAAACTGAACAAAACAAGGCGGCTTGGAAAGTCATTAATGTTAGCCTGGGAGGTAGGGAAGTCAGGACACGGAGGGAGTGGAGGGAGCGCTGACGCATCCACACCCCATTACTGCCTGCAGCAGTACAGAGGCCATCTCAGTCATCGATGAGGAGAAAGGGTGGCCACTCTGTTCTGATGGCTCCAGAACTGCCGATAGGAGCTAAAGAAGTGAATCTTTCAGCAAATTATTTTTATCTCCTCCAAATACAGCCAAGTGACTGGTCGATTATCTTCAATAGATTTGGGTTCTAAAAGCTGTATGTGAGAAAGGACAGCCAACAGATGAGATGGAATCCAGTGTTTGGGCTAGAGTGTTGAGATAACAGTGGTTGAGACGTTCAGGTGACTGTGCACCATGGTGGCCAGGATGAGTACCTGCTGGGCAGATTGTAACCAGAATGTTCTGAGCTCTTCATTCTGAGTCACACTTGTAAGGCAGTGTCCATGGAAAGGGGAGTGAAGCCTCACCCTTGTTCCCCAGCATACCTAAGAATATCCTAATGCTACGACAGGTCTGTGTTCCAAGCCTACAAATTCTGGTCATCGAGAGAGAGGTTAGGAGCAAAGGAACAATGGGGTGTGCTCTGGATTCCCCCTGGGCTGGCCTGGAGCTCAGAAACAGAAGCAAGTACTCATGACATAGCCGAAGGAGGCATCTTAGCAGATAGACACCTGTTGGGGGAAATACTGGATCATGGCTTGGGGTTACAGCTGCTACAGTTGAAGGGTAGGTAGGCCATAAGGTGAGTGATGTGGCTGATCTCTGCAAATGAGTGCTCCAGCTAACTGACCAGATCCTGGTGCCTGCTTGTGGGTAACAGACACAGCTTGTCCTTCTCTTAATATGTCACCATGCCAGTGAAGACACAATGACATCCACCAGACTGTGTGTGGGACAACTTTGAAGGAGTCTTCCCCATGGCAGGCACTGGAATTTTCCCTCGAGGACTCACACCTTCAAAATGATCCACATGACACAAGAGCCCCTCCGGGCTCCAAACACTCCACCTTTGGTTGGCATTGCACCCCCTGATCATTATCTTCCGCTCATATACTTGTCTTACTTGGGGTCCTATAAACTCCAAGCAGAAACCTAAAGGCAGGAACTGATGCAGAGGCCACAGAGGGATGGGACAAGTTTGCTTTCTTATATCATCCAGGGCCACCTGCCTATGGGTGGCACTACCCACAATCAGCTAGAAACTCCCACATCAATCATCCATCAAGAAAATGTACCATAGTCTTGCCCAGTGGCAATCTGTTTGGGGACATCTCCTCAGTTGAGGTTTCTTCTTCCCAAATGACTCCAATTTGTGTCAAGTTGATGTAAAACTAACCAGCACATCAGATAACTTAATGTTGTAGCCAACTTTGACTATTGAGAGGGCAGGCCTCAGTTCGAATCCTGCCTGATCCAATTGCCAACAGTATGTTCCTGTTCAAGATACTTAGGTACCAGCTTCCTCATCAGTAAAGGAGCCCAGATATTTATGGAGAGCTTCGAATGTACCAAGATCTAGTCCCAGCATAGGCACAGATTGCTCTTGTTCTCAGGTTAGTAACTCTGAAGGACAGGGATTGCTGCTGACACAGTTTGTAGGCATGGACTCAAAGGCTCTCAGCACTGTCGAACATTGACCACACCCTCCACTCTTCACTGGGAAGCCATTGGGACTCTCTGCACCTGCTCCTCAGAGTTGCTGTGAGGAGGTAACCAGTGTGAGCCCACAGCATGCAGCATGCACATCCAGCACCTACTGATTGACAGCCTCTTGAAGGTGGGCACTGTCCTAGGTCCTGGGTCTGCAAGGCCTTCCTGGAGCAGGAAGCAGATTGCCAGTAAATGAATGTTTCTGAAATAAAAGATGTGGACCTCCAAGAAGAAAAATCAAACAGGGAGTAGAGAGTGCTGGTGTGAACAAGCAAGGAGGGTATAGAGGATCCGTGAGGAAAGTGCTCCTGGTGGAAGAAAGGACTCGGTGAGGCTGTGACCTTTGAACCAAACCCTGATGGACAGCCACGAAAGCCGCTTGAAGACCTGGAGACATTATTACTGCTTTTATCATGGCAAATCACATGCTAATTTCTTAGCTTAACCACAGAGCATTGCCATCACCAGTGCCAACCAAAGGCACAAATTCTCACCCTTTTGTATGACAAAGGAAAAATACAGAAGTGTGAGGATAGAAAGGGAGAATGGTGTTCAGACCCAGGGAGGGAATCCTATTTGTAAACATGTGAAAGAGATCTACCATGGAAGGAGACTGTTTGCATTTCTTGGAAAGGCTGGTGATCACAATAATTTCCAAACTTTCATAAGAACAAAAACCACGGTCGGCGGCGGCGGCTTTGTTACTTTACCCCATTCTCTCACCCCGATGCCTCCTGTGGCTGAAAGCACCCAAGGGCAGGGTGGCACATGCTGCCTCTCCGCAGCACCTTAAAGGGAGCCTGGGCCGCATCAGACACCATCTTCGTATCTAGCCTCGATTTTACAGGCTTCTCAGGATGCTCTTCCAAAATGGTTGTCACCAAAGGAAGCTTTACCAGGCCTCTTTCTCCCCCTCCTCCCTAAGGTTTACTTCTGCAGTGTGTTTGCCTGGCTGACTGTTTCCTGTCCTCTGGGTCCAGGCCATGAATCTGTTGAACCAAGTCACAAGGACAGCTAAAAGCAGCTGTGGCTTCCTAGAAACATAGTCCTACTGCCCCACATAACTGTTGAGTAGTTTACATATTGAGTAAGTTAAGGACGCCAGTATAAAATCTTACTGATTAGGATAGGTGCCGAGTCCAGTAACAAATGTCTTTCCCACAAGAGGAGGGGGCTGGAGACACAGGCTATTTGGAAGAAACCAACATGGCTAAGACCTTAACTTGTGATCTTTAGCCTCAATGTTGGTGAGAGAAAACCCTCTGTTGTTCGAGGACAGCAGGTGGGTGGTATTTTGGTATAGTGGCTACAATGTATTTAGTATCCAGACTTCAACACTGGAGAGAAGCCTAGCTGTTCAGAGTCCTTTCGGGGGCCAGTGAGGCGGCTCAGGGGGTAAAAAATCACTCTCAGAGTTGCCATGTGACCCCCACATATACTTTATGGCACACCATGCACCTGCACACATGCAAATATGCATGTTTCTACAACACGCATGAACGTGCATGCACACACACGTGATATAATAATAATTTCACAATGATTTTTTTTTAAAGCAAGATTCATTTGATTCCTCAGAACAATTGGGGATGTAGCCACGTGATGGAGTTTCATATGGGGAGATAAAATGACGGATGGCTACTGTTGTGTCCATCTAGTGTCCCATCTGCTTTGCCTTCTCTTCCAGAGATGAACCTTGGTCAGAGTCACAGAAGCATGCTTATCACTCAAGTATAGCCAGTCAGAGAACTAGCCAGTTCCCGCATCCACGCAGACTGGTGAAGATGGAGGATAGGCAGCTCCAACTGCCTCCACACAGAGTTCTGCTTTGAAACCTGTCAGTCGGGAATTGTTTAGTTGTTAAGAGAAACACTACAGGCAATTTCCTTGCCCTTTCTAGTCCTTTGTCTGTTTCCTCAGCTGTGTCTCACCCTGTAGCCAAGGCTGGCCTTGAATTCCTTGCCCTCATCCTGTGTACCTCTAGTGCTAGGGTCACAGGTATACCCCACTACACACCCAACTTAATTAGTCTTGATGCTTGTGTGAGGAGGAGCAGAGTGTGATCAACGATGAGCAGAAGCCGGAGTTCTCAGTGAAATGCCTGAGAAGGCCGTCTCCTTACACAGAGCACTGGACCACGGAGTGCTCAAACGCCACCGTCACCCTGGTCCCTGGGAAGTAACAAGGAAGCAAAGCGTTGGACACTCCCGCCTAAAAGCTAGAACTGGCGGAGTCTTGGGAGCAAGTTGAAGCTAGAAAATGATTTTTCAGTGTGACCCTGGTTTCAGCTACTTCTCTATTTAATGTGTGTTTGTGCCACAAACTGGAATCCAGGGCAGATGGTTCCTGGTTGAGGAACCAAGGGCATGAGAGGGAAATCCCCTTCAGAGTACCGCAGAGAGATGCTGATCTGTGAAAAGAGAGATGCTAGCTACATGGGGAGACAACACTGAGGGGCTGCTGGGAAGTGGAGGGAGGGGAGCAGAAGACAGCACCTGGCCCTTGGAAGCTGCAGTGTGCCAGGCTGGGATTAAGTGCTGGAAATTTTTGTTTTGCCCTGGCCATATAAAGATTCATGAAATAGCATTTTAACACTTAAGAATATTGATATTTTACATTGATTACGTTGAGATATGTTTTTCAGTCTCCTTTAAAAAAAAATGCTATAGGTTCAACTTCCAGGCCCTTACTTCCACATGTGAGCAAGCACAGGTATGGCTGAATGAAGACAATGGAGAAGAAGCTAGTCCCACACCACCTCCCTGCCACTGCCCTATGGCCACCCCCAGACTGCTCTGCTGTGATCACAGGCTTGGTCTGGTTCACGTTGGTCCTTAGGACCCAACGATGCCCACATTGTGGAGGAGCATATCTGGGCATGGGAAAAACCACAGAACGGGCTTCATGTCCAAATGTGGAATGCTCTGAGGAAGAAGGTCCTATATGATGAGTCCAGCATGGAATACAGCTTGACTTACTTAGCACATTGAGCATCGGGACTTTCAGAAACTTCTGGAAATAGTATCCTGGACCTAGAAACCTAGGAATAAGCACTGGCCACTTAAAAAGGCATGGACAATGTATATCAAGTGGGTTTCTCAAAGAGAGGCCCTGTGGATGCCTACAGCCATGTGCTAGCCAGATAGACAGACAGCAGGGAAGACAGAATGCAGCAGGACCTAGGAAAGCCCTCTGTGTACAGAGACATGCCTAAGAGCTTAACCACTGTCATGTAGGTGGAAAGCTGGAGTTACTGAGATTTACATGCCTCCTAGTATGCCAGAGCATGTAAAGCTTTCTAAAGTATTCTACATCTGTAATATGAGGAGTCTGCCATTCAGGGGTCCATCTTTAAAAAACAATGAATATGCATGGAGTTTTAGAAAGCAATTTTATATAATTCAGTAGTTATGCAAAAATTATACATTATAAAGTTTATAATATCATGATGAATGGTTGTTTAACACAGCCTTACCGCCACAATGCTAACACATGATGACACAAATTGGTTTAGTTTAAGACAAGCAATGATAGAATATTAGTTAGAAGAAATTTGACATCCATACAGTAAATTTAACTTACTCATTAAAACTCTACCCAGGATACTATTTTGAATATTTAAAGTATGTAACAAAAATGGTATAATGCTTTCATAGATGATCCTGATGGACTGGTGAGAAATTCCATGCAATTTCACTGGAATAAAGGCAAGTTGTTAGCTGACAGCAATGTAGTCTCTTGACAGGTGTGAAGGGAAAAGCTTATGGCTTCTTCCAGTTTCTTAAGCTGTGGGCTAGTGGCTCCCGGTGCTCTGGAGGTGAGGCTCCTGGTGTTCTTTGGTGGGAGGCTATGGCATCCTTTGTTGGGTGGCCCCTGATGCCTCTGGGCTGGTGGGCCTGGTGGCCCCTCACATCCAAGCTCTGCATCTTCCAAGGTCTGCATTGTCCAAGCTCTGCCTCTGGCTTCACAGTTGCTGCTCAGCTGTATGTCTGGTCCTTCTTAAGGTTTGCATTCACCAACTTC
Organism: Onychomys torridus; assembly: GCF_903995425.1. Lineage (NCBI taxonomy): Eukaryota > Metazoa > Chordata > Mammalia > Rodentia > Cricetidae > Onychomys > Onychomys torridus. The sequence goes on from NC_050454.1 coordinate 70,265,499, forward strand.
AGCAAGAGACTCTTCTTGTATGTCCTTGTGACTGGACTTGGGAGTCACCTGAGCAGTCCCTGACAATCTTTCCATGGTGAAAACACAAACTCACTCCTACCTATAAAAGCCTCTTTTCATTGTAAATTAACATTGATAGGTTCCAGAGATTTCTACCCGTGATCCTTCAGGAGCCAACTCTTCATCCGCCGTCCTCCCAAACATGAAAAGGGATTCTATATCTTCATGTACGTTTTTGCTCCCTCTTAGGGTATCTGCTAACTTAGGCAAGGGCAATTTACTTTAAGCAGATTAAAATAAACAAAATATATATGAATTCTTTCTTTGTGTATGATCCTGTGTGTATTTCTGTCTAGAAGCCAAAATGAAATGAAAGTACCAATACAAGGCATAACTGCCATTGGGAGTATTAACATCTCATTCAGTATTCATGACTCCAAAATGCATCAAATAGAGAAGCACACAATATTCTTGATGTTATTCAATAAAACCAAAAATATTGGACAGTGTAGAAAAAAATTGAAATCTAGAACAATAAATAGCAGATGGCTCTGACTGCCCATGGCACATGTGTACACACACACACACACACACACACACACACACACACACACACACACTGTATAACACAAGTAGGGAGTAAAGAGAGAAACAGCATGCTAACAAAAGTATCTGTTTGATGGGAGCTGGTACTATCTTTGGGTCTGGAATGTCTCACACATACATGTTTTGAATCTTGGTCCACAACTTGTAGCATTGTTTAAACAATGCAAGAGCTCTCTGTGGTGGGGCCTGCATACTAGAAGTTAGTTACTCTAGATAGGTCTCCAAAGGCCAGAACGTGGCACTAATTCTGACTGAAGCCTCTGCTTTCTGTTGTGCCACAAGGAGGTGAGGTGATAGAGTCTCCACCGTGCACTCCAGCAATCACAGGCCAGACAATTTTCTTACCACACCTCCCCCACCAGGATAGGCTGAAATGTGTCTGAAGCCATGCTTGAAAATAAGCTGACTTTACATTTTCCTGTCAGGTGCTTTGATCACAGAACCCCAAAGTCACTAATACAACATGGGGCCTTTAATATCAGGGGAAAGACACATTGTCAAAAATGAAACATAGCATTAAACAATTGGAGCTAAAGTGATCATCATGCCCCATCCTCAAAGGTGAATATGAAGCATGTGGTCAGCAATTCAACCACGTTCCTTCTCCAGAGAAGAGGGCTGGGGTGGGCACTGTACATGGTCTCCCCACCTCCCACCGGCCCCTGTGCTGGGCTCTAGTTTCTGATTCAAGTGTGAATTGGCTCACCGATTTTATGAATACTTCCTGTAAGTGCTCATAGACAGGGAGTGAAACGGGAAGAAGCAGCTTGACTTGAGGGCTCCCGTCAAAGGGTAGGATGATGAAGCATGGATGAGAGCAGGACGCACGTGGGGAAATAGAGGTAGTACAGGCTATTTTTAGGGAGACCAGCTAATGCAAACTCATCTCAGTATTGATCCGGGAATCTTTGCCTTTAATGCAGAGTCACTTTCCTCACTTTGGTATGGATTGGGGAGCGACTTCCTCTGGGTGAACTGGAGGTGTGCGCCATCACGCTAGGTCACAGCATCTCTGGATCTCTTGAGTATCAGATCTACTTAGCTCAAAATAGCTCTTGTGCCACAGTGACATCTTGCAGGGAGCCATAACAGCAATAGCCCATAATACTGTGGGATAGGGAGACTGAGGAGCCAAGAGGTCACGTTCTAGCAGGCATGGCTGGAGGGAAGATAGGAAGAGCAGGCGGTAAGCCTCAAAAATGCTGCTCCCATTTAGGGGGAATCTCTTCACCTCCATGAACCAAATCCAGAAAACCCCTCATGAGGCATGCCCAGAGGGTTGACTCTTGGGTGTTCTCAATCCCGTCAAGTTGATAATCAATACTGACAACCACAGATCGGAAACTGCACCAACTATAGGAGGCTGTCCACATGGTTCCTGGGTTCTGTATCCACCACTCAGCTGTCTCTCCTCTTGGCTCAGTCACTTCACAGGATGGAACTCATTCTTCCCATCAGCTCTTAATCCAGGAGCTTGAGCTCTGTAATTTCCACAGTGCCTTCTGGCTACAGATGAGGCATTTTATGAAGGGTTTTGGTGCTCTGTAGAGCTCTCAAGAACCACTCTGGGATTAGTCACCCTACATGGCAGACTCTGCACATTTCTTCTCCTTTCTACAGTTACTGCCCAATCAGCACTATAAAATAGTCAAATTCTAAAATATAATTCATTGAATGTGTCTCTTTTTTTTTTTTTGCACTAGTTGAAACAAGAATGCATACATCAATAGTTAATTGCTTGCATGTGGAGTAACACACGCACATGAGAGCTACAAAATGTTATTTTAATAGGATTCTATATTCACCAAAACAAGCTAGATCTGAAACCTGGCACCACACTTGTAGTTTGGCTCATTCAGAAATCTTCCATAGTCACCTATGGAAATGGTAACTTTTTCTTTTTATGAAGTTCATGAAATAATCAATGAGGGAGGGTAGGAATTCGGGAGACACATTTATAAATCATGTTGTATGTGAGGTGGCCAGCAGCTCTGGTTCACTGTGAATCCTTTAGAAGAGAGGTCATTGCAAGGCTGTCTGTCACAGTTTAAGGGGTGTGCTGAAGCCCATTCTAACCCACAGTTCCCGAGATCAGAGCCCAATGAATGGCAGGTTTCAGCTTAGTTAAAGCCAGTATCTTAGAGGCATCTGGCCCTTCTCTTTAGCTCACTACAATATTCCTAGCTTCTTCTTTTAATAGACACCAGCATCCAAAGTGCTTTCACCACATAAGAGAGCCTCTCCCTCATAACCCCAATATCCCAGGCTTGGCCCATTATATGCATTTATGAATTGATAGCACACACTGGGAGGTTTATAAAGAATAGAAGTTTGCTTGGCTTGTGTTTCTGGAAGTCACAGAACATGGCACTAGCTTCAGATGAGGGTCTTCTTATTACCCCAAAACTTCACAGAGTATATCACATGGGGAGATAGAGGCACACTGGAGAGAGATAGCAGGATAAGAAAGCCATTCCTGTGAGAACTAACCGATCCTGTGATAGTGACATTAATCACTTCATGGTGGGAAAGCCTTTATCTACCAAGGCTACTCACAAGAACAGAGGGGGATAATTTCTCGATATATGAAAGCTTCCAGGAAACCTCTGAACTGTCACCAGACACGGAATGAAGATTCTTGTTCCCAAGTGTGAACTGTATCAACTGTTGCAATATCAGCTGCAGCCCTCGTCACAAGAGTCAGCTCGTGTCCTTTTCATCTGCCCAGAGTGGTTCTACCTTTTCCATAGACAAGCCAAAGAAGGTCAAAGGTCTCTTGTGCTCCTGTGCCCCCCACAACATCCTCTACCACCTCTTTGCCCTGGTAACTGTAAACCAACCACATAGGCCTGAAGGTGAGTCAGAGCCCTCTAGGGATCAGCATGGAGGGCCCCTCTGTCTTACTGATCCTCTCAGACACTCTTTGATGTTTGTTGTCTTCCTGAGGTTTGGCCTTCCTAAGTGATCCACAGCTGAACCACCAACTCCCAGAATCCCAATGCCTCCTTGCCAGGGTCTGCTTCTTTCGTGGAAGTTAGCAATACTAAGAAAAAGGAGTCAGTTCTAGCGAAGTTGCTCAATTTGTCTCCATGGAATATAAGCTCCACAAAGACCGTGCTCAGAAACAAACAAGACCCTTGATTTTATTTATACTCAGTGCTGGTGAGAACCATTCATTAGATTTCACTCCCCATGACTTAAAGCTCTCTGGATAATGCCAACCTCTCATTGAAGAGACAGAATCCCCTTGCAACTCGGGACCCTCAAGAGTATAAGGCCTGTGAAAATTCATAAGCTATGGGTCATTTGGAGTGAAGTGTGGTGCACACACACACACACACACACACACACACACACACACACACACGTCCTCTGGGAAAAAAGATAGTCTCATTTTGTCTATCTAAAGTTCTCTTCCAAACCCCACAGATATCAGCATGCCTTAGCTGGCATGGGCTCCATATAGGATAGGAGAGCTGTGACTGTGGCCCAATAAAATACCCACAGACTTACTTAAAACACAGTGAGATTTAATTCTGTAATTTTTAACTTTATTGAAAGATTCTTAAGTGTGTACTTTCATGATGAGAATGTCCTATCCTATTGGCATGTGAAACACATGTATGTAACCTCCTGCACTCAGAGACTTGTGGGTTGGATACCCTGTGTGGCCCAAGAATTCTTATTTTCATCTAGTGTGGCTCAAAGAATTCAAATGGTTGACTGCTCTGTTGGAGTTCAGTATGCCAGGTGTCCAGAGACCTTCCGTGTAAACATCAGCAAACCAAACAGCCCTCAACGGGCTAGACATGGAGACAGAGCCAGAAGTATAGGACATGGGGGTCCTGGCCCCGCACACAGAAGTCGCTCCTTAGAGTTCAGAGTTGGCTTCCTCAGGAGTGGTCTGTACATGTCTCTGGCCACCTGATAAAGACCCTAGGAGCGTGGCTGGTGGGTTTTCCTGCTAACCAGAATGGAGGCTATGAGTTAGCAAATGTTCCGACCCACGTAGCTTATAATTATCTGACAGTTGTAAGGCAGGGCAGACAGCTCTGAAACCCACCCCTCCCCCAGCTTTGAGAAGTAGCAGAGCACACTCATTTCCCTGTTGGCAGGAGTTTGTGCATGCCACTCACTTCGTGTCAGGACTCATAGTCCTAATGATTTTGAAGGGAGCCTAAATGACTCCTTTATGCCTGGCTGGGATTGGCCAGGGTTCCATTTACAACCCACAACGTGCACACACATTCCATAGGAAAATAAACACTGCCGTAACCAGGTTGGTGCTGTGCCCACTTAAAATGCCCATTTTCTTAAGTACTCATTTCTAAAGCAAGTTTGTTATTACAGTGTTTGCTTGAAGAAGATGGGCTTTTGTATCTTGGCTGTGATGTTTTCATTGCAGGGGTAAAAATAAAACACTGACTTCTTCAATGAGCCGAGGGGCTGATGGATGTTTAAGAAGAAAGCTGAAGTTGGGACAAAAATGCATTACCCGCTGATTTCTTGGTTCTTGGAGTTTCCACACATGTGCCTTTGCTGCCTTCCACCAAGCACTCCTTTGTTCAGACTGGGCTGAGGTCCCATAAATGTTCTTTTCAAACTCCTGCCCTGCTTCATTTATGATCTCCACCTGGGCAGTAGATTCAACATCTTCAGGTCCTCTGTCCACCCTGACATAATGATGTCTATCTGTAAGCCCAGACGTCTGGGAATTCAAGACTCTCTCTCTCTCTCTCTCTCTCTCTCTCTCTCTCTCTCTCTCTCTCTCTCTCTGTCTGTGTGTGTGTGTGTGTGTGTGTGTGTGGTGTGTGTAGGGCTGTAAACTCATACTGTGGGTATCTGGAGATAGCAAGTTGAATAAAATGCAGCTTTCCCTTGAGGAATTCTCAGTTGAGAAGTTAAAGTGATATGAAACAAGGAAAAACAAAATCACAAGCCAAAGCACTCTGATTACATGGACCGCCATTGCACAGACTCATGTCTCCTCACATTCAATATCTTCAGGCTTTTCTACCTTCCGTTCACTTTTATTTATCATTGCCAGATCATTGTGTGAAGTATTCGCAGTTTTGCTTAAGGACCACCAAAGAAATGGTTGTCAACTATGGCTGCTGGGAGTGTGGGTCCTGGTGCCTCTCAGAGCTAGAAATATCCAAGATATATACTTTGCCCTTTGCTCTTGACCACTAGGAAGTAATTTGAGATGTTTTGTTACGGGAAATATTTGTGGGAAATGATATATTTACTCTTTAAAAGATGAAAAGGGTCCAGGGAGGTGGTTCCATGGGCAACAGTGTTTGTTGAACAAATACGATGACCTGAGATCAGACTCCTGGCACTCATGAAAAAGCAGGGTGTGACTGTGTGCACCTGTAACTTCAATGCTTGTGGGTGGGGCAGAGACAGGAAGATCACTGGGTCTTGCTGGTCAGGCAGTAGAGCCACAAAAACTCAGGGAAATCCAAGCTCTGTTGAAGATCCTTGTCTCAAGGATGAAGTAGAGACTTTCAATTTTTTGAGTAGTTGTAGATTTATAGGGAATGGCAACACCAGTCTAAGGGTCCTGGCTTGTTCACATCGTGTTTGTCTACTGCAAACTTGGTACAGCCCTGCACACACATAAAATGGACGAATATCAGTGTCATTGTTTATCATTACCTGGGGCCCTATGCATTCACACTTCCCTTGGGTCTACTTCTTATTTCAGAATCCCTTCCAGGCTGCCACCTTATGTGGCCATCACATTTCCTTAGACTCCCATCAGTCATGGCAGTTTCTTAGACTTCCCTTGGTTCTGAGGACTTTGTTGGTTTTAGACAGGATTAGTCAGGTGTTTTGCAGAGCATCCCTCTACTTTGCTTGGTCTGATCCTTTTTGCTCAGACTTTGAGTAGGTGTCATCTTCATATTCAGCAGAACATTTTCTGTATGAATATAGGCAAACATGTATCAAAAGACATGTGTGTCTATAAAGTTTGGGTGTTGAAAACCAATAGATGCTCCATGGAATGCCTGTTGATGGGACTTAATTCATTGTAAGGAGACAGTAATCACCTGTTGCCTGGGCTCTTCTGGAAATAGACAGCAGTTACCCTAAGGACACCAGAACGCACCCTTTCTTAACTTACTAAATAAGTAGCTATAACATTAGCCACATCTATTACTCCAAACAAGTTAATTGTCTACTGTAACTAACAACCTGGAACTTCTGGCCACATTCCAACACCGGATGTATTTCTCACCCATGCCACAGATAAATTCAGGTCCTCTGGTCAGGGATGCTCTTCCTCTGGTAGTGGTGAACATTGTCTGGGCTTTCCTCTTCTCAATCTATAACTGTCTAGGGCTTTCCAGAACTCATCTGGATTTAATGGACAATGGGAAGAGAAAATGTGTGAACAATTAGATGAGAGGTTTCCAGGGCCCAGACTCCTGAGTGGCACCATTGACTTCTGCCCACATCTCCTCAGCCAGAACTCACTAACCCAGCCCCACCCAGTTGCAAGGAAGGCTGATGATGTAGATGTTCCAGGCCTTGCAGCAGGAGCTAACAGACCTATGACCTCTGTACCCTCTGACCCTCTAGGAACTCAAGCCATACCAAATATAGTAAACAGAAGGGAGTCTAGTTTCTCAGAAGACATAGCTCTTCTTGCAAGTGCCCTGTTTACACACTGATACTCCTGTCTGGACCCTTCTTTTGTTCTCTGAGCCATGGGATCTCCTCTGTACATGGATTTTCATTATAACACCAGTATTTCTTTAAATGCTAGTCTGTCTTTAAAGTAACAGAGAGAGGGGAGCTGGAGGGAATCTTAAAGCAATGGGAAAGTGTTGAAGCAGATGACAGGAATAAACAGCTTGTTACCTACACTTTAGAAACCAACACAAGAGTCATGAGAGAGACCCAGCCCTGGAAGCCAGTCCTACGTGAACTGCCAGCACCTACCTGTCTAGAGGGCAGGGTATCAGCTTTTCTTTCCCATGTGGGATTATTCCCTCTCATCTTTTTTCATGACCTTCCTCCATCTGAGCTATAGTATGTCTGGATGCTAATTGTCTAGGAGTCTAGACAGTGATGATATTATGACCAAGTTATGCACAGATAATCACCATGTCACTGTTCCAAAGCTGCCTACACACATTGCTTCACTGGACACACTTGGCATGCGCACCGACTCTCTTGATATTTATTTTCACCATTTAAATAGAGAATGCTTACTTAATCAAACCATCCAGTGAACCGAGCATTTTTTTTTTTTTATAATTGAAATGAAATATGAGAGTCTTGAAGCTAAGTGAAAAAGAACTGTAATGCACTTCACATTCTAGGGCGATGAACCTTGGGTTTTTATTTAATTGTTTCTTCATTCACTGGGCATAGACCTGGATGAGTGCCCTCAAATGTTGTCTATAAATCATTTCCACCCAGATAGGCTGACATTCCAAAGCTATTCTGATAAAGAAAGCCCAAGAATCTCTAGAAAGGCTCATATGTTGTCAGATAGTTACAGGCGTTGTAATCTAGTTCTGTGTACATACATGGCCAGCATGGTCCCAAGGGCAGGTTGCAGAAAAAAAGGACAGTGCTTGGGCTCTTTGGCTTATTCAACATGGAATATTTCTCCAAAAACACTGATGAAGAAACTGGGTAGAGATCTTACTCCACCACAAACTCACCGAAGGAGGGAGATGGGAAGACAGACAAATGAAGATCCCATAGTTTGGCAAGTGAGAGAATGCTCGGAGTGCAGAGGACAGCAGGGGTTGCTGGTTTGGCAAAGAGCAATGGGAAAGAGCAATGATCAAAGGACTTGGAAGAAGTTTATTTGGCTAAAGAAAGGGCATAGGCTAGGAGCAACAGACACTTGGTGAGAGATGGCTAGTGACATCACGTGACGGCGAGAACAGCCAATGGGCTTTGCACACTGGACTTCATTCCATTTTACCTTGATGGTTGTTTGCAGTCACTGGGTCACCTAAGGAGGCCTCCTCAAAACACTCTAACGGTAGAAAGGTGACGTGAAGCTGCCCCCACTTCAGCCTGCTCCCTCTCCCACACAATACAGACCTCGTTCACACAGCAGATGTCACCAGTACAGCTTCCAGAATGGAGAAGGCAGACAAAAGAGAGGGCTCTGGACCACCAGGACACTGGAAGTTTCCATGGACGCACTCAAAGGGCGGGTGCAGCTCACCACAAACAAGTTTGCTCTGATTCATGATGTTAGGTAAAGTCAGCTCTTTCCAACTGTGGTGGGTTGAATTGTGGCCACCCTAGAAAGATATGTCCCTCTAGGGCCTATGGATGTGAATGCGCCCTTATGTGGAAAGTAGGACCTTTCAGATGTAAAAAAAGATGTTAAGGTAAGTCGTTCCTGGATTTAGACTGGGCCTCAAAGCCTTTTCCTATAAGGAAAAGTCTGAGGCTGTAAGACCCAGGCCAGGGTAGAAATAAGGATGAGAATAACACATTCCAAAGCCAAGGAATGGCAGTTTCCAGCAGCCACCAGAGTCCAGAAGAACCAGGAATAAATCTTCCATCAGGGTCTTCAAAAGGAACTAAGTGGCTCCTGAGTTCAGATTTCTGGCTTCCAAAGCTGAGAGAATAAATGTTCATTGCTTTACATTACTGTATGTTAGTGATTTACAACAGCCATCTTGGGACCCAAGTAAAGGCCACGAAGTCAAGATCAGTGTATCTCAACTCTACTAAAACATATATAGCTGCGATCATCTGAAACATTTTTAATTATTAAAAAATTGTGATGAGTGTGTATGTGTATGTGCACAAATGTGCATGGAGACCAGACGAGGACCCAGTTAGATTCCCTGGGTTCTGGAGATCAAACTCTGGTTCTCTGTGAGAGCAAAGAGAGAGAGAGAGAGGTGGGGGGGGGAAGGGAGAGAGTGTCTGTGTGTGCTCTAACTGCTGAGTCAGCTCTCCTGCCCTGAGCCATTTTAAGCCCGAATTCCAGGGATTCAGTGTTCTCACACGGATGAACAACTGTCCCACCATCCATCTCCCAAGCTTCGACATCTTCCCAAACTCCTCCATCAGCCCTTCTACTTTCTGTGTGAATTCTGCTGTGGACTTCGCACCGTGCCATCATACAATATCTGCTCTTTGGGGCCTGGTTTTTCTCACTTAAGGAAATATCTTAAACCATCATTGTGTTTATTAGGGTTTCTATTGATAAAAACACTGACCAAAAGCAATTTGGAGAGGAAAGGGTTTATTTTGGTTATACTTATATGTCCCAGTTTATCATCGAAGGAAATCAGGGCAGAAACTCAAAACAGGAGCCTGGAGGTAGGCTGAAGCAGAAGCCACAAAGGAGTGTTGTTTACTGGCTTGCCTGCTACTGGCTTGCTCAGTCTGTTTTCTTACACCATCCAGGACATCGTGCCCAGGGTCTCCACCACCCATAGTGGGCTGGGCCCTCTCACATTAATCACAGCTAACAAGATGCCCTGAAAGCTTGCTACAGGGTCATCTCATGGAGACATTTGCCCAGCTCTTGTTCCCACTTCTCAGATAGGTCGAGGTTTGCATCACGTTGAAATAACCCAGTTAGCAAAGTCATGTATGTCATAGCATGTCCTCATCACTCCTTTTGTGGAGTAGTCACATTCCACTTCACACACCAGCCACACTGCACTTGCCCACTCTTTTCTCAGTAGACGCCTGTCGCTACCATCTTTTCACTACTTGAAACGACACTTGTGCAAACATGGACCCCCCAAAACACTCTTTCTACTTTGTCACAGCTCTTGAAGGTTCTTTTCACCTTCCTTCGAGGTCAGTGGTTCTCATCTTTCCTAATGCTGTGACCATTTAATACAGTTTATGGTGTGGTGACCCCAAACTGTAAAATTACCTCATTGCTGCTTTGCAACTGTAATTTTTCCACTGTTATGAATTGTAATGTACATATCTGACATGCAGGGTATCTGAAATATGGCCTCCAAAGGGGTCATGACCCATGGGTTGAGAACCCTTGTTCTTGAAGGCTTGGTCCTGAATCGAGTACCCTCTTACCCTGGACAACTACCACCCACTCCATACTTGCCACTGTCAGATGTCAGGATGGTTCTTGGTGTCAAAGTCTGTGGATCTTCTGGGTAGATATTTAATTGGGACTCACAGGCAGCATCAGTGGCTTCTGAGAGGGGACAGTAGGACAGAGCTAATGAACCTTGGGGATATTTGTTTATGTGAACAAGTACCTATGTGAGACATGGTGGTTAATACTATTGACTTGTCAGGTTCTAGAATCACCTTTGTCATGTTTGTGGGGGGTGGGGTTCTAGATTAACTGAGGCAGAAAGACCCATCCCACATGTAGGTGAAACCATTCCATGGACTTTGGTCCTACACTGCATAAAAAATGGGAAAGTGGTAAAGTGCCCATATTCACCCCTCTGTCCTTCCTGGCTGTGGATGGGATGCCACCAGCCACCTCAAACTCCTGAAGCCATGACTCCCCTACCATGACAGACTGCACCCTTGAACTGTGAGCCACAATCAACCTCCCTCCCTAAGCTGCTTTTTCCAGGCAGTTTATCAGAGCAATGGGAAGAAAAACATGTGGTGATATTGTGTTCCCCAAAATATTGTGCACTCTAATAAACTTATCTGGGGTCAGAGAACAGAACAGCCACAATATTAAACATAGAGGATAGGCAGTGGTAGCACATGCCTTTAATCCTAGCATTCCAGAGGCAGAGATCCACCTGGATCTCTGTGAGTTCAAGGCCACACTGGAAACAGCCAAGCATGGTGACTCATGCTTTTAATCCCAGGAAGTAATAATGGCAGGAGGCACAAAGGTATTTAAGGAGTGAGGATGAGGAACTGCAGCTGGTTAAGCTTTTAGGCTTCTAGCAGCAATTCAGCTGAGACCCATTTGGATGAGGACTCAAAGGCTTCCAGTCTGAGGAAACAGGATCAGCTGAGGAATTGGCAAGGTGAGGTGGCTGTGGCTTGTTTTGCTTCTCTGATCTTCCAGCGTTGACCCCAGTACCTAGCTATGAGGGTTTTTTTTATTAATAAGACCTTTTAAGATTCTTGCTTCAAAAATATATAAGGTAAATCATAGCTAATAAAAGTTTTAATTTCAAAGAGGCCAATATTCACATTTTATATATGGTAATACTTTTTGTATCAATCCCCTGTGTCAAAGAACATCAGTACTGATATTTTTTAAGGTTATATTAGGGGTCTTAGGGTTTTTATAGGAGGCACACTCTTGGGCCTTCCTTGTGCCATTAGTGGGTACCCCAAGTTAGAGGCAATCAAATAATTCGTCATTAGATAAATTGAGATGCTTTTGAAAATGAGAAAGATACAATCACCTCCAAAAACAACTGACTCAAATTGGGGATCATCTGATCAAGGAGATGTGTGCTCATCTTCCAAGGCTCACTTTGCCAACATGCCCCATCTCCTCAGCTTTCTGCCCTCAAGGATCCACACCACATCTTAGCCACTGATGGTGGCTTGAATGATAAATGTGTGCCATGGGCTCATGTGTCTGCACACTTGGGCCATGGTTGATGGCGTTGCTTGAAAGGCTATGGGAACTTAGGAGCTAGAGGAAGTACCCCACTGGGGGCAGACTTTGGGGGTTCATGGTCTCATCCCAGTGTTCACTCTCTGTGTTTCCTGTGTGTGGATGAAACTATGACGAGCCAGCTTTCTGTTCTTATGTCATGCCACATCTTTGTCCACCGTGGGTGGACTCTATCCCCTTGGACGCTTTTCCTTAAGTTCTTCTGCTCATGATTTTACCACAGACTTTAAAAGTAACAAATATGGCTCTCACCTGGGAATCATGTGTAGAATTGCTATAATGAACTCCCCGAGACTGGAAGGTTGATAACACAAAGAGGTTCATTTAACTCAGTTTGAAGAACCAAAGCCAGAGATCAGGAGCCGGGTTTGTTCAGCCTTGGTGAGTGTGATGGGAGCATGACATCACAGTCGTGGGAGAATGCATAGAAAAGCTAGCATGTGGAAATGAGAGCCAGAGACTCAAGCACCACGCTTGATCACTTTGCATGACTCACCCTCATAGACCCTGACCAGACACTTAGGAGAATGACCTTGATCCCTGTTGAGGAAGGTGACCTCAAGGACTTCCCCCACTTTCCACAGGGCCCATCTCTTAAATGTCTACCTTCTCTCCAGTCACCATGATGAGGCTCAAGCTTCTATCCAGGACACAGAGCTGCAGAGGACACACACCAAACTCTGTCCAAACCAGAGCCAGGGGATGAAACTGCCTTCAGGTACTCCATGACTTTAAACACAAACTATCAACTACCAAATAACATGTCACACACCCTGTTGTTATGTCCTGACCACAGATGTGTGAATTACAACTGACTCTTGTTTATTCTTCTAGTATTACCCCTAAAAATGGCAGCCATATTAACTTGAGGCAACATATCTCCCCAAACCACAAATAAATTGTTAATTATATCATTTGTGGAGAATAAAAATAGCAATTCCATCATTCTGTTGACTGTTCTGCTAGTTTTAGTATTTTTATTCGGGGAGAGGGATAAACTGGTTTATTCTGGCCCCAAGAGCAATTCTACACAAACAGCCTAGTAACTTTTGGCTAGGACTAGCAAGCCCTCACCTCTGAGGGAAACGTTCTAGCTTCTATTTATTTATACTTCTTCTCCCCCCTGCAACAATTGCTGTTCTCTATAATTTAAATGTCTACAAAAATAGCAGTTACGTAAACATTAATGCATAAAAAACTATCATTTCCACACAGCCTGCAGATTCTGGAAGCTAAGCCATAAGGAATCAGGAGATTTTTGTTCTAACCAAGGGGAGGAAAAATCACAGTATATATATATATATATATTCCCTAAAATGTCCCCTTCATTTCAAATTCAGACTGCTACACAGGCCTGCATCACTGTTAGTACTACATTTGGAAACATATTCCTCCTAACATAGCCATCTATCCATTGCTTTGCTTTTTCCAACTTGTGGCAGAATTTCCCAGGGTTGAACACTCAGCCTTTCAATACAGATATCCCCTTGACTATAAAAGAATCAGACACACATTCCAGAAAGACTAAGTTGGAAAAAAAGTCCAATTGTCATATTGGCTTTCACAAACTAGTGGACGTGTGGCCACACTGAGGGAATTATTCTAAACAAAACTTCACATCCTGGGTAGATTTTTCTTTCCCCAGGAAAGTTCATGACATCACAGGGCTGTCTACTTCTGGAGGATGTAGGGCCAACAGAAGAAATGTCACTGGAAGAGCTAAAGCAGGCAGACAGTGGAGAAATACAACTGTCAACATGACAGTGTTAGATGGGGCTTGGCGAGTGATTTGAACGGAGACCATGAAGAGGGAGTCTCTGGCCAGGGGAGTTAGTGTTCCCATAAGAGGCCAGCTGCTAGCTTGCTTGCTCTCCTCCTCCCTGATGTGTGAAAGTCTCAGGATGAGGGCTTTCCCCAGTAGCTGGTCCAGCTTGTACTTTGGCCTCAGTGTTCGGCCTCAAATTCTCTTCTGTTGTTTTGACTACCCAACAGAGCTACCCAGGCTGTCATATTGTCACAGCAGTCTGAACCGCCCATGGTGGTGGGGTTGTTTTGTCAATCAAATATTGAAATGGATAATGGCAAGTTTTATGTTGAAATTTGGGGAGAAAAAAATCCAGATATCTAAAACTTCTTGGCAACTGGAGCAAAGACTTTTCTGAAGAGTTGGAAAAAGAGAGCCTGTTGTTGGAAATGGCTTGGAACCCCCTTTTTAGGATGGATGGCCTCATTAATGAGAGGATGCTGCTGTTGAACTGTAAGGAAGGAACTTAGAAACATTGATAAATGAAGTAAAAGCAAGACCAGTGCTTGTTTCTGAGAGCACAGGCCATTTCCCAAGAAAGCAAAGGGAACAAAGCTGTGGCATCAGGAGGCCTGGGACTGAATCCCATAAATCTGCAGCTGTGGGCATGCAAGGCCGACTCTGTAGAATTGGACACTAAATGGTTAATGTTGCTCTCTTCCTAGTCTGCGTGTATGTGTTTGGTATCACTTATTACATTTTACAGCGTCAGAAAGTTCAGTAGTAAATAAATGCCAATTAGTCCTTGAACAGCTTTTCAGAGTTTAATTGTTGCCAAAACCCACAGTAAACAAGATCCTTAGCAATAACACCGATAATTGTGAATTGATCAAGAGTTTCATTACCGAGCATATTGCCCTGCAATTGAATTCTTATTGAGGAAAATAAACTGAATATCTATTAAAAGTAAACAATTGTATTTTTAAGTTGGTGGGAAAATTTGTTGTTTTAAATAACCTCGGGTTCATTACTCTGCATCCTTTGTGGAAGACGGGTCCCAAGGCAGGGCTTCAAACCTTGTTCACAGTACTCTTTCTCTCTTAACACAGCGTGTTTAGGGAATATGCTTAAATTTTTCTCCACAAAAATATTTATCTAATGAAACTTTACAAAAGGGCATGTTTTTCTTTAAAATATTGGGAGACAAAGGCCTTGAACCAACCACATCTCATTCTATTCATAAGGACATATTTTGAAAACATACATACATATACGGGCATGTATGTATATAGGGTTGCACACACTCTTCTTCAGACACATGCCTACACATGCCTACACTGAGCAACAACAAGAAATCATATACTCTGATAGGTACTCTTAAATTTTTAAATCGTTTCGATTTATGTACATGTGCATGTGTGAGAGAGTGTGTAACACACATATGCCGGGGCCTGAAGAGGCCAGAAGAGGCCGTTAGAACCTCTGGAGCTAGAGTTGTGAGCCACCCATCATGGTGCTGAGAACTGAGTTTGGGTCCTCTGGAAGGGCAGCAAGTAAGTGCTCCCGACTGCTGAGCCATCTCTCCAGCCTTTGTGATGGGGCTCTTCAGACAATACAGAAAGAAACTTAATGTCACCAAAATTTAACGATATCCTATTAAGAGCATTTTGTTTTTAAATTTGATTACATTTATCTACTTATTTATATATTTATGTGTGTGTGCATGCATGAGTGTGTGTGCGTGTGCGTGTGCGTGTGCACGTGTACATTGTTGAAGGTCAGAAGACAACCTGCAGAAGTTGACTCCCTCCTTCCATCAAGTGGGGCTTGAGGAACAGACTCCACTGATCAGGCTTGACTGTGTAGCTTTTTCCCACCGAGCCATTCTCTCATCCTTCACTTTTCATTATTTTAAAGCTACTTTTTGTGTTTAAGTTGGTCATATGCACATACACATGGGAAAACAGCATTAAGGCACATAACCCCCAGAGGTAACATCTCTCTCCAGACTTCCTCCCCTCTCCTAGCTTCTTGCTTCCCAGGTTAAGAAGTTCAACCCAGGCAGATCCATCATATTCAGCCGTTATGAGAGCTCCATCAGGAGCAACAGAACGCAATCCATGCACACAATGGAACTCTCTTCCATGGCTACGCTACAGTAAAATGAGACAGGCCAAGTCTAATCCCATCTTCTCCACACCCCGAAACAGGCAAAATATGATTTCAATGTGTAAACCACATGGAAATAAGAGTGGGCTATCTGCCACCCATTCACTTTACCCCTGATCAAACTCACAAATCCAGCATGCAAGTCTTGTCCACAGTACTTGTCAATTCAGAACAGCCACATTCCCATGTGGACTGTGGCTCCTTGGTGGCAGGCACTGTCCTGTCTTGTTCCACTAAGTTTGGATACCCAAAACCAGTAAGCAAAACAAAACAAAACCCCCAAAACATATAAAAAGTATTTACAGGGATAGTATATCATTCTTTGCCTTTTTTTTTACTGTTGCAATTATATATATATATATATATATTATATATATTAAGATAGAAAATGCAGAGAAATCTTAGTGCATTTGTGGTCTTCTGTAGTAGTTAGTACACGTTTCTTCCATGAGATATTCACAGGTATTCATTAAGGTGTGACATGAAATACAGACAGTGTTTATGTCCATCATAGCTCCAGAAAGTAGAAACGATATCCCCTGGTTTGTTTTCTAAAATCTCAAACTCACAGATCTTAAAATCCTGCCGAATATGCCATTCTGTTCAACATGTATTTCTTGTTCAAAATGCTTCTCTCCCTCTCTGCTTGCCCTCCCCGACATCCATGTTTCTTTGTGGAAAGCACTATCTATCAGCACCTGTTTCTGTTTGGAGTTATTGTTTTCAGTTGGGCCTGGAGCTGAGTCGCCCTTCTGATTGGATAAACACTGTGCTTTGCCTTTTAAAATAAAGGTAAGCAGGCTTACTCTTTGCCCGGAGCCAACGTGAGTCTTCACCCAGCTGTGTTTGGATATGTAGATATGGTACAGAAATTTGGGAAATTACCACGTGAAATTATTGTTTATCTTTTCTTCTCTGGGGGAACAAAGTTTTGAATAAGCTTTTCATTGATGAATAAAAATCTCACTGTCTACTTAACTATGAAAGACGCATTATAAAAGTAGGGGACTTGTTACCATAGAAACCACAAGGGTGGGGATTCAGGAATGTTCTCTGTCAGTCTCCCTCTAACCAGTGTGGCAGAGGAGCCCACAAAACCTGCCAGGCCTCAAATGTGTGGATTAAGAGGTAGAGCAGGTCAAGCTATTCAATTGTCTCACTTATCCAGAGGGCCTGATCCAGCTGGGGGCTCCACAGCCTTTGGTTCATAATTCATGTGCTTCCATTCGTTTGGCTATTTGTCCCTGTGCTTTTTGCAATCTTGTGGGAGGCACCCAGTATGTGGGACCAGGACCTGTCCTTAGTACATGAGCTGGCTGTTTGGAACCTTGGGCTTACACAGGGACACTTTGCACAGTCTGGAAGGAGGTGACAGGACCTGCCTGTACTGAATCCACCAGGTTTAAATGAATCCCCAGGGGAGTCTTGATCCTGGAGGACATGGGAATGAAGGGGAGGGTGGGGCTGGGGGCGGGAGGGGGGAGGACAGGGGAACCCATGGCTGATGTATAAAATTTAAAACACATAATAATAAAGAAACAAAAAGAGGTAGAGCAGGAATTTGTATGTCTATAAATTACACTTCTTTGCTGTGGTGTGTGTGTGTGTGTGTGTGTGTGTGTGTTTAAAAAAACAAACTTCCATTTTAGTTTTAGTTAAAAGAAAACGTGTGCCTGGGCTTGGTTGGTTGTGCAAGCCTATAGTCACAGTTACTCAGGAGGCTGAGGCAGGAGGATTGCTAAGTCAAGTCCTGCCTGGGCTGCAGAGTTAAATTTTAGACCAGCCCAGGCAGCCTGGTGAGAGACCCTGTTGCAAATTTAAAGTGAAGCATGCATGGGCTGTGGCTCAGTGGTCCATCTTTGCCTGCTGTGTCTGATGTCCTAGTTCCCTGTAAGGAGACAAAGTGTGACCATTGGTATAAATGTTCCCAAGTGATTCCTGGGGACAACTGCTCTGAGCTACAGGAGGCTGGGTTTTGTCTTCTGAAATAGCTGAACGTCACATGTCACTGTATTGAATATAAGCTTCTGTGGCCCCTATTAAAGTTGTGATAGAACACAGTTTCATTTCCTGGCCTATGTGCCTGCTGGGACTCCTTCCAGGCCCTAATAGTCAGAGTTACTGTGCTCAGCGGAGGTCCTGGGCTCATGTAGCCTAAAATCTTCACTCACCCTTCCACTGAAGACATCTGAAAACAAGTGGCAAAAAGAATCGTGATACTATTAAGCCCCTAGAATGTGCCAGCCGCTTGGCTATGTGATACCGGTTTCTTTTTAACATGTGATCACTCTATGGTGCAGCCTTCTCAACCTTATGGAGTCTGCAAGCTTTCTCACACTTCTAAAAACGTGCTGAACACAACTACAGAGCTGGCAGTCCTACTTGATCCTCAACGTTTATTTTGTTTTAAGATTCGGCCTAAACTTTGGAAATGCTGGTTTACATGTCTTTTGACCCCTTACTTCAGTGACTGGAAAAGTCAAATGTGATGTGTTAGATAACGAATCTCACTATGGAATTATTTGGAAAAAGCAAAATTTCGTAATCAAATCTTGCAAAAAGCCTCAATCACAATTTAAGCATGTGATACCATTGCAGGAAGCCTTTTAAAAGATCTCTTGATTCCTTTATGTATCAAGATGGAAAATGTTCATAAAATAATGTATGTAGAGGGAGATCTTTGAAAAATAAGATTATGGCATCCTGAAAATTAAATATACAAGTATGCAAGAAATCTGCCTACAATTACTTTCAGTGACACCGTTAGTCAGACAAGAATCCACTCCGCAATGGTGTCCTTTCCCACCCACTCTGCTTTCTCAATAAATGTCCCCGTGGGGGAGAGCTCTGTCTTCCAGCACCTCAGTCTGCACTGTCTCTTCTCTTGTCTCCCTTTTGTCCTTCGCCCCTGTGCTCCGGGGAGCACTCCGAGTGTCCGTTCTATTTTCTGCAGCACTAGATCCACAGTGTGTAACAAAGCTTTTGATCCTGCTTGATGTTGGGTTGCATTTTGCTCCCTCCCATGCCCAGGCATCGATTGAGATCACCGTCCTGTCTTCACAGCTCTTTCCTGCTGTTTTGAAAGTGTATATATTTTTGTATCCTAATTGCTGAATTATTTTCTTCCGAGCTCCTTTGCCAAACACTGTTTTGAAGGTTCCTCTGAATGACGTGCTCAGAATAGCATCTCTCTCCTCTTGACCTAGAGGGATTTCAATAGTTATATACTCATCTTGTTTGTTCCTAACTGATCTCCTACTTGGCACTCACAGAAGACAGCGAGGCCTCTCTGAGTCATGGAAAGGATAGGTTGACTTCAGGATCCCTATCAAATGCCTCTTCTGTGCTGGGGTCAGATCTTATACCATGTTTGGAGGGCTTCTTATAATCAGGAAGCAGGGATACAAACAGCCCACTCAGACTGGAAGGCAAACATATCTTAATGCGCCCTTTGAAATTTGCCTTTCCTTGCTCTCTTGGGTAGAGTTATAGCCCAGGAGACTCATTCTGAAGTTCCAGCCCCCAGACCTCAATATATGACATTGGAAAGAAAATGTTATCCATGGAACTAGTTAAGGTGGCCCTGTAATTGAGTTTGCCTGAATCCAATGTGACTTGTGTATGTCTTTACAACAGGAGGGAAGTGAAGGGACAGGCACACAGGAAGACACCCACAGAAGACTGAGGCGGAGGTGGGATTAGTGCATGCATAAGCCAGAGAAGTCCAAAGACGGCCAATAAAACCAACAGAACCTGTTCTCGAAGAGACCCCCATCTCTGGCCCTTGGTGGGAGCCAACCTTTTGGATATCATCTTGGACTTTCAGCCCCCTCACCTGAAGCAATGTACTTCTTTTTTTTCTTTTTTCTTTTAAATTATATTTGTGTTTTAATTTTACTTATCAGCCATGGGTTCCCCTGTCCTTCCCCTTCCCGCCCCCACCTTCCCCCCAGCCCCTCCCCTCCATTCCCATCTCCTCCAGGGCCAAGACTTCCCTGGGGATTTAGCTCAACCTGGTAGATTCAGTACAGGCAGATCCAGTCCCCTCCTTCCACGCTGAGCAAAGTGTTCATAAGCCAAGGTTCCAATTATTGAGACCAAGATGGGAAAAAGCACAGGGACAAATAGCCGAACTAATGGAAACATATGAATTATGAACCAAAAGCTGTGGAGCCACCAACTGAATCAGGCCCTCTGGATAAGTGAGCCAATTGAATAGCTTGAACTGTTTGGGAGGCACCCAGGTAGTGGGACCAGGACCTATCCTTAGTGCAATGTACTTCTATCCTGAGCCAAGTGGGTCAAGTTGGTCACTCTCTAGCTTTCTGGGTAGGTCCATCATTCCCTGTGCACATTTCCAAAATGTCTCTTCCAAAACTTACAACCTGATACTCTGATTGATGGTAGATGATCTGGCCTGACTATGCCCACACTGGCTGTCTTCTTGCAGTTTTCCTATCTATACACCAATAATTCATACACAGTGAATTCTAAGTTGTTACTATAGTAAGGATGATACGCTGCTCCCCACAGCTCTTCCAGAAAAGCCTTGCTACATAATTCATGTGTCCTTGACTCACCACCCATGGACAATTGGGTTCCCAGAGCTAGTCTAGAGTTTCCTGTCCTCTTTGACCAAGAAGCCAATCCCTAAAGGGGCATGACTTTAGAAGTTTCCCAAGAGCAAGTTCTGTACGCTCTCAGAGAAGTTTTGCAAGTAGAAACAGAATTTGAAATTCGTTGGGTCCCTTGGAAAAACGAACTTTGTCTGAAGTTGCTTGGTAATTGATTTTGGAAATTGCATTGTCTTCATGTGAGAAAGTACCCTGGGCTTCTCTATAACCATCAGCATTTGAACAGAAGGGCTGTCAGTTTAAATCAGTCTTCTCTGAGAGAAGATTACTTGATACCATGGATGACCTCTGCTAGAAATCAGTATGTCAGTCCAGCTCTTAAAGTTCCCAAAATAATAGAAAATCTTCCAAGCAGGCATTATCCTGCTAAGTATTTTTAAAAGATTTATTTTTATTATTTGTGTGTGTGTGTGTGTGTGTGTGTGTGTGTGTGTGTGTGTGTGTGTGCCCTATGCATTCATGTGTTTGCAGTGCTCAAGGGAGCCAGAAGAGGGTATCTGATCCCCTGGAACTGGAGTTACAGGTGGCTGTGAATTATCTGACATGGGTGCTGAGGGCCAAACTTGGGTCTTCTGCAAGAGCAGCAAGTGCTCTTAACCACTGGTCCATCTTTCCAGCTCTCAGTGCTTTTAAAAACATGTTATAGATGACAAGGTTTGTATGTGTTTTGTTTTTTTAAAAAATAGGAATATGTAAAAGATCAAAAATAAAAAAATCACTGAACATAAGAAAGCATCAGTACATTACTTCAATAGGATTCATATTATTAACATAGATTATTAAATTTATTTTTTAATTTATTAATATTTTAATGTAAAAATAGACCATTTTTGTTGTTATAAGCAATTCTGCAAAGGCTCTCATTTTAGTCAGATTGATTGATTGATTGATTGATTGATTGATTTATACCAAGTCCTGAAAAGTGAGATTATTTTAGGTTTAATTATATATTTCAAATTTCTAAGAGTGCAAATATCCTATTTTCCCTGGCCTTTGAGAACAATAAAAAAATGTGCTGACAATCAGTGTCAGAACCCACACAGAAAAGTTTACATTATTTTTTAATATTCACAAGCAAAAGATGATTTCATTGAAGGTCAAACACCTTTTTCTTGAGAAAATGTTTATTTTACTTCGAAGAGGATTGTGGTGAGGATGTTGCTTCTCAAATTAGGTACATCTTTTCCCCCCTCTGCTTATGCCTCTGAACAGAAAAACAATTTGATGGTGTCAAGATGTGCCAAGTGGAACAGGCAAGAAGTGCCAAGGGTGTTAGCTGTGTCCCTGCACAGGCGTTCCCGAGTCATGCGATACAAGGAATAGTCTGAGAGTTCGCCTTGCACTGAATCCCCCAGGAGTGGGCTTGGTAAGCCTGTCGGCACCGCTCTTGTAACCCTAAGGAGTTCCCGGATTCCAGGAAGCCTCCATGCCTTCGGCAGCGCAGGCTCTTCTCCCATGAATCCTCTTCATCCAGAGTTAGCAGCATTTTCTAATTTTCATAAAACATCGTACAAATCCTCTAACCACTGTCTACCTCTCAATCATAAAAGTGCCACTTGGATTTATAGTCCCCCAAAGTCCATAGGCATGGGGAGAAGGGTCTGGAACAGCTTTGTAGAGACTACCTCATAATAACATGATAACAACATGCCAAGTTATCACAGCTCAGCTGGGCTGAGGCTGCCTGGCCAGTCCTTGACTATGTTTGAAACAGAATCACATTCTTCAGGAGGTGGCATTTGTAACGCAATCAATAGCAGCTGTTCCCAATGCCTGAAAATAACACTTCATCGTTTGAACAGTTTTCCGTGTCGTGTTAGTTCCTGTTATAACTAAGGCCAATGTGGAAAACTCTGAGCTTCAATAACTAAAACTTCTAGGCAAATAAATACATGAACAACAACAATGTCCTCTTAGGGCAGGAGGGTTAGTTCAGTGGTTTGGAGTGGCTATTGCTCTTCCAGAGGACCTGAGTTTGTCTCCCAATACCCACACTGGGCAGCTTACACCTGCCAGCAGATCCAGGGGATCTGACGCCCTCTTCTGGCCACCAAAGGTGTCTGCACAGACACAGACAGACAGACAGACAGACACACACAAATAAATAAATAAATAAATAAATAAATAAATAAATAAATATGAGTGAGTGAGTGAGTGAGTGAGTGAGTGAGTGAGTGAGTGGATGGATGAATGAATGAATAAATAATAAATAAATAAATAATAAAGGGTTGGAGAGATGATTCAATGGCTAAGAGCACAGGCTCTTAGCCATTGAATCATCTCTCCAACCATGTTCAATTCCCAGCACCCACCTGGTGGCTCATCAGAAACTCCAATTTTTTTTAGGGGATCTGACACCCTCTTCTGGTCTTCAAAGGCAATGAACACATGTGGTGTACCTAGACACATGCAGGCAAAACATCCAGAAGAACCCAAGGTGAAATGTATACTATTCTCATCAATTTCTCTGCAGTGTTGGTTTGTACTTATTACCTAGGAATTCCATGCGCATGAAATATTCTGGTCCTTCCAGTCTTTCTAATGAGTTCTCTGTGTCTGCATCATCCTAAAAGCTTTCTAAAGACCCTTTTAAAGTGAAAGGTAAGAGCCCATCTTGTTTATAAGATACTAGGATCCCAAGCTTCCAGAAAGCCCCATGTAAGTAACCCAGAAATAGACAATGCATTTAATAGAAATTTGAGCTCATCAATTTTACATGCTCCTAACACACAGAGTGTAGAGTGATAATGAGATTCTGATGTTGACAGAAGATTCATTTACAAACACAAGTAGCCAGAGAGATGATTAAATCAGTGGATAGTTTGTCAATACCTGTTTCATGGGAGGTTTCGCTCTCAAGATGAGTAGCCATGGTTTCACTAACAATAATGAATGTTAATTAGGATTCTGTGTTGTCCTTGTACTGATATGACACTTTCCATCAGTGGACCTAAAATGATGAGGATTAAGTTATCTGCCCACTCCTGACCCTGGCAGGCCAGCCTTAGCAGACCTATGGAAAAGTCATAGGCATCCATTTGGTCATTGTCATCTTTGTGTGCTGAGGTGGCTTCTGCCCTGTGCCAAGGGGGCATTTTGTGTTTCGGGCACCTAGGTGGCAGGGATAAGAGGCGGTGTGGAAAAGTTCAGGGTTTAGATCCAAATACAACTGCTGAGCCATGTCTGCCTTGCTCCTTCATTAAAATTGTTGAAGAGGCTGGGGAGGTGGCTCAGGAGTTAAAGTGTTTGTCTTGTAAGCAGGAGGACCCGAGTTCAATCCCCAGAACCCGTGTGAGTGTGGTGGAGTGTCCTTATATTCCCAGCACAGGGGAGGTGGTGACAGCAGGACCCCTGGGGCTTGATGGCTACCTAGTGCAGCCCCAATGACCAGCTGAAGGTAGTGAGAGACCCTGTCTCACAAAAGGAGGTGGAAGGCACCTGGGAAATGATACCCAAAGATATCCTCTGCATATTCATGCACACACACACACACACACACACACACACACACACACACACACGGGGGGGGGGGGGGGAGATATTTAAAAATTCTTAAGGAAGGTATTCCAAGGTGAAGAAATGGAAAACAAGGAGGGAGGGAGGACAGAGTCCTCTTAGATCTTGTTCAGGACTTGTATATTATCTCAGAAGGAGCAATAGTAGTTAAAGGTGCTTATCTGAGAGATGCAGGCCTGGTCAGGTTCACAATCTGATAAGAACATTTTGGTAGGTTGGAAAGGAGATGAATTGAAGCATAAGTATACCAAAGGGGCATCCTAACCTCGGAAGGTACTGAACAGGGCGTGCTACGTTCTGTGAGAGCTGGATTTCAGGTTCATGGTCCATGTGCCACTCACCAATCTGGTGACCCTTCAATATAGCAAATGATATTTTGAAAGCAGAAACCATATTTCTGTAGCTGTGATGAGCCCCAGCCTCTTCATGGTAAGGCATCACAATGTTGGGTTCTTTCCTTAGGACATCAGAGATGTTATTCTGTGGTCTTCACTACATAAAGGCAATAGGATTTAATTACATAATAAGTCACTCTCAATCATCAAAATAGTTATGCAGTACTTATTAGAATGTGTTAAGGGGTTGGGGATTTAGCTCGGTGGTAGAGCGGTTGCCTAGCAAGCACAAGGCCCTGGGTTCAGTCATCAGCTACCAAAAAAAAAAAAAGAATGTGTTAATTTGTGCTGAGTATTGTCATAAATGGCTGCATCCCAGATTCCATAAAGTACCAAAATGAAGCTAATCTTTAAAAAGAGAAAAGAAAGTATTAAAAAAGTATGAAAATTTTATGAAGAACATCAATAGTCCCACCTCCATATTTACATCATTTAAAAAAATGTTTTAAAAAAGATTTGTGCAGGGTTTAGTTAGCCCAAGCTGACCTCAGACATGCTATTATACAATCAAGGATGATCTTGAACTTCTGATCCTTATGCCTTCACTCACTGAGTGGACTGCTGGCATTACAGGGCTGTACCACCACCACCCTGGTGCTGAGGTTTGAACCAGGGTCCCATGCATGCTAGACAAGCACTCTACCTACTGAGCTACATGCTTCCCTACCATACATCATTTCTCCTAAGATGTATACCTCATGCACCAATGAAGTGGCAATGTTTTCCCACACAGTCATACTAAAAACAAATGTGTTTCACAAATGTTTTATGGGCAGAATTTGTGAAAGTTTAAAAAAAAAAAGTTCTTATAATTCCCTAGTGTCCTACAGGCAATGTCAATAATGTCACAGGAGCTCAACCAGTAAGTCAAATGTATTGTCCCCTCTTAGTAGCTAGTCTTTTTGTTATTTTTAGCAGGAGACATGTACTCGAACCTGTATGGCTTAGCTCGTGTATTGCAGAGTTGATTCTCAACTGCTGGTGCTATTTTGGGGGGTTCTGGAAAGTTTAGAAGTTGGGGGGTTAGCTGGAGGAAGTAGGTCACAGAAAACATGTCCTTGGGGACTGTGTCTTGTCCTGGGCTCCTCTCTATGTCTATGTCTATGTCTGTGTCTGTCTGTATTTATCTCCATTCCCATCTCTCCAATCTTCTGTTGGCCATGAGGTGAGTAAGCAGTCTCTGTCATATGCTCCCACCTACCTGAAGTCCCACTTCATTACAGACCCAGAAGCCACCGGGCCGAGGACGATCGATCGTCTAAAATCTCCAGAATGATGAGCAAAACCACGTTTTCTCTACTTGTTATTTTTGTCAGCTGTTTTGTTGTAGTGATGGTATTCTAACTAAAATTCCAACAAACGAGCTTTCAGCATTCCTTTCTCCTGGTTGCTCTTCCTTGATTCTTGGCAGTGTTTTATTTCATAGTGTGAAGATGGATTTTGTCAAGTTGATGTGTTTTGTATCCGCACGAGGTCTTTGCAGAGGCTGGAACAAATGGCGGACATTTTAAATGGAAGGGACATGATGAATCCCACTTAGAGTCAGGAGACAGTGGTGGTACTATCCAGAGGGAACGGGGAAGAGCACGGCAATGTGGCATGGCACCACTCTGGTTCAGCAGGAGCTTTGCTAGGGTATGAACCTAGTCTGACATCTGATGTTTTGAGACTCAACAGAAAAATGAGCCAACAGCCAAACGCTCACACATGCTTCTAGGGTCTTTAGAGATTTTGTGGGTCCATTGTGCCATGCAGATCTAGGACTTAAGAGCTAGGGCATGGTCTACTCTTCTCCTCCATGCTGTAGAAGTACATACTCAGCTCTGTGAGGGCTAGAGCTACAGGAGAAACTAGGAAAGGAATCTCCTCCTTCTTCTCCTTCTCCTCCTCCTCCTCCACCCCAGAGTTCTCTTAACCATGTTAAGATAATGTTATATAATCCATTCTTTCATTCCTTAGTCATTCATTCAACAAGTATGTCTTGAGCATCTGTGCACTGCCGTCACTGTCTCCATGCTGCCCCTTCTCTGTGAGGGGGGGGGGGTGAAGCAGAGATATAATGCCAGGACACAGGTGTGGGGAAGGACAAAGGAAGGCTGGCAGGCTCTGCCTGGGAAGAAAACAACATCACAAGTGAAGTCAGCTCCCCAGGTGCTTGCCCAATTTTTCTTTGCCTTGATTTGGTTTAAATCAATGATTCTCGGGGTTGGGGATTTAGCTCAGTGGTAGAGCCCTGGGTTTGATCCTCAGCTCAAAAAAAAAAAAATCAATAATTCTCAGTGGAGGCCAACTCAAGGCCCCAGGGATACCATGCACAGGACAGCATCACAGCAAAGAATGAGCTGGACAGAAGAGTCCATGGAGCTGCTGTTCAAAATGCCTCGGTCAGAACCATTGTTGTGAACATGCCTGTCATCTCAGCACTTGGGAGACTGAGGCAGGAGGATTGCTCTGAGTTTGAGGCTAACCTGGTCTATATAGCAAGCTCCTTGGTTAAAAACACAAACACAAGAGGAAGGAATGGGGGATGAGGGAGGTGAGGGAGAAAGAGGGAGAGAGAAAGGGAAGAATGAAAGAAAGAGTGAATAAAGGAAAGAGACAGAAAGAGAAGGAAGGAGAAAGAAAGAAAAGAAAGGCAGCTTGATTCTGGAAGGCTTCTTAGAGATCCCAATAAATGATGTGGAACCAATTTTGTGGTAACAAGAATGGTTCTCTTCTGAGCTGTTCAGTCTTCTCAGAAATCAATCTCAACCTTCATTCCCCTGTTAAAAAATGAAATGTTTCCTCTGTGGGGATTTTCAAATACATTCTGCATTGTGACTACCAGTTGTCCACTAGAAGCAGTAGCACTTCCTGTGGGTGATGGGCTGTTGGTCTACAATGAGAGAGTGCATGGGGTGATGGGATGTTGGTCTACAATGAGAGAGTGCATGGGATGATGGGATGTTGGTCTACAATGAGAGAGTGCATGGGGTGATGGGATGTTGGTCTACAATGACAGAGTGCACAGAACAGAGGACTTCGCACCTTAATATCCTTCTCCTGGATCCATGTATGGTTTCAACAATGTTGAAATATCACTCTTCATTTCTAAATGAAAAGCTTGTGTAATGACCTGGGTAAAGATTTTAGCCACCTGCCATGAAGATGGTGATGGAGATGGGGAAACCTACTATATTCACACCCATGGCTGTCGCTCAACCACCTTTGTTCTAGTTACACCAATAGGTAGGCTAGAGCATGACATGATATCATGACTGTTGAGCTGGGCACAAGGCACGGTGCTTAGAGATGAAGACAGAGTGGTTTATTTCCAGGGACTTCCTGGCCAAGACAATATCGACTTTGCTGTTGCCATTGCTGTCAAAGTCTTGTTTCCATCACTAAATTGCAGCTGAGTATTTCCAAAGATGGACTCTAAATGCTACTGATACATAACTTTGAAAGTAAGTCATAGTTAAGGCTTTGTTTTTCAAATCTCTATCCCTCAATATCCCCTTGAGGATTTGTAGATAGTCCATTAAATACGAGAACCTGGGCACTGGGGAGACGCCTTGGCAGTTCAGAGCTCTCACTGCTCTGTCAGAGGCTCCAGTTAGATTGGGTTTGATTCCTAACACTCAAATGGCAGCAGACAACCATCTTCAACTCCAGTTCCAGGGATCTAGTGGCATCTTCTCGCCTCTGTGAGCAGCCAGTATACATATAGTGCACACACAGAGACATGCAGACTAAATACACTCAGACTTATAAAAGTCAATTAATCAAAAACCTTGTTCACTGACAACCAGGAAGCCTGCATGGGACTGACCTAGGCCCTCTGCATATATGTTACAGTGTGTAATTTGATCTTCATGTGAGACTCTGAGAGCAGGGGCTGTCTCTGTCTCTGTTGCCTGCTTTTGGGACCCATTCCTCCTACCAGATTGCCTCATCCAGCCTTAATAAAAGGGGAGGTGCTATAGCATGGCTGGCTGAGAACCATGGGAAGTCTACCTGTATCTGAAGAGAAACAGTGGAGGAGGAGTGGATGGGGCAGGGGGGAGGTGGGGAGGGGGAAATTGGGAAGAGGGGAGGGAGGGGAAACGTTGGTTGAGATGTAAAAACAAACAAAAAAATAAAAGAACAACAACAAAACCTTGTTCAAGAGAAATACCTTATCAATAGTAACAAGACTAGGAAAAGGGCAGACAAAAATGTCTAAACTTCTTCCGGCTTTCTGTCCAGCTTTCTCTGGCAACAGAATGGAAAATTCAAATACTCCAGACACTGCACCCTCATCTTAATCCTTTCCCACACAATGGACTCTGCTTTCCTGGACATCCAGTTGAGTCTGACAAACGCATTGTGTGAGGCAAAGCTCCACTGCGCTGGAGTGCTAGCTCTGTTCTCAGCACTGGATATCAGCGTGTTTTTAACGAAGGCTAGTGGGTCTGTAGCAGAATACACACATGTTCCTGTTTTGCCACAGAACAGCATTGCTTTACAAGAGGGATCATAGTGGGCAGGGACAGTGAGACAAAAGAGACACAGAGTGTCTCAGAGGCTAATTGGATTATGCTAAGAGCACTCATGCCAGGACTGTCAAGTGTTGACCATAATGAGGTGATGCTTAAGAGCCAAAGAACTTAAGCCTGGAGGGATCCTAAGAGCCTTGGCGCAGAGGGTCACCCCTTACAAAGAGGAGCAGATTGACACACCAAGGCAGAAGATGGAGACCATATACAACTGAAACCACTGGAAAGGCATGCCTGGTCAAGGCCCTTCCAAACCGAAGGGTGATGAGCCCCTGGAGAGAAGATGCCTTTGTGAGGTTTCAGAAAGGGTAGTGACACAGAATTTGACCCCTGAAGCAGCAAGCGCCTGAAAGCACCGACTGAGGACCGACCAGAACCAATAAGCACCTCTTGCCTCCTGACACCGTTCCATATGATGAGGTTATAGGAATGGCCAGACACAGCACCCCTGTCCTGTCATGGAAGCCTACACCCCATGGGTGTGACTGTAAAGAAACCTGTCTGTAACTATATCATTATGGCAGGCTGGGAGCCACAGTAGAGGAGTCACAGAAAGCATGTGGACACATGCCACAAAGGAGACTAAGAGTATGACATTTGATATAGTGGGTGTTTGAGATGAGCAGAGATGACACTTTAGGTCCCCAAGTCAACTTCATAATGATGTACAGGTGACCCTCTGTGCATAATGCCATGCAAAGTATAGAACACATGGAGTTAGGTGTTACGTCTGGAGAACTTTTCTTCCCTTGGTCTAAAACTAGTGTTTTAAAACTCTTGTAAGTTAGCTGTATGTGAAATGTATACTAGTTACCCAGATGGTTGATTTATTGCCTTCAGATGTAGACTTCTATCGAGGATGAGGATGCAGTTAGAGATTCTAAAAAGCAAGCTGCAAAGTTGATACAGCTGTGATCCTAAAGACACTAATACATAGCCTAGTGATATGCACCAGTACAAGGTGAAATGCAGCCGGCCCGCTCAGAAAGGTAAAACATGCACATTGCGTGAGGCATCTCTGAGGATCAGGCTTTGAATGCAAAGATTCTACATTGCAAACAGAGATGTTCCTAGTCAAGTCTGTACTTCTGATGCCTAATGATAAATCCTACTTTGCTGTAGGTTAGTCTGGAATCACAGCATGAAACTGGAGAGAGGGGTTTGGTGAGGCAGGAAGTGACAAAGTGACAATCCTGAACTCATATGGAAAGAACATCCAGCCACTGCTCCTCCCTCACCAGTGAGCTTTGCCTCACTGCAAGCTTGGAAGCATCTGAAGCTGCTCTGTCTTTCCTGTGCTGCTGAGACTCTCAGGATGATAACCAGATTCCCTGGTCTCCCTCATACCTCTTGGGTACATATGAGCCAGGTAGACATTAGAACCTTTGTAAATCTTTCTGATGGAAGAAAACAATGCTCTACAAGTGGATTGGGTACATCAGAGGGCAGCAGCTAACATTCCCAGGTTCCTGTGTCCCGAGCACATATGATCAGGTAATAGTTTCAGAGGCCATTCACTAAGACTAGAAAGACACTCCAGCGAATGGGAGTGTCTTCAGAGGTAGGGAGAGACCTACCCTCAGAAGTGCTGGGACAGGGGACGCCTGAGTCGCTGCATGGCATTGACATGGCACCCACTTTCCCTTGCTCTTGCATATTGCGCATTCCCCAGCATGTTCTTTTTGTTACATGCAGCCCAAGTGGGGAAGGGCCCAATCGGTTTCTTCAACTGGATTCTTTTGTAGGTCAGTTGAGATACCTGTACCCTCTAGTCCTCACTGTCTTGCAGCCAGGAAAGGAAGCCTCACCACCAACAATGAAAAACACCAAAGTATTCATAAAGCTTGGCTGAATTGACTACGTTTTATTGGAAAGTGTAGTTGCCTACAGCTTTTCCCAGAAGACTATATTTGATTAAAATGAGGTGTGTGTGTGTGTGTGTGTGTGTGTGTGTGTATTTTGTTGTTGTTATTGTTGCTGTTATTGATCAAAGAGCCTGTTCTCTGCTCAGAGAATAAACAAAAGTCTAAGAAATTCTGCAGTATTGGGGAAGAAAATATGTGTGCAGTGTGAGCTCCAAGGAAACTTCTGGAAATTGATGCTGCCATATTGAGTCATCTTACAGCAGTATTACGGGAACACTTGCCCAGCAGCAGCAACTGGGCTAGGACCAGGCCCCTCCTGGAGGGTTCCTGCTCCCACAACCCTAGCCTAGCTGTAAAGTGCTTATTAGTGAACAGGTGACTAGAGATGACTTCCCTGAAATCTAGAATACCAGATACTTCATTTGCCCAAAGGTCATTCTCTCCAGCGCCAAGTCTGGTGCCTGGGGAGCCACTATAGCCTACATCAGTGCGTAGACGAGGAAGGTTCTAGACCGAAAACAGAAATTAGGCAGTTTTTAAGAAGAAAAGGCCACTGGCAATCTCAATGTTATATTTTAGAGCCAGGGCAGTAATGAGGGACTTTGCGGAGGGAAAGTAGAAATGGGCTGTGAAAATAGCTACTTTTGTTTAACTCAGACTGAGTCACTGTCTGCAGATCTCTCTGGAAAGAGAATGTGGGCGGCCAGGCCGTGATCTGCTGAGATGTCGGAGCAGGCAACGCGTCTGCTAATGAGACCTCAGAAATGTCTGATCATCTCTTCTAATTGCTCTAGATAATTGGAGAATTGCATGGCCTGGCCTCTCCTTTCCGAAGACGGTCAATTCAAATATGCAAATATAAAATGATTTGAACACTGCTCTAATTGGAGTCCGGACTACCCATTATTTGCAGGAGAACAAAACAGTGTGACTACATGACTACAAGAACTGACGATCAAATCCTTCATTTTAAGCTCCAATGAACTCCCTAAATTACCACAGGCAGGCTTGACAGGGACCATTGTACAAGGGAGTTGATGACCCCTAATTAAGACACAAGGAACTTCTGGTTTTGTTAATATTTTAAATTGAAATTGGTTTGACCCAAGCATACCCCACAATACCCCTGAACAAAGCTCAAGGTCAATAAGCACATCCCACTCTGGCTTCCTCCAACATCATCCAGAGATGGGAGAGTCGCAGAATGGGAAGGCTAATATGATACCCGATGGCAGGTTGTCTGTGGGAGCTGCATCTGATGCGGGATGCTGAGGAGGCCTCACTAGCTCTGTCTGCACCAGGAAGTGGGGTCTGCATGGCAGTCTTGGGGGGTCTCTCTTAGCTGGGTCAGCTTCCTCAATCTGCCTCTCCTTGTCCTCTCCACACACTCTTTGCACTCAAGTCTTGTCTTTCTCTTCTGAGCATCCTCAGTTCCATCTTCCGTCAGGTAACCCTTCTCCTTCATGTCACTTCCTTTTTCAGCCTGTTCCTGCAGTGGTTAGAGTGACACTCTGGCCCATGTCAATGGTGACTTCTGTTTGACTCTGGGTTGCTCCCCACCCCCCACCCCCGCTCTTCTGCCTTGACCCTGCCTCCCCGGCACCCTCAGACTGAAGTAGAACTTGACATGGCCTCAGGTATTCTTATTTATTCCCTCTACTCTTTCTGTCCCCAATAAAAATCTCAAGAGAGTGTTTACATCCCCGTGTCACTTCCTAAATTCTCCCAAGAATCCTTGGAGCTTTGGGGGACTGCTCTCTAGCCCCACTCTAGAGAGAAATGCTCTGTAGAAGAGAAAGGCCGAGTAGCTCCCATTTCAGCATCAGATACCAAGAGGTAGAGCGCTAGTATCTCCTGGGGCTCACAGTAGGGTCCCTTTTAGCTGTCTGCATGGCTTCTTTGTCTTCATTTTAGAGTAGGCTTATAATAAATATGAGAGCACCCTTTAGTTATTCTAATGATTGATAAAATGTCTTGAGTACCAGCAGTAGTTCTGGATACTATGTGTGGATTTTTTTTTTTTTTTTTTTTTGGCAGGGTTGGGACTGGGAAGGCTCTGTATTTGTATATGGTGTACTAATGACTATTTGTATGTTCACACCTATATAGATACATCCATGTGTGGGGTTACATACACATGTGTGTAGAGGTCAAAGGTTAATGTTGGGACCTTCCCTAATAGTTCTCCACTTTGTTTACTAAGTCAGGGTCATTCACTGAAGCCAGAGCTTGCCTTGACTATTCTAGCTAGCTAGTCTACCCTAGGATCCAGTCTCTGCCTCCTTAACTGGAATTACAGACAGGCCGCCAGTCCTCATGCTTGAGTGGCAACCGTGTGATCCACTGGGCCATCTCTCTACACTCTACTTTGAGTTTTCATTGTTATTATAGCAAGAGAAAGCCAGCCACGAGCCTTAGTTTTCCATCTTCACATTATCTAAGCCACTTGCTTTACAGTTGCACTTCAATTACTGTATGTTTTTTTCTTGTCCTTCTCCCGCAACAGTGCTGGTCTGATTCTGCTCTTATCTCTGAGGACTTTGTTTCCATCACACAGCTCACCTTTGTCAAAGGGCAGAGGATACCTGGCAGCATCTGCCGATGCCCCTATTTTCCTTTAATCCCAGTGTGAGTAATTCCTCTGGACATTTTGATGAATTCATGCACTGTTTTTTTTTTTTTTTTCTTTCTGTACTTTTCAATCTACCATCAATTCCATCCAGGAAGAATTTCATTTCTAGCAGATCACATTTCAGTAATAGAAATATCATTTTTCTCTTTCTGATAGTTTCATTTCCCGATGCAAAGCACAAGTCTGCTCATTCATTGTGTGCACACCTTCCTTTAAATCTCTGAGAACCTACCCAACAGTTTCATAAGAGCCTCTCTGTTAATGCCAACATTTGTTTCTCACTAATATGCTTCACCTTTTGTGTTAGTTGATTTTCTTACTGCTGTAATGAAGTTCTTAAGTAAAGCAAAGAATAGCCTATTTGGGCTCAGAATTGAAGGATACAGTAGAGAGGACAGGAGCAGGAAGTGAAGGATTATGTTGCATCGATGTTCAGGAAACAGAGAGAGATGAATGAATAATGGTGCTCAGCTCTCTTTCTCCTTTTATTCATTCCAGGACCCCAGCCTACAGAATAGTACTACACATATCCAGGGTGGGTCAGCCCCCCTCAGTTAGCTCTCTGGAAATGCCCTCACAGACACATCCAGAGGTTTGTTTCTTATCTGATTCTAAACCCCATGTTGATATCACTATTAACCATCACACCAATGCATCTGATCATTCTGATAAGTTCTCTTGACTCTTTAGTGTATCTATTACTTGGCCTGTCTGGTACATTTTTACTGCATTTTGGACACAGCCAGGGCTAAGATTTAAAGTACAGATTGTTTTTGTACTTTATGCAGTACTGAGTTATATTGACCCGTTTTCTTTTAAACAATGAGTTGACCTGTCTGGTTTTAGCCTTGCCAGGGTATCATGAAATAATTTTCTCTGTGGATAGACTGGCTTGACTTTCTAAGAGTGGACTCTTATGTGTATGATCTATTGGAGGAGTTGTGGTGTTCATTGGAACCCCAGATTCCATTCACTAAAATTCTAACATCTTTCAAGGGTATATGGCTACTGGAATCTCCATCCACGTCATGTGCCTGGTAACTATTCTGTGGTAGAGACCCCCCAAGGGCCAAGGAGAAGTCAAACAGGAAATAGCCACACAGGCTGCTCAGTGTTTTTGAGTGTATGGGCATCACCACCAGCTCGTCCCTACACTCTCCTTTCCTCCACATCCCAGCCATCCTTAGCTTCACTGCCCAGCAGTTTAAACCACCCAGTTAGAACGTAAGCCACCATATACAAGATACAAAGAAGTCAAAACTGAATAAAATAATCTCTTCCATTATGTTCTGGGCTCTGCTTTAGAGGAGAAAAAGTCCACAGAGGTGTGCTAGCACAAAACGAACTGCTTCCTGCTAAGGAGCCTCTGTGTCCCACTTCTCTGGTTAGAAAGCCTGAACATTCTACTAAGCACCATGGAGGCTTGTCTGCCACACAGGACTTAGTATTGGACCAGAGGCTCCAGAGAACCCTAAAGCTGCTGGATCTCTTGTGAAGTTTCTTTCCTCAGTTCATTGCCAAATCTCACTGGTGAAGCAGGCTCCCAGAGTTGGCTCAACTTCCCTATGTCATAGTTTGGAAAGTCCTTGGGTAGACTAGTGAATGACAGTGTCCAGTGTGATTTCTGTTCTTTACAGCACAATTACTTTGCATCCACTGCAGAATACACATGTTTCCCAGCTTTATCAGTGGAAAATTATGTCCAAAATTCACGAATCCATCTTGACTATGACTTTAAATCTCATTTGATGCTTTATGAACCATCTGTATCACATGTCATAAGGCTTAACTGACTGCTAATGCACAGCTGCCGAACAGGGAGGCTAAGGCAGCATTGCCTGACTCACAGACCCAGAAGCTCATGATTATATAATATTTGAAGCTGCCTCACAAGGACTGATGATGCTGATGTGCTGGTCGAGAGTTCACCTAGCAATGATGAGGACCTGGGATCAATCCTCAGCACCCAAAGTAGAGGACTCTCTCATCCCAGTTTTCTTGCTCTAAGCTGAGGAAAGAATTACATACACTTAAGACACAGTTCTGCAGAAGAATAGACACTCCGGTTTATGAAAAGCCTTTAGCATGGGGTTTAATACGCAGAGTGCACTGCCCAAGAGCTCAACTTAGTTATGTCATGTTATTTCATTCTGATATCCATGGTTATGACCAGTGCTTCCTGAAGAACAACCCTAACATGCATAAAGGGTTGTTAAAATCTAACAAGACAGAAGGAAAAAAAAAACAGGAGCACATTCTGTTAGAAGTAAGAATAAAGTGGGTTTGTAACATATGACAGAGGGTCCTAATGAGAATGTGTGTTTATTAGAAGCCTCGTATGCTTGTGACTTTATGCTGGGTGGGTCTTGCATTTGCTCTTCAGAAGACAAGATGGTTCCTACACTAAAGCATAACATTTAGAGAGAGCAAATTCAGGGCTGGAGAGATGGCTCAGTAGTTAAGAACACACACTGTGCTTCCTGAGGACCAAGTTCTCAGCACCCATGGCTGTTGGCTCACAAGCCCCAGTCATTCCAGCTCTTTCAGCTGGAGAGGGGAACTAACCAGCTCTTGGATAGTTTCTCCTAATCCGGGACCTATAATGTGGGTCTCTGAGGGTCTACAGAACTGTACTTTCCTTCATCCTGGATGCAATGTGTTTCTTGCTGCAATTCAGCTTTGTGATTTCTTTTATGGCTGGGAATTCATATAGTGAATTACAGTGCAGCCAGTCATCCATGCTGCTTCATAATGTGCCATTTTCAACAGGGAAAGCAGACCCATAACTCACACCTGCTATTCCATGTCAGTGACCATATGAGGTATTGGTATTAGTCAGCTATTGCATGTAACAAGTGACCCCCAAACTGAATAGCTTAAAGTAGCATCTATTCTATGGTACACCATGGGGTCAGGACTTGAGTGGGAAAGCATCTATGCTCGTTGATGGTCACTGTTTCTCCTGAGTTTGCTGCTGAGGTCCTGGCTCAAAGAGCTGTGCCAACAAAAGTCTGATTGTTCATCCATTGAACGGCAATAAACATCCATGGTGGCAAGGAGATCTATAGTCATGTCATGTGATGCAGCACCGCACTGGGGATCATGAAGAGATTATTGATGGAGACAAGACATCACTTGGCAAACAACTGAAAAGCTATGATACAGACACAGCTACCACTACTCCATAGGGAAGTCCAGGACCCACAGGTGGGAAGAGCAGACGAGACTCACTGTAAGGAAAAAAGATTAATATTGCGCCATGGAGGTGGACCTTCACAGTGAGGTAGAAAGAGTCCACTGGGTACCAGAGTCTGCATACCTGCTTCCTGTACTCCGGAGGTGAGCAGGAGGGAGGGCATGCCATTGTGTTGTGATCTATAAGGTCTTGTTCTTCTGTGATCCAATCAATCCCAAGTCAATTTATGATCAACACTAAGCTCATGATAACCCCAGTTTCCTTCTCTCTTTCCACTTGAATCAGGGTAGAACCAAGATTAACACTCGTCTGAAACCCCAGAATCATCTCCTCTCCTCCACACATGGCTGTCAGGTAAGTTGTCAAAAGAAGTCTTTTCACAGCACGGCTCTTGAGGTAGCTTTACTGGTACATATGTTCATGCAGGGGGATGCGTGTGTACATACGGGCAAGTGAGTGTGGAGGTCAGAGGTCAAATTCAGGTGTCATTCCTTACGTGCTGCTCGTCTTGGATTTTGAGACGGGTCTCTCACTGGCCTGGAGCTCATCCACTCAGCGAGGCGGGCTGGCCACTAAGCACTATCTTCCTCAGTGCCATGGTTACAAATGGGCGCCAACACACTTGGAATTTCACATGGGTTCTGGGGTTTAAACTCAGATCTTCATGCTTGTGGATCTCCACTTCTCTGCTGGAGCCATCTTCCCAGCCCCTCAGCCAGAACGTCTTGACGCCCCTTATTATCTTTGGAGTGACGCCCAGACAACTTAGCTATACGAAATGGAGGCTTGACACTTCTCCACCACTCCCTGGCTTTTCCCGGCTCCTTCCTCATTGTCTAGATTAGACCAGACACCTCAGCATTCAACAAATATGGAATCATGTAAACACTACAGGGTGTATTTAACCAGAGAGTGCCAAGACCTAAGCTCTGTGGTCAGGGGCCTGTTTAGTGTGTGGGATGAGGCACAGAGACAGAAAAAAATTTTAAAAAAGCTTAGTATCCCGTGAATGGAAGCAAAAAGACTGCCTTGTCTTAGAAGACAAGAATTTTCTGGGAAAAAAAAACTCGTAGAATTTGAGCAGATTAAAATTGAACATCGTTTTATCTAAACTAAAGGATTATTCTTTCTAATGGTTGAGGAAGACCTGGGTCCTTGGAGTCATCAGCATTAACAGGACGCATCAATGTCAAGAGACCTTAACCCTGTCTATTCTTCTAGGAAATGAAGTGTCAGACACAATGCCAGAATGACCACATATCTAAGATGGTATGTGAAGCACAGGAATGTTCTGATGTACACTCAAATTTAATAGCTTATCCACTAAAGACATTGTCAAAATTCTAAATGTTGAGCCCCTCTGTGAGGACAAGTCTAAAGAAAATGTGCCTCCCCATTTCCATGAGACACAGGAGACTAGCTTTGCAGCAGCGGGGAACTGAGACCAGATGGGCAGGCTTCAGAAAGACCATGGCTTCCTGGAAGGCTCTGGGCTAATGCAATCATTTCCACTTGTGCTGCATCAGAAGTGGTGGGGTCTCAGTGTAGAGCAGTTCCCTTTTATCCCAAGGGGACAATTGAACCTTCTGTACTGCCCAACTGGCTTAAGACAACAGTTTAATTAATAAATCGGGACAGAAAGAAGTCAATGAAAAACCTAATAATAATAAGATGACTGTCACCCACACAGCGTGACAGAAATTATCAGTGATCTCCTCTTTCTTCTTCTCCCTTCCAACCTTCCTTTACCTAAGTTGCTCCCATCACTGGATTCAACCTTTTCAGACCGAAGTTGAGCATGGGTGGCCATGCGTAACTGTAACCACAGAAAGTGAGATCACAGATAGGGGGTGGGAGCTGACATGACGGACAGATCAAGTCAGAATTCCACCAGAAGATTACCAGCCATGGGACTGGGGTGGGACCGAAAGAGTTCTAGGCTACAATGCCCATGGTTTTACATTGAATAATGCATTAAATAATAATAATAATAACAATAATATATTAAAGAATGACAAGGCTTCACCTGCCTCCTCTTCTTCCTCCTCCTCCTCCTCCTCCTCCTCCTCCACCACCACCCTTCTTCCTTCTCCTCCTCCTTTGAAGACAGGGCCTCCATCTATATCCCAGGTAGGCCAGCTCAAACTCATTGTGATCCTCTGTCCTTGGCCACCTGTGTTGTAATAGGTATGAGCCACCATATCTGACTTGAAACTCATTAAATTCTGGCACTGATAATTATGGCAATGTCTTAGGTATAAATGGACATGTCTAAAACTCCATTGGCATACTAAGTATAATTAAAATAATTTCAAAGTTTATTGGTTTTTATTTTCAGCTAGCATCATCTTGCAATCATCAGAGTAGCAAATAGTGAGACTATGTAGATACACTAAAAACCTAGTGATTTCCAAGTCAGCAGCCCCCATGGGTGTACACCCTGGACATCAGATAGACAAGGCAGCTGAGCTGGCATCAGAATGACAAGAAACATGGATTCCAACCAAACCACCACAGGACCCTGCCACCTTGACTCAAGTCCATTAAAATCCACTGAAAATCACCCCTCACCCCAAATAATCACACGTGGCACCTCTTACTTGGGGTTGAAAAGCTAGATCAAAGTCAAGTCACAGGTTTGATTGTTTGCTACTTTGGTAAAAATTTGTCAACACTTTCCCCTGAGAGTGAGGACCTGGGCGATCAGAAAACACCAGGCAGAGAAACTGCAGCAGGCGCTGGCTTTGATCAGTCAGTGCTGATTACACTCTGAGCTCTAAATTATGTGTTCAAAGCTTCCTGATCTTTTCATACAACAGTGTGATTTCTTCCTTCCTTCCTGGCTAGAGTAGCCTTTGGAATACAGACAGACCCTCCAAGTAATGACAGAAGTTCTTAGGAGACATTCCCAGTGTATATGATTTTGTAAGAACTAGGAGACTCGCCTCTCGCCTGAGACGGGCGGCCCCAGCTGCCTGGACTGACAAGTGCAGCTACCACCTAACCCCAGCTGGGCCTGGGGTTGGCCCACACTAACATCTAGGACGTGCTGGAGCTGGTGAAGGGACTGGTCCTGTGGAACAATACCTACAGGATCTCCCTGACTCGGGCAGCCATTGGGTGTCCCAGAGGAGTTCGGTGAGGATCCAGTGATGATGGTGAACCAGAAACCAGAGGCCTTGAACCAGGCCGGTGACTCATTGCCAGGAACATTTACTAGTAAAGTGAATAGGACAGTGTGACACACTGCTCCCAATGCCACCAGGATGAATGAAGAGGTGTTGGAGAGGCGGGGAAGAAGTGAAGAGGTTTTTCATTATTTTTGCTGTTGTTTTGTTTTTTGGCTTTTTGTTCTTGTTTTTGTTGGTTTGCTTGTTTATTTTGTTTTGTTTTCTTTTGGGAGGGCACTGCAGGAGTGAGGGGAGGATATGGGGGGACTGGGAGGTGAGCAGAATTGGGATGCATGATGTGAAACTCCCAAAGAATCAATAAAGAAGTTTTTTTTTTTTTTTTTTTTAAAAAAAAGGAATTAGGAGACTCAACCCATAAACATCCATAAGTTGATTTTATGCATCACTTAGTACAATGGACATTCCATGTGAACACTTACCCTATGCATCTCTTCCTGTGGTGTTACAGCTTGCTGACCAGAAAGACCCAGACTCCTCTGGGCACACGCCAGCTGGGTCATGCTTGCGTTTTGCAAAGGTCTGAAAACTGA
The DNA here is from genome assembly GCF_903995425.1 of Onychomys torridus. Classification (NCBI taxonomy): domain Eukaryota; kingdom Metazoa; phylum Chordata; class Mammalia; order Rodentia; family Cricetidae; genus Onychomys; species Onychomys torridus. Next base: position 70,306,072 of record NC_050454.1, read on the forward strand.
CCTTCACAATAAGAATGTCTTCACTAGATTAAATTCACTTAAGAGCAAAGTGCAAGGCTTGTTAAATATCCCACTGAGTTATTTCCAGAATATAGGCAGGAACCTGGAAGTGCATTCAAGTGCTAAACCCGCAGCAATTTATGCTCATTCCTGCTGTCAGCTATTGATGCTTAGAGCTCCACATTGCATCCTGTGCTGTGGTGGGCAAGGTAACGAACCGTTAAGTCTGGCCAGGACTGAGGGACAGCCCTGTCTCGGCTCCATGCCAACCAGGGAACATATACATTAGAGCAAAGCAATACTGGAGTGGCTGGTATGCTTTCTTGGCAATCGCCACAGCTGACTTTATGATTTAAAATTACTATGAATATCTACTTGCTCCAGTATGTTGTCGTGAGTTGTACCTTGTAGACATAAAGTGTCTCTTTTGTTTATACATGTACATGTGTGTGTTCATGCGTGTGGAATTGCATATGTGTATATATGGCTGTGGAGTCAGAGGATAACCCCAGGTGCTATCCTTAAGAATATTGGCCTCCTCCTTTGACTCAGGAACTCTACGTCAAGTACCACAGCACTAAAGTCACAGCCTCTTAGAGAGCTTCCAATACAGCACTGCCAGTTTTCGTGGGCATTTCACAAAAGTGCTCTATTGTGTGTGTGTGTGTGTGTGTGTGTGTGTGTGTGTGTGTGTGTGTGTGTACAGGACCATGTGTTCTGGTATACATGGGGAGGGGTAAGCTCTCACTGAGGCTGTGGATATCCCATGTGTGAGGTCAATGGATCAAATGCTAGAGTAATTTCTGAGTGCTGTTTACCTTTATTTGGAAAACGAATCTCTCACTGGCCTAGAACCTACTTACTTGGGTGGCCATTCAGTCCAGATGATCCTCCTGCCTTCCCAGCAACAGTGGGGACACACATACACCCACACTGAGACTTTTATGTGAGTTTTGGAGATTGAACTCAGATCCTTGTGCATATAAGTCAAGCACTTCCCCAACTGAGCTGAAACCCAGCCCCAAAGCACTCATTTTAGGCTTTGACTTTTCCTTATTTTCTAAGTGGATATCTATAATTAGGATCTCAATGGTAGAGTACCACCATGATCAAGGATAAAGTTAATCAGCTTCCAGAATGTTCTTAAGTCACTAGACACTCAACACGCTTTGGTGCATAAATAAATTGCTGTGATCAAATATATAAAGAGAAGAAACTTAAGGAAAAAGAGGGGTTATTTTGGCTCCTTACTGAGGGTACAGCCCACTGGGGTGAGGAAGGCAAAACTGTAGGAATGTACAGTGGCTGGTCACATCATGTGCACAGTCAGGAAGCTGAGAAATGAATGCTGATGCTCAGCTCATTCTTCCCCCACCCCCACACACTGCCTTTTTTCATTCCAGGCCCCAGCCAGTGGGTAGTCTTGCCCTTGTTCAGGCTGAGTCTTTCTCTCCTCGGCTAAGTTGTCTAGGAAACATCTTCACAAACACCCATAGATGTTTCTCCAGGGTGACGCTGACTTCAATCAAGTTGACAGTGAGGATGAACAATGACAGATGGCTACAAAGTCTTCAAGTGAATGCAGCCAATCTCCTGTTGCTCCCATCCTCCTCTGTGCCTCGCTCTCCTGCATTAATTCTGCCACCTTCCATGGATGTCTTCACTGGTCCTTGCCCTTCTCTTTTACAAAATATCTTAGATAAGGATTGTTTTAGCAGTTATCTAGACTTAGTATAAGCTGCAGTAAATGGCTCATCTAGATCATCTATTGCATATCACCTTTCTCTACTAAAATGAATTTCTGGCACCCAATTTTTTTTTTTTAAAGGAGAGTTATGTAAAAAGAGAGAGCAATTTCCCAACATCCCTGGACTTGGACAATACTCTCTCGACGTTAAGACCATCTCTAGATGAGCCCGATGATTCTCTGATGTACTCAATCTCTTGACCAACAGCTGTGAGGCAATACACAAGATAAGACAAGATGACTGTGGGTGGTAGAGATAGAGGAGAACCTCCTCCCTGCTTGGAGGAAGTCCCCAGAAGCCTCCTCACGGGGAGCAGGACTAGTGCTGAGCCTTGGAATACATGTAAAGAGCCTGCTCTGTGTCTGCCCTAGAAAATATTTACCAGTGCGGCAAGAACAACAAACACAGAAGAACCTGGTCCAGTGCTGGACATGAGGGTTTGGAAGTCACACAGAAGATTGGACAGAAGTAATTCTCACCCTGGGTATATCTTGAAAACAGCCACCTCAGTTACCCTCCTGCAGACCCAGGCCACCTACAAATGCTACCCCTGGAGAGCTAAGGCTACCCCTGGGGAGCTAAGGCTACCCCTGGGGAGCTAAGGCTGCATCTGGGGAGCTAAGGCTGCCTCTAGGGAGCTAAGGCTACCTCTGGAGAGCTAAGGCTACCTCTGCGGAGCTAAGGCTGCATCTGGGGAGCTAAGGCTGCCTCTGGGGAGCTAAGGCTGCCTCTGGGGAGCCAGACACAGATGTCTAGCATGGTCTTCCTCTTCTTCCTTCCCACTAGCTCACTGATCCATAAGCTTCCACTACATCCCCGGGCTAATAGAGAGACAGTGGCCCCAGAGGCTCTAAGATAAGGAAGGATAATTAAGTCACCAAGGGGCATCTCAGGAAGCTGTGGGGACCAGGGAAGTGAGCTGCAGTCACCACATTTTGATTGAGCACTCTTTCTATGCTGGGGTCTAAAGAGTCTATTGGGGTTAAATTGTTACAAGTTCAATAAAATTCCTCTGTTGAAGTTCTAACCCCCCAGACCTGAGAAGATGAACTGATCTGTAAGAAAGACCATTATGATCCAATCAGTTTAGATGGGATCTAGGGGTGAGGCCCTGGTCCAACATGCTGGTGGGCACAGGAAAACGGGGCAGGCACTAGAGTCCAGCTGTGCACACAGACACATGAAGATGGGGGTAGAAATGCTTTCACCAGCCAAGGGATGTCAAAGATAACCAGGAACTCCAGAAGCCTGGAGCAGGTCCCTATATCACGGTTCAGAGAAGGAACTTGCCCTGCTCACGCCTGGAGCGTGCGTGCGTGACCTTCTGACCTCTTAGCCATGCATTTCTGTTGCTTAAGCCAGCCAGTTGGTAATGTGCTGTTAGCATAGCCCTCAGGAAAGTGAGCTAGAATGGAGTTATGAAAAATCCCTCTTTGGGGCATTGTCAAGCTAGAGGACACTGACCAGGCAGCTTGAGGGACGAGAGACCAGTGACCGTGTGGTACTGGTGGAGAGTGGAGAAGCAGGGTGCCGGAGGATTTGGGAGCCACTTTCTGGAAAGTTCAGTGGGAGGAATCCTGGGGGAGAGCTCAGTGCAAGCTTTGCCACCTTCTAGGTGACCTTTCCTGTCTCCAAGCCATTTCCTAAACCAGAATAAACAACTTTACTTTGGGGCATTGAAGGTGTGAGTGGGGTATCTCAGAGTTCCTCTAAGGATGTCACTAAATCTGAGGAGACTCCAGCTCCTCCCAAATACTCCATAAATCCTTCTGGAAGGTCTGAGAGCTGACTCTCGGGACACAAGGGTACACCCATGTCATTGTCCGCTGCTTCATTGTATTAAGGCAGCAAATGTCAGTAGCGACTTGAGCCATTGTCTGTGTGAGGTGTTGGGGTACAGGGTCAGACACTGTTGGTTCCTGAAGGGTGGAGCCATGTGCCTGAAACCCCTTCAACATCCCATGGACGCTCCCTTGCAGCTCTGGTTTATAAACACTTCTCTCTGTTAATGATTATTTTTAAGAGAGGGTTTCAGAATATCACCTGGCTGGCACTTCCATGGTTTTCTGTAGCACTAAAGACCACTTTTGAAAATTACAACTCTTCCTCCACTGTATCACGAGAACATTTTCCTCCACAGTAATTACTACCTTCTCTGGGCTATCTGCTTCATACACGCACGGAGCTTAGTCTGTTTCCCTTGATGATAACGTCAGCTCCAGGAAGGCAGGACCTGCGGGCTGCTTTGATCACACCGATGTACCCTCGGGGAGGATTGACAGGAGGTCTCCTGGGAAATGCCACACCCTCTAGGCACCTAGTTCAGTACTTGACCCATGGTAAACACTTACCTAGTATCTGTTGGGTGAGCATGTGATGATCATTACCCTGTGGATTTATAACCTTTTGAGAATAAAGAGAGGGATTAAGGAGTCCTCAAACTGGAAGGATTTGATCAAGTTCACGCAGATTAAAGGTGGCATCGGAATCCAATGTCTTAATGTTCAAACTGCACACACTTAAAAAAGCAGAACACCAGAAATAACTCAGTAGAAACTTAGCACAGCGATTCACGCTGTGGCCGTTTGGGCTGTGGGCTCTTCACTCTCCTGTGGTGAAGTGGTGGGATTCTAAGATGGTCCCAACATGCCCTTCCTCCAGGGGTTGAGCCTTACAGAGGCTCTTCCACTGAGTGTGGGCAGAACCTTTGAGTGTGGGATCAGGAGAGATGGGGGAGGGAGGAAGGGAGGGAGGGAGGGAGGGAGAGATGGGGAAGGGAGGGAGGGAAAGAGGGAGGGAGGGAGAGATGGGGAAGGGAGGGAGAGATGGGGAAGGGAGGGAGGGAGGGAAGGGAGGGAGGGAGGGAAAGATGGGGAAGGGAGGGAGAGAAGGAAGGAGGGAGGGAGAGAAGGAAGGAGGGAGGGGGAGATGGGGAAGGGAGGGAGGGAGGGAAGGAGGGAGGGAGGGAAGGAGGGAGGAAGAGATGGGGAAGGGAGGGAGGGAAGGAGGGAGGGAGGGAAGGATGGAGGGAGAGATGGGAAAGGGAGGGAGGGAGGGAAGGAAGGAGGGAGGGAAAGATGAGGAAGGGAGGGAGGGAAGGAGGGAGGGAGGGAAAGATGGGGAAGGGAGGGAGAGATGGGGAAGGGAGGGAGGGAAGGAAGGAGGGAGGGAGGGAAAGATGAGGGAGGGAGGGAGGGAAGGAGGGAGGGAGGGAAGGAGGGAGGAAGGGAGGGAAGGAGGGAGGGAGGGAAGGAGGGAGGGAGGGAAGGAGGAAGGGAGGGAGGGAGGGAAGGAGGGAAGGAGGAAGGGAGGGAGGAGGGGAAGGGAGGGAGGGAGAGGAGGGAAGGAGGAGGGAGGAAGGAAGGAGGGAGGGAGAGGAAGGGAGGGAGGGAGAGATGGGAAGGGAGGGAGGGAGGGAGGAGGGAGGGAAGAGGGGGAAGGAGGGAGGGAAGGAGGGAAGGAGGGAGGGAGGAAGGAGGAGAGAGGGAAGGAGGGAGGAGGGAGGGAAGGAGGGAGGGAGGGAGGGAAGGAGGGAGGGAGAGAAGGAGGGAGGGAGGGAGAGATGGGGAAGGGAGGGAGGGAAGGAAGGAGGGAGGGAAGGAAGGAGGGAGGGAGGGAGGGAAGGAGGGAGGGAAGGAAGGAGGGAGGGAGGGAAAGAGAGGGAGGGAGGGAGGGAAGGAGAGGAGGAAAAGGAGGAAGGAAGGGAGGGAAGGAGGAAGGGAAGAAGGAAGGGAGGGAGGGAAGGAGGGAGGGAGGGAGGGAGGGAGAGAGGGGAAGGGAGGGGGAGGAGGAGGAGGGAGGAGAAGGAGGAGGGAGAGAGGGGAAGGAGGGAGGGGGAAGGGGGGGGAGGGAAAGATGGGGAAGGGAGGGAGGGAAGGAGGAAGGGAGGGAGGGAGGGAAGGAGGGAGGGAGGGAAGGGAGGGAGAGATGGGGAAGGGAGGGAGGGAGGGAGGGAAGGAAGGAGGGAGGGAAGGAAGGATGGGAGGGAGGGAAGGAGGGAGGGAGGGAAGGAGGAAGGGAGGGAGGGGACTCAGGAAGATTCTGTCCTGTTGAAGGCCAAGAACAGGGTCCTGGCCAGGTGGCCATGCTGTGGAGAAAGGTGCTAGGAAGAGAGAGACAGCATTGGAGAGCTGCTACACCAGGGGAGCATTGAGGACCTCAGCTGTGCCTTCTTAGGAAAACAGGACCATCAAATATGTAACTATAACTCATTCCCCTGAGCATGAAACCCAGCTCCCCCCCCAAGCTATTCTCTAACAAGAATGGGGACAGAGGGTCCGAGGAGGTAATTCCTCAGCTGCTAAGTGCTTGTCCCACAAGTGTGAGGCTGATACCCCAGAACCCACATTTTTATAAAAGTCAGACAGGTGGTATATGGTTGTAATCTCAGACAGGAGGGTCCCTGGGACTTGCTGAACAGCCAGGAAAAACTAATTGGTGAGCTCTAGACCAAAGAGAGACCCTGTCTCAAAGTAGGTGGATAATATCCCTGAAGATGACGCCAGAGGTAGTTCCATGGTCTCTATGTGTACCAGCATGCGCGCGTGCGTACACACACACACACACACACACACACACACACACACACACACGTAAATATAAAAGGAATGTGAACTAAAGTCTCTTGGAAAGTCATTCCATCCCTTTATCCAGGCAGATCCATGACAACCTTACCTGGGTTTTCTATTCACTTCCGTTACTTTCTTCCCATATTCATCCATCTGTCAGCCTATGCCTGTGACATGTTACCTCGACATGTCACTATCACAGTGTCAACAGCACAAGGCCAAGGCCATCCCTTGGCCTGTGTCACCCCGCAGGCCAGGATCTCATTCTGATCCATCCACAGACCTCAGCTCCTTTGCTGCTCATGGAAACTTGAGGGAGGTGAGAAAGGAGTTCAGCTCCTCAGGTCATGCTTCCCAGTGTCACACTGCTTGTGAGCATTTCCCAGAGCTCGTCTGGTTCCGAGGCCTGTGCTTCAGTCCTGGACTGCCCATCTCTCTATTAGTTCCAACCCTTGGATGGTGGCCCACAGCTTCCTCATACGACCTTCTTTCCAGAGACTGGGAAGCATCACCTTGTATCCGGATGGAGAGGAAGGAGAACTCTGCCCGCTGGAGAGAGTAAATAGACGAAGACTCGCCAAGTCTAAAGCACAAACACCTACACTCACGAAGCGGAAGAGGGGAGGCTTTGTGAAAAAGTCATGGGAATCTTCAGGATGGTAGGATGATGGCCCTTCTCGGAAGGAGCAAAGACTCATGTTGTCTATAACGCTTGGTCATGACTACATCGGACAGTGGTCCACAGAAGACTCTCTAGACAGCACACACACTGCCACTCAGAACATCTGAGCATGCTCATTTTTGCCAGGTACATTTAAAAACTGCTCATCTTCTTTCATGACAGGATCTCATACTTGAAAAAATAAAGTCCTGAGAGCCACCGCTAGCTTCCAGGGCATTCTAAGTATCCCGAGTTCCCCTGTGCACACATATATACACAAGCACATGTGTAATCCTAGTTCTGCAGAGACCCTTTATCTCTGGGATAGTTTTGCCCTGGTTTCTATAACCTGGGATACTTCTTGTAAAATTTATCTTGACAAGCTAACAGATTTTCCCAGAGAGTTTCCAAGAATAATCTTAAAGAAAAAAAAAGCTTACCCCAGTTTTCTTGTGTATATAAGAAAAGACAGGATGTGCATTTATACCCTTAAGGGAAAGCCATCCAACCTTTTTTTTTTTTCCCAACATGAGTTTAAACGTGTTTCATAGAAGAAAAATAATTCAACTAGATTAAGCCTGCCCTACTTTGCCTGACTATCATGGAATTCCTTGAAGCTGAGAAATGCCCCTAAATATAAATTATCAAAAATCCTTATATTAACCATATTATCAAAAATCCTAAAATTAGCTGGGCAGGGTGGCCCACATCTTTAATCCCAGCACTTGGGAGGCAGAGGCAGGAGGATCTCTGTGATTTTTGAGACCAGCCTGTTCTACAAAGCAAGTTCTAGGACAGCCAAGGCTACACAGAGAAACCCTGTTTCAAAAAACCTAAAGAGGAAAAAAAATCCTAAGAGTAACCTCCTGTAATTTTGAAAATTAAAAAAAAAAAAATCCAATCAGTTGTTTGCTTATTAAGATATCATTTTCCTCTCTTGGATTTTCAAGTTGCCACTGCAGAATAAACAATGTTTAAATAAAACAAGCCTGGCTGTAAACAGAATATCTCCTTTTCTTTAGAATGTGAAGTTTTAAAAGTGAAAGTCGCCTTTAAAAAATACATTTTTGTTTATTTTTTTAGAGATATCATACATGTAAAAATGTATTTTGATCACATTCACTCCTGCTACCTCTCCAGCTTCTCCAGATGTCCCCCCACAGTGTCCCATCCCCACGGCATGTTCTCCTCTGTTTTAATGGACCTACTGTGTCTCCTCAGTGCTGCACATATGTACGGGGGTGCAGAGCTCTCCACTGGAGCGTGGGCAACCAGCCAGGGGATGTAAAAGAAAACTGTCCCTTCCCAGCTTCCATCAACTCCCAACAGCGCCTTAGCTAGGGGCTTGGACTCATGAGCCCCTCCCCCATCCACGGTAGGCCTCTGCCTGGCTGAATCTGCTACAGGTTATAGGCAGACCACCACAGCTGCTGGGAGTTCATGAGTGCAGTGTCTCTGTTTCTAGCTGTTCTCAACATCTGGCTCTTGGGATCTACTGGCCCCTCTTCTACCTACAATGTTCCTCGGGCTGAAAGTCTTTTTCTTGAATCTTTCCAAAACCTACCTGCTTCGTTTAAATGCTGTGATGTGAGTTTTTGTTCTGTGGCCCAATAAACAAGTAAATGTGGCTGCTGTCAACCCAGTAGCCTTCCCTTGACCCTCAGAGGATGCCTGCAAAGAGTGTGGGTAGTTAGCATTCCTGGCTGACATTTGCCTTCTTCTCAGTATGAAAAGCAACACTAAAAAGCACATGATCCTGTCCTGAGCTGCAGGAGCTGAAGCCAGGGCTGCTGGCCGTCCAGTGACCCTGGGGTGGCACTCTTTATTAGCACTGTTGTGTCTTCAAGTACCATCCACACTCAAACTCCGGCCTTCTGAGCTTGCGGTTACCACACATTTGATGGCTAGGTGAAAGAAACTTAGAGAAGGTGTTTCCTGTAACAGGCAGCTCAGAGAGAACCCCACAGAAGGGTGGAGAAGCCATCACCTCTGAGAGCAGACTGAGTAGAAAGACTTCTCAGAAGCACAGAGTAGCGTCCAATGTGCCTGACTCCTTTCCTTGCAGGATGTGGAGACTGTCTCTAGGCACCTAGGTAGAAACTGGACACAGGGAATTGGACTCCCCGGAAGGCTGCATGTCTCAGGCTGGGGCGATGGCTCAGGGGGAAAGAGCTTGCCATGTAAGCATACAGACTGAAGTTGAGATGCACCGCACCACATAAATGCCAGGCTGGCAAGGGAGGCTGTCTGCAGTCCCAGAACTCAGGAGACAGAGGCAGGAGATTCCCAAGGGCAAGCTGCCTGGCTAGATTAACCAAATCAGCAAGCTCCCGGTTCAGGGAAGAGACACTCTGTGATGGATAAACTGGAAACAACCAAGGAAAACATCCAGGGTCAACCTCTGGCTTCTACACACACACACACACACACACACACACACACACACACACACACACACACACAGGAACCCATTCACACGCATTGTGCACACATGTATGCCCAGACACAAGGGAACATGCATACACATATACATACAACACACATATAAAACAATAAAGGCTGTGCCTTGTGGCAGAAAGCCAGAAGGAAGGTAGGACCACCTTTTTGCCCCTCTGTAGTGACTCAGGGAGTTCTTTACTGGTTAAAGAAGAGATGGGGGACCTTGGATCTCTCTAAGAAGCCTCTGGAACATCTGAGCATGTCCCAGCCACACCTTATACTGCTGCAGCTTGGCCACCCACCCCCAAGCTAGACTGTGAGGGATGTCTGTAGATCAGACAGAACAAGCAACTCATCTCTCACTCCATGGTGCTCTTTAAAAGAACTGAAGCCCTCAGAGGAAACATCAGCAGTCTGGAGAAAGTCTCACACTCAATTTTCAGGGTAGCATAGTTTTCCATTATGTGGCATGTGGAAGCCTTGGCCCCCGGGGGTGCCTTTCACTTGCCCTTTTGCCTCAGGTTGTTTACTGCTCCATTCTTCTTCAGACTGTGAACTTTTAATCATTATGGATGCTTCTGCACTCATTTCTATTTATTCTTTAAAAATTCATGTGTTATATATGTTGTTTATCTAGGGTTTTTGTTTCGTAGGCTTTTTTGTTGTTGTTGCTGTTTGCTTGTTTTGTTTTAGTTTGGTTTTTGGAGGTCCTTAATGATACACACAAGGCAACCACCACCCTCATTCTGCTACATTCATTCATTCATTCATTCATTCATTCATTTATTTATGTGTTTACTTATTTATTGTGTGTGTGCTGTGTATGTGTGCATGTGGGCACCAATGAACCACAGTGTCCATGGGGCAGTCAGAGGTCAACAGGAGGAGTCAGTCTCTTGTTTTACGTTGGGGGTTCTTGGGATTGAATTTGGGTGGCCAGACACAGTAGCAAGAGCCTTTACCCACTGGGCCATCTCACCAAGCCCTGTCTCAATGGGAATAAAAGCCATGGGTGAGGCTTGGAAGGGGCCTCTGCACGCCTTAGGGCAGACAACCCCAGAGGCCGCCTGAGGTTTGAGACACGACACATGTAAAGACACCTGAGATCGTTCTAGAACCGCCCTATGGTAGCCCTCCTGACTTCTCTCCGAGTATTTTCCCCTCTGTGCATGTGTTAGTTTTATTGTACTTTAGATCTGTTTTTAATGAAGGAAAGCAGTAAGCCAGCAACGTGCAAAAGTGACCAGTAAGAGAGAACGTCTAACCTAATAGGAGCTTAGCTCTGAATTCTAACTTCAGTCTTTTAGAAAGACACACTTCTCAGGTCCCGAGTCCCTCCCCAGTATGTGTGTGGACTGCTTGCTCTCCAGGGGGTTGACTATGGACACTGACCTCATGTTCATTCCTCCTTTGATTTTCCTGTTACGTCACGAGGAACAGTCCCTTTGGATGTCATGCTAACACTGTTTTCATCTCCACATGCACATATCAGTCAAAAAGGAAACTAGAACAAAATATCTGGACACAAGAAGGTACAATGTAAGACAATAAACGTGTGTCTGTGAGTATTCTGGCTGACTGTTCTCAATCCTGCTGTTTCAGTGGACTGGGAATATTTTATACAACCTTAAATATTAATCTATCTGAATGACCAGACTATGTGAAAAGATTACAATCGGACTATTTACAAGCCAAGACACTCAATTCCTGGTGCTCCTGCTGTCGGTCCCAGTTGTGATTACCCCTTGGGAATTTGACTGTGACGTCTAGAAAAGATCACTCTGCCACCTATTGGCTTCCGTGTGAAGCGCATCTGGTCACACCTGGCCGACCCTGGACTTGGACAATGCTATCCTGTCAGCAAGAGTCCGGCAGCCCATCTGGTCTCCGCTCAGTGTTTGGTGAGGACAGAGCACTCCCATGGTAAAATGACTGCTCCCTCTGATGCCTCAGCAATGTCCTCATTCTGAGAGTGAGCACACCACTTCTCTCAACCATGCCTGAAGGTATTTGTCCACAGTGCAGGAGGCCATCCCTGCTGAGCAAACACTAGCTGGTTCCTCCGGGGACACAGCTAGAACCCCAAGCAACCTCTGATTCTCTGGGCATGTCACTAATGGGTGACATCTCCTTCTATAAAGGTGGATGCTGATTCTTGTCCTGAAATTCTTCAAATTAACTGCAAGAAGACTGAGTTTGGATGGAAAAGTCTATGGCGGGATGATGACACTTGATTTTCTTATTACGGCTCACGCAACAGCAGCAGCCACTATATTTTAAAACGACACATCAGGCAGTCACGCAGCCTGAGTCTTAGCGGTGCAGTGACTAACATGTGGGACGTAGAGTTCATCACATCTTATTAGGCCTGTCTTTCTAGTCTCTAGCCACAGGGCCAGCCTGCTTGACTACGTCAGCAGCCCCTCAGACGCCTGCTCTGTTCCAGCTTCACATCCCACTTGAATATCGCAATTGTCCTTGAGGCAGCTTCTATAGCAGTCTTACCAAGATCCAAAACCTTCCTTCGTACTTTGGCGGCTCCTCTTGCATCAAAGGAGTCTTAGACTGCCATCCTGGGATTTCATTTTCCCCTGCTCTGTCCTCCCCTGCCCCCCCCCACTCTAATGCACAGTGGGAGTGAGCGGGAGACAGAGAGGAGAGTTGAGGTTATAGACCGAGTGGGAAGCTGGAAGCGTTTCACCTGGATATTACCATTCTCAGTGAAAGATGGAGATTTCAAAGGCTCTTCTAAAGTCTGTGAACAGTTAATAAAACAGGAGAAAATTAAATACAGGACACCAGATCTTTGGCATTCCCACTGGAATGGGGGTGGGGGAAGCACTGGAATGTAATTTCACATTTTTCAGGAACTTGTAAAATTATTTTGGTCCTTTCAGTAGCTTATATTCCAAACCTAATCTCCAGCCTCTAATATTGCCATCTCTTCACTGAACTAACCCCAAACAAGCACAGCGATGTTTATAATATCCATCTAGTAAGGAAAAATGCACAAAAGATCAAAGTATTGCCAAGTGCATTATGGAGAATTACTTACGTCTTCTAGAAGATTATCCCCCATGCAGTTTCACATGATAAGGACCTGGGTTGGCTTTGTTCTACAGAGTCGGAAAGCCTCAGTATTAGACACTGCTCTACTGCCTTCTTAAGTGGAGTCAAAAGAACAAAGCATTTTCCAGAAGGAATGGGGCCATATCTGTCCTCAGACTGCCCAGAGATCAAACGACTCTTTTAGCAAGTTTTATTAGATATCTTCAGAAGTCTTCAAATAATACTCGGTTTTATAAGTGGTGAGAGCTGGTGGGTGGGAACCTGCTATGTGTAAACAAGTGGGATTGTCAATCATGCCTTTTGAAAACGTGGATATTCCTTCCCAGGACTGCATAGATATGTTTCTGGGTTCTCTTGGTGTGTATGATTCTATTGCAGTAGTTTAGAGGCAAGATTTCCAACCATTGAATTGTTCTTATCTACCTCGGTGAACAGACTACAGTAGTGTAGCATTCTGGGTCATTAGGCAGAAAAATGTACAAAGAAAATTCTGTCCCTGAGTTTATTTCCTGGAGGGGGTCTTAGAAAGTGCCACAGATGAGCGTCTTAAGCACAAGATTTTGTCATGTCAGAATATATTCCTTCTAAACTTCTGAGGAAGAATCTGCCCAGGCCTTCCTTAGCCTCTGGTAATTTCTGCTGGCCACCTTCAGTGCTTCTGAAGGATCACTTTTAACTGTCCTCCTCTTGACTTGAGGTGGGGGAGAGGAAGGAAGAGGGATGGGGGAGAGAGGAAGAAAGAGAGAGAAGGAAAAGGAGAGAGAGAGAGAGAGAGAGAGAGAGAGAGAGAGAGAGAGAGAGAGAGTGCACTCAATATTCCAATTAAGGGCAGATTCTGAGAGACTCAGGGTTAGATCTTCAGTACCCCAAGTCCAGGTGGCCTTCACAATCCCATCCAAAACAGCCAGGACACTACTGCTGTGATTTAGCGGAGGGATGTTTGCCCAGCACACACAGGGCTCCTGTTCAACCCCAGCAATGAAGACAAGAAAACAGAGAGGTCGGTTGCAGCTGATACCTGTGCATGGGACCCATTGCCTGCCTTGGTTCTCAGGCCATCTGTGACAGCTCAGAGCCAGCTCCAGAAACCTGCAGTGGCAGAATATCCACATGGTCAAGAGCATTCATGTACCGAGATGCTACAGAGAGGGAAACTTAGAACAAATGAGGCTTGATTTCTTTCCCTTTTAATATAAAAATAAGAAATCCAAAGTACTAAAACATGGAGAAAATAACTATTCTGGAAACCCTACAACAAATTCAATGTTATCTTATTCCTTTTGCCTAATTGTTGTTATTTAGTTATTATAAGCGGGAGTCCTATCATCAGGAAACCCTTGTATTGGGGCAGGAGAGAGCGCTCCGTGGTTGAGTACTGGTCCTCTGGAAGATGTGAGTTTGGTTCCAAAGCCACATTAAGTCCAATTCCAGGAGGATGGGATGTCCCCTGCCTCTGTGAGCACCCACCCTCGTGTGCACAGACCCACCCACAGACACGTATGCATAATAAAAAATAAGATACATTTTAATAAAAGAAAGCCAGTTTGTCATATTAGTCTGATGACTTACTAGCTTCCACAACACAACTACCAATGTCCAGACATTTTAAAGACCAAAGGGTTAGGACCAAATAATCTGTCTTTCTGAGTGTCGTTTTGACTGTGACCCCCCACCCAGGTGGCAATCGGACGCCCTGTCATGCTGAACTCTCTCTCTGAGAGCTTGCATTGCCCTAATCGATCTTTTAATTGGCTCAGTCAACACCAGAGTCTTTGCACACAACAGAGACTAATTGCTACAAGCAACTGCAGCCACGCTGGCCCGGTGCTGAGAAGACAGACTGTCATCTGCTCAGAAGAGGCGGAACTGACCCAGGATGAGCTCCAGGGATGCACACTGTGCTCCCAGCAAAGAGCGTTTTCCTAGCAATGTACAGAGTGAGTGAATCAAGGTGGGTGGGACCAGACAACACAGGAGTCCACGCTGTGCCTCTAATTTACACATGTCTTTTCTTTCTAATAGGATATGATATCCATTGACTACTTCCTTTATTCCTTCAACATCTCTTCTACAGCAAAACCTTAATCTACTTCGTGTTACCAGGTGTGTAGGTTAGTACTGGTCACTTATTAGGATCTAGACTCATCCAGGAGGCAAACCTCTGCATATCTTCTGTTTTCTTTTCCTTCTTTTTCCTTTGTTTTGTTTTATTTTACTTTATTTGGACTAAGTTCTCCAGTGCCCTAAATCAAGATAAAATGTTTCCACTTAAGCATTGCATTTGAGAGAGTTGTTTTAAACTTAGGAACTCATCTTGGTTAGCTGGTGATCTTTTAGAAAAAGGTTTAACTTAGTTTCAATTGTTTGTGTGGGGGTGTGTCTGTGTGTGAGTTCGTACACTCGAGGGACGGTTGGTGTCCATGGAAGTCAGAGGTGCCAAAGCCCCTGGAGCAGGAGTTACAGGGTTGCCAGCCTCCCAGCGTGGGTTCTGGGAACTGAGCTGAGGGTTCTGGGAACTCTTCCTCTGGAAGAGCAGTGTGCACTATTACCACTGAGCATCTCCACAGCCTCCAGGGGGATGGCTGAAAACTCATTTGTTCAAGATGAGGTGTTTAAAAGTTGCACTTTTACTGCTGATGAAATTCACTACCATGACCCTCCACACTCACACACAGACATGTATACACACACTCACACTCACCCAAATACACACAGAGAGACACACTCGCCCAAATGCATACACACACACTTATATTCACCTAAATACACACACACACACACACACACACACACACACACACACACACTCACCCAAGCACACACACACATACACATACTCACACACACACAAAAAGGTCACACAGACTCTCTCTCCCTCTGTCCCTCCCTCCCTCTCTCCTAAAAAACAAAACAAAACAAACAAAAACAAAAACAATCCACACAGGAGTTGAAAAGAAGGTTTAAAACTTATTCTGGTTACTTTAACCTCTAGTACTCAGAATTACTGTGAAACATTTGAACTCAAAGCATGCAACACTCAGGCCCGACAGCACTGTGAATGTCTCCAGCAGTGCACACTGCTTTCCCTGTTTGATTGAACGTCGTGTCCACAGAGTTCCTCACGAATCGGCTCCAGCCAGCCTCCCCCATGACACGTTCTTCAGCTGTCAGAACTGGTGTCTGCTCACCACTATCTCCCTTCTACCTCTGCTGCCACTGTTCACACCTGGTGTCTGCTCACCACTATCTCCCCTCTACCTCTGCTGCCACTGTTCACACCTGGTGTCTGCTCACCACTATCTCCACTACCAATGCTGCCACTATTCACACCCAGTGACTGCTCACCACTATCTCCACTACCTCTGCTGCCACTGTTCACACCCAGTGACTGCTCACCATTATCTCCACTCCATCCCTTCCACTGTTCACACCCAGTGACTGCTCACCATTATCTCCACTCCATCCCTTCCACTGTTCACACCCAGTGACTGCTCACCACTATCTCCACTCCATCCCTTCACTGTTCACACCCGGTGTCTGCTCCCCACCTCCTTCTTCATATTCATAGAGTGTGCCTCCCGTCACCAGCCTCGTCACGACTTTGCTGAAGGGTGGGATGGGAGCCAGACCAAGCAGGGACAAACTAGAGGGCACAGGTGCAGGGGTGAGGTTGCCGAGCTCCCGAGGGGAAGGGGGGACTTCTGTGAAGAGAAACTAGCTGACCCAGAGCGTCCCAGCCAAAGGCAACACCCTCTTTTACAACACCGAGTGTGCAGGCGCTGTCCTGCCTGAGCTTGTGGAATCCTCAGACACGTTTTCACGTATCATTTCACAGAAAATATGCCAGGATTGGCTGGGGAAAGCTGTCTGGATGTAAAAATATATGTGTTGGGAGTGGGGGGTGTGGGAATCCCTGTCCCATTCTCACTGTGTGCTGGATAATAATTAAGTTTGAGCTAAGTGATTCATATTTGTGTGTCCAAGAGAGTGCGTGCATGCTGCACATGCATGTGTGTGGGTTCATGTGCATGTGTGTGGGTTCATGTGCACGTGTGCATGTATGGGGAAGCCAAAAGATAGCTAGAGTGCCACCCTTCCTTAGGTGCCATCTACTTTGTTTTGTGAGCTCGGTCTCTTTCTGGCCTGATGCCGACAGATGAGATTGAGCTCCACAGCCACCGACCCCCAGGCATCCCCGTCTCTCCAACCCTCATCACTGGGATTACACTCACACAAACCACCTCTGGAGAGAAAGGGTTTAATAGATGAAATTGAGGAAAAGAAGCTAAGTCCATGCAAAGGTACTGTGGTCTCCACAGACTCTGAGTCCTGAGCGCAAGGCTCAGCTGCCACCTGAGGTTGGTTATGCAGCACAGGACCCAGGCACTTTTCTCCTAGGCTGAACAGGTTCCCCTTGAATTCCACAGCATCCTGTGGGGTCCACAAACATTCTGCCTAGGGAGAGATGTCACATTTGGGGACCTTTTCCTTTCTCCCACACATCCTGTGAGCTTCATGCCTCAATCATCTGTGTGAATCACCTTCAAGGACAATCATTAGTCACCCAGTCCTGTACGATAGCCACGTGCCTCTAGGGCCAACATGTCTACAAGGCTTACATGACTGGGGTGTTATATAAAACCGTCATTGGTCCTGTCTCTTAAAAGCCTAGAGACAAGAGTACAGCCTGGCCTGGATGAAGATGCGCTTGGTTGGATCATGAAGGCTTCTCTGGAAGACACTGAGAGTTGGGGCCTAGACTGAGCAGATCTTTGACAGAAAAGAACATTGAGATGACAAAGGGTAGAGCCAGAGCTGAGCAGAGCGTCTAGACATAGAAACTATGAGAAATGCTTATTGCGCTCCAAAAGGACTTGCCTCAGCTTTGGCCCAATGCCATCTGCTCCGAAGTATCTATTTGAGGCTTTGTTTCCCACCTTTCAACACACATTTAAATGTATAAGAAGAAGAAAACTAAATTTATTCCTCAGCCAACATTTTTGCAGAAAAAGATAAGAGATACAGACTCTTTGAAATGACCGCATTCAGCGGATGAAGAAATGGAGGGGTGGGAATTCCCTGGCTAAGTTGGTGTAGCTCCAGTTAGGAGATGCATCGTCTGAGACACAAGTTCCGTGAGTGAGGCATGGGGCAGAGACACGCCAGTGTCTGCTACCTTTCCTGTGCAAGGAAAGGAACAGAAGAAGAAACAGGGAAATGGGATGTATTTTATTTATTTATTTTACCAAAACCAAAAAAACCAACCCATACAAAATAGGAGTGAAAGAGAAACATCAGGAAACAATAATGTTGAGCTACCTCCCAGGGGAGGAGATGAGAAAATAAGAGAATGTTTTTATAAGTAAACCCTCTGTTACATTTTGATTTTGAAATCCATGTTGATGGATCTCATAGTTGAAAGCAAAACAGAAGCAGAGAGATCCAGGAGTGGGGAGTGGGCAGTACTAATACCGGAAGTAAAGTGAGAACGAAATCAATTCTCTCTGAAATGAGTGTGGACCGCAGTGAAAGAAGACAGAAAGGAAAATGAGACAAAGGAAAAAGACAATAGAGAGAAAGGTGGACAAAGAGGAAGAGAGATGCTGAGGAGACATATGTCACTGATGCTCGTGGGATGCGGCTACATGACTTCAGTTTGCGAAGAACTTACTAGGTTAATGTCTTGTAGCATTGGGGGTCAGACGAGGACAACATTTAACTGAATTAGATGTGCTGGAAGAGACCAGTGCTGAGGGCAGCCAGAGTTCTTTCTCACTGTGGGAAACATCATACAAATATGTCATGGAGGGAAGTAAGGGAGAACTCTGGAGAGGTAACCTTGGGTTTCTAAAATATGTATGCTTACATAGGAATATATGCATGCCCCTTTGTTGGTGGAACACATGCACACACACACACATCTATCTACGAGATGAATAAAGAAACAAAGACATTTCATTTCACAAAACCCTACCCACTACAGTTGGTCCCATCTAGAACTTGGTTTTACGTCCCACTATTTCATTTAGGTCTGGTTGGCTATAGTCTGGAAATACTAAATGGAGAGTTCTGGAAATAAATAATTCACATCATAGGATGCTTAGAGTAGACTAATGAAATTTTGTGTCACCCTGTCCTATCCCACCAATGAATGAACATATTTTAATCCAGTGTGTCCATATTGTATAAGCTACTCACCCAGTAGTCTTGCAGTAAATGTCTTGGCTGAAAGGCCAATTGCATGTCTGGGATTTGATATTATGCACAGCTTTTGGCATCCATTGGAGATAGTGGAATGTATCATCCAAGGATACAAAGGAATTACTGTATCCAGATCTTATTTTTATGACTATTGCCTATTCAAAGGAATCAAGAGTAGATAGAAAAAAAAAAAAATTCCAGGGTTGAAACACGGTATAAACAGGATGAGACCAAAAAAAAAAAGTGTTCAATACAAATAAGACGATGTCACAGGGACACAATGGCCACTCACAGGATCTCCTGTTGCCAGATCTGGACAATGTGAACACCAAAAAATGAAGTGAAGAACAATTAATAACCAAGAGTTAATGAACAGACAAGGCTGGACCAAGCCCATGGGCAAACACTAAGTGAGATGAGGAGGGGATGTCAACCTGGAAACCTGTAGTTTTACAGACTTAACAGAGATCATTTCAGGAATAACTGCCAGTAGATATGAAATACAAGGGGAGTAAATGAAGATCAAAACATTTGCGTGACTTCAAAGTGTGGTGCCCTTGTTTGTGAGATGCCAAACAGGTTTTTAAAAATTCAAGATCACTTAAATTAGATAACCAATGTCAACCTCAACAGAGAGGGGTATGGTGTCTCCCTAGATGTAGTCTCTGAGAGGAAATGCAAAACCATCCTGGAATGTATCACCTGAATCTGCTCACAAGGAAGCATCAAAGAAGGCCAATGTTCAGATGGAAAGCAGTAGGGGGTGTAGGTGACTTCAAAATGGTGTCTTAAAACACAGCAGAAGGTGGAAAACACTATTTCCAAATAAATAGAGAGGCGAAAGAGACAGGGAAACTAAGTATACTACCTGACTCTCAGAGGCATGCCAGACAGAAGTGCTCTCACAGACAATGGACCAGCAGACAAAGCCGGAACAGAAATGATAGATCAGATAAATGATTTTATCAATGTTAAAGTTACTGAGGGTTAAGAGTGTATGAATGATGACCGTGTAAAAGAATTTCCAGTGAAGAGTTCAGGCACGAGATGCAAAACTTACCCCAAGATAGTTCAGGAAAAATGGCACATGCTTGTGTGTACCCATGTGTATGCATGTTAGTGAGTGTGTGTGTGTGTGCATGTGTTTGTGTGAAACAAAGAGAAAGTATAAAAAAAGTAAAGAAATGGTAAAACTTCCTCAGGACGCCTGTCGGTCCTGAGGGACACTCTCCTTTCGTGACTTGTCTTTATATCTCAAGTTATTATTTTCAAATAAGAAGCTGGAAAGTGATGCTTGTGTGAACTGGTTGAATCTGTAGATGGTTCCGACAGGCCAGCACAGTAGATGCTACAGGAATGCCCTTCCTGATGAACACACAACACACACACACACACACACACACACACACACACACACACACACTCACTCACGGGCATTTCATTTCTGATGTTTCAGGCTGGCTAGTCCGCTAGAGCTTTGATTTCTACATGCTGCTTTTTAGTGGGTCCTCTGAGAATCTCCGAGGGTGTTTTGAGATCATGTATAACCTGGGTCCTCAACTCCCTTACACACAAGGGTCTCCAGTGGCCTAGGAGTCTCCATTTGTTAAAATCCAAACAGGGGACGGCATGCGAGTCTGTTAATGTACACATGTATTATTGCACTCTCTCTGTGTTCTTGGTCACACTCAAGCTGTCCAACTCTCCACTCAGACCCTGTGTGCCTCACCGCCTGTATCTTCACACAGACCATCACAGCCCTGAGGGCTGCCTGTGACCCATCCACACCTGCCCAGAGCATACAGGTAAATCTTTGGGGGTCTGTCTCTCACTACATCATTCTCCCCTCCAGTCTGTTAGGACTGTAAGCTGTCACATGTCCTTTTTCTCTTCACTTCTGGTCCCAGCTACCCAGGAATAAAATCTGAGCTATGCTCGGCCTCCACGCTTCACTATATAGCTAAGTGAATGTCAGTCGAGGCCTTGTGATCCGCTCCCCCACTCCCCAGGTCCTGAGTGTGCCTGCAACTTTCTCTCTCTCTCTCTCTCTCTCTCTCTCTCTCTCTCTCTCTCTCTCTCTCTCACACACACACACACACACACACACACACACACACACACACACACACCTATCTATCTGTCCATCTATCTCTGTGTTTTCTGGAGATATACCACTCTGGGTTTATCTCAGCAACTCATTCATCTCCTTGCATCAATCCAAAGCCTCTGTCAGGAGGAGATAACGATGGTTTCACAATGAGTATGGTCAGCCACTCTGGCAATCTTTCCCCTTCACTGCCTTCTGGGACCTCCTAGATAAAAGCTCTTCTGCTATGTGAAGCAACCTCAGGACACCCCCTCCCCATCCCAATAGCTCACAGTCATTCTCCTCAAAACATTTGTTTAGGCACTGGTGCTATTTCCCTTATTTGAAGCCTTCTTTAACTGGTTATGCCATTTGATTTTTATGTCAGTTTCTGTATTTGAACTCAATCCTTAAATAAAAGTCCATCCAAAGAATTAACACAGCAGCAACTCAAAAGTAAGTGAGCTTGGTCTATCTTGCAGAAACAAGCGTGCCTCACAAAGTGCATGATGTCTCTTGGCTTGCAGGTCTGGCATGTTCTGTATTGCACTGAACACGTTTACAGTTAAAACAAACCAAGACAAGGTCAAGAGGCTGCCTGGAGAACAGGAAAAGCAAATATTTGTCCAAATTTCTACTGTAAAAACATAACAGTAAAGATTCCTCTCTGAAAGGAGAAGGGAACAGTACAGAGTGGCCTGGAACTCATCCACACTAAACTTCTCTCCAGGAGCTCCATGGCTAAGTCACTGCCTCAACCCCTGTGTCAACCCATGTGTTCATGTCAGAGTACACGGCTCACAATCCAAAGTGTCACCTGGGTTAGTGCTGCGGGCCTCGGGAATACATCTTAAGAACTCAGCTGGTTATGGCAAAGTCACTACCTGGAGGAATCAGGGAATTCCTTCAGAGGAAGCCAAATCCCAAGGAGTTTTTGGTGTTACTTGGCTTGTTATATATCAGCTGTCTTCTGTTACGAAAATCATGTGTGCCTTCATAGTTTTCCCAATTGACTTTTCCCTAAGAAGGGCTAACAGTGCAGACTGATCACTCTCTGGACATACACATTGCAGGAATTTGGAGAACAGCCTCAGGAAAGGCTTTCTCTGGAATCAGTTATCTCCCTTAGTCACTTTCAAGGACTACAGGAAGCACCACCCAGGTGGGTGCTCAACTTCCAAGGACTAACAATACCAGCCCATGTGCAAGTCTCCAGACTTAAATTCCACAAGGAGACACTGCCCAAGTGGGCACCCAACTTTCAAGGACAATGACAACAGCCCACATACAAGTCTTCTGACTTAAGGTAAATTCCAGAAGGGGACACCACCTAGGTCAGGTGGACATTAAATAATAGCTTTACACAATTTAGCTCGGACCCTCCTGTCTTATACCAGGACTTCCAGGGCACAGGGGAGGGGGAAGGGGGAAGAAGAGAAAAGAGAATGGAAGAACTAGATGGGTAAGAACCTGAGAGGAACAAACTGAGATGGGGAAGAACTGGATTGAAGGACTAGAAGAGAGTACTAGAGGAATGAGATGGAAGATGAGGAACAGCCTGGTGGAGAAGTACTAGCCAGGGTAAGAACAAGCTGAAAAGGACCTAGATGAGGCAGAATTGAGATGAGAGAATTAAGATAGAACTTAGAGGAAGCAGTAGATAAGTATAGAGAGAAATCAGGCAAGAAAGGAGCTAGGCACGAGAACAGAACTGAAGCTGTGTATATAGGATGTTATGCCAGAGGAATTAAAGCAAGTGGACTATGGAACTTGGTGTGCTGAGATTCTATTTCCCAAAAATAGTCCTCACCGTTAGAAGTTCTCTCTCCTGAGCCCCTGGGATGTATAATATTGAGGTGGTCCCTCTAATATTATACAAGAGGTTAGATGTGATAAAACCGAGGCACAAGGAACTTAGAGGAACAGTGTTTCCCCCAGATGATGAATGAAAGAGCCAGGGGTTAAACCCAGACAGTGTGGCCCTGAGTCACTCTTTCCATCTATGTAATAATTCACCTGCAAGCAGGCAGGGCTCAACAGCAGAGAGTGTGAGCTGCTGGAAGTGTCCACGCCTCCAGGAGTGACCTTGTACCAGGAATCTGAGTATGCACACATCTGCATGGTGCAGCCACACCTCTCCAACGTTAATAAGGACTTCATGGCCTTAGAACAGTGGCTGGAGCTACCCTCTGCTGTGTGAGACAGTGGTATAATCCTGTCTCTTGCAAGGAAATTTGCACAGATGCATTGGACAATATGTTATTCTATTTTGCAAAAATTCTCTAACCAAGAGTTATCTGGTGCCATTTTATATGCCAAGCAGTATGCAGTGGAGAGCTGGAAGACTCGGTATACACTTTCCATCCAACAGAGGCCTTCCTTGAGGAACGGGGCAGGCAGGACCTAAAGATGAGGCGTCATCTGGGTGATTGCGGACATGGTGTCTGACTCTGCAAGGCTGAGAGCTTAAAAGAAGCAGGTGGCCTTTTGGAGAGACTGTCCAAGGCAGCCTCCCCAAACCTGGCTTCTTTAGCTGAAGAGTCTGCTGGTTCAAGTGTTTCCTTTCAGCTTTGGTTTCCAGCTAGAATGTGATGGATGCAGAAATCATGCTAACAGAAAAGGCACACAGTATCTTTAGTGCAAGCTCATGGATTTGATGCTCAGAAAATGGTAGGTAAGTTGGGACGACAGTCCCTGAACGAGTAGACACACGATGGCTTTGCATGCTGGGCATCCATGCCAATAGTTGCTATATTGAACATCACCCTTACATGCCCTCAGACCTAATACTGCCTCTCACACCAACCCTCATGGAAGATCTGACAATCAGTCAAAGCAACTCATGCCTCAGGTGCAGTTGATGGCTTCAAGAACAGGAGCAGCTTTGCCTCTCTGCAGCTCAGATGCCATTTTGTGAGCCTCAGTACCACATAACAGCAATTCTCAGACCCTGTTCATCTGTCAGACAGTTTTCGATAGGAATTCTAGCAAGTAATGAATCACTGTAATGATACTTCATATTTAGCTCAATATAGTGGTACTCCAAACTCTTATACTGAGTGGGGGGCCTTTACAGAGCTTGCAGAAATACTTTAGATGTAGTACTTGGTAGACTGATTACAGAGAATTGTGACTTTTGGACTCTGAAAGTACATGAGAAATCAAATTCAAAAGTCTTTTCCAAGACTTTAAGAAGACCACTGGAAACTTCTAACAGGAATAGTTACCCACAGTTATGTACGTTCTATTCCCTACATAGTAAAATTACTGGAGACTTTTAGGATATAAAGTGTCAAATCAGCAACAATTTTGGAAAATATATTAAGCTTCCTTATACTGTTAAAAAAATACAATCTTTAAATGCAATTTTCAGAGCTAAAATCATATCAAAACTGCAACTGGCAGTATTTCATCAAAATACATTTTTCTTTCTTAAAAGCAGAGAAATCCATGTAATTTTGGTTTATGTTTGCAGCTTTGCACAGTCATTATGAAAATAAACCAAGAAAAAGATTATCAACTGTACTGCTCTGGCTTTGGTGTCAACATGCTACCCGCACTGGATTATAAAATAAAATTGGTAAGTTAAATAAATTACAAGAATACTCTGTTTCAGAAAATAAAACACACACACACACACACACACACACACACACACACACACACACACACAGAGTCATCTGCTCTATTGAAAGCATTGCCTATTTGTTGATAATGAAGGAGAGGTAATGTACACATGGTTAGGGAAAGGAGAAACATGGCGGTAGTGATACAAACTTAAAATAGTTCCAAGTACCCACACATTTGCAGTACACACACTGCCTGACTTCCCCTCAGAGAAAGCCCTGGAGGTCACGGCCATTTTGAAAGGCTCTAGAGTGACCAGAACATTGCCTCATTTCAGAGTACCACGCGAAACACTATCTATGAATTCCAATAAGTATGGTCTCTGAAGATGACTCCTCCAAGCTGCCGAACTCTTTATGGAGATTTTAGCTGGGATGATGGCATCCGTAAGTAATCTCGCCCCCAAGCAGTTCATTTTCAAGAATACACTTACATCACTAATTGTTCTCACTCAGAAAGCTATTTAATGCTCTGAGATGCTCCGGCCCCTCCCCACTCCCCTGCCTTCCAGTCTTCTCATAAGAAGGCTGTGTTTGCAGCATCAGCCATCAAGAGGCCACCCTGCCCTCTCTTGTCCAAACAGGGATGGAGAGCCCGGAGGCGGATGGAAACAGCAAATGACCCCCTCTTACTAAGGAAGAAGATGCATCATGGTGCGTCTCTGAAAGGGTAAATAGCGCACCTCGTGAAATGATGACTAACCGTGTGGGCAGACAGAATGAGCAGCAAGCCGTTGAGCAGACTTAGGAATCACAGGTATAAAGAAATACATCCTAAGTGGGTAAAAATGAATTCTCTAAACAGGCAACTACCAATTAAAAAGAAACCAACCCTAAACACAAACTAACATGTTTTACCCCCAAAGAAAGGACAGCACTGATCTTGGAGTGTTTCATGTGTTCATATACAAGACTGAAGTGCAAAATTAAAAAAAAAAAAAAGCCCAAACGATTAAGTTTTTAGCACCTCAGTCCTGGTGAAAAATAAGGCGACAGCTTGGGGTTAAGTGCATGTATGTGGGGACAATTTGCCCTGCGTTGAAACCTCTTCAAAGAAGGCCCAAAGCACTTAATATTATGGCTTTTTAAATACTTAAAGCTGCTTCTTAACACTCAAAGAGGAAATTAACAAATTGAGTGAGAAACCAAACCAATCGTTTTCAAGAATTTTCTTTCATGGAAAGAGTGGAATTAAGGTTCCCTCCATCCGGAGCATGGGAAGGCAGCATGCTGGTTAAAACTGGCTGTTCCTTGCTTTTCTGCTGCGTTGTGGCAAATGCAAGTGAACAGTCATCTGCCCCAGCCAACCCAGAACTCTCTGCCTTCCAGAAGCAAGCGGCTGGGAACGTGCTGTATCGGACCCCAGGAAGGCTGAGAAGATGCTAGAAGACAGAGGAGAGCCGTCCTCCCGCAGGCCCATGGGTCAGTGCGCAGGATTTTGTCAGCCGTGAGTGGCTGGAGAGTTTACCATCTATGACCAATCACAGCTAAGCGAGAGCCGGGCTGGAGGCTGCGCAGTACAAGGACCCCAGGTTGGGTCCCCCAAACCCACAGTTAAGGGGCTGGAGGTGGTGGCGCTGCCTCACAGTCCCAGCACTGGAGGTGGCTGATCCCTGGGGCTCATTGGCTTGTCTTCTTGGCAAACTCCAGACCAATGAGAGAGTCTATCTCAAAAAAAATTTTTAAAGATGGGCAGTGTCTGTGGTATAGCATCCATGGCTATCCCCTAACCTTCACAAGCACATGATGTATGTGCATGTGCGCACGCACACAGACACACAAACACACAGAGATACACACACAGAGACATGCAGACAAATACACACACACACAGATTTCTTTGTGTCTGGTTCTGAAACTCAGATAGTCTCTTCCCTATAGGGCTTATCAGCCTCCTGGGAACAATGGCAAAGCCCTGGGGATGAAGATCACTTGGAGCCAGCCTGCTTGGGAAGGACTGTGAGGATGGCACCACACAGTATGAATTCGAGAGAGAATATGGTAGCAGGCCTCATGCAGTGGCAGAACCTGGGGTCGAGGGTGCACGAGTGCTTGTTTTCTTAAAGCTTTGTCTGGAAATCATACCAGAGTTGTGAAGACTATTTCATCTCGGGACCTGATTCCTCAGCTATTACTTGTCGCTTGCAGACAAATCGTCTCACGCCGAAGCACCCTATTGTACATTTCCCAAGATCGATGCGCTCTTACGTAAGGCAGGTGCAGTTATCAAAATCGGAAACAGGCCTTGATACGGCCCCGTCATCTAACCACAGAGACGACTTCCCAACCGTCCAGCTGACACGTGCTCTCTGATCCTGTGGGTAGCTGTGTCTTCAAAGGAACCAGAGAAGCTCCACGGTCCTAGTCAGGTGCTAGGAGTGGCCCACAGGGAAAGGGTTGCTCTCACACTGTGTAAATGGGAGTGGAAAGGTCTATTATGAGATGCCACTCAACTCTCTCCTGGGACAACATCTGCCTCATTCTGCAGCCCACTCCTTTCTCAGAGCTACCGAAGACAGGATTTTAAAGAGCTCAGCAGCTGCCAGCGGAGTCTAGCCCGACAGTTTTTTCCCTTCCTGTCCCCTGCTTCCCGGTGCCAGCTTCCTCCCCTCCTTGTCTGCCCCGTGTCTGACACTGAAGCCACATCAGACACTGTAGAAGAGGCAGACACTCACCCTGTCAACACCTCTTTGGCTGCCTGACTCCCTCCCAGCAGGCACTGTTAGTTGCAGGGGGTCATGAGCAGACAGAGCACTTCTAATACCAGATGACTTAATCCCTTCAGCTGGTGAAGGGGCAGAGCCCGCTGCCTGCCCACACAGGTGATGGGAATTAGGCAGGAGCAAGGGTGGGGATGTGCCCTGCCCTGATGTGACAATCAGCGGACCTCCTCTCAGGGGAGTCTAGCTAGTCCAAGATTCTAAATACCAGGCAAGCAGAATTTTCAGTGGTTAATCTGGGATTTTCATTTTTAAAAAGCTTTCTGGGCCCTTCTCTGCAGATGTGGAAATCATTTCAACATGCTCTTCTCTAACAGACTTTGCTCCCAGCCGACTTCCCATGCTTAACAACAGACATGCTTCAGGACTGGCTCCCGGGTTGGCCTGCTAACCAAGTACACCCATGTGACTTCTGTAATGACGCTTCTGGACCTTCCAGAAATATGAAAGGATGAACAATCTAATGACCCATTCCTGGAATCAATCACATGTGCTTTTCCAGAACTTTCTCATAGTCTAATACAGATTTGTTCCATTAACACAAGGCATAACATTTTCTTGGGCTAAAAAAATGTGGTAAAGAATGCACAAAATTGGGGGTGGGGGTACAGTGTGTAAGAACATTTTGATGAGGGTTGCATAGTTTCATTTATATTCAGTTGAAAATGAGAATGAGTCTAGACACTATTCAGTGTGGTTTACGACACCAGAGCTGCTAAAAACACCAGCCCCACCCCAGCTCCACTGAACCCAACAAGAGACCGGCCTGACCTGCAATCAAGTGTGGACCATTCTAGAAGTCATCAGAGATGCTCAAATCCCCAAGAGAGAGCAAGCATCCCACCAAAGACCAAGTAACTCATATTGTATTGTATTTCTCCAGAGGAGAGTTACACAAATCATGCAAATAGAAACATGGTGCACTTGCTCAAGTTTAAATTTGAGGTAAACAATGAACTACATTTGGGTATATCCCAAACAATATACATATTTCAAACAATACTAAAAAAATTTGGTATTAACCAGAAATCCATGCCAACTTAGCACCTACTATTTAATCGTGCTGAAGGGACTCTAGAGCTTAAAAACGTGTCTGACTCCTTCTCGAGACTTTTATAGGCCAAGGAGCAGACAATGGCGGACCAAGACAAAAGACATGGCAAGTTACAACACTCTCAAAAAGGTTTTAGTTGTAGAACACTTAAATTTCTAGAGAAAGAACGACCTAAAACAATCCTATTGAGTGTGTGTGTGTGTGTGTGTGTGTGTGTGTGTGTGTGTGTGTGTGTGTGTGTGTGTGTGCATGCACATGTGCTCTCACATGCACAGGCTAGGAAAGCAAACCTTGGGTGTTGCACATGCTAGTTGATACTCCAGCATTGGGCTGAATCCTTAGCCCATGATTTTCTTAAAGAACACAAAAATCACTGGTTAAATTGTTACTTTTGAATTAATGGACATTTGTGAGAAGAAAAGATGACAAAGGTCCAGTCTGCTCTCTGCGCTCGACCACGTCACTTTCTCATTTGGTTTTCAATACGGTCACCAAGAAGAGACTACCTGAGAGCTGGCGTCTGTCTCTCCCTGACATGTTTCATTGTTTGGTTGCTAGTTTCCAGGCTCTATCCCTGGAACTGGCACAGCCTGTGGTTCTTCAGGCCCCAGATCATCCAAAGAGCAAGCTGCCTCCCACAGTGGCCAGGCCAAACTACCTCCATCAGGAGGCAGACCCACACTGCACTGCCATGACACACTTCCGACCTTCAGTTAACCCTTCCCATGCTGTGACACCACATTTCTATCCTTCAGTTAACCCTTTCCATGCCTTCAGTTAACCCTTCCTATGCTGTGACACTACACTTCTTGATCTGAGAAGGCCAAGGAAGCCAAGGCCACTTCCTTTTACTTCCAATTCCTGGGAAATAATTTTGGAGGACAAGTAAGTTCTTCTGAGTGAGGATTTCCCTAAGACTAAAGGATTTCTCCAAAAGAACAGCGGCTTTTTCTGTCTTTACTGATCTGCCTTAGTTTCTCTCCCTTCCTTTCTTCCCTCATCTGACACTCATCTCATTTACCTCTAAATATGCACATTTCAATATACCTAATTATTAAATGACACTCACAATGAGGAAAAAGTAATGAGTAAAATGTAGATAATGTTATATATAATCCCAAATCAGAGTTCCTCTGTAAGAAAAAGATGAGAACTGACAGAAACTCAAGGTCAATGTCAACGATTCTGCTGGAATGGGGAACAGTCGCTGTGAGATTAAGGCCAACGAGGAACATAAAATACACATGACGGTCACAGAAATGGAAAGAATCCAACGATGTGTTAACAGGACAGGGAAATAGAAATGGGAAAAACATATCAAAGTATCCTAAGTAGCAGAAAGTCTCACTTGGGTTTTTATTTAGTTACAAAATGGTAATACCATCAATTGGCCATGATCTTCAGAACAAAGCAGAACACTGTGAAAACAAAGTCAGGAGATCTTGGAAGCCCCAGCCTCTAGTTCCCACGCAACCCCAAACACATAGAACCAGGGGCAGCTGACATGTTTTTCTGTCCCAACAGAAGAAATTGGATCCAACAGAGAACAAAACAGTTTCCATATCCACAACTAACATCTATTCATCTTTTTCCTCCAGCTGCTCTTCATATCATATTTTAAAAGTCCCCTTTTCAAGTCTTCCAAGGCCTCTGAAAAACACTTGGCAGTAAAGGGTGATTACTAAGGACTGTGAGTGGGAAAACCATGTTCTTCATCTGTTACCAAAGTCCCAAAAGAAAGCAAGATGATGGTAATAACATTTGCACTGATTGTTTAAAGGGACACATATGGGGCAGATGACACCCGCAATGGTGTCTGGGGGCCACGCTACTCCTGGTCTCCCTGATACAAAGCCCATTCCCAAGATGGAGTTTGGGTGCTCAGGTTGCAAAGAGGAGGATTTAGGGAGAGGGGCTGCAATCTAATTAGCATCCTAGTTTGACCACAGGCGTCATCAAGGAGGCAAGTTTACCAGTGAAAGTGGGTTTTCTATAACCCAAAGGTCACAACTACTTCCGAACATCAGATGAGGCGATGGAGCTCACAACATACCCCTTCAAATATGGCCCCATTGGCAAAAGCTTATTTTGAGCTACAGACAACAGATGTAGGAAATGTCCTCTCAGCTGAAGTAGTGACTTAGAGGTTAAGGGAGCTTGGTACCGTTATAGCAGACCTGAGCATGGTTGCCAGCACCCATATCAGCTGGTTCAAGCTGCTTGGAACTGCAGCTCTAAGGGGCCCAATGCCTCTTCTGGCCTCTTCAGGTACCTGTGCTCACATGCACATACATGGTTTTTAAAATTAGTAAAATCATTTTAAAAAATGAACTTTGGGGGATTGATTAGAGAAATGTGTCACCAGTTCAAAGTGTTGCTCTTCCCGAGGCTCTGAGTTTGGTTCCCAGTACAGCACCCATGTCAGATGGCTCACAACTGCTTGCAACTCCAAGGGATCCAATGACTTCTTCTGCCTCTGCAGATGCTTGTACACAGGACACATGCACACACATAAGAAAATTAGTAAAAAAGAAAAGGGAAATGTTATCTGCCCTCTTTTGTCAGCAAAAGGGCATCAGTTCATCTTATGAAAGTAGCATAACAAAATGAAGAAAAGCAAGCTTGATCTTCGAGACAAAGTAACCAGTCCACAAACGGCAGACTTGGGGCAGTGACTCAGGTTTTCCCTGGACTTCTTCAGGTTGGTTCAGGGTTGCTTTCCCATAACTTACTGCTCTGTCTTAGAATGATATGTGCACCCCACTTGCTTGTACTTTTCTGCTGGTGAAATCCCGTGAGTAAAGGTGTAGACATGGATAAAAGGAGGCCTTTTCTCCTGTGGACAGTGGTAGGTCCAGTTTCTTCGCCACATTCCCTGAACCTCGGGGGACCGAGGAAAAGTTGAGTATTTGCGCTTCCCTTCAAATGTAAATATGCCCAACTCATTTGAATCGGTTTCCAGACTTAATAGTTGTGGTTTCCTTGCAAGCCCTGGAACTCTTCCCCATAGACTGGATACGTTAGGACATACCTCCTAACAGCGTGTCAATAACAGCGCCTTACCAAGAAGAAAAAGTTAAACCACCACCCACGAGTGTTGCATTCCCAGAAGCTAGGGGTGTGCCCTAGAATGTCCAAGCTTTTGATTGGCTCTGAGCCTTGGCTTCCGCAGCGGTTGCAGGAGATGAACTGATGCAACAGAGAACCTGGGTAGGTCTCTCAGCCTCAGATCTGCCGCCCCCTCTTGTTCCATGTAATTTCCCTAATAGAAGACAACAGCTTTTCATTTCGCAATCACAAAACAAATACCTGTGAGAAAGGTCACGCTAACAAACCCACGCTTGGTTTAAAATGGTTAATGGAACATCTTCCCCAGAAAAGATGCTGAAGAGTAAGGGAGGGACTAGGCAAGGACCCAAAATGGGTCAAGCCACCTGGAGGTAAATCCCACCTGCTTCTGAGTCTGGTGACGTGTCAGCCACCGTGAGGCACCCATGCATGAACCCAAAGAAGAGACTCAGTACATCGTTTTCTGAAAGGAAAGAATTAACATAGCTACGACTCTCAGAGTTTTTGAAACTGGACAAAAAAATAAAGAAAACTGTTGATTCCCTACCCTTCTCAGCACCAGCTACTGTAGAATTCATAGCTATATCACAACACAAGAGTACACAATCATATAGTTACTCAAAGTTTCCTCTTAGGTAAAAATATGTAAAATTGATTCTGAAAGCAAGCAAGGCCTCTCTCCATTGCATCTGGGGCCATGTTTCTTTTTTTAAGATTCATTTTTATTTATGTATATGTGTGATTATATATGTGTGTGTGTGTGTGTGTGTGTGTGTGTGTGTGTGTATTACACGTATGTGTGATTATATGCCATGTAGGTGTAGGCACTCAGGGAAACCTGAAGACGGTATCAGATCCCCAGAGCTGGAGTTAGAGGTTGAGAACCATCTGGTTTGAGTTTTGGGAACCAACTGTCTTCTGGAGCAGCAGTGAGTACTCGTCCACCGAGCTCTCTCCAGCTCCAGACTGCACTTTCCAGGGGCACTGATCTGTATGTGATTTCATTCTCTCTTATTCTATGGCCATTTCTGTGCTGTACAATCCCTTACATCTTGTTTGTCCCTTTCTGATGTCACGGTTCATGTTGCTGTGATTTCTGAAGAAGGTCGTTCCCTCCTGTGTCGTTCCACAGCTTCACCAAAGTTAGGTGCAGAAACTGGCTTACATCCCCGCTAGAAGGTCTGTGGACGCACACCAGGGGGTGTGCTGTGACTCTCTGTGGATGGCACACCACCAGGGGGTGTGCTGTGACTCTCTGTGGATGGCACACCACCAGGGGGTGTGCTGTGGCTCTCTGTGGATGGCACACCACCAGGGGGTGTGCTGTGGCTCTCTGTGGATGACACACCACCTGGGGATGTGCTGTGGCACTCTGTGGATGGCACACCACCTGGGGATGTGCTGTTGCTCTCTGTGGATGGCACACCACCAGGGGGTGTGCTGTGGCTCTCTGTGGATGACACACCAGGGCATATGCTGTGGCTCTCTGTGGATGGCAACGTGGGGATGTGCTGTGGCTGTCTGTGGACAACACACCAGGGGATGTGCTGTGGCTTTCCCATTATTGCCATTTCAGATGCTATGAAAGGCCTGCCTGTCTTCTTCTGTTGTTGACCTTAACTGGGTTTAGGTGACACCCACTTTGGTTTTCCGTTGGGGAGTTTTCCTTCAGCTTTTTGTGTGATAGTCTAAGTCATCAACAATCGTCATCAAGATCTGTTATTTCCATGTGTGACCACAGACTGGTGGCACTGTAGATGATTCCTTCTTTGTTTATTAATTCTTCTTAAAAAAAAAATAAAAGCTAATCATTTACCACCCACCCCCGACTATTGACTCCAACTCTTTGACTAGCCTGAGGCACAGCTCTGTCTGAAAAGGGAGGCTCCATGTTTGTTTATTTTCCTTTAATAATAGGTTTTCAGAATGATGAATTTGATTCCCAGCATACTCGGGGTTAGGGTCAGCTAGGCAAGCCTGATGTTGCTAGGAACTCATGGATCTTACTGTAGGGTAAGTATTTCAATACCTGGAAGACAGTCTTCCCATAACCAGCATTTCATGTTTTTGCTTCCCTTGGCCAGTGGGGCCTGTGCATGCTGACTCCCATGTTCTCCAGATGTTTTGCCACAGTCTGTTAGCTTCTGTGCTTCCCTGTGTGACAGGATGCCTCAGGCTCACCATGAACACTTCCTGCTCCACTTGGTGCCCATCACCGTCACTTCCATGCCCTTCACTCTTCCCAAGATGCACTGCTTCCTTTCAGTAGGGGAGATGTGTAAACCCATGAAATACTGACGCATCTCTCTTTGACTGTCAGTTCTATGTCTTTTTGGGAGACAAAGCCAGAATATGTGCTTTGAAGAGGAAGACATAAGGAAATCAATCTCAAGATACTTCAATCAAAATTTAAAGTTCTATGTTTTTGTTTAAATCCTTTAGTTTTTTGTTTTATTCACTTTGTCTAGGATTTTTAAAAAAGCTTTCCTTTTTAAAAAGATTTTTATTTGTTTCTTCATTATGTGTATGTAGGTGTGTCTGTGTGGGGTTGTGTACACACGTGAGTGCAGTGCCCATGGAGGCCAGAAGGAGGCATAAGGTCCTCTGGAGCTGAGGTTCCAGGCAGCTGTGAGCTGCGGGACTGGAATCCTCTGTCAGACACTAAGCTTCCTCACTGCTGAGTCATCTCCTCAGCCCAGAAAAACCTTGTTTCTCTATAACATACACATAATTATCATACGCTGTGTCTTGATTTATGAGAACCCCCAAACCTATATGGTTTGAATCTGAATATCCTCCCCCCAGGCTCATCTTTTTAACACTTGTTTCCCAACTGTTAATGTTACTTTGGGAGGCAGTGAACCTCGTGAAAGTAGGGTCTAGCTGGCAGAGCAGTTATTAGAAGCGGACCTTTGGAGAGTCTGCTCCTGAGGTCCACCTCGGGTTTTCTTATGGCTCCAGCACACACTCTAACCTCCATGAACAGACCCTCTTCACCATGCCTATTCCACCACAGTGAACCAAAACCATGAGCCAAAAGAGCTCTTTTTTCCTTGAGTTGTTACTGTCAGTCATGCTGCTCACAATGATACAGAGGTTGTGACTGCAACATCCGCACAAAGGTATCACTAACAGTGTACTGACTGTGGCAATTTCAGATTCCTTTGCTGTTGTGTTATTAGGCATGGATCCCGCTTCCGATAATCCAGCCCAATACATCAAGGTTTAATTCATTCCGAGTATTGCTTCTTTGTGGTTACTACTCCGTTGACCATTTAATTTTTCTTTTGAGTTAAAAGATTACATCCTCTGCATTTTGTTTTATAATTTTGTAAAACATTGGCATGTTTCCAAGCATATAAAATAAAATGCATATTTATTTATTGTCTTATTTTATGCACATAACGTTTTGTCTGCACCCATGTACATGGGCCATGTCCCTGCTCCATGTCTGTAGGTGCCAGAACAAGAGGGTATTTGATCCCTTGTAACTGAAGGTACGGATGGTTGTGAGTCACCACATGGGTGCTGAATATCCAGCCCAGGGTTTTGGAAGATCAGCCAGTGCTCTTAACTATTAAGTCATTGCTCCAGCCACCAAATGCATGTTTTTGAAAGCTTTCAAACTTATTTTAACTGTTCTTTTTTTTTTTTTTTTTTTTTTGAGAATTCAAAGTTGCTATTAACTTTTGTGTCCTAACTCATCATGTTTGGTGTGTTCAATACATAGCCCCTTTCCTTAGCAAGAAGGTAGCATACTGCAATACTGCATATGCTCATCCTCACGGTTCTTCATTATTACATGTGTGTAGCATGCATGAATGCATGTGGTATGTATATACATGTTCACATATGTGTGAGAGTGGTGTGTGTGTGTGTGTGTGTGTGTGTGTGTGTGTGTGTGTGTAGGACTGAGGA